>NW_026575052.1:29032500-29638541 GCF_905146905.1 Nyctereutes procyonoides
CCCAGGCCTGGGGGCACCAGCGTGCAGGGGAAGGCGCCACGGCTCCAGGGGGCCCCGGCCCAGCACCCGCGTCCACACCCGCACCCACACCCACTCCGCTGCCAGCTGCGTCGCGGGTGCGGGCGCCACAGTCCTGAGCGGGCCGGCACGACGGACTCCAGGACCGTCCCCTCCCGGCGCCTGGCGTGGGGCCAGCGGCCGTGTCCTTCAGGCCTGAGCGCCGCCACCATCCCTCAGGGGATTAGGACAGGACGTGCCTTCTAGGAGACCAGTCCACCGCAGGGGCGTGTCAGGTTTTTACTGGAATCCGAAGTGGTGTGAGCAATGGGCCACGCGAGCACACCCCCCTTGCCCCCCGGGGCCCGTGGAGCCTGTTCCGACGCCAGAGCCTCCCTTTGTCTTTTAGGTATGATTTCTAGCAGCAGTGGCCTGGGGGGATGTTTGGCTCCTCCTGAAGACCCTGAAGGGACACTCGCAGCCCTGACACCCTCTGGTCACCACTGACCACCGTCCTGGGCCCCCTGCCCGCGCCAGGCCCACAGGCCCGAGAGGCGGCTCCAGCGTGCAGGTCCCCACGACGGCCCCGGGGCCCCAGGTCGGCGCCGACCTCTGGCTCCCCGCCTTGCACGGCGCCCTCCCTCCAGCTCACGGATGTATTTTCCGCCCCGTCGGGTGCGCCATGTCACGGTGAGGGCAGAGAGCGCGGCGGCGACCGCGGCCCATCCGAGTGAGCCCCATGCCCGGGTCTGCTCTTCCCTCAGGGCGGCTTCACTTCTCCGAGCCGCCGGTCCTGTCCTCGCCCTCAAATCGGGACCGGACCGAGAGCAGACACCCCTCTTGGCCGTCCCGGAGGGTCCAGGCGGCCCCGGACCTGTGCCTGCCACGCGGGACGAGCTCGCTCGGGAGGCACCACTAGGTCCTTCTCATTTGTAAGCTACGTCCGTTTTGGGTAATAAAGCCCAAAGCTGATGAAGGATTTCTTTCAAAATGTCCTTCAAATATCTGGCAGCCCAGGTCCTGTGGGACCTAGACATGATCTCATCTACAGAAAGGACTCAAACAAACAAACAAAAAGGAGTCAAAAAGTTAACTCGTATTTTAGAAGTTAAATCAAAAGGAAAAAATTAATTAATTAATTAAAAGGAAAGCATATTTTTGCAAACCAGAATGATCACCTTCTGCTGTATGTTTCCACTCTGATCTTTAAAACACCACGTTTTTTCTTATCCAAAATAAGATAACGGGCAGCCCAGGTGGCTCAGCAGTTTAATACCTGCCTTCAGCCCGGGGCGTGACCCCGGGGTCCTGGGTTTGAGTACCGTGTCGGGCTCCCTGCATGGAGCCTGCTTCTCCCTCTCCCTGTGTCTCTGCCTCTGTGTGTGTGTGTGTTTCTCATGAATAAATAAATAAAATCTTAAAAAAAAAGATAAAGTTTCCTACTTCATTCGTCAAATATTTATCAAGTTCTCATTAGCATATGTTCCACACACTGCCTGAGGAATAAGGGATGCAGCAGCTAACTGAGCAAACCCCTGGGAAAACAATAATAATAATAATAATAATAATAATAATAATAATAATAAATCAGTGATGAGTGTGATACAGAGAATTTAAAATAGAATAATGCCAAGTACCCAGGGAGCTACTTTAGATGGGGCAAAGAGATCTTGCAAAGGCAGGGCATGGAAGCTGAGAGCTGGACTGCAAGATCTGTGCATCTGATTTGTTTTTCATAAAGGAAAAGAAAGGAGTGAGAATGGAGGGAATGAGAAGGACACAAGAAAAGGCTGGGCTCGTGAAGAAGCCACGAGTTTTTGTCTGTTGGCAAAAACCAATGAGGGCTCTGTCCCAAAACACAGGAATGAAATGCCCTTCATGACAGGTTAGCTAGGAAGGTAACCTGGCTACTTGAGCAGAATCCTAAAAGCTGGGTGTAGTAACCGGGTAAAGCTCATCCCTTGCTCACGTTTCAGCCCCAGGCAGACGATGCTGCCCAACAGCCTCCGGGGACCCACGGCTCTGCCACCTGCAGCCCCTGGACCCCAGTGAGCCTCCCTGTTCCAGCCAGGACACAAGACTGTGGACAATCACAGCCGTCCAGGCCTGAGCGGGTCACTTGTCCACTGCATCGACCATGCCACCGGCAAGAACTGGGTACAGAGCAACCGAGAGATTCAGTGCATCTGTGTACCCGAGACAAGGAAGGTATGCTCAGTGCTTGGCTCAATCCCTTCCGCAGGCTGTGGCTCGGGAAGCGATTCCCAGAGCAACGCAGGAGCTAACGGTGTCACTTCCCAAGATTGCTTTAATCCAACTGCAGGATGCCATCCTTCCAAAACAGAAGCAAAAACCTTAAAAAAGGCAAGAGACTTGGTGAACTATGCTGAAAATGATGACTGAGCAAGGTCATCACATTCATGTGACCATTTTTAAAAGCTAGTCTTCCTGCCTACCTACCCCCCCAACACCTCCCACCAACACAGCATCCCAAGTTGTATTTTTCCCAATATCCCTTAATTCAGGAAAGAGAGAAGCTAGGAGAAAGCAGCTTCATCAGTAAACAATTGCTCATGTAATAAAGGAAAACCGCATTATTTTCAACGTGGTCCCTAATAATAAAGGATACCTGTGACACCATCAAGTGCCCTATCTACTCCGAACCTCTTGAGATTGCCCAAAAGTATAGCACAACTAATGAACGAAACAGGTTTTCCAAAACCACACAATTTTATAATGTACTTAGCAGAAGCTTAACAATTACCATTCCCTTCAAAAACTAAAAATTCGAAGACAACTCTGCTGGCCGCGTGCTGCTACAGGTCTCCTCCCGAAGCACGTGACAACACAAAAACCTGTCAGCTCCTGACTATGCCACAGGGTCCCCATTATTTCCTGAAGCCCAAATAAGTTCTCAACACAAACCCCCTCCTCCTGATGAAATTATTTAATATCCAATCAGAAGACATACAATGATTCACGGTTCTAAAGATCTCTACCTGAAGAAATTCTTAAATTATTTTTTTTTGTTTTTTTTTTGTTTTTTTTTATAAATTAATTTTTATTGGTGTTCAATTTACCAACATACAGAATAACACCCAGTGCTCATCCCGTCAAGTGTACCCCTCAGTGCCCGTCACCCATTCACCCCCACCCCCCACCCTCCTCCCCCTCCACCACCCCTAGTTCATTTCCCAGAGTTAGAAGTCTTTATGTTCTGTCTCCCTTTCTGATATCTCCCACACATTTCTTCTCCCTTCCCCTATATTCCCTTTCGCTATTATTCATATTCCCCAAATGAATGAGAACATACACTGTTTGTCCTTCTCCGGTTACTGTGGCCAAGTTCAAAAAGGGTGTTGCCTGAGTTCTCCTCTGGGATTTTGATGGAATCTTGTCTCACATTTAGATCTTTCATCCATTTTGAGTTTATCTTTGTGTATGGTGCATGAGAGTGGTCCAGTTTCATTCTTCTGCATGTGGATGTCCAATTTTCCCAGCACCATTTATTGAAGAGACTGTCTTTCTTCTAGTGGATCGTCTTTCCTCCTTTATTGTATATTAGTTGAGCATAAAGTTCAGGGTCCACTTCTGGGTTCTCTGTTCTGTTCCATTGATCTCTATGTCTGTTTTTGTGCCAGTACCACACTGTCTTGATGAACACAGCTTTGTAGTACAACCTGAAATCTGGCATTGTGATGCCCCCAGATATGGTTTTCTTTTTTTAAAATTCCCCTGGCTGTTTGGGGTCTTTTCTGATTCCACACAAATCTTAAAATAATTTGTTCTAAGTCTCTGAAGAAAGTCCATGTGTATTTTGATAGGGATTGCATTATACGTGTAAATTGCCCTGGGTAACATTGACATTTTCACAATATTAATTCTGCCAATCCATGAGCATGGAATATTTTTCCATCTCTTTGTGTCTTCCTCAATTTCTTTCAGAAGTGTTCTGTAGTTTTTAGGGTATATTTTGAGAACCATTTGAATGGTAAATGGTTCTCCAACCTTTTATTTTCAGGTTGTAGGTGTCCTTCTGTCTAAAATGAGTCTCTTGTAGACAGCAAATAGATGGGTCCTGTTTTTTTATCCAGTCTGAAACTCTGCGCCTTTTGATGGGGTCATTAAGCCCATTCACGTTCAGAGTTACTTGAACTTCTTCTTAAAGGGGAGTTTTAAGAGTCCCCCTTAAAATTTCTTGCAGAGCTGGTTTGGAGGTCACATATTCTTTCAGTTCCTGCCTGTCTTGGAAGCTCTTTATCTCTCCTTCCATTTTGAATGAGAGCCTTGCTGGATAAAGTATTCTTGGTTGCATGTTCTTCTCATTTAGGACCCTGAATATATCCTGCCAGCCCTTTCTGGCCTGCCAGGTCTCTGTGGAGAGGTCTGCTGTTACCCTAATATTCCTCCCCATGAAAGTCAGGGACTTCTTGTCTCTTGCTGCTTTAAGGATCTTCTCTTTATCTTTGGAATTTGCAAGCTTCACTATTAGATGTCGAGGTGTTGAACGGTTTTTATTGATTTTAGGGGGGGATCTCTCTATTTCCTGGATCTGAATGCCTGTTTCCCTTCCCAGATTGGGAAAGTTTTCAGCTAGGATTTGTTCAAATACATATTCTGGCCCTCTGTCCCTTTCGGCGCCCTCGGGAACCCCAATTAAACGTAGGTTTTTCTTCCTCAGACTGTCATTTATTTGCCTTAATCTGTCTTCATGGTCCCTTAATTGTCTGTCTCTTTTTTCCTCAGTTTCCCTCTTTGCCATCAACTTGTCTTCTATGTCACTCACTCGTTCTTCCACCACGTTAACCCTCGTCGTTAGGACTTCTAGTTTGGATTGCATCTCATTCAATTGATTTTTAATTTCTGCCTGATTGGATCTAAATTCTGCAGTCATGAAGTCTCGTGAGGCCTTAATGCTTTTTTCTAGAGCCACCAGTAGCTGTATAATGGTGCTTCTGAATTGGCTTTCTGACATTGAAGTGTAATCCAGATTTTGTAACTCTGTGGGAAAGAGGGCTGTTTCTGATTCTTTCTTTTGAAGTGAGGTTTTCCTTCTAGTCATTTTGCTCAGTGCAGAGTGGCCAAAAACAAGTTGTATTGGAACACGGGGGAGTATCACTGGTCCGTCTAGCTGGTCTTCTGGGGGAGGGGCCTGCTGTGCTGATTTTCAGGTGTCAGCACTTGGGGGAGCTGCTCTGCCCCTGCCTGCTGCAGGGCTCAGCGGGGGTTGTTTACCCCGTGGGACCCAGGGAGGAACAGCAGCAGTTGCTATGGCAACTCTGGAAGCCTGGATTCAGCCTCCGCAGGAACTACGGGGCTCGGGGCTCTCGGCTCTCCGTCCGCAGGGCCTGGAGGCTCCCGGGCGGGGCCGCTGATCTGCTCAGCTCGGGGCAGGAGCGTCCTTGCTGTCCTGGGCCCTCCCGGCCTCTGCCTGTCCCAGGGGGAGGCCGGATCCTGGGCTGTGTCCCGGCGCCCTGTGCTCCGGGGCCTGCGCTGGTGGATTCGCGCTCCCGCCCCGCAGCTCCCTCCCTGGAGCCGCTCCCGAGCCCCTCCGAGCTGCTCCGGTCGGTCCCTCCGTGCGCGCTGCAGCCCTTAGGGAGCTCGGAGCACTCTCCTGCGCTCGCAGGTGTCTGTTAGTGTCCCCGGGAGCCCGAGGGCATCCCCGCCCTCCTGGGTCCTGCTCTAACTCCCTGCGAGCCCCTTTCCGGCCCGCCCGGGAAGGTTGGTGCAGCTCCTGCTCCTCCGGGACGGGGCTCTCCCGTCCTGGGGACACTCGCCCCGGCCTCAGCCCGGCTCCTCGCGGGGCCCCTCCCCCTCGGAGGCCTTTTGTTCCTTTATTTCTTTTTCCCCGTCTTCCTACCTGGATAGAAGCGCGGACTCTTCTCACTGTAGCATTCCAGCTGGTCTCTCTTTACATCTCAGGCCGAATTCGTAGATTTTCAGGATGGTTTGAAGGTTATCTAGGTAACTTGGTGGGGACAGGTGATTTGGGGACCCTGCTCTTCCGCCATCTTGCCCCTTCCCCCGAAATTCTTAAATTATTGTAAAAATCCCTGGTTCTCTCATTCCTCTTAGGAGAGCCAGATTATTTTTTTTAACTGGTTACACCATTCTCCCAGACTAAACACCCCCCAAAACATTTGGTTTTAGGTAAAACACATCTAACTCCCCTGGAGTCAACATCAACATGTTTCCAATAATTACAGAAATTGATGCATTCCCATTGAAACCTGATGATACGCTAAATTTTGAGCATGTGGAGCAGCACTTGGTTGCTAAAAATGAACTATTCTTGTCACAGAGAATATCAAGAGTTTCTACATTTCTGTGTCAGAGATTTAAGGTGTTTTGTTTTGAAGGTTAAAGGCAGAGAGGGGATAAAAATTACAGAATTTCAACTGATCATTACAGTAAAAACCCCGTTCAAATGATACAAACTGTTCCAAAAAGTATCCAACATACTCGTCCTTCAACAGTTTAATTAAAGACTCAACACATCTGGTCCTGAACTTTTTTTTTTCATAGTATTTTCATCGCCAATTCAGTTTCATTAATAGTAATCCGTGTGGCCAGATTTTTTTTCAGGCAGTTAATTTCTCTGACATTGAGCCATATCGACATTTTTCTAGATGTGTCTCCTCAGGCAAGAGAAACAAAAGCAAAACTAAGCTACCAGGACAACATCAAAATAAAAAGCCTTCACACAGCAAGAGAAACCAACAAAACGAAAAGGCAGCCTACTGATGGGAGAAGATGCTTGCTAGTGACGTATCCGATAACAGGTTAATATCCAAAATGTATGAAGAACGTGCAACTCGAGCAAATAAACAACCCAATTTAAATAAATGGGCAGAAGACCCGAAAGGACATTTCTCCAAAGAAGAGGAACAGATGGCCAGATGCATAAAAAGACGCTCAACATCACTAATCATCATGGAAACGCCAATTAAAACCACCATGAGATCCCACTTTACACCTACATGAATGGCTGAAATAAAAACAAGAAATAACAAGCGTTGGTGAAGACAGACAGAAAAAGGGACCCCCAGGCACTGTTGATGGGAATGCAACCTGGTGCAGCCACGGTGAAAAACAGCATGCAGTTTCCCCAAAATATTAATAACAGACATACCATATGATCCAGTAATTCCACTATTGGGTATTTTACCAAAAAAAAAAAAAATGAAAACGTTCATTCAAAAAGAACAGCACTCCTATGCTTACTGCAGCATGATTCACAACGGCCGAGATGCGAGAGCCACCGAAGTGTCCCTGGATAGACACGGCGATGAGGGAGCTGCGGTATGCGTAGCCAATGGAATATCACGTGGCCATGAAAAAGGATGAGCCCATGCCATTCGAGACAACATGGTTGGACCTATGGGGTGTTATACCAAGTGAAATACGTCACCTGAGAAGGACAAATGCCATATGATTCCACTCATGCGTGGAATCCAGTAAAAACAACAAAGAGACAAACAACCCCACAAATGCATCAATAAAAAGCAGAATGAGATCGATACAGGGAAAAAAACCAACGTGGTCGCCAGAGACGGAAGAAGAGTAGGGGACTGGGCAAAATGGTAGGAGGAGAACGGGAAATAGAGGCTCCCAGTTACAAAGTGAGTAAATCACAGCCACGTGAGGCAGAGATGATCTGTAGTTGTTTATGGGCGGATACCTAGGGGGAGTCTGCAGCGCTCCCCAAGGCAGCATTTGCCCCCAGGGCCCCTTGACCCCAGGACTACGGTGTCGAAAATAAAATCATCGGTATCCACGGACATCCTCATTATCAGAGCAGCACATATCACCATTCCCTCATCTGCTGCCCCCGGTACTGTGCGTTCAGTAGATCATCCCGTTTAATCCACAATGATCCTTTGAACGAGGTGCTTTATTACAATCCCCATCTGACGAAGGGGACCAAGGCAGGGAGTGCTGAGCTAACTTACCCAGGGTCGCAGAGCTAGTTGGGGTGCTGAACCGGGCAGCCCTGAACCGCACTACAGACCCTGCACGCTGGCAGTCCCTACACACTCTTTCCTTGAGGCCCAGACATGCCTCGTCCTGTCCACACTTGCGGCTCAGTCCTGCCAACCTGCAACGACCTTCACAAGGCCCTTCATCAGGTCCAGGGCTTCCTCTCAATTTCTAATTTTCTTTTTTAATTCAAATTCAATTAGCCAACTTCTAGCACATCCTTAGTTTCAGACATAGCGTTCAATACCTTACCAGTCATGTACAACACCCAGGGCTCATCACACCACGTGCCCTCCTTAATGCCCGTCACCCGGTGGCTCCACCCCCGTCCCTCCAGCAGCCCTCAGTTTGTTCCCTATAGTTCAGAGTCTCTCTTGGACTACTGGGTGGCCCAGCAGTTTAGCACCACCTTCAGCCCAGGGCGTGACCCCTGGGTCCTGGGATCCAGTCCCACATCGGGCTCCCTGCAGGGAGCCTGCTTCTCCCTCTACCTGGGTCTCTGCCTGTCTCTCGTGAATGAATTAATTAATTAATTAAAATCTTAAAAAAAAAAGAGTCTCTCATGCTTTGTCTGATGACTTCCCATTCGGTTTTCCCTTCCTTCCCTTGTGGTCCTCTCTGCTCGGTTTCTTATATTCCACAATGAAACCAGACGAGAATTGTCTTTCTCTGATGGACTTAATTTCACTCAGCATACCACCTCCCGTTTCCAGCCACGTCCATGTAAATGGTAGGCTATACTTACCAATTCCTGATTTTCTGATCTTTATTCTCCATTTCCCTACCTGCCCTGCAGGTGCTATAAAATATGTCAATGCCCAGCACCACACTCTTTCTTTGTTCCTGGGGCCAAGGTCACACACCTTTAGCCAACCAGCCTGCATCCAAACTGTTTCCAACACAAGATAAATGACAGAAAGACCAGTGACAGGAAACATGATTTATAGACCACACTCGACCCAGAGTCGCTTGGCAGCTCACTCACGGACCTCATCAGGATTCCCAACCGGATACTTCTCCCTAGCTAGAGCATTCCATGCCGCATGTTTCTTGCCAGGTGTGCACAGATTCTCTGTGGCTACAAATACTCTTCAGCATTCAGAACAAAAGGGAAAAATAATAACCTTTCAACTTGCCTTAACTCTAGGCGATGGCATCAAAGAGGGCTTTGTTTTATCATTTTATACACGGTTCTACTTCCGACATTTTATCACTCAAAACCATTTTCTGAAGTTCTCAACAACACACTTCTCTATCGCACTTGAATTTTAAAAAAAATTGAATTTTCATCTTGTAGAGTTAGGAAGTTGATTCAAGATGTGTGGCATCTTGTTGATTTGATTAAAGAAAAATTGAATTTTCATCTTGTAGAGCTAGGAAGTTGATTCAAGATGTGTGACAAAGGGAAGTCACTAATTGTGACCCATGTTTCAATGAAGCCCTGGCCCAACCATTTCTTTTTCTTTTTTAAGATTTTCTTTATTTATTCATGAGAGACACACAGAGAGAGGCAGAGACCCAGGCAGAGGGAGAAGCAGGCTCCATGCAGGGAGCCCAACGTGGGACTCGATCCTGGGTCCCCAGGATCAGGCCCTGGGCCTAAGGCGGCATCAAACTGCTGAGACACCTGGGCCGCCCCCAACCATTTCTTTACAACATCTTGATAAAACAGTTCAGAGCGAGAAGTCTTTCCAAAAGACAAGGAGGGCCCTATCCTGTTGTACGTGCTTTTACCAACAGAGACACGGGTGTCCTTGTCCAGTGTACGAATAAACGGCGGGAGCAAAGGTGGGTCGGTCATTACAAATCAAGACTCAAGAAGAACAGGGCCAACACTAACAAGCCGGATGAACAACTATGAATGCGAGTAGTGTCCTTGAAGAAAACTTAGCCACACCACAGACGACGGAAGAACACCAGATGAGCACCACTGATGCGGAAAGGATCTAGAGATTTCAGAAGGCAGTGACCTTAGGACAGTCGATGGTGTGACACAGCTGCCTGTAGCAAGCTAAGGCTGCGTGAGGCTGCAGGACAGCGTCCAGAAGAAGAAGAAACAGCTCCATTGTCCTCTGCGGGCAGCAAAGCCTGCCCGGGCTTCCTGTTTAATTAGAGCCGCCAGGTGACAGCAGCTCTCAAACCTGCAGCAGGTAAAGAAAGGCGGTTGAAACCGGGAATTTACTCTGGCAAAGGGAGCGCTTAATGGGGGGCCATAGAAGCAGTCCTCAGACTTCTGAGGAATTATGTGCAAGAAAGAGCGGAGTTTCTTCACAAGGTCTCAGAGGCAAAACTAAGACCTGTGGGGAGAATTTATGGAGACAGATTTTTAGACAATAAAAAAATATGTAATAATCACAACCGTCCCACTGTGTACTCTCGCCGTGACGGACAACGCGTCTTCTGTCTGCTGCTGTAATGACAGGGCACGACTGCCTGTTCCCGCCGTCACGGAGGCTTTTATACCTAAGATTCCAGGTAGACGTGGTTCGGGCTGGCACTCAGCACACGGGGCTTTCTCCTTTTGCTGATACTCAGAGCATGACTTGAGCACAGAGGGGAAGTGAACACGGAAGATGGTCCCGGGCCCCCGCCCGCGTTCTCGGCAGAGGCCCCGGGCGGCCCGCGCAGAGCAGTCCACGCCGCACCCCCGAGCTTCCAGGAAGAAATGGCCCCCATGGCGCGGGCCCCGCCTTAGCCGTTGGGGACGGCCTTGCCTGGTCTGATCTAAAGTCCTCCTGCCCTGGCTCCACCAGGCGACACAGAAGACGGCGAGCCCTGCACCAGCACCAGAAAACTACTGGACAAAGAACCCGTAGGAAGCACGTGCAAACGCCAAGCGTGGGGCGATGCATCATAAGGCGCTCCCAAACCTCCAAGTGCCCGACGGCACCGGAGCGGCCCTACGAACCGTTGCGGGGCTGCTTTGCACGCTTTGCACGCTTCCGGCTCCGGGAGCAAACACAGCCGCCTGGTGCGAGGCTCGCTGTTCTTCTCCGGCCCAGCCTTCTGTCTAACGCGGGGCCGACGCTTTGTGCGTCTGGGTCAAAGTCACCGCAGAGGGGACGCGACATTTGAGCGGCCGGAGTGAAGGCTGGGGAGGACAGTGCACGCTCGAAAATGCCCAGTTGGTTTAAAAGATACCAACGCACAAATTCAGTGAAGCCCGTCGTCGTCTCGTTGAGGACTAGATGTGGCCGCCACCCACGGGCGGCCCTGCACCAGCCATCAGCCCCACGCCCGGGCGCGGCCTGCGCTCCCGGGCGCTGGAACGGGTGCGCTGAGGCGCCCAGGCCCGCCCGCCCGCCAGCCCCGCTTCTCCACTGCAAGCCCGCCGGCCGCCCGACCGGAAGGTGCACGCGAGAGACTTCTGAAACACTTCCCTGACAAAAATAAGTGACGATCAACGCTGTCAGAGGAAACGACTTGGGTCGCCGCCTCCGCCGGCTCCACGGGAACAGGCCCGCAAGCGGGACCGGGAACGGCCGGAGGGCACCCCAGAGGCCTGCTCCTTCTCTCTGGACACGGACCCACGCTCCTCTTGCCCCCCACACGGAGACTTCCGCTCCACCGACCGGCGCCCCTGCTCGTACTGCCCCCCTGTTTCAGTCAGGAGGCCACCAAGCTCCGCCAGCGGGAGAGGCCCTCACATGGCCCACATCTGTCATCTTATCAGATTAGCAACGGACCGGGGAGCCAGGGTGGCCCAGGTGGTGGAGCAGCTGCCCTCGGCCCAGGTCCTGAGCTGGGAATCCCAGGAGGAGACGCACGTCGGGCCCCCCGCCCGGGGGTCGCTCCTCCCTCTGCCTGGGTCCCTGCCTCTGTGTCTCTCGTGAATAAATCAATTTAATCTTTAAAAAAAAAAAAAAAAAAGAAGAGGGATGCCTGCCTGAGTGGCTCAGTGGTTTAGTGCCGCCTTCAGCCCAGGGCATGATCCTAGAGACCTTGGATAGAGTCCCACGACGGGCTCCCTGCATGGAGCCTGCTTCTCCCTCTGCCTGTGTCTCTGCCTCCCTCTTTCTCACTCTCTCTCTGTGTGCATCTCTCATGAATGAATAAATAAGATCCTAAAAGAAGAGGAAGAAGAAGAAAGAAGAAGAAGAAAGAAGAAAAAAGAACAACAACAACACATCTTGAAGCTGAGGCCTGCCAGAAAGGAGGGTTCCAGACACCCAAAATGGAAGCCAAGTCTTTCAACTATTCTCAAATCCTTTTCATACCTTTCTTCATCATCCAACCAAATGTCGTTAGCTACTCTTAAGGGGACAACATGCCCAGGGCTTGCCAGCCAGGCACGTGGACAAATGCACTTTTCCTCACCAAGAACATCCCTCCATTTTCCAAAATGTCTACAAAAAAGCAAACTGGTGGGCCATCTCAGTACAGAGACCTTACTTCAATCAGTAATGGAGGTAGCATTTTTCTTTAAGATTTTATTTATTTTGAGAGAGAGCAAGGGAGCAAGTGGAGATAGAGGCAGAGGGAGAGAGAGGATCCCAACCAGACTCCACCCTGAGTGTGGAGCCCAAAGCAAGGCTCAATCTCCTGACCCCAAGATCACGACTGGAGCCTTGACTGACTGAGCCACCTGGATGCCCTGCAAGTAGCATTTTTAAAAAATATATATCATAAATATCTTTAGTTATTAGCTGTATATTTAACCTATAATAGTCTCTAACATTAATTTCACTTAGGAAAAATAGTGCAAATTCCTTTATGAGAGTGAAGAAAAATAATATCCT
Organism: Nyctereutes procyonoides; assembly: GCF_905146905.1. Lineage (NCBI taxonomy): Eukaryota > Metazoa > Chordata > Mammalia > Carnivora > Canidae > Nyctereutes > Nyctereutes procyonoides. The sequence goes on from NW_026575052.1 coordinate 29,045,217, forward strand.
TACAGTCACCACTTAAGTCATTGCTAATCATTGAGTTCACCCAAGAGAAAAAAGTAGGTGGGGTGGGCCAAAATCCTATTCATACCCATAAGCCTCAGACTTAGAGGTCATATCCACAGAGAGGCGCTTGGTTCGTACTAGTTCTAAGCGTTCCTACATGAATTCACATAATATAGGGCCATGTGATTAGGATCAGGTGTGTGCAAATAGCTACACCCGAGCAATTCAAAGTTCCTCTGTGCCAAAACCTCTCCTGTTTCAGTGTGCCATGATTTATAACATTTCTATCATCAAGTTTACTTGTTGGGTGTTTGCAAAGTCATTCAAAATCATGATAATACTTAATGATACTGAAAAACATTCGTGAAGTGGAAAACAGGTCACAAACTAGGCCAATAAACATTTTTGCTCAAGTAATCATGCATATACCCAGATGAAAGTGAGTGATACAGGAGTCTGGGGTTTTGCTGTTGCTGTTGTTGTTATTGTTTTAACCTTCTTGGTACTTTTCTAAGTGCTTCAAGATTTCTACAGTGACCATGCATCATCATATTTACAATTAAGAGAGAAATCATAAAATTTGCAGGTGAATATAACATAAATTTACAAGTAAATTTAACAATCACCCTTTGATACCCTTGTCATGCAGCAATCCCACACCTATGTATTTATGCAGATATTGTTGTGAACTTATGTTTACACAAAAACAGTACAAAGGGTTAAGTGGCTCTATTCCCAATCACTGAAACATAGCAATACCTCAGTTATCCTTTGGTTGAAGAATAAATGTGTTCCACACAGTGGAACACTATTCAGCAATACAAAGGAATGAACAACTAAGACACGCAACAAATAGATGAAGCTCAAACGCATTATGCTCAACGCCAGATACCCGACCCAAAGGGTTATATGATGTAGGACGTGCCGCAGCACGTAAAAATACAGAGAAGAGGGCAGATCAACAGATGCCAGAGCCTGAGGGTAGGAGAGGCACTGGCTCCAACCAAGGGGCTACACCGGGAATTTGGAGGGTGATTAAAATGTTCCACATCTGGATTGTGCCACTAGTTACGGGACTGAACGAATGCCTTTGTCAAAACTAAAAACTGTATACTAAGAGGAGTGGATTTATCATACACACATTATACCTTCATAAACCTGCCAAAAAAAAAAAGCAAAAACCACCACTTGGGACTGGAAGCCTATTCGTATCCAGATTATTTTCTGTTCCGGGTGATTCTTTCTCCAAAAACGCACATACGTTTCAACTTTTTTATTTATTAATTTTAATTATTTTATTATGCATTTTAGTGATTATCACCTAATAGCACAAAATTCTGAAGGATTGGGACAGAGAAATGAGAACTTTTAATAGGGGTGAGTAGATTAAATAATGGTCAGGACACCCAGGCCTATGTGTACTAGCCCTGCAGACCCTGGCAAGGGCACCTCTGGGGGCCACTCACCAGACACAAGGGATTCCAGAGCCAGAGGGAAGGTGCTTAAAAGGGAGCGAGGACAGCAGGTACAAGTCTCTAGTCTAATACTTGCAGGAGGCAACCAAATGCAAACACTCTAAACTCCACCCAAGAGAGCCAGGATTTGGTGTGACTCATGCCCGTGCCAGAACCATCTCTAGACAGATTAAGGCATGACTAAGCAGTTGCCGGGCCAGTTTGGTTTGTTCAATTTGGGCTTAAAATGTCCTTCACACCTCTGGATATTACAAAAGTGCGTCTGAGAGGGGCCTGAGGAGATTTAGAATGGCTTATCCTCCTAAACGGATTTGGGAACAAGGAACTTTCTCTTGAGCTCAGTGAGGGAAGTGGTTTCCTGTTTTGTTTGGTCTCCTCCAGCCCTCCCCCTACTCCCTATTTAGGGGAGCATACAAATAAGCCTTAACCGATCCTTATCGTGAGCTTAAGAGAGTTTAATTAGACCACAGATATGAAAATCAGTCTTCATAAAGTAGAAAATTCTTTTTCCTAAGAAATATTCTTTTCCTCCAAATGAAAGAGAGTGACACCCATTCTTATCTGTGGAGAAGATAAGGGAGTACAATGGCCTAGGACAGGGACAAATTATTACTGGACAGCAATGACAGTAATCTCTTTCCTAAACACCTTGAAAATAATGCAAACCTTCCTTCAATTAAAGTATGGACTGAAATATACCTCCTGCTATACAAAAAACACACACACAAAAAAAACCCACCAACAATAACAACAACAACAACAAAAAACAGAGACTAGCAAACTAAGGTTCTTGAAGGAGAATGTTTTGGCTAATTAGGAGATTATATTCTTTTTAAGGCTTTAAAAGGACTGTCTCCATTAAACAAGAGAGATTACCCTAATCTGTTCATTAAACCAGACCACCAAAGAACAGCTACTTTAGAACGTAGCCTTGTTGATATATAAACATATACGTATACACACCACACACATTAACCATCATGTTCATGGTCTCTCGACAGGGACTGACCATAAAATACCCGCCTGTATCTTGTCAGGGCTTTGCTGGGAATTGAACCTGTCAGGTGTAGCACTGTCAGGTTTAAATAGTAACCAAATGTCCAATAGTAAATGAGAGCAAGAAAATTCACATCCATTATTTTCCCGTCCTACTCAAAGCGGGTCTTCCTAAAAAAATAAAGCATTGTACGTTTTGAAAAATAAAAGGTGAGGTCTTAGACAAAAATGGTAACATGGTAACTTGCTTGGGCTGCAGGTGGAGAGAGCTGGGCCCCTGTGCTTTATCCATCCTCCCCGCACACATGGAGTCCTTCCAGTCTCATGGTCTCAGGGAATCCATTTAATAGCTGTGCAACTTTGGACACATCATTTATAATCTCTCTGAGCCTTTGAGAGGGGAAAAAAACCCCATACTTAGCACACTGGGTAAGTCATGGGAATTAGATAAAAGGTTTACAAAACAGCGAGCGCAGCGTCTGGTATGTAGTGGATGTTCAAGAATATTAATTATCTCTCGCCCTCTCTCCTTTCTGAAAAGCTTTTGTTATACGTTCACAATGAATCTTTTTTGCTTAGTCTACGAAACAGCCCGGCAGAGAAGCGAGCTTTTCTGAGTCCACACACATTGGGTAGATCTGGATGCTACTGCTTACTTATTTCTCAACTAGCAGCAAACAGCTGCAGAAGCCCATAACTGGCAGGCTTCCAGATATGACCATCAAACATCGACTGTGTGTCTAGATCTGCAGAAAATTTCCCAGGTTAGGATGAGGCCGGCATGGGACACAGGACAGAATTGTTCCTAAGCCTTTTACACCAAGGATATCTCAGACAAGGCATATACAAACGGACGGCACCAAGTTTCCTCAATAGTTTCCATGCAAAAGGCAGGAGACTACTACTGCCCCGGGTTAAAAAAAAAAAAAAAAAGACATCGCTAATAAATATAATGAAAGTTGTATAAAAAGAGCATTTCAAAATTAGAAGCCAAATGAAACCTAGCCAGCTAAGCCAAATTCAGGCTCACTTTAAACCAAGGCCCCACAGCATTTAAGCAGAGGAAGGTTCTGGAGGGAAATCAATCTCAAGTCACTGACCAGCAGACCCAACCAAACAAACCCCGGCACTTCAAACGCTTTAGAGTTCTCCCTCTCTGCACATTCAGCAGGAATGATTTTATGGGATGTCCAAATGCAAGAGGGAGGATTTTACTTTACTTCTCAAGGATTTCATCAACTAGTTTTCTGGATTCGACAGGATACGTTAGCATAAGCAGCGACTCTGTAAGCCAATAAAAGTGGAAGGTTGGAGAAGGAAGTCTTTGGCCAACAGGGATCACAACGCCCTGAAGTAGGAGTGTCACTACGTAGACTCTGCACAGACACTGAGGCAGGGGACCGCATATCTCAGTTCCTACCACAGGCTCCCCGTCTTCCCTTGCACACTGTGGAGAATAGCGCCTCTGGCTTTCCTTGCCCTTCGCAGCCCAAGAGAAAAAGAGAAGGCAGAGCAGCCCAGATCCTGCTCTCCGGGTTCTCAAAAAACAAAGACCTTAGTGAGAATTTAAGTCAAGACATGTTCTGATCTCTTTTTTAAAGCTAATGATTAACAGGAGTTCAAGCCTCCTGTGTTGGGGAAATGGGAAAACTACCACATTTTGTATAAAGCTATTTTCAAAGGCCTGGGCCTTCCCAACTCCCTCAAGGGTTCTTCGAATCCTAAGACGGTTGGCAAAGTGACAAAGTTACACATTTGCTTAATTCTGGCATAGGTGGTGCTTCTGTTTCCTTGGATGCCCACTGTCCACTTTCAGATACGTATGTGCCATTTGTTAGAAGTTGGTGAGAAGGAAGAGCAAGGAATGGGGCTGGAAGATCTGCAACTGGCACTATGGTCCAGCCTGTGGCCCTGGTGCACTTTCGTCTCAGAGGAGGAAAACGCCCTTCAAATTCCGCCTATGCATTCACTCCCAACTCAGCAGGTTTTACCATCCCACCCGTCACTCGCCCTCTCCCTCTTGCATTTGGACTGGCACCTTAATGAGAATTTCAACACGTTCAAGCCCAATGCCATCTTAGGGACAAATTCTTCCCTCATCTTGTACCCCCTCACTCCCTGCTGTCATCAAGGTCTACAATCCCCATCACCCTTACCCAAAGTCACTGCAATCCTGCTAACATCCTACCACACCTCCAACTCCTGGATAAAAGCCCCTGCTGACCCCGATGTTTCTAGCAGCAATGTCCACAATAGCCAAACTGTGGAAGGAGCCTCGGTGTCCATCGAAAGATGAATGGATAAAGAAGATGTGGTTTATGTATACAATGGAATATTACTCAGCCATTAGAAACGACAAATACCCACCATTTGCTTCAATGTGGATGGACCTGGAGGGTATTATGCTGAGTGAAGTAAGTCAATCGGAGAAGGACAAACAGTGTATGTTCTCATTCATTTGGGGAATATAAATAATAGTGAAAGGGAATATAAGGGAAGGGAGAAGAAATGTGTGGGAAATATCAGAAAGGGAGACAGAACATAAAGACTCCTAACTCTGGAAAACGAACTAGGGGTGGTGGAAGGGGAGGAGGGCGGGGGTGGGGGTGAATGGGTGACAGGCACTGAGGGGGACACTTCACTTCACGGGATGAGCACTGGGTGTTAGTCTGTATGTTGGTAAATTGAACACCAATAAAAAATTAATTTATTTAAAAAAAAAAGCCCCTGCTGACACCTTACCAGCCACATGCCAACTCATGTGACCTCCCAGCTAACTCTTATGACCCCTCATTTCTTGACATTCTCCTCTCCCGGGCTTTCCAATGCATCACTTGCTCTCTCCTATTTGAACCACGTTAGTTTTCCAAGCTCTCATCATTGGTTAAGTCAATCAAAAAGAAGGATATGCTGCCTCCAGGGACCACTTGTCATGTCTATTCATGCGGTCATTTACTCTTACCAATGAGATATGATTATTAAATGATCTCTATAATCAAAAGGAACAACTGAAAAAGCCTATTTGCATTATTTTCAATATCCATACTTAATATTTAAGACAACTGCCAGATTCAAAACACCTCAACATACATCAACTCATTTGTGTTTTACAACATCACATTCTAAGTTTACCCCGCGTTTGCCACTGAGGCACCTGATCCAACAGGCAGGATTAATACAAGCACCTACATGGTCCACTCCTCCCAGGTCCTCCTTCCCTACTGCCTGGTAGTCTGCAGCTTTCTTTCAATGATACCTAGCAATGAGTCACATCCAACACGTAGGAATACAATCCGCAGGTAACATCTGGTTCCTACGTAAGAATATAATTTCCCTTGTTATTGAGGTTTTCACAATGAAGGTACAATCCAGGGCTTTGTTTCTGGGGACATGTACCCGCTATGGATGTGATACCTGTATTTTCCAACTTGCAAAGAAAGTTACTGAGTTACTGACACCTAGTATGACAAGGATAATATTTTGAAATATTTTGACTCCACCACCCTTAACACATACACACATGCACATGCACACATACGCTCACATGCGCGCGCGCACACACACACACACACACACACACTCAGTTCAAGTGTGTCCTCTTTCTCTGGTCAGCCTGAAGCCTTGGGGCAGTGGAGGGTTATACTGAGGAGAGGGGACATTTTGGCACTGTTATAGCAGAAAACAAAAGAGAACTATCTGCTTCTGACACTGAACACATGATTTTACATCAGAACAATGGGCTGGAAAGATAGGCTTTATCAAGAATAGAGCTTGAAAAATTCAGATTGTGGTATCTTCTATGGAAGACAAAACTGCTTCTTATTAAGCCTAGAGATGATGCTTGTGGGCCTAGAAGAGAGAGAACCTGCAAGAGCATAAAGCCTAAACTTTACCCCCTCTGGGACCAAGGGATTATAAGGAGAAGTGGGTGAGGCAGTATTTGAGCCCTCATCTCCCTTATGATTTTTGGTCCTAGCAAAGGAAAAGGTGTCAGAGAATTTACAGGACACTCCAAGAGTGAAAGTAACGCTTGACCATATATCCACTTTGAGTGCTGGTATGGTGTGGATGGGACCAGAAGTGCCTGTGCATTCCTAAGGAGGATGCAGACAGACAAGAGTTGAGGGGCAAGAGGCCTGGCTAGAAAAAAGATAACCCACAGCAGAGGTCCCAAGAGTGATGTATGAGGCCATGCACTGGATCAAGGATGTGATTGATCTGGAGAGGTCCAGAAGAGTGTCAGCAAGAGCTTTTAAAGATGGAGTCAGGAAACCACAAGTGTCGGAGAGGATGTGGAGAAAGGGGAGCCCTGTGGGTGGGAATGTGAACTGGTGCAGCCACTCTGGAAAACTGTGTGGAGGTTCCTCAAAGAGTTAAAAATAGACCTGCCCTACGACCCAGCAATTGCACTGCTGGGGATTTACCCCAAAGATGCAGATGCAGTGGAACGCCGGGACACCTGCACCCCAATGTTTATAGCAGCAATGTCCACAATAGCCAAACTGTGGAAGGAGCCTCGGTGTCCATCGAAAGATGAATGGATAAAGAAGATGTGGTTTATGTATACAATGGAATATTACTCAGCCATTAAAATGACAAATACCCACCATTTGCTTCAACGTGGATAGAACTGAAGGGTATTACGCTGAGTGAAATAAGTCAACTGGAGAAGGACAAACATTATATGGTCTCATTCATTTGGGGAATATAAAATATAGTGACAGGGAATAAAGGGAAAAGGAGAAAAAATGAGTGGGAAATATCAGAAAGGGAGACAGACCATGAGAGACTCCTAACTCTGGGAAACGAACTAGGGGTGGTGGAAGGGGAGGTGGGCGGGGGTGGGGGTGACTGGGTGACGGGCACTGCGGGGGGCACTTGATGGGATGAGCACTGGGTGTTATGCTATATGTTGGCAAACTGAACTCCAATTAAAAAAAAAAGATGGAGTCAATCAGCTGAGGATAAGTTGGGCTTGACATAGCTCAATGAGACCAAACCACAACCCACCTAGCTGCAGATACCTGCCAGACATCCAAAGATGGAAAAGTTCATTTAGAACTGTCAAGACGACAGGATGCCCAACCCCCACTCCCTTCCCCATACATGCAGAAAACATCCCAGAAAGGAGCAGAGAAAGCCACATATCTGAGTAATTGAGAACTTTGTCTAAATAAATGAGTGTACAAAACCTAAAGGAACTATTTTTACCATCGCATCAGACTACATATACTGGAGTGGACTCATTTTGTGTTCTCCTACTGCCCAGTGGACGAGGAGTCAGGAGAACACAGCTTTCTTAGAATTACATGAAGAAACTGTATTTCTTCTGCATACTGGAATATAGCTTGAGGACATCTAAATGCTCCCTAACTATATAGAAAAATCCCATTTTAGTTAATACTATTTTCAATATAACAGCATCATTTCCATGACCCATAACAATAGTTCTTTGCTGCTCTAATACAACAGTAAACTTACAAACAGAATTCTTTCACATGCTGAGACACGATAATTTTGCTTTATCTTTCTTCCATGGTTTATCTTTATCTTTCTTCATATCTCATGCCCAGAAAGCTAAAAGCTCTCTTCTTTTTGGATTTCCAGCACTTAGGGCAATACCTGACATTCACTTGGTGCTCAGACTTCTACTTTCATTACTGAAAGTAGTGATGAATAAACATTTAATGATGACTAAAAAGATGACCACACTTTCTACATTTCAGTGTTGCGACTGTACTGTACACAACCTGTTATTGTCACCATTTCAGTTTTCTCAAATACCAAGTTGATATTCCAAAAGAGTTTTCCCAGAAAGTGAAAAGCAGAAATCCAGAAAGGCAGCTGAAGAAAAGAGAGCAGAGAGATTAATCACAAGGTGAAGAGGACAAGATTAAAGATAACAGGGAAATAAAGTCTGACAATCCAAATGACATAAGCAGCTTCATAGGCAGATTCCCAGAAAACCTGTCAAGTGACCAAATAAGGAGGGGAGAAAAAGGGACAAAACACCCAAGGGTGAAAAGATGTTCAACACCACTAATAATCAGGGAAATACAGGAGGTATCCCCTTACACCTATCAAAATGGCTAAAATCAAAAACATAAGAAAGAGGAAGCGTGGGCAAGGATGTGGGGAAAAAAGGAACCCTCGTGCACTGCTGGCGGGAAAGCAAACTGGTACAGCCACCGTGGGGGACAGCATGGAGCTTCTTCAAAAGGTTAAAAATAGAATTACCTTATCATCCAGTAATCACACTACAGGGAATTAACGCAAAGAGAATATGAAGACACTAATGATTATTGTATTATTATTCACAATAGTCATCGCTTCTCGGCCTTTTGTCTAAGATCAAGCGTATTATTCACAATAGCCAAAATATGGAACCAACCCAAGTGTCCATCCATAGATGAGCGGATAAAGAAGATGTGTATATATGCCACAGAACCTTACTCAACCATAAAAGGGAATGAAACGGATCCACGGTTTAAGGACTACTTAGTGGGGGGCCTTGCAGATTTGATCTTTTCTCCTTCTGGATTTGAGGCCTCAGGTTAAGCCACATCTTTGGTCAGGCCAAGCAGCGGCCAAGCTTGATCCCCCGACTCATATATTATGAGTTACGAGAACTGTGGGTCGTGCACCTGACACCGATCAATGCGGATGTCGGCTGGAGGAGGAATTATCCAGAACCTGGAACAAACTGAGTCCCAATGATCAATATAAGTTCTACTGCATGAACACGGATTACAGCAAACTGCAAAAGAATGCCCGGACTTCTAAATGAAATGCTTCACTATAAAGCTGCGTTGAGAAGACATCTACACAATTGTCCACTTATCTAGGAAATATTTCCCTTCTAAATGCACAGAACCATGTTGGTGTATTGTGTCAGGGTTTATGCTAATATCTGAAACTTGGAAAACAATGAATGACATCTGGCCATTTACAACAATATGAATGGATCTGGAGGGTGTAAGGCTAAGTGAGATAAGCGAGTCAGAGAAAGACGAACACCATACGATCTCACTCATGTCTGAAGTTTAAGAAGCAAAATGGAGGGAAAAAAAGAGACAAAAGCAGACTCTTGAGTATAAAGAACAAACTTATGCTTACCAGAGGGGAGGTGGGTGGTAGGATTGGGGAAATAGGTGATGGGGATTAAGTGCTCAATGTCACGATGAGCACTGAGTAATGTATAGAACCATCAAATCACTCTGCTGTAAACCCGAAACTAACACAACACTGCACATTAATTCTAACAGGATTAAATAAATAAATACAGTAGGGCTTCTCATCCTAAAAAACACACACACAAAAAAAAAAAAAACACCTTTGGCTGGGGTCTAGGTTGGGGACAAATCGAGTACACCAAATAATATGTCACATTAATGTCAAAATAAGCCTGCACTTGCAAAGTTGAGTATGACTACAAACTATAAAAGTATGCAATCCCACTACGTTCATTTACACAAACTGCCTGAACATCTGCTTGGGTCAATTTTTCAGGGTTTTTGTTTGCTTTGGGTTTTTTTTTTTTCCTTACACTTCATTCTGCATCCTCTGTCTCAACAAATGCTCTAGATCCACCAACTTACAAATAAAGAATATGCTTTAAGCATGTAAACGAGTCATAAAAGCAGCAGAGTGCTTTTCCTAGTGGGAAACATTCAGAAATTCTGAGCACAGGAAGTATAGAGTATCTTTTAGTAATGAGCTTTACATCCTCAATATCAGCTGTATAATTATTCATCATTAGAATTCAGATTAAGGGACACCTGGGTGGCTCAGTGGTTGAGCGTCTGCCTTCGGCTCAGGGTGTGATCCTGGGGTCCTGGGATAGAGTCCCACATCAGGCCCCCCTCAGAGAGTCTGCTTCTCCCTCTGCCTGTGTGTCTCTGCCCCTCTCTCTGTGTCTCTCATGAATAAACAAAACCTTAAAAAATTCAGATTAAGAAATATGAAATATTTTAAGCCAAATTAGCTTACCTGAAGCAGATATTTTCTCTAAGCCATCAAATAGTTCTCCACAGTACATTCATAATGAAGCCATAACGTGACTATGGACATGGCTGGAAAAACACACACTCTGGAAAAGTCTCAAGAATATAAATAAGAACCTGCAACTGCTGGGCTTGGCCAGTTAGGAGAGGAATGGTGCTTCCATAACAAAGTGAACTGAAACAAATGTAGGCCCATGATCGCCATCAGCGGGAAAGGTGGAGATGTGTCCAGCAACACTGGGTGACCAAGACACCACTGCTGAGTAGTCCGTCCAACTGTTTACACCATCAGTAAGTACTATCATCCCCCAACTTGGCTCAACCAAAATAAGCACAAGTCAAAACCAGACCACAATAGGTTGGTTAACCATGCAGACTCCTACCACAAATAACATGAGCAGGAACAACTCTGGATCCCAAAACAGACTCTCACACTCAAAACATTGTACAGTGACACAGCCACCATACTCAGAATTGTCACAGAATTCTGAAGATTTGCCATCAAAACAAAGAAACCAACGATTCTCAGTTGAGAGCTACGATTAGCACATGTCACCACTAAGTTACAGGACTGGGTGAGACTTCTTTACAATGCCAGCATATTTCTGTGCAAGACAAATGTCACCTAGATAATTTTACTTCAAAACTCAAGGCATTTCTTCTAGGAGATGAGCATTAGCAGCTCTGTTAATAGCTCCTCCACGCAAGTGAATAGCATATTGAGACAGCAGTGCTCCACTCCATCCTGAAGGTGCATGGAATCTGCGACTTAACACCTAATACTTTAGATGTGCTCTGACCTAAAGATAAAATTTATTTTTGCAGCCAATAAAGGTTTTAAAATAAAAGAAGTCGGGCAGCCCCGGTGGCGCAGCAGTTTAGTGCCGCCTGCAGCCCGGGGTCTGATCCTGGAGACCTGGGATTGAGTACCGCGTCAGGTTCCCTGCATGGAGCCTGCTTCTCCCTCTGCCTGTATCTCTGCCTCTGTCTCTGTGTCTCTATGAATAAATAAATAAAATCTTTTAAAAAATAAAAATAAAATAAGTCAACTTAGGTATTGTAGATAGTTTGCTTTTTTGGTTTTGCTTGGTTTCTTTTTTTGTCTGAATAACATCCAAACCTCTTTTTTTTTTCTTTTCTTTTTTTTTTTAAGACAATCATCCACTATTTGAGTCTTCATGGCAGGTGAGACCCTACCTCACAATACAAAAACAGACATTTCCTCTGCTGGCCTTTGACAGTCATATGTCCTAGGCTAAGCTCATCATGTCCCATTTCAGATTCTAAATTTGGGATGAGTGACATAAAGACCCAGAGGTCAGAGATTGTTCAAAGCATGAGCAGGGGTGACTGCAAAGGGAATCAGCCTTACAGTCCAACAGCAGCAGCATCAAACCCAGATTCTACTGGCGACAGGACAAGACCTTGACTGTGTTCCTTCGCTCTTTTGAGTTTGGGTTTCCAGCCGTCTTCCAATTACTTTCTATTCTGCCTAAATCAGACTACTGTAGCCTGATCCACACAATGGAATAAGTGTTTTCACAGGAGTGGTAGGAAAGGAGTTAACCTTATGAACAAGCATTCACTTTGTTTAAGGAGTTGTTAGTAAGTAAAATCAGAGAACTCATTCTTTTCTGTCTCAGCTAAAATTTTGGTGTCTTGTTTTTATTTTCTCTATACTAATATGTTGGGAAGAAAATGTTCAGTTAAAATCCCTTACCTCATGAAACGAATCTATGATGATAGTCCAAACAGCATTTACCTTGAGTGTAGGTAACAACTGGAAGGGGGCACAAAAGTGTGCTAGACACTGCTCTATCTTGATTGGGTGATGACGATAGAAACAGGTATTTGTAAAAATATACCCTGTGTACTCTTAAGATTTGTGCATGTGATTCCAGTGAGTTTATCTAAATGATACAGGTACATAAACACATACGTATGGCCTGGAAGTTGTGCTGATGAAGGTATCATCGTATTGATGATAAAGCAAACAAAGAATGTCCTCAAAATAAGCTTTTGTACATACTATTTCCTTTGACCTTGGACTTCCCTGGGCCTTCTATTCTGACAGTGGAAGAATTACCAACTGGATACATTTCAATGTCCGGTGATTTTCTTCAGTGCCTTCCAGAAAAGAACACATCTAGCTCTTCACACCTTCAACATATTAATCAAAAATCTCTGCTGTGTTCCAAGTGAGAAAGCTGAAGTCCTGCATTTCTACCTCACTGTATCACAATTCCCAAACTCAGAGGCTGACTTTGTCCTTCAAGTCCTGCGTCCATGCTTCCTTTTCTCATCAAGTGACCCCAATCACTATCTGGTTCAAGAGATGATGCTGATAATTAACTGTGTGCTAGTCAATGATACAGGCACTTCATAAGGCCAAACACTCCCCTCTCTCTACAAATGAGGAACAAGACACAGGGAAGTTAAATTACTTCCTTGACGTTAAAATACTAATTCGGTACGACTGGGTCAAACTGTATCTCTCAGTTCGTGCCACTTACTAGATCTAAAATCCATGTTATTCTCAGCTTTGTTCTTTCATTTTCTCTGGTGATGAAATGGTGACATAAATTTCTCTTTAAGGACATCCATTTGCCACTTCAAGTTTTGTACACGTACACCCACACTTATTCAAGGCAAGTAATGCCAAGTAGAGGAAGAAATACATCAACTTGAAATCTGCATATATTACTACTCTTCTTCAAGATAAGAGCCAAAAATATTTTATTTACCATGAAAAGGTCTATGGCCATTCCCAAGTTACAAGAGTCCATCTTACAAATATAACAAGTATTCAAAATGATGACTGTCCCTCTCCTTCAGAATACCATCATGGCTCCCTCTCTCCAGACTTCTGAGAGGTGGTGATGTTCACAAACATGTCAGTATCACATCTCAAATAGTTCTGCTAGAAGCTTCTATCTGTTCCAAAATCCAATCAACAGGCTGAAAAAGACACTAGTGACTCAATTTCCACTTCCTGTGCTCTTATCCTACCACTTTCTGCCCCCAAATCAGCCTTGACCTGTCCTAAGAGGCGAAGGTAAGTCATATCAGTAAGAAACTACAGCATCTATGATTTGATGCTTAGCCCTGTGTCAACACTACATCAACAGCTTGAAGGGGTGGAGTGAATGAAAAGGAAGAATTTACAAAGCAATTATGAAGACAGAAAGATTAAAAGATCAAGAGAGGTCCTGGGAGAATGGCTGGATGCATTTGAGGGGGAAATGATCCCCTAGAATCGGCCTGTGTAATAGGTTCCACCAATCTCGACCCTGGGAAATAGATTTTCCATACAGACTTAAAAACAGTCTTCGTGGGAGGTTAAGAAGTTTTTCACAATAACTGTGTCTCGTCAAATATGCCATTTGCATAAAAATTTGTATTTCATATAGTAATTTTATTTTCTTAGGACTGTAGCTTCTCCCCTATTTGCAAGTTGAAATAGAATGAAGTATCGGGAGAAAGCAAAATAAACAGTGACTGGAGGAACCCCTCTCAACAAATGCTCACTCGATTTATATTTCAGTAATTATACTTCATAAATCAATGAAGTATTAAACTCCAATTTCAGAACAAAGTTGATATTATCCTGCAATTGATTTCCTTCCATTTTTCCTCCAAGAGAGAATGAAAGAAGGGCAATTCATGAACTAGATTAAAAGCCTGGAATGCAAGTAGTGGGAATATGCCTCAGTTCTGCTAGTCTAATGAGGACTTTTCTATTGTTCCACGTATAATAGAAGCATGCTGATAATTTCAAGGGAAAAGTTCACTGAACTTTGTGCCTGCTCCAAATACTTTTTTCCCATTTCCCTCCACTAGTTAAGATGCATGCAAAATTCTATGCAAATTGAGCCCAGGCCTACTGGAGACTTTGGCACAGCCTCAGCCCTGAGATATAAACTGGCACTGGCACTGGCATGCATTGCAGGGATCAAGTCACATATGGGTGGAGAAGAAAGCGTCTATCTCACCAGGAAACAGCAAAAGGTGAACAAGGATCAAGAGATCTTCACTTCCACTTCAGTTAAAAAGGTAGACTACTTATAGTTTCACGATACTTTTTTTATCATTTTATTACCTCATTTTATATTAACAAAAAAAATTCCTAGTCTACATATATGGTATCTTTCTTCAGGTGAAAAAGGAATTTCATTACTCTCAGATCCTGACAAAGGCAAGAAAAAACTATATACCAGTGTTCCTTATGACTATAGATACAAAACCCAACAAATAGGAAATTAAATCCAGCAACACATAAAAGGGGTAACATCACAACCAAGGGAGGGGGGTATCTCAGGAATCCAAGATTAGTTCAACATTCAAATTATCAATGTAACTCACCACGCTAACAGACTACAGAAGAAAAATACTTTTTGTCCATCTATTGAGATAAGGTTTAACCAAGTTCAACATCCACTGATAATAAAAACTATTCAGTGACAAAGAACAGAAAAACTATATTCTAGCTGGTAAATTTAGCATCACAGGAGTACAGGTTAGCAATAACAAGAGCACTAAGTTAGAACCAATGGGCAAATGTATGTAGTTAAGAAGATCCAAGTTTCTCACTGTCAAAGACAAGAGTTATAATCAAAGGGTGAATACTAAAGCAAACTTTGCAGTACTGGACTAGAGCCAAAGCAGCTCATTTTTCCTTTAATAAATACAGACAGGGAAACAATACAACACAGGAAAGTTGTATAATGGATTAGTGTATATACACACATTTCCAAGCTCTGTCCACTCAGAGAACCTAAAAGCTGTGACACTCCAGTGGCAAGGAGTACACCTAGTGCCCAGATGTTGGTTTCTATATCCCATTCTCCAATAAAAAGGAAATAAGGAACCTTGGAGAAATGGCTGAGTCAGGGAAGATACAAGAGCAACGTGGAGCATCTTCTGATACCAGAAAAGAAGTTTCCAACATCAAAAACAGATGGAAGCATTTCAAAGAGACAGAGGGGCCAATCTGAAAGAGCTCTCAAAGTCTAAAGCAGAAATAACTTGAGCAAATAAATAATTGTATTTTGTTATAACACAAAAAATAAAATAAATATCCCGGAATCTATAGGATACGAACTTCCTTATGTAAGAACTCCAATCAATATAGAAGGAACAAGGGAAAAAGTCGCTATTCAAACACCCCAGTAATAATTTCCACAGGAAGATCCATGACTAAATGCTGGAATTAGTGGGCAAGTTAAGGACAAACAGGATATTGAATGAGCTATTCTCACAGATGTGGTAGGGTCTTCACGATGACTGAGTAAACTGAACTTTCCCAAGGTGCAAGTAGATTGGGTAGCCTCTCCATCATTTTCCAGTGCCTCTGTTTTGATGTTTTAGTTTACTCCCAGCCAGTAGGGGATTACTCATCAGCTTCTAACAGTCAGAAACACACACACACCTTTTCATACCAGAAAATATAAAAATCCATGCCCTTAATACAATGCTTGTTTTGTTTCTATTTTGTTTAGAGAAGGACAGATAAATCTGGCCGATGAAAAGTCACTCGTGGGAGACATAATAAAAAGCCATGTAAGTTTTTCTTTCTTTTAAATTTTAAGCTCAAAAAAAGTGAGCTTGCAAAATAAATAGATAGATAGATAGATAGATAGATAGATAGATAGATAGATAAATAAGCAAGCTTGCCCCTGCATACTGCTCAGGGATGATCAAATTGAACATAATGGCACTATTCCAGAACACGTATGTTAGTATTTACAGCCACCTTCCCAATTTCTATTCAGATTCACTACTACAAGATACTCATATACCTGTGCTTTGGAACTCCCAAGCCACCCCCACTCTGTCCAGCCGTTCTCTTATCCCTGGACTGAAATAGGAATGCCATTTCCCACACCGAGCCAGAAGTCCTATCCCCACCAACACTGGGTGGCCAAAGGATAGCCACTCTATTACCAACTAGGACTTCCTTACACACTTTACGTCTGTACACGATCACCCTTGCCTCAAGGATAAATCACCCCCTGGGCATTCCAACGTCTCAGTTTGCCTCCCTGCTCTCATCCCAGGCAGCCACAGGATGAGACCAAAAAGGGGCTGAGACTGAGAGGAACACTTAGGTCCAACTCTGGCAGAGGTTCCCTGCAGCGTGGAGCATGTGACACATACTCCTTGGGAACAAAGTAGGCAATCACACATTCCAGGGAGAGGGCCTGGCTCTATGGAGAAGTCAGACCCAGGAAGAACACAAGGCAGCAGGTCTCAGGTGACCAGGTCAGGATCCAAGTTCCAGTTTTTCTAGCTGTGCAGAGATCAAGCATGATAGGGTCAAGGCTACCAATCTGAAAACACCCCTATGTACTTAAGTCCTTGGAGTTAAGGGTTAAAGTCACACATTACTCATATATATCCTTAGATAATATCTGTTGACCTTAAGGAGCAGGACAGGAACAGAAAAGAAAGATAGAGGTGGGAAAAGGGTACTCACCCTACAAGCTGCTTGGACCCACTGCCTGCACCACCTTGACCTCCTGCAAGTAGCCAAGTCTTAGTCGGGACCTTTGAATGAAGGTCCTAGGGAAAGAGGTCCCACACTGGCATGTATTTTTTCCCTCCAACCTGTGTAGTTGACCCAGAACTCCTTTACACAAGTCAAGATTTATACATTTAAAACTGTCATCTTGCCCCGCGTAAGTTTGATTCCCACAATCAGTGTTTACTGAGTGTCTCCTCCGTACCACGCTCGGTCCTCAGTGAAGAAAAGCAGATGCAAAGTCTCCACTCTCACAGCTGCCTCCCTCAGTTTGTGTTCCGGTAAGTAATCACAAATTATGACGTATCAATTTTAATAGAATCTATAAGGTATTTTATGTTTCCCTTTGGTACATTTAACCTTGGCAAAGGAATCAAAATCACTTTCAATATTGCTTTGTTGCTTGATGGCTAACAGTCCTCATGTGAATAGTCTGCCTCAGAGGCCAAGGACAACAAACAACGTTTCATCTGCTTCTCTTACGGGCTATTTCTGTCCCTCAGTCCAAGGAGCCCTTCTGAAGGAGCATGGCCAGGAGTGTGTCGACATCTGGCGACCCTTCACTGCCCTCAGCTCCACTCAGAACTTGATGGCTGCTGGATCTACCGCCTAGGCATCCTGGGACACGGTCTCTTCCACCCGCGTAGCCTGCCACAAAAAAGCAGCCACCACAGAAACCTCACCCCACTCTGGCGCTCCTGAAGCCTGGGTCTAAGCAGGCTGCGAACAGGCTGTCGTCGGCGGGTACTCACAGGCCTACTGATAAGCCGCTTCGCTCACTGTGAGCATCATTCCCATCATCCGAGATCGATAGCTGAGATGACAACACAGGCCAGAAAAACGTATCCTTTAGATGCCTGGTATGGTCCAGGAAATCACAAGAGCTGGAGACTCTGATGAGAAACTGGATTTCCCCTGGCCCACAGCAGGCAGGCTAAAACTAAGCCTTTCCTTCCCCATCCCCTAAAAGCAACACAAAATCAAATGGGCAGCTCACCTTTCAGAGGTGTGCACACTCAGAATTTGGAGAGACAGGTTAACCTAGCTAGGACACTGGCCACCAAGTGTCTTAATTTATATAAAAACAGAGAAGGATGTTGGGACACCTGGGGGCTCAGTGGCTGAGCATCTGCCTTTGGCTTGGGGCATGACCCCGGGGTCCCAGGATCGAGTTCCACGTTGGGCTCCCTGCATGGAGCCTGCTTCTCCTGCTGCCTGGGTCTCTGCCTCTGTTTGTGTCTCTCATCAATGAATGAATGAATGAATGAATGAATGAATGAATGAATGAATCTTTTTTAAAAGACTGGGAAGGCCTCTGATCACCCTATTTCTAATTAGTCAATAAACAATTCCTTAGTGCTTACTCTCCAGGTGCCACATGCTGCCTGACGCTCACCTCAAATGTCACGGAGTTAACCAAACGCTTCCGGTAGTTGGGTATTAGGTAGCAGGTGTTCAGTTGGTAGTCATCAAAGAGAAGGTAAGAGCATCGGCTGAGTAAAGGAGGTGGTTGGGAGAGTAGAGGAGGGAAGGAATGTAACTCAAAGTAGGAAAGGACACAGAGTTTATCTCTAAAGGCTCTGTTTTTTCATAAGCCTTACTCAATGGCTGCTTGCTTCTATCTCCATATGTCAAGGGCTTTCAAAGGATAAGATATCCTCCACTTGTTTTAAATGTTTTATGAAGACCAAACAATTCATAGAATTAAATGCCACCTAAGAGGATCTGAGTCCTAAGGACAAGCATCGCGGCTGTGAAGTACTTCTAAGTATTCAGTCCCCAGCATGTTAAATCCTCGACACACACGAGAGTGTTCCAGCCACCCTTCCCCAGTTGTGTCCGCGAACCTCCAGTCCCCTTCGTCCTGCCTCTATCAAATGTTACCCATCAGTAGTGCAAAAACCTCACAACACAATACACCAGGATGATGTCCCTGTGAACTAGGGTGTTCTGACACACTGCTAGAGGGAGCAGACTATTCTAGAAACTCTTCTGCTAGATGCCATGACACTGTGGCGGTCACTGAACCTGCTGGCTACTCAAAAATCCCAAACCAAGACATATAACAGCTTTATGATGAGGTGAAATGTGGCCCTTCCTGGAGATACAGCAAAGGGTCTTCACTTGGGACAAATCCTAACAGCATACTTAACCCGAGCATCTAAGAGAAAGGGGGGAAAAGTGCCAAGAGAAACAAATCAAAATGCCTCAGGTAATCCATCTCCTAACTCAAACCAAAAATATGCAAAAAAAAAAAAAAAAAGATGATTGTATGGTCAAGATGAAAGGCTACCCCCGGCATAGGGGAAAAATAGAACCGCTGAGGTAAAAATGAAAAAAGTAAAAATTGCCACCGCGACTGTAATCCAGGAAAGCTGACTAGGCAAGTCCAGTTCTAGAAGTTAAGGCTGGAGTGTGCAAGGTCCTTCTGCAGAAGCCTCCCTCCTTCCAAACGTCTGAGCTTCGTGCTGCCATCAACTGTTGCTTGAAGAATAACCCAGAATGTGTCTTCCGACCTCTCAGCCCTGACGGTGCTTCAGTAACCCTCCGCGGGCGTTGGCTCACGAGATCTGAAACTTCTCCTTATACTAGGATTTATGTTGGAATTTTCTTCCCGGAGTTTCTCATTTTCACATTTAAATTATTTTCAAAAAGCCCTTCATTTTAAAAAAATCCTCCAGTGGCTCGTGGCCTGGCTTACTAACTCTGACTGGACAGGTTCACAGCCAGCAAGGCCGTTGGGCTTCTCCATAAGGCAGCCTCCAAGGCAACGCCCTGCCAACAGGCAGCAGTGTCCTTTAAGAACTTCCAGGAGCGTCACCGACCTACCCTCGGTCAACGGTGGGCCTCTCCCCCAGGACCTGTAGCACCTTGGTGCCAACACACCTACAGGCATTCGTCCACTGGGAGAAGCACAGAGGACCCAACAAGTCACCTTGGTCAAGGCCAGAAGTGACCAAAATGCCAGCTCCTATTCCCTCCTGGCTCAGGCCGTTCTTACTGCTGTAACCACAAACCAATAACTTCTTTCTCCGAGTTCTGGAACCAAGATCGTGGCACCGATACGTCCGTTGTCTCGGGAAAGCTATCTTTTCACCATAACTTCACACGGTGCAAAGAGGGAAAACTCTCTGGGGTCCCTTGTAAAAGGGGACTAATCTCATCCGTGGAAGCTCCACCCTCCTGACTCAAGCACCTCCCACGGGCCCCCCTCTTCAGGCCAGCATCCTGGTTGTGAGGATGTCAACACACGTATCTGGAGGGGACCCAGCATCCAGACCACAGCACCTCCCCATATGCTTTCCCACAGAAACTCCCACACCAAGTCCTTAACTTCTCTTTTAAACCAAGCTGACTGGGATGCCTGAGGGGCTCAGTTGGTGAAGAGTCAGCCTCGGGCTCAGGTCATGACTCCCGGGGAATAGGATCAAGCCCTGCTTCCGCCTCTCCGCTCAGCAGGGAATCTGCTTCTTCCTCTCCCCCCGCCCCCCCACTTGTGCACATGTGCACATTCTCTATCAGATAAATAAATCTTTAAAAAAATAAAAATTAAAGAAAAACAAACCAAGTTGACTGTGGAAAGTGTATATGCAATATACCCAAATAGGTAAATCTCCCTACACAGAAACAGGATTCCAACTACCTTCATTCTGACTCCGGCTTTCTAGTGGGTTCACTCTTCTTCCCAGCTCACCTCTTGACTCCGGCCAGAGACCCTGCTGGCAAAGTCTCCCGCACTGGGAGCTGAACCTTCCCTCTCAAGCAGTAAACAGCGCCCAGAGCCAGCCAGTCCCTGCCTGGGACCGACCCCGAGACCATGGTCACCCTGACCTCTGCTGCCCACCTGCATGTACCCGTCGTCCTCTGTCCCATGTGCCCCGTATACAAACTGGGAAGCACTTTCAGCACTTTGGGGACAATCTTTGGGACATGATTCCCCTGTCTTCTTAGTGATGGCCTCACTAAGTGAATTCCTTTCTTGTTTTACCACCGTCCATCTCTGCCTTAGGGTTTCGCCAGCAGTGACCTGCAGAACCTGCTGTTTGGGACCCTGGGAGCCAGGGGCTCTTGCACTCCTGTGCCTCAGCTACAACTTCAGTAATATTCACAGAATATACACACACTCTTTTGGGAATACGTAGATCATAATTTTAAAAGACTTTTCAATCACTGAATTCATGTAGAAAGGTAAAGACACAAGGTCCTTGACTTTACCTCCACCAACGCCTTGAAGTTCAAGGGGTAAGTTCATCAAACATTTATTTAACTAATGACGACGGAGGGCCACATGCTCTGCTCACCCTCCCTGGGGCTGACCAGGCCAGGGCCTGAGAGCAACCTTAGTACCATCCCTCAAGAGATTATGTTCCCACAGGAACCAGCTGTTCGTACCTCCTGCAGGCGCTTGCCTTCTGGAAATCAAATAATTAATAAAAGTGAGGATCAAAGAATCCTAAACCAAAAAATTCTGGATGTGGAATTCCAAGACATTGTGAAAAATATTCTCTGAAGGATCATTCAGGCAATTTGACTAAACGTCACCAATTTAGCCATAAAACATGTAGTTGCATAAATTGACTGGTTGGGTTTTCCCTGCTACGTTGTCCACGTGACATTTAACTTTAAAATAGAATACCTTCCCTCCTGCACTAATCTCCCCTGGATTATGGCTTTTCAGTTGGATTCACATAACTTTTTAGATACATCGATTGCTATCTGAACGCGCTTCCTACTCAAACACAGTAAGAGCATTCTTTGTTAACTGTACTCACCACATAAACTCTTGCTATCTCAACCCAAAATCTAAATATGTTCAGATGAGAAATGTCTATAATTTCAGAGTGATGCATGAATTATCTTTAATCTCACCCTGAGACAGAGTGAAGACTGGGCACAATTCGAAAGGTTTGGAGGATTTTAATCAATAATCCATACTACAGGGATGGCTACAGAAATACTTCAAGTGTCTTTATCGAAGTTTATACAAAACCATTTCAAACCCATGAGGATAGCAACTATCAAAAGTAGAAAATAATCAAACTCCAATAAAAAATATACAAAAAAAAGTAGAAAATAGCAGACATTGGTGAGGATGTGGAGAAATTAGAATCCCTGTGCATTGTGGTAAGAATGTAAAATAACGCAGCCACTGTGGAAAATAGTTTGATGATTCCTCTAGAAGTGAGAGAATCAGAGCATGATCCAGAAATTCCCTTCTAGATATACAACCAAAAATATTCAAAGCAGAGACTCAGATACTTGTACACCCATGTTCACAGCAGCAATGTTCACAATAGCAAAAGGGAGAAACTACCCAAATGCCCATCAACAGATGAATTGATCAGTAATTGTAGTATACAAGCAAATATCATTCAGTATTTAAAAAAATAATAGAATTCTGACATATGCTAGGACATAGATAAAAACATTCTAGGTGAAATAAGCCAGACACAAAAGGACAAAATAACTGTATGATTTCACTGATGAGACACCATGAGTATTCAGATGCGCAGACAAAACAGAATGGCAGTTGGCACAGGCTGGGGGAACAGTGGGGAGGGAGTTACTGTTTAATGGGTACAGAGTTTCAGTTGAGGAACACGGAAAATTCCGGAGGTGGAGAATGGTGATGGTGGCACAACAATGTGAATGTACTCAAAGCCACCAAAATGTCCTTATAAATGGTTATGTGTTAAAATTTATATATATATTG
This sequence comes from Nyctereutes procyonoides, assembly GCF_905146905.1. Lineage (NCBI taxonomy): Eukaryota > Metazoa > Chordata > Mammalia > Carnivora > Canidae > Nyctereutes > Nyctereutes procyonoides. The sequence continues at coordinate 29,067,924 of NW_026575052.1, forward strand.
CCAAAATAAAGGGGAAAAATCTATTTTAGAGACCATAAGATATCAGTACACATCTACTAGAAAACCTAAAATAGTAATAGTTTTATTTTATTTTATCCAGATGAGAAAGTGGATATTAAACCTACTGCAGTCATCATTTCACTCTATGTGTATCGAACCAACATGCTGTACACCTTAAATTTATCTAGCGATGTAAGTAAATTATTTCTCAATAAAATCTAAAACAACAATGCTACATATTGAAAACGATGCAAATAAACTGGATTTCACATATATCGTTGGTGTGACCGTAGTACAATACAGCCACTCTGGAACAGAGACTGACTAAACACGTACTTAGCGTACAATCCAGCAACCACACCCCTGGGCATTCATCCCAAAGAGATGACAATTCGGCGCACACAACCTATAAATAATTGTTCACATCAGATTTATAGCAGTCAACACCTGGGAGCAACCAACATGTCCTACCATGTGCGAATGGTTGAAAAAAACGTAACACATCCAAACCAAGAATACTGCTCATCGGCAAAAAAGAAGGAACTGCTGATACACACAACAGTTTGAATGAATCGTAAGGGCGTTACACTGAGTGAGAAAAAGGCAAAAATCGAAAGATCACAAGCTGCATCACTCCGCTTACCTAACATTTCCAAATGAAATTACAGAAGTGGAGAACAGATCAGTAATTTCCAGGAGTTAGAGAGAGTTGAGGGACACATGGTTCATTCACATGGAGGTTGAACGTACTTTCAATGATCTGCCATCAAAAATGCTTTGAAAATTATTCTGTATTCTCACCAGGACGACATGCAATTTAGTTAACGTCCCTCCCCAGTCATTCCAACCTCCACTGAAAGCACAGTGGTAGCTACCCACGTAAATTCCAACATACCAACTTGCATCCACCACAATTTGGCCTATTTTCTTCCCAGTTTTGCCCCGGGGGAAAGGTTACTATTAAGTTTGATCAATGCTATTGACACAATACCCTCTTTTTTTCACATTTAACCCTCCACCACTTACGTATACATTTTTATAATTCAAGAACACACTTTATTTCAAACAAATATAATATATAAAAATCTGAATGCAAAGGCAGAATTTAGTATGATTATCACGTATTCACCACTGGGTTTTGCTGAAGAGTGTACTCTCCTGCTAAAATGATTGTTTACCTGTAACTGTCCCAAAACACTCTTGCTACTATATTCTTCACTGAAGTAGTGCAGGTGTAAGGGATCATATGAATCACAACACCAAAAGCAAACAATTGCAGTATTATGAAAGCCAATGTTGGATTTCACACCGAAAAAGCCATACAACTCATGTTGGTACCACTAATCCTTAGGACAGTTTTCTTTACTGCAATTCATGCCAACTGTTTTCGGTTTCTTACAAAAATATGAATTATCCCCTTCACACAAGATTTTATGATGAGATTAAATGACATTTGTGATTCCTGTTTGACCCACAAATATTCTTAATTTATGATCGGCCAAGTACATGTAAACAGATTTATAAAATTCTATCATTAAAGCACTAATCTGAACATCTCCACTGAAAATGAGAACCTCATTAATTTTTTAAGTACTGAAGATGGCGGAAGAGCAGGGTCCCCAAATCACCTGTCCCCACCAAATTACCTAGATAACCTTCAAATCATCCTGAAAATCTACGAATTCGGCCTGAGATTTAAAGAGAGACCAGCTGGAATGCTACAGTGAGAAGAGTTCACGCTTCTATCAAGGTAGGAAGACGGGGAAAAAGAAATAAAGGAACAAAAGGCCTCCGAGGGGGAGGGGCCCCGCGAGGAGCCGGGCTGAGGCCGGGGCGAGTGTCCCCAGGACGGGAGAGCCCCGTCCCGGAGGAGCAGGAGCTGCACCAACCTTCCCGGCGGCGGAAAGGGGCTCGCAGGGAGTTGGAGCAGGACCCAGGAGGGCGGGGATGCCCTCAGGCTCCCGGGGACACTAACAGACACCTGCGAGCGCAGGAGAGTGCTCCGAGCTCCCTAAGGGCTGCAGCGCGCACGGAGGGACCGACCGGAGCAGCTCGGAGGGGCTCGGGAGCGGCTCCAGGGAGGGAGCTGCAGGGCGGGAGCGCGAATCCAACAGCGCAGGCCCCGGAGCACAGGGCGCCGGGACACAGCCCAGGATCCGGCCTCCCCCGGGACAGGCAGAGGCCGGGAGGGCCCGAGACAGCGAGGACGCTCCTGCCCCGAGCTGAGCAGATCAGCGGCCCCGCCCCGGAGCCTCCAGGCCCTGCGGACGGAGAGCCGAGAGCCCCGAGCCCCATAGTTCCTGCGGAGGCTGAATCCAGGCTTCCAGAGTTGCCATAGCAACTGCTGCTGTTCCTCCTGGGGCCTGGCGGGGTAAACAACCCCCGCAGAGCCCTGCAGCAGGCAGGGGCAGAGCAGCTCCCCCAAGTGCTAACACCTGAAAATCAACGCAACAGGCCCCTCCCCCAGAAGACCAGCTAGAGGGGCCAGTGATACTCCCCCGTGTTCCAATACAACTTGTTTCTGGCCACTCTGCACTGAGCAAAATGACTAGAAGGAAAACCTCAACTCAAAAGAAAGAATCAGAAACAGCCCTCTCTCCCACAGAGTTACAAAATCTGGATTACACTTCAATGTCAGAAAGCCAATTCAGAAGCACTATTCTACAGCTACTGGTGGCTCTAGAAAAAAGCATTAAGGCCTCACGAGACTTCATGACTGCAGAATTTAGATCCAATCAGGCAGAAATTAAAAATCAATTGAATGAGATGCAATCCAAACTAGAAGTCCTAACGACGAGGGTTAACGAGGTGGAAGAACGAGTGAGTGACATAGAAGACAAGTTAATGGCAAAGAGGGAAACTGAGGAAAAAAGAGATAAACAATTGAAGGACCATGAAGACAGATTAAGGCAAATAAACGACAGCCTGAGGCAGAAAAACCTACGTTTAATTGGGGTTCCCGAGGGCGCCGAAAGGGACAGAGGGCCAGAATATGTATTTGAACAAATCCTAGCTGAAAACTTTCCCAATCTGGGAAGGGAAACAGGCATTCAGATCCAGGAAATAGAGAGATCCCCCCCTAAAATCAATAAAAACCGTTCAACACCTCGACATCTAATAGTGAAGCTTGCAAATTCCAAAGATAAAGAGAAGATCCTTAAAGCAGCAAGAGACAAGAAGTCCCTGACTTTCATGGGGAGGAATATTAGGGTAACAGCAGACCTCTCCACAGAGACCTGGCAGGCCAGAAAGGGCTGGCAGGATATATTCAGGGTCCTAAATGAGAAGAACATGCAACCAAGAATACTTTATCCAGCAAGGCTCTCATTCAAAATGGAAGGAGAGATAAAGAGCTTCCAAGACAGGCAGGAACTGAAAGAATATGTGACCTCCAAACCAGCTCTGCAAGAAATTTTAAGGGGGACTCTTAAAACTCCCCTTTAAGAAGAAGTTCAAGTAACTCTGAACGTGAATGGGCTTAATGACCCCATCAAAAGGCGCAGAGTTTCAGACTGGATAAAAAAACAGGACCCATCTATTTGCTGTCTACAAGAGACTCATTTTAGACAGAAGGACACCTACAACCTGAAAATAAAAGGTTGGAGAACCATTTACCATTCAAATGGTTCTCAAAATATACCCTAAAAACTACAGAACACTTCTGAAAGAAATTGAGGAAGACACAAAGAGATGGAAAAATATTCCATGCTCATGGATTGGCAGAATTAATATTGTGAAAATGTCAATGTTACCCAGGGCAATTTACACGTATAATGCAATCCCTATCAAAATACCATGGACTTTCTTCAGAGACTTAGAACAAATTATTTTAAGATTTGTGTGGAATCAGAAAAGACCCCAAACAGCCAGGGGAATTTTAAAAAAAGAAAACCATATCTGGGGGCATCGCAATGCCAGATTTCAGGTTGTACTACAAAGCTGTGTTCATCAAGGCAGTGTGGTACTGGCACAAAAACAGACATATAGATCAATGAAACAGAACAGAGAACCCAGAAGTGGACCCTGAACTTTATGGTCAACTAATATACGATAAAGGAGGAAAGACGATCCACTGAAGAAAGACAGTCTCTTCAATAAATGGTGCTGGGAAAATTGGACATCCACATGCAGAAGAATGAAACTGGACCACTCTCTTGCACCATACACAAAGATAAACTCAAAATAGATGAAAGATCTAAATGTGAGACAAGATTCCATCAAAATCCCAGAGGAGAACTCAGGCAACACCCTTTTTGAACTTGGCCACAGTAACCGGAGAAGGACAAACAGTGTATGTTCTCATTCATTTGGGGAATATGAATAATAGCGAAAGGGAATATAAGGGAAGGGAGAAGAAATGTGTGAGAAATATCAGAAAGGGAGACAGAACATAAAGACTTCTAACTCTGGGAAATGAACTAGGGTGGTGGAGGGGGAGGAGGGTGGGGGGTGGGGGTGAATGGGTGACGGGCACTGGGGGGTACACTTGACGGGATGAGCACTGGGTGTTATTCTGTATGTTGGTAAATTGAACACCAATAAAAATTAATTTATAAAAATAAAAATAAAAAAAAAAAAATTTTTTTAAGTACTTAGCAGAGTTACTTTCGTTTTTTAAATATTTCTTAAATCCACACATTATACATATATAGAATATATGCACAGATATACATATAAATGTATATAAGTGTGTATATAAATGTATATATCTTTTTTAAATTCTTTATTTAAATTCAATTTAGGGAGCACCTGGGTGCTCAGTGACTGAGCGTCTACCTTTGGCTCAGGCTGTGATTCCAGGGTCTTGGGATCAAGTCCTACATCGAGCAACTGGTAGAGAGCCTGCTTCTCCCTCTGCCTGTGTCTCTCATGAGTAAATAAAAGCTTTAATTAATTAATTTAATTTAGTTAACCATTACTACATTATTGGTCACTGGGGTAGAATGTAATGATTTATCAGTTGCATATAATACCCAATGCTCGTTATATCAAGTGTCCTCCTTTAATGCTCATCACCCAGTTATTCCAGCCCCCTGGCAACCTCTTCCAGCAACCCTCAGTTTGTTTCCTAGACTTCAGAGCTTCTCACGGTTTGCCTCCCTCTCTATTTTCATCTTATTTTATTTTTCCTTCCCTTCTCCTACGTTCATCTGTTTCTTAAATCGCACGATAAGTGAAATCATATATTTGTCTTTCTCTGAATGATGTATTTCACTTAGCATAATACCCTCCAGTTCCATCCACATTGTTGTAAATGGCAAGATTTTGTTCTTTTTTTATGGCTAATATCCCATTGTGTGTGTGTGTGTGTGTTGTTGTTGTTTCCCTATCCATTCATCAATGGGCATCTGGGCTCTCTCCATAATCTGGCTACTGTGGACATTGCTGCCATAAACACTGGGGTGCAGGTGCCGCCATGGCTGGGCTGTACAGTAGTTCTATTTTTAACTCTCTGAGGATGCCCTGTCTTCCAGAGAGGCTGCACCAGCTTGCATTCCCACCAACAGTGCAAGAAGGTTCTCTTTTGTCTGCATACTCGCCAACATCTCATTTTCTGCGTTGTTAATTTTAGCCATTCTGACTGTTGTGAGGTGGTATCTCCTGTGGTTTTGATTTGGATTTCCTTGACGCCAAGTGACGCTGAGCATTTTTTCATGTGTCCATTGGTCATTTCATGTGTCTGTTGTCTGTTCACGTCTTCTTTGGAGAAGTGTTTATGTCTTTTGCGCATTTCTTGGCTAGATTGTTTATTGGGTGTTGAGTTTGATAAGTTCTTTATAGATTTTGGATGCTAGCCCTTTGTCTGATAAGACATTTGCAAATATCTTCTTCAATTCCACAGGTTGCCTTTTAGTTGTGTCGACCATTTCCTTTGCTGCGCAGAAGCCTTCTATCTTGATGAAGTTCCAAGAGTTCATTTTTGCTTTTGTTTCTCTTGCCTTTGTGTGTGTCTAGCAAGAAGTTGTTGTGGCTGAGGTTACAGAGATTGCTGCCTGGGTTCTCCTCCAGGATTTCATTTTGATGGACTCCTGTCTCATACTTAGCTCTTTCATCCATTTTGAGTTTATTTTTGTGTATAGTTTAAGAAAGTGGTCCAGTTTCATCCTTCTGCATGTGGGTGCCCAATTTTCTCAACTTCATTTGTTCAAGAGACCTTTTTCCATTGGGTCATTAATTTTTTTTTTTTGGATTCTTTGTTATCTGTTCTCAAGGGAATTTAAGAAGCCATGTTTCCTCTTTCTAGAAAGTCACATTTAATAACTATAACCATATTTCAACCAATAAATATTTATAGCAGATGCTTAACTGTATTCGGCTTTAGTGACCCATATTTTCAAACTCTCTCCCATGCTCCCCATTTCCCACATCCCATATGACCCCAGACCAGCCCTCATCCATTTGCTGCTCCACAACCTGGTCACTCCAAATTCTGAGCTGGCACTGACGTCTTCAGAAATCCCTAAAGACAAACCTAGTCTCTGACACGCTCTACCACAACAGCTCTTCCTAAACTGCTTAATGAGCTCTCCCCTGCAGCTCTCTCTCTAGCTGTTCCTTCCACTGTTATGATCTTCACAAAAGTAAAGGCTTTTAAGACAAGCCTTCTGGGAAAACACGGAACCTCAGTAGCCATGCGCTGCCCCCCCACCCGAAGTCTCCCCATCTTGCTTCCTGCTCCAGAAAACACACTGTCACTCTGACTCCGAAACAGACCACCAGGGAAGGACCTCAGGCTGTGGGTTCTGCCTTCAGTGGTCCCACCTTCAGTGGTCACAAGACACAGAGGTTCTTCTCCTCTGCACTTAGAAGAAAATATGCGCAAAGTTATGTGTGAGGACGTGTAACCACCACCTAAGGTGATACAGCGAGGCAGAGTCAGAAGACCTGGTTTCAGTGCTCGCACTGCCCTCCCTCAAGGCATGATCTGCACCAGCCTCTGGAGCCCGAGGCTACCGGGCCCTCTCTCCCACTCTCTGGGATGCCTCAAGCCCATGACCCTCTCAGACCATGCCCCCGCCTGTCCTGCCTGCCCGCTGGTGAGCCCACTGACCCTCCTAAGCTCAGACCCTTTAAGAAGTGTTCCCTGAGCCTCTCTGGTGGTTCCAGAAGCATCTTCAGCTCATCCTTACCCACCCATTTCTCACTATTCACTCTCTAGGATTATGCTGCCTCCCCACTAATGAAGTATTGAGGGCAGGACAGCATGGCGGCCTGCTTCTCCCCGTTTGTATAGCCTGTGCCCAGCGGATTTGCCATAAAGCTTAAGCTTCAAGACCCCTGCTCTACAAGGCCTCTTCTGAGGCCAAACGTAACACATAGGGGGCCCTAAGTGTTATGTTTGGTTTTTTCTTTTTTTTTTTAAAGATTTATTTATTTATTTATTCATGAGAACACAGAGAGAGGGGCAGAGACTCAGACAGAGGGAGAAGCAGGCTCCATGCAGGGAGCCCGACGTGGGACTTGATCCTGGGTCTCCAGGATCCCGCCCTGGGCCAAATGCGGTGCTAAACCGCTGAGCCACCGGGGCTGCCCGTTTTGTTTTTTTTTTTTTTCTAAATTTCCAATAGTAACATACTTTATTTTTTTTATAAATTAATTTTTATTGGTGTTCAATTTACCAACATACAGAATAACACCCAGTGCTCATCCCGTCAAGTGTCCCCCTCAGTGCCCGTCACCCATTCACCCCCACCCCCCGCCCTCCTCCCCTTCCACCACCCCTAGTTCATTTCCCAGAGTTAGAAGTCTTTATGTTCTGTGTCCCTTTCTGATATCTCCCACACATTTCTTCTCCCTTCCCTTATATTCCCCTTCACTATTATTCATATTCCCCAAATGAATGAGAACATACACTGTTTGTCCTTCTCTGATTGACTTACTTCACTCAGCATAATACCCTCCAGTTCGATCCACGTTGAAGCAAATGGTGGGTATTTGTCGTTTCTAATGGCTGAGTAATATTCCATTGTATACATAAACCACATCTTCTTTATCCATTCATCTTTCGATGGGCACCGAGGCTCCTTCCACAGTGTGGCTATTGTGGACATGGCTGCTAGGAACATCGGGGTGCAGGTGTCCCGGCGTTTCATTGCATCTGAATCTTTGGGGTAAATCCCTAACAGTGCAATTGCTGGGTCGTAGGGCAGGTCTATTTTTAATTCTTTGAGGAACCTCCACACAGTTTTCCAGAGTGGCTGCACCAGTTCACATTCCCACCAACAGTGTAAGAGGGTTCCCTTTTCTCCGCATCCTCTCCAACATTTGTTGTTTCCTGCCTTGTTAATTTTCCCCATTCTCACTTGTGTGAGGTGGTATCTCATTGTGGTTTTGATTTGTATTTCCCTGATGGCAAGTGATGCAGAGCATTTTCTCATGTGCATGTTGGCCATGTCTATGTCTTCCTCTGTGAGATTTCTCTTCATGTCTTTTGCCCATTTCATGATTGGATTGTTTGTTTCTTTGCTGTTGAGTTTAATAAGTTCTTTATAGATTTTGGAAACTAGCCCTTTATCTGATATGTTATTTGCAAATATCTTCTCCCATTCTGTAGGTTGTCTTTTAGTTTTGTTGACTGTATCCTTTGCTGTGCAAAAGCTTCTTATCTTGATGAAGTCCCAATAGTTCATTTTTGCTTTTGTTTCTTTTGCTTTCGTGGATGTATCTTGCAAGAAGTTACTGTGGCCAAGTTCAAAAAGGGTGTTGCCTGTGTTCTCCTCTAGGATTTTGATGGAGTCTTGTCTCACATTTAAATCTTTCATCCATTTTGAGTTTATACTTGTGTATGGTGCAAGAGAGTGGTCTAGTTTCATTCTTCTGCATGTGGATGTCCAATTTTCCCAGCACCATTTATTGAAGAGACTATCTTTCTTCCAGTGGATTGTCTTTCCTCCTTTGTCGAATATTAGTTGACCATAAAGTTCAGGGTCCATTTCTGGGTTCTCTATTCTGTTCCATTGGTCTATGTGTCTGTTTTTGTGCCAGTACCACACTGTCTTGATGACCACAGCTTTGTAGTACAACCTGAAATCTGGCATTGTGATGCCCCCAGCTATGGTTTTCTTTTTTAAAATTCCCCTGGCTATTCAGGGTCTTTTCTGATTCCACACAAATCTTAAAATAATTTGTTCTAAGTCTCTGAAGAAAGTCCATGGTATTTTGATAGGGATTGCATTAAACGTGTAAATTGCCCTGGGTAACATTGACATTTTCACAATATTAATTCTGCCAATCCATGAGCATGGAATATTTTTCCATCTCTTTGTGTCTTCCTCAATTTCTTCCAGAAGTGTTCTATAGTTTTTAGGGTATAGATCCTTTACCTCTTTGGTTAGGTTTATTCCTAGGTATCTTATGCTTTTGGGTGCAATTGTAAATGGGATTGACTCCTTAATTTCTCTTTCTTCAGTCTCATTGTTAGTGTATAGGAATGCCATTGATTTCTGGGCATTGATTTTGTATCCTGCCACGCTACCAAATTGCTGTATGAGTTCTAGCAATGAAAGGAGAGATCACTACCAACACCAAGGAAATACAAACGATTTTAAAAACATATTATGAACAGCTCTACGCCAATAAATTAGGCAATCTAGAAGAAATGGACGCATTCCTGGAAAGCCACAAACTACCAAAACTGGAGCAGGAAGAAATAGAAAACCTGAACAGGCCAATAACCAGGGAGGAAATTGAAGAAGTCATCAAAAACCTCCCAAGACACAAGAGTCCAGGGCCAGATGGCTTCCCAGGGGAATTCTATCAAACGTTTAAAGAAGAAATCATACCTATTCTACTAAAGCTGTTTGGAAAGATAGAAAGAGATGGAGTACATCCAAATTCATTCTATGAGGCCAGCATCACCTTAATTCCAAAACCAGACAAAGACCCCACCAAAAAGGAGAATTACAGACCAATATCCCTGATGAACATGGATGCAAAAATTCTCAACAAGATACTAGCCAATAGGATCCAATGGTACATTAAGAAAATTATTCACCATGACCAAGTAGGATTTATCCCCGGGACACAAGGCTGCTTCAACGCTCATAAAACAATCAATGTGATTCATCATATCAGCAAGAGAAAAACCAAGAACCATATGATCCTCTCATTAGATGCAGAGAAAGCATTTGACAAAATACAGCATCCATTCCTGATCAAAACTCTTCAGAGTGTAGGGATAGAGGGAACTTTCCTCGATATCTTAAAAGCCATCTACGAAAAGCCCACAGCAAATATCATTCTCAATGGGGAAGCACTGGGAGCCTTTCCCCTAAGATCAGGAACAAGACAGGGATATCCACTCTCACCACTGCTATTCAACATAGTATTGGAAGTCCTAGCCTCAGCAATCAGACAACAAAAAGACATTAAAGGCATTCAAATTGGCAAAGAAGAAGTCAAACTCTCCCTCTTCGCCGATGACATGATACTCTACATAGTAACATACTTTAAATGTGACAGTTTGATCTGTGGAGGTCGGGGTGGTCACTTTGGCCACCAGAGGAAAACAACATAGACTACTGGGAAATGAGCTTGTCATTGAGTGTTTACCCCAAGTGTTTTGGGTGAAATGTCATGGAAAAATATAATTATTTTCTATTCTATGCTGGAGTTAGGTGGGAAATGTTTTAACGGCCACTGAGTATGCTTTCTTTCCATGCGACTTCCCCTAGAACATATTCCCCTTGCCAGTTGGGTGGCACTAATGTGTCTGAAGGCATTTTCAGGACTTGGTGAAGAGGAGGCTGGAATGTGAACATATATGGAATTTCTCAGCTTTTAAAAATTTTGTCATTTCTCATTATACTCATTTTGATGTACTTTTGTTTTTATAATCTTATGTTCTTTTTCTGAAAAAGAACCCTTCAAATTGCATAAGCCCAGGCCTCATAAAACCTGGACCTGCCCCTGCCTGTTTCTCACCTAACTTGGCACATTTATCTGGTCAAGTGTAATAACGCACGCCCAAATGTACCCAGGCAGGTCATCTAACATCTCTCAGTTCACCTCCTCCAATAAATAGCAGTGTGTGCTTCTAATGAAAGAGCTAATGTGTAAAAACACTTTGCACAGCACTACAAGGTGCCTCAAAACAGGTCAGGTAGTAACAGGTAGACTTCTTTCCAACACCATGGAGTTGGAGTTCATCTCCTACTAAGAGACAGGAGATACTAGTCAGGAATGCCCAGGAAGAGGGGGGAGTTCGTGGGACATCATTCACAGATCATCTTAACTGAGTTAGGAATCTCTTCAGAAATCTTCAGCTAGACAAGATAATCTTTTAATTCCCTGCTATTTTCCTAGAACATCCTTCCTGTTAAATTCTAATCCCTAGCTAGGAATTGTTTACCTCACAAAAACTTAATTTTTGCATTGCATAATTTGGGAGATTCTATGTGATGCCTCTATAGCTAAGCCTCAAACTCGGGGGATGTGTTCCCCACAAATCTCCTAATTTTCTTTTGTTACAGTCCCCTCCTAACTGGACCTTTGCTCTGACTACAGTGCACCTGGAATAAAAAAATAAAAATAAATAAATAAATAAATAAAAAACTGTCCCTATCCCAAAATAGGGGTGGTCGTATACCTGCTGGGAAAATCGTACAACAGCACAGAAATAAGAAAGCAATAAAATTGAAGAGTGTCCTGAAAACTGACCACTGTTTGAGTCGAACTAAATTAGAACCACATATTCATTTGACAAACACTAATTGAGCCCGGCACTGTCCTGGGCCCTGCAAAATCAGGGGACATAAAAAATATTTTAAACCTCAGCTGCCTTGAGGATCACAAGCTTAATAAAAGAGATAAAAACAAACAATAATACAACCTCCCCATAAACCTAAAATGGTAAGTTGGGTGTCCCATTTGGGCTGAAATCTGCACAATGAGTAAGAATTTAATTATACCAAGGGAGAGGAAATAAGAGTGTGCCAAGGACAGGAAGCAGCATATACAAGGTCTGGCCAAATGAGTAAGCATGACACTCATGAGGCCCTGAGAACAGTAGGGCTGGAGTTTATGTGCAAGGGGTTTATACAATCGTAGATGTGACCAAGCTCCACCTTTAATTATCATTTTTTCAGCGGGGTCACCCATCTCCCCAGTGACCACAGCAGCCACAGTCTAGAATGTTGCTATCATGGGTCAGAGAACAAGCTTACTTTCCCTCAGTGGTTTTCTAGAAATTCAGTCAGCCAACATTTACTAAAAAGCTGTAATACACTGGACACCGCACTAGGTTATTTCAATATAACGAAAGTTAATAATCTATGTCCACAGGACAGCTAGTTGTGGTATAATAGAGAATGCCCTGGGCTGAAAGAGGATCTGGGGTTCAAATTCAAATTCTAACAATAATTCAGCTAGGTGGCCAGTCCTTGCTCACTTCTGAGCCTATCACAGCTCCTGGCCAAGATAAATGAGTGCTGAGAAAGAAAAAACAGTCCCACTTCATTGAACCTCAGCTTTCCTTTCTGTAAAGGAAAGCTAATTCCAATGGTTTTGGTTTTTTGTTTTTATTTATTTTTTAGATTTAGTTACTTATTTATTCATGAGCGACACAGAGAGAGAGGCAGAGACACAGGCAGAGGGAGAAGCAGGCTCCACACATGGAGTCTGAGGAGGGACTTGATCCCAGGACCCCGGGATCATGACCTAAGCCAAAGGCAAATGCTCAACCACTAAGCCACCCAGGTGACCCTAATTCCTAGGGATTTGTATATATTGAGAACTCTTTAAAAAGTATACAGTACCATGTCTGGCACATAACAGATTAAAAACCAAACATTTGTAATGTATTTCATTGGATCTGTGTGTCCATTTTGCTCCAAATTATTTCTCCTACTTAAATGTGAAAGTTATTATTCTGTAGTGGAATTTTCATATTTTATATTTTTTGAGGGGTCACTTGGCAGGATGAGCACTGGGTGTTACATGTTGGCAAATCAAACTCCAATTAAAAAAATATATACAAAAATAAATAAATTTTTCTAAATTTTTTTAAAGCAGAAAGCTATTATTTTCTTTCAATTATCTTTACCTTTGGAAAGCCAAGTCTTTCAGGCCACAAGCTCTATCCATGGTACCAAGGGGTAATATATCCTGATTATCAAAATAACCAGGAAGCAAAAGCATCTTCCAAAATGGTAACCTAAAAAAAAAAAAATGGTAACCTAGGGCACTGGGTGGCTCAGTGGTTGAGCGTCTGCCTTTGGCTCAGGTTGTGATCCAAGGGTCCCAGGATCAAGTCCCACATCAGGATCCCTGCATGGAGTCTGCTTCTCCCTCTGCCTGTGTCTCTGCCTCCTGTGTCTCTCTCATGAATATATAAAATCTTTAAAAAAAAAACACACAGAAACAAAATGGTAACCTAACCCATAAAGTTCAAACAAGTCTTAGAAAACTTCCAAAAAGATACCAAATGTGTAGCTTTTCCACAGTCACAGCCTAGATACAATAAAGTATCCCATTCCTACCCAAGAGATATTTCTGGTTATGGAGCCAGCACAGCTTGGGCAAAGGTCTGCTGTAGGAAAATAAAACCCACCAACGTAGAGAGAGAACTTGTCTGATCAAACAGAGGGTAGGGATACAAAGCAAGGGATGAATCTGTAAGACATAATATTTGAGGGCAAGAATAAAACATTGACAAAGTCTAAGAAAATGGCAACTCTGAAGAGGTTACAGGCAATAACTTGGAGATGAATTTGTATAATGGCTGAGGAGAGAAAACAGACAATCCTGACCATGAGCCCATCTATCTAGACAAATGGTCACCTACAAAGGATGAAGGAATGGAGGAATCAGGCAAACTCAGAAGTCAAGTCACCATGCCTGGGAGAATGGTGATATGGGAATAGCATTGTGGAAGTTGGACAGGTGGTTAATTTGGAGAAGAACTGAAAGACTGAAATTTAACAGTGTGGATTTGAAGTTAGCGCTAAGTGAATGGATATACCAAGCAGGCCAGCTGGAAACAGAAGATGTGGCCTGGACATAGAGGTCAGGGAGGAGACCCTCATGTGGGAGTCTTTAAGGAGGTACTGTGGTTCCCACAACGGGGGAGATGAGCTGGCCTAGAAAGAAGAAAGGGGTGGGCCCTGGGAACACTCATATAAGCAGAGGGGAAGAAAACACAATAGCCAAGAAAGAACTCAGTAAGAAACAGCAGAATTCATGAACATCAAGAATCACATAGGGCAACTTTCAGACCTGGACTCCCCGCCAACTTGGCATTTCATTACCTCGCCTTCCAAAGCTTCACATGACCTGGTTTTGCTTATGTCCCTGACTGCTCTCCTCTCTTCCATGAACCAGCCGCCTGAGCCTTCTCCTGTCCCCTAAATATGCAAAGTTCCTTATTACTTTAGGACCCTTTGTGCTTTCTGATCCTTCTATAACGCTACAGGGGATCCTTGCTCTCCCTCTATCTCATGACACACACCACTCTCTATAACATCACCACGTTGTGTTGCTCTAATGTACCACTAACTGAAGGGCTAATGTGTTTATTTGTTTACCTACTTACTGTCCACCTCTCCACTCTCAAGTAGGCCCTGGGAGAGCAGGTGTTAGAATCCTGTTTCCTGGGGATCCCTGGGTGGCTCAGCGATTCAGTGCCCGCCTTCAGCTCAGGGTGTGATCCTGGAGACCCGGGATCGAGTCCTGCATCAGGCTCCCTGCATGGAGCCTGCTTCTCCCTCTGCCCCCCCCCCTCTCTCTCTCTCTCTCTCTGTCTCAAATAAATAAATAAATAAACAAACAAATAAATAAATAAAATCTTAAAAAAAAAGAGCAAAATCGGTGACCTTCATGAGATCAGTTTTGATAAATATGGCCAAAACCAGACTGTATAAATGATGAAAAGGGAAAATGGTCAGGAGTTAAAAACAGCCCCTCCAACCAAGCACACGTACATGCTGAGGGGCGAGAGGCAGGAGTGGCTGATGCTGCAGGACAGCTGTCGCATCCTCTGTAGCAGCTCCTACCTACAATGCGTTAGTGAAACATTTTAACTGGATCACGTCTTGCTGCTCCTGAGGATTCTCTGAGAGACAGCTCTGACCCCTATGAACCATGCCTAAAACTGTGAAAACGGTAAATGTATTTTTAAAATCCAAGAGAACAAAAATGTTGATTACTTTGCAGTCTGTGCTTAAAACTACAAGGCTGCTGTTGCCCAAACTGTGGGGGCGGCCACTGATACGTGGGCAGTGAGGCCATCAGACTTGACGACATGTGGTCCTCCCACAAAGAAATTCCTTCAAACTTGGGCAGCGGGCTGGATTCTTCCCGAAGTTTCCCGCAGTTGGACGTTTTACGTTTGGGCCTTTGTCTAAAGTCTGCATGCCCGTGGGGACAGAACAGCACCAGAACCGGCACCGTGCTGGAAGGCAAGGGTGCCCCGTAACGCCTAGGGCGGGATCGGGCGACAGTGTCCGCCACCGGCTCTGCTGACGCCGGGGAAGAGGCTACCGTTTGCTCGGCGCCCCCGCGGTGCCCGGGCTCCGGGGCGGCACTTGTGGCCGCGGCCCGCCACCGGGAGCAGGACACACCGGCCAGTGTGCCCCTCACAGAAAAGATGAGAAGTGGCACAAAGCTGAAGGCGGGACCACGAAGGACGAAGTCAAGCTGGCGAAACCAAGGGGCATCAAGGGGCGCCAACGTCACCTGGCTCAGCCAAAACACAACGGAAGACGCCGGACAGTACGTGACAAGTCGCCGGGATGCACGTGTGGCTCTCATTAAGTCGGGACACTTAATTTGCTAATAAACGGCCATAGAGGCAACATGTGACCAAGAAGTTGTTTTCAGGCAAAAGCCGCTCCTGGCTCCTGGCTGTACTGGTGCGTGGAGGTCCCCTCAGGCATGCCCTCTCGGCCCGAGCCCTAGCGGTTCTATTAATTTGAGCTGGAGAGCTCTTTGGGGCAAATGAAAAACAACTACTGCACTCAGACTTTTTTGGAGTAAATTAGTTTGGAGGATCAGGGCTTGTCCCGATTTAGTTACAGGCAAGATCCTCTAGCAAGACTAAAAAAAAAAAAAATTGAGAAAAGGAAGATGCTTTCATGGAAGGCCCAGGAAGTGACACCATTCTTCACCATAAAAAGTCAAGACAGGGGCACCTGGGGGGCTCAGCAGTTGAACGTCTGCCTCTGGCTCAGGGAATGACCCCGGGTCCTGGGATCGAGTCCCACGTCGGGCTCCCTGCACAGAGCCTGCTTCTCCCTCTGCCTGGGTCTCTGCCTCTTCTCTGTGTCTCTCATAAATAAATAAAATACTTTTAAGAAAAAAAAAAACTCAAACAAATAAATAAATAATAAATCTTAAAAAAAAAATCTCAAGAGAGACTGCACGCTTGTAAAGAACAAAATGGCACCCTTGAGTAATAGCCAATGGGGCAATCAACTTGTGGTGGCAGGACATTTTGAGGGTGGGAAAAACCCAGGCTTATTGGGGTCTCTCCCAATTTCTGAACAACAAAACTTTATGACTTCTAATACATCATCAAAACTTCTCAATATCAAATCAGCTCAGTTAATGAGTTAAGCAAGTCACTCTCCCTGAGAACTTTAATTTCCTCATCTCAAAGTCAGGGTGACCAGGCAAAAGTCTCAGAGCTACTCTCCCCCCCAACACTGGGATAATCGTGGAGAGAGGCCACAGGCAGCCATAGGGATGCAGAGCCACCAGCAGGGAAGGAGCAGCATCTGGAGGACAGGATTTCCTTCAACAGGAACCAGAAGCCAGAGGGAGTCTGCACGGGTCAGGAAGGAGGCGTCTGCCAGGTGAGCAGAGAACAAAGCCACCAAGTCCCCGCCTCCATAGGAAGCGGCCTCCCTAGGCTAGGAAACAGGTGGTGGGACCTGTCCTCGGGTCCTCCCCCCATAAGGCTGGGACCAGGAAGGGTGCACTCAGCCAAGGACTCAAGGAAGCTACTCCAAAGCCCAAAATATAAGTGCTTGCCTGGGGGAGGGTCAGCTCGGCTACTGAAGGAGCTAATCAGATCTCTAACCATCAGATTACATTTTCAATTAATATATACAATGAGCCCAGCAGCCACTAATATTCTTGGGACAAACACAGCAGGATGCTGTGAGCTTGAAGAGTAGCAAACATGAGATGCTCAGGGAATAGGGAAGCAGCTTAGATCCAGCTGGCAAAGAGCTACTGAAGTGAACACTGCACTGCCAAACCATTAAACCATTAGCAGCCTCCAGAGAGAGAGGATGAGGCTCTTCCCAGCGACTTGCTACGATGAACACGCCTGAAGGGCGGAAGAGAGCAAGAGCCCACACGCAAAGGTTCACAGACACGCCCTCTGCAGATGTTAGAAACCTCTCCATGGAGTAGATCCTCGCATTAACTGGAATTCAGCAAACGTCAGAGATGAAGAACCACAGCAGAAAATTAAAGATCAAGACATTTTTGAGCATTTATAAAATATACAAAATTTAACACACTGCCTTTCTTTGCACAATGAAAATGAGAACACCCAATTTTTCATAACTAGTAGTTACCAAAGCTAAAAAAGACTAGATATTTAATATATCTGAAAGTTACTTAATGAAATGCTGCTACGTCTCATTTGCAAAGCAACCCATTAAAATTTGAAATACACCCTTCATTCAGCAATTCAACTCCTGGGAATCTCTACTACAGAGACAAAAATATCAATATATAACGACATACAAAGATATCTAGTAAATAATTGTTCATGGTTGCCAAGAACCAAAATAAAGTGAATATCCATCCAGAGACAGTGCCCTGGTCCACACCCACTCATTAAAAAGAATGAGTTTGAGCTACAGCTGATGATTTAGAGGAGTTTCTACCAACTATTGCTTAGTTGGAAAAGATACAGAAGTCCAAATATGAACCAGATTTTTAAAAACGATTTTATTAAAGCTGCGTCTAAGTTTATGCACAGGGCTGTAGAAGCACACGAAAATGTGTAAATATATACATTAAGTCTGGTTCTCAAACTGTAGCGTGCAACAGAACTACCTGAAAGCTGCTTTCCAATGCAGATTGCTAGGCCCCACTCCCAGAATATCCGATTCAGTAGGTCTGGGGTAAAGGCCTCAGAATTCTTTTTGCCAGTAAGTTCCAAAGGAATTCTGATGCTGCTGAGAGAAATGCATCCATTTTCAACAGCAGTTACCAGTGGAGAGAGAAAAGGAGGTATAAAATGGGGAGGAATTAATTAATAGAATCTGCCCAGGATCCTAACAGATTTTCCATAGGATTCCTTTTATGGAATATTGTGTGTTTATTTGCAAAAAGTAATTTCTAATATTTTTGCTTTATTTTTTATGAGCAAGAGTTAAATAACTTTATTTAAAATGAAACTATTTTTATTGAGGAAAAAAATCATTGCAATCAACAATTTCTCAAAGAAGAGCTCTTCTGCTTTACTCACAGCATGGAGCTGATTTTGGGAAGATTAGTGCTAATTACAACTTACATAAAAATAAAAATATGTGGAAAGAAGTTCCTAGCTTAACAAGTAGAACATGTATGTGTTTTAGGACATTTGTCAATCTACAGAAACTTTGAGAAAACCCAATTTTAAAAAGTAACCAAAAAACACCCAACAGCAAAAATATTACTTGGCTTGTAAATGCAAAATCTCTTTCTGTTTCAAAATTCAAATACCAAGTAAGCAAAATCTCTCCTCCTTTTAAATTCTGCTTGCATCATTTCCTATCTCTTTATGCACAAACTAGGAAACAAAGGGCCAAAAACAACAAACTAAAAAATAAAAATAACTTCATGACTTCCAATTTAGAACTTTTAAGCTCCCAAGTGATTACGGAGGTTTAAGAGAGAGAATAAACATGGAGATCAGTTATATTCACCATAATTGACACTCTTCCAGGCTTTCACACTTGTCATCAGTTTCATCATCACAACTCTTTGCCAGCTTAACACTCATCCTCCTCTTAAAACCATGTTGTCGGGGATCCCTGGGTGGCGCAGCGATTTAGCGCCTGCCTTTGGCCCAGGGCGCGATCCTGGAAACCCGGGATCGAATCCCACGTCGGGCTCCTGGTGCATGGAGCCTGCTTCTCCCTCTGCCTATGTCTCTGCCTCTCTCTCTCTCTCTCTCTCTCTCTCTCTCTCTCTCTCTCTCTGTGTGTGTGTGACTATCATAAATAAATAAAAAATTTTAAAAAAATAAAAAAAATAAAACCATGTTGTCTGTCACTCAATCTAAAAACAAAGCCGAGGGGCATCCAGGGGGCTCATTCGGTGAGCACCCCACTCTTGTTTCCAGCTCAGGTCATGATCCCAGGGTCCTGACGTCAGCCCCGTGTTGGGATCCACACTCAGCCAGGAGTCCGCTTCAGGTTCTCTCCTTTTCCCTCTGCCCCTCCCTGCCCTTTGTACTCTTTCTCTAAAATACATAAACATACAAAATCCTTAAAAATAAATAAAAATAAAAAACGAAAATTAAGCCTAGACCTCAAACCAGATCACATGCATCTGTGCTTTTTTTTTTTTTTCTATCGTGAACAAACAGCCTGGCCTTCAACGTGGCTCCTTTGGTGCCCGTTGGAGCACAGACGCAGGAAGCTGCTCAGAGGCTGAAAAATGGATTCACAAGGCTCACATCCCCATGGTCTACAAATCGGTATTTCAGAATTCTTGGCTCCCAGATGCCAACTCCTGCTTCTTCTCTAACCTTATTACACAGTGCAGGGTTTCTTTTCCTGCAATAACAAC
The DNA here is from genome assembly GCF_905146905.1 of Nyctereutes procyonoides. Taxonomy (NCBI): domain Eukaryota; kingdom Metazoa; phylum Chordata; class Mammalia; order Carnivora; family Canidae; genus Nyctereutes; species Nyctereutes procyonoides. The sequence goes on from NW_026575052.1 coordinate 29,087,655, forward strand.
TCAATGGATCTCCATTGTTCACTTCAAAAATCAGAATGAGTCTGGCTGAGTTGAGGAATATCCCTGCATCTCCAACACTAAGATTGCCTCCTTAAACGTTTGCCAAAAGAACTATAAAGTTCTACAGCACACCAGACAGAATCAGAGTCATAATACGCTCTGAAACAAATTCCTGACATGCAAAAAAATTTAAGTTCTTTGTGCATACAGTAAAATACACAAGATTATGAAACTATTATGGGCATAAGAAACAGGCCAAGATTTGATAACCACATAGGACTAAAAACAAACCAATGGAAACTAAAATTGTGCTGGCAAAACAGTAAACTGAATAATACAGAAAACTGAAGTAGAAAATAAAATAAAAACTGCAGTAGAAAATATAAGGGTGCCTGGGTGGTTCAGTTGGTTAGGTGGACGGCTCTTGATTTTGGCTCAGGTCACAATCTCAGGGTCTTGGGATCAAGCCCACTATCACCACTTTTATTCAACATAGTACTGGAAGTCCTTGCCATAGCAATCAGACAAGAAAAAGAAATAAAAGGCATCCAAATCAGTAAGAAGTAGAAACTTCCATGATTTCCAGGTAATAAGATACTATATATAGAATTCCCTAAAGAACCCCAAAAATCTCCAAGAATTGATAAATGAATGCTCTCTACTATTTTTAGTAAGGATTCTCTTTAGTGACCTAGAAGCAAAGACCTCTGACCCTTAAAAATGAATTCCCCCCCCCAAAAAAAATGAATTCTTACGTCAAAATGATTTATAATCAAAGGAACAACAACAACAAAATAATCACCTGAACAAGGTGGAGGGTGGATCAAAGCTGAGAATAATTTCCATCACATTTTCCCCCCATAATTATCACTCCATTTATGTGATCTAATTCTCCATGAGATAGATTTTATAATTTATATTTTTAAAGACCATCTTAATGAGATTTTTTCATTAGCATGCAATTATTATTTTATAATTTAAAGGTATCTCAGTATGTTATAGGCCCTTTAAAATTACTAGTTTTATTTGGGTTTTAGTTTAATTATACACTTGCCAGAGTCAATCTGTTTTTCTAAAATAAAAAATCGTAACAAATAGAATTGTTAGTATGTAAAAGTAACAAAATAAAGAAATCCAATATATTGCAGTCAAGGGGCACCTGGCTGGTTTGGTCAGCAGAGCCTGTGACTCTTGATCTCAGGACCAGGAGTTCAAGCCCCATGTTGTGTACAGAGATTACTTAAGAATAGAAAATCTTTAATTATATATATACATATTGCAGTAAAATAAAAAAACACCTTATCTAAATAAATGCCTTAATAATGAATGCTTTAACGTCAATAAAATTCAACACAAATATCAATAAAACTCTGAAAAAACATACTAAAATATCAAAAGTGCTCATACTGGTGACAGGATTAAACATGAGGTTCTAATTTTTCTTGATATTTCCAATTGTTATAACATATGTAAAATGTAAATATGAATTTTAAAAATTAAAGATTTGTAAACCAGATTTTATAAACTAGAAGCTAGAAGTAACTATTTATCAAACTTCTCAACACAAAAAAGCAGAGAGGAGGCCTGCCCCAAAATAGAGCAATAAGTATTAGTATAGTTCTTATGTGTGCTGTTTATATGTTACTAATTTGGTGGAAATTGGTTTTAAGTCTTGTTTTCATTAAAGTATATCCCTTCTGGCCTCTTACTGCATGTGCCCAAGTGCTCAAATTGGCTGACATCAGTTTGTAATACTGACATAAAAGTTTAAGTGAGGGGGAAAAAATCAGTTATAATCAGATTTGTATATATATATAATTTTTACATATTTTTATATTTTTAATATTTATATATAGATTTAATATATATACAGACACATACGTATGCATGTTTTAAGAGTCATGTTAGGGATCCCTGGGTGGCGCAGTGGTTTGGCGCCTGCCTTTGGCCCAGGGCGCGATCCTGGAGACCCGGGATCGAATCCCACATCGGGCTCCCGGTGCATGGAGCCTGCTTCTCCCTCTGCCTGTGTCTCTGCCTCTCTCTCTCTGCGACTATCATAAATAAAAATAAAAATTAAAAAAAAAAGAGTCATGTTAAACATAAACAATCTATTTCATCTAATCTAAGGTAATCACTTATAGCAGTTATAATTTCTATTTTATATTCCACCGAAAAATTACTAATTATGGCAGGATTGAATTTTATTTTATACTAATTGCAAGAACTTCTAAATTTAGATAGATTTTATGTATCAGGCCACTGTTTCAATGTCTTCCATGTTACCGTGTATACAGAGTAACTTAGCTTTTTAATGCCAAGTCTAGTGGAATCATTCTGAAAGCATCTAATTCACGTATCACCAGCAAGGCACACAGGTAGTCCTAAGTGACAACCACAGGACCACTGTGACCAAGGACACGCAGGCATAGATAGTAACTACAACACGACACATAAGAGCATCTCAATTTCAGAGCTGGTAAAACGAGGGGGCGAAAAGTCTGCACCTTAGAATGACAAAGACTTTAACACAGTATCTATAGGGGGTGAGATTATGAGTAATGGTTTCTTAACACCTTCCATATATTTCATCTTATTCCAGTTAGTATATACGGTCTGATAATTAGAAAAAAGTTATTTTTGCTTTTGTTTGTCCTTTAAGCCCCTCCTCTCCGTAGGCTTTGTGTACTGACTCTTCCCTAATCTGATCGTAATCTCATAGGTAGGAATCAAAATAGCTACACTAGTATGTTCATCAACTACAAGATTCTAGATCTTTTTTTTTTTTTTTATGATAGACATAGAGAGAGAGGCAGAGACACAGGAGGAGGGAGAAGCAGGCTCCATGCCGGGAGCCCAACGTGGGATTCAATCCTGGGACTCCAGGACCGCGCCCTGGGCTGAAGGCAGGCGCCAAACCACCGAGCCACCCAGGGATCCCCAAGATTCTATATCTTGATTAGGTTTGTGGGATTTGTCTTGAGGCAGGAGAGCAGGGCAGAGAAAGTAAAGCTTAAGAGGAGGAGGATACCAAAAAAAAAAAAAAAAAAGAAAGAAAGAAAAAAGAAAGCCAGAGAACCAGGAGCTATTTACAGTTGAGCCTTGGACCAGTCTTCGTCTGTAATTACGGATGAACTGAGCCCAAATGTCTATACTTTATGACCTGCAAATCGCAACCTAGAGTACTACGGACCGCTGGACAACCTAGGAGGCACCTCTCTCATTATTCTGACATCCGTTCATTCTATCATGTACTTTTCTGCAGAGAATAGAATGGAGTTTGTATAAGGGAAGAGGACAGGTAGGGGAAGGAGGAGGGAAGGTGGGCTACCTGGGTAGTGAGTGAGATGTGGTACGGGGAAATGAATAAATAGATTTTAATCAAAGATTCTGATTTTCTTCTAGTTCCTCCATTACATTAAGGATTAACTTAAATGGAATTCATACTCTTAGCCTAGATGCAGTTCTGGGCCTGAACTCCATGAGGGGATTCAAAGGTCACCCAAAACCAAAGTGCCCACGTACCCATCCGTGCCCACCCCCCACCAACTCAGATTTCAAGGAAAGAGGTTTTGACTGAACTAAGGAGGGAGGGTGAAGACATCTGCCATCTTCTACGTGAAGACACCATCCATTCACTTCCCTGTTGTGCCCAGTAATTGTTCTCAATAATGGAATCCTTCCTCCCTCAACGCAGAAGGCACGCCTGACTGGGCATGTCCCTGGGCACCGCTGTCCCCTCAATCTCCACCTAATCTATGGATGCCCCAGTGCCTTGCTCTTCAAATTCCTATTTTATTTTAGTTGCCACAGCTGTCGCTAAACCTTACCCCCCCAAAAAAAGACACACAGAAAAAATATTCCTGAATATTATCAGGAGAGAATATACAATGTTCAAAAGTCATTCACATGAATGAAACGGGTATTGCTCAATCCAAAAGTTATACAGTTTAAACGAAGTTACTCAGGGAAATATTATTAAAACCCAGATTTTAGAACTGAGAATCAATCAGTTTTAAAAGGGTCCACGTGAACACCTGAACAAGACAGTAACGCTCTATGGGGTTTTTTTTGTGAAAAGCCTCAACAACAATAGTGAGCCCAACATTTGTCCCCGCTTCAGTCACACAGGTGTGTACAAAAGGGCACTCAGACCTGCCGTCCAATGCGCAGGCACTTACATAAAGAGGTACTTCGCTGCAGCTCAACTCCATGGCTCCTGCATCTGCAAGAAGATAACAAATGAGAATTGTTATTACAGGAGGCACCATAACCCACTAGCCCGACCGTGTCCTGCCCTGCAGTTGTCACCAACAGGAGGAAGAGCAACAGCTAGCAAAACTGCAGGCCCCAAATTATCAACTATGGGAAAGAGATCCTATCTGCACAAAACACACCCTGCTTTCTTCTTTCACACATAAGGGAACCTTTCAAACCCCAGACATCATCCTACTGACTGCTCTCAAAAGAGAAGTATTTCGAAAAGCCAAGAAAGTCACCATAAACATGGTCAAAGTTTTGCTGTAGTGAACTCCAGAGTAACAGGCTACTCTGAGGTCAGAATCCACCTTGGTCCAAATGAGGCAGGAGACCTCAGGGACAAGGTAGGTCTTTCATCCAGAAGGCCAAAGATTTCAGTCACAGGGTCACAGAGGGCTCACTACTCTCTCCACCAGTTGCAGGCATCCCATCTCCCTCGGGGTACACCTGCTCCGTTAGAGCCCCACTGAGACGCCGGCTTGAAGCTCAAAGAGCTAGCACCACTCCAGAAGGGGCTCACCGAACACCTCCAGTGGGCCAACTGTTACGCAAAGATGATCGCCACGGGGTCCAGCCCTCAAAAACCTCTGCTCAACAAGAAAGACCTAAAGGCAAAGTGAAGAGTAGCTGTGTGAGAATTCTGAATGGGTCCGACAGGGAGACCCCACCAGCATCTGAGCTCTGCCTCTGGTTCCCAGGCTGCACTCCAGCTGCAGCACCCAGGGGACGTCTGCTAGGGCCGCAGGCGTATAGCAGCCCAAACTGTGATATTTAGTACAGTAATATCCAAAGTATGCACTAGGCAAGAAGGAAAACAGGGCACCCAGGTGGCTCAGCAGTGAGCGCCTACCTTCAGCCCAGGGCGTGACCCCAGGGTCCCGGGATCGAGTCCAGCATCGGGCTCCCTGCATGGAGCCTGCTGCTCCCTCTGCCTGTGTCTCTGCCTCTCTCTCTCTCTCTCTCATGAATAAACTTTTTTAAAAAAGGAAAATACTCAGAAGTCCTATTTTTTAATAAAAACCTTTAACTTCAGTTTTTTTTTTGTTTTTTTTTTTAACTTCAGTTTTATTAATACTTCATACACATGCTGCCACGGTGCCCTCCTAGGTCATGAGTTATAGTCCCTAAGTCAAGCCCAGAGAAGATGGAAGGTCTGACAAGCTCATTTTCAACACACTGTGCCCTTTGGCAGTTGATGTAGACCGACTTAAGTGACTTTTTATATTATAATCAATTCTTAATAAAAACTAACCTCATAGGGATCCCTGGGTGGCTCAGCGGTTTGGCGCCTGCCTTTGGCCCAGGGTGCGATCCTGGGGTCCCGAGATCGGGTCCCGCATCGGGCTCCCGGCATGGAGCCTGCTTCTCCCTCTGCCTGTGTCTCTGCCTCTCTCTCTCTCTATCATAAATAAATAAATAAATAAATAAATAAATAAATAAATAACCTCATAAACTGCATGAATGGCTTAAGGATTCTAGGAAGCAAACTTCAAATTAAACCTAATACTAATAAGAACGTGACAAATGAGACTCATTCCTAAATATGAATTTTTCATCAACCCCGCTACAAAATAAAAATGACTAAGATTAACAAATCGATAGCCCTCCCAAAAAATCAGCTATCAACTAGGTATTTAAAATATGAAAGTGTACCCAATAGCATATAATACCATGACCCCGTACCCTAAATTTACACCATACTTCAAGGTATCAGCAATTTTTTTATCTATGTTTACAATCCTGCCATGCAAAATTTCAAGGGTTTAAAAAATTTTCACTAAACTTGATAAAATTAGATCTTTTTCAAATTTCTACTTATCAGCAAAGGAAGTGTATCCTACAGTAAATGGTTTTATTTCTATTTATTTTTTTAAGATTTATTTATTCATGACAGAGAGAGCGAGAGAGAGAGGCAGAGACACAGGCAGAGTGAGAAGCAGTCTCCATGCCGGAAGCCCGATACGGGACTTGATCCCAGGACTCCAGGATCATGCCCTGGGCCAAAGGCAGGCACCAAACTGCTGAGCCACCACCCAGGGATCCCCCAGTAAATGTGGTTTTAAAATTTTTATTTATTTACGATAGTCATACAGAGAGAGAGAGAGGCAGAGACACAGGCAGAGGGAGAAGCAGGCTCCATGCACCGGGAGCCCGACGTGGGATTCGATCCCGGGTCTCCAGGATCGCGCCCGGGGCCAAAGGCAAGCGCCAAACCGCTGCGCCACCCAGGGATCCCTAAATGTGGTTTTAAAAGGAATGAAATAACATAGAAAATAATAAAACTAAAATGCATTCCTTATGAGCAAAACTTTGAACACTACCAAATATTCTAATAAATCCTAGAGCACCACCAAGCTGTGTGACACGTTTGGCACACACTCATAAAAATACAGATGTTTTCCCTTACTCAGCTTTTTACGTTTTATCTGATGATACATCTAAAAGAAACTACTTTTGATGAGAATATGGAGTTAATCTGAAGACTGAATTAACTCCTTTAATAAAAACTAATGTTCTCAGGGCACTTGGGTGGCTCAGGTGGTTAAGCACCTACTCTCAGTTCAGGTCATGACCCCGGGGTCCTGGGATTGAGCCCCACATTGCGGGCTATCCCTGGCCCTCTCTTGTGCACCATTCTCTCATGAAAAGAAAGAGAAAGAGAGAAAGAGAGAAAGAGAGAAAGAGAAGGAAGGAAGGAAGGAAGGAAGGAAGGAAGGAAGGAAGGAAGGAAGGAAAGGAGAGAGAAAGAAAGAAAGAAAAAAAGAAAAAGAAAGAAAGAAGAAAAGAAAGAAAAAAGTAAGAAAGGAAAGGAAGAAGGAAGGAAGGATGAAAGAAAGAAAGAAAGAAAGAAAGAAAGAAAGAAAGAAGAAATGTTTTGTGGGAAAAACATTCAACTACAACCACTGGGAGGGGAGCTGCTTGCATAATAAGCTTAAAAAACACCTTGAGTAACATTCATTCACTATGAACTTGAAAATGAAAGTCCCCAGAACATCAGTCACGGTGGTTAATATTACAGCAATAAGAATTTCAGCTGAATAGAGCCCATTACATCTTCAGATTAAAAAAAAAAAATTCAAACATGGCCCAATCTTTCCAGTTTCTGCCATGAGCTAGGAAAGGATCACAAAAATCCATACACCGCGTGGAGGTGTATCGGTTATACTGCGGCAAAGTACTTTAAGAAGCTGTCGAGCTTAAACACGTACTACGTGGTTTTCTCTTTCCAAAATAGCAGGTTCCGGCTTTTCTAAGAAAAGTAGCTATTTATGACATGTCCTTAAAAACATTCATTTTTTTCCAAATAAATAGCCTGTTCCCTCAAGAAAGGGGTGACATTTTAGTAAGTGAAAAATATCTCAAAGGAAATTCAGGTTAGGGATAGGATAGGCTATCATAACATTTTGAAAAAGAATTATTAGTACACGTTACCACTGCTTTGTGACTTTGCTGCTATAATTAAAGCTTTACAACCTAATAAAGCCCTCGCATCTGCGGGCTTTAAATTCTGGGAAAATAAAAAAGCTTCCAAATCTACATAAATCTTTCAAAACAAATGTTTCACAGGTTTTCTATTTTAAAAACGTGGCAAGTTCTAAGTTCTAAGAGGACTGACTGGGATCAGGGAAGAGGAGAGTTTGCAGTTGCTTTTAAACATTAGTGAACCCGTGTAATTAGTGGGTGGAATTAAAACACAAATCCCGGGGATCCCTGGGTGGCTAAGCAGTTTAGCTCCTGCCTTCAGCCTGGGGCGTGACCCCAGGGTCCCGGGATCGAGTCCTGCGTCGACTGCTTCTCCCTCTGCCTGGGTCTCTGCCTCTCTCTTTTTCTCTGTCTCTCGTGAATAAATAAATAAATAAAATCTTAAAAAAATAAAATAAAACACAGATCCCCTAATTTTTAAGCACAGCTAGCGCTGTGCGTCTATTAGAATGTATGTCTCCGGAGGAGGTTATCCTAACTGGCTGTGACACCCGCGGAATCCAACCGCAAAGTAAGAGCGCTTTGAACCAGACCTTCAGACCGAGGGTCTGTTACTAAACCAACAAAACGATGATCCATGTGTCTTACGACTTTCGCTGACATGTATTATGTATTAATGCTTTTAGTGACACCAAAAAGGGTTATTAATGGCATTTAATCTTCATAGCTTTTTAATTTGGGGGTAGGTTTTAGAAAATATACTGCTGTGGGGCGCCTGTGGGACTCAGGGGCTGAGCGTCTGCCCTGGGCCTAGGCCGTGACCCTGGGGTCTCGGGATCGAGACCCGCATCGGGCTCCCTGCTTCTCCCTCTGCCTGGGTCTCTGCCTCTCTGGGTCTCTCATGAATAAAAATCTTTTAAAAAAAGAAAATGTACTGTCGCCATAGTACACTTTATAAATAAATATGTTACGGACACACATGGGTTTTTTGCTTGTCTGTTTTACTTATGGTACCACATGCTGCAGATCTACTCCTACCCAGGAAGGCCTGCTCCGCACATAGGCTGTGGGTTCTTCCCCCGTGGTCCCCAGGCAGCCTGCATAGACCTGGGAAGGTCGAGGCGCCGGGGCTGGAGTCGAGGGCCAGCCAGTGCCGAGGGCCTGAAGCGGGGGCGCATCGCACGGGCCACGGGGGTCCGGTCCCCGGCCCGCTCAGCCACCGCAATGCCAAGGACACGGGTGTGCGCGTCCGACCTGCACTCTCCTCCGTCCTTGGCCAGCAGGGGCCCGACGCCATCCTCCCGAGCACCGAGCACCTCCAAGAACTGGTCTGGCATCCCCGCCGCCTCTGCCCTTTGCCGCTGCTCAGTACAGAAACTTAACGACCATTTGGAACACCAACTGTTTTGTTTTTTCAAAGAAACTACTTTTTACTCAAAAAAAAAATGAAAAACAAAAAACTAGAGTCCCCACAATTCCCAGCCGTGGACCCAAACCTTCTGCGAACCCCTATGAGAATTTCCTAGTTGAGTCGGAGAAAGAACAGACGCGGGACAAACGTCTTAGACCCTCGGGAGCAGCAGGACTAAACCATGCCACTCCTCCCCTCACGTCAAGTTTAATGACAAAACCAGCTTCTATCTGCTACGCAAGCAACTGCCCACATCCTACACACACCAGCGCTCACCACGCAAATGCTGCGCTCCCCGTTCCATTTCCTAACGCCTGAGTTCTCCATCTGCAATTCAAAAAATTCTCAGACTCAAGTAGGTTGGGTTTTTTCATCTTTATTTTTCAAAAAGGTTTCGTGAAAAATCTAAAGCCAAAGTATTTCCACTCTTTCCACCAGACACCAGAATGATTCGAGGTCTTTGTACACAGCCACAATGTTTAAGTTTCCTTCCAAAACGGGGGGGGGGGGGGGAGTCTTACAAAAACAACAACAACCATGAGATACAAAATCTTCAGGATTTCACACATATTAAAGAGAATACCTAATTTTCCTGTATCTTCATTTGCTGGTCACATCTAATAAAAATTAGACCATTCAACAAGTGAAGAGAATATTCAAAATTAAAAATAAAAGAACATATAAATTCAAGTTACACAGAAAGCAATCATTTTTGACTTTACATAATTCTAGGTTTCTAAGACTGATTCCATATAAAACCCATGACTTCAATTTTGTCCTGGAACATGCCAGAAATCCTTGGCTTGTATGTGTCTTACGAGATCTAACAATAAATAATGGTCAAACGTTCATTAATACTGTTAGGAACTACATTTGGAAGGCAAATGACGTGGTTAGGTGCTGTGCTCCTTGTTTGACAAACATCTCAGGGAGTCCTCCCAGCAGCCTTTTTTTTTTAATCTTACTTTTTTATATAAATTTATTTTTATTGGTGTTCAATTTGCCAACATATAGCATAACACCCAGTGCTCATCCCATCCAGTGCCCCCGTCAGCGCCCTCCACCCAGTCACCCCCGCCCCCCGCCCACCTCCCCTTCCCCCACCCCTAGTTCGTTTCCCAGAGTTAGGAGTCTTTATGTTCTGTCTCCTCCCAGCAGCCTTGAGGGGAACGTGGAGGAAGTCTTACTCTCCTGAATCTTCATTCACAAATTGCTATGGTTACAAGGTTAGTCTGAAGCAAAAGTCACCTAAACCCAAGAATAATTCTCACGTCACCTGACCCCCTGGAATATGAGGAGCAACTGCCTCCCACATCAGTTCTTTGCCTCATCCACCCCAACTTAATATTACCATCGATTTTCCAGCCGACCCCCCTTGTACTTTAGATGTTTTATAGTTGTTTGTCTTGGTCTCGACGTGGTTACAGGATGTTATAAATAATACAGATCAACCTAAGATAAAATCAGAAATCTCTTTTTTTAATGAAACAAGGTCAAATACAATTGAGAATAGTGTTTTTAGGCACTGGCAAATTCCTGAAATCCTAAAACTGCCAATCAACGAGAACATGGCAGAGATCAACAAACAAGTGGAAAAATGATCATAATGCAATAAAAGCTTAAAGATAATCTCAGCATTAATGGAAGAAGAATACGTTCTCCTATCCTCTGAGAAAACGGAAGAACTTCTTAAGTATTTCTAATAAAAATAACCCTCGGGGCACCTGGATGGCTCAGTAGGTTAAGCATCAGACTCTTGATTTCCACCCGGGTCATGATCTCAGGGTTGTTAAGATCGAACCCCGTGTGGGGCTCCACACTCAAGAGTCTGCTGGAGATTGTTTCTCTCCCTCATCCTCTGCCCCTCTGCTTGCTCTTTTCTGTCTCTTTCTCGCTCTCCCTAAAGCAAATATCTAAAAAAAAAAAAAAAAACCCTCATACTAGTGCTCTGACAATCAAATAGGACAGCATCAATGTCCTGGTGTGCGATTAACCAATTTTGTCAGAGAAAGTCATACCCCCTCCCACCGTCTCTCTCACACATGCACAAACTTCCCTCTATGTTCCTCCTAAAAAGAAAAATTAGCAGAGTTGAAAACTGCATTTACACTAGGTCGCGCTGAACACGGCAAAGCAGGCATCCTAGCTTCCCTGCTGCCTAGCCGGTACTGCCGCCCGCTAGCCACAGAAATAAAATACAAAGTCTTATAAATAATACTCATTTTCATAATTTTGGTTTCATTTTCAAAAAAAAAAAAAAAGATAGAACCCGGGGCCAATCTTTTTTCTACCACCGTTTCCTGTAAGGCCGCGGTCCCCATTTCAAAGAGGTTCACTTGAGGCGCTTCCCTGACACCCGCTCTCCCCCAATAAATGACCTGGGTGGTGCCATCTCCACTTTACAGGAGTTTTAAAAAAATATAAAAATAAAATCCGCAGCAAAACCGCAGCACTTGGCAGAGACCAAGCAGCCCCGAGAAGTAAGTGGCCAACCTGGCGGGAGTCCAGCGCGTCCGACCCGTCAGCCCAAGGTCCCCTCAGCTCCAGGACAAGGCCGTCTGTGACATAAGCACAGTCTCGGCAAGGGCACCTTGCTCAGCTCCACGGCAGCTGCCACCACGGGACGAAGGCCTCAGAACAGCCTGCACGCGGCCCCGGCGCGGCCGTGTGACCCAGGACGTCCCGACCCCGGGCAGCCTCTCGTCTGCCGGCCCGCGTCCCAAGACGTCGTGAGGGCCGACAGGGCCGACACTAGCAACAGGAAATACTTAGAGCCCAGCACACGCACTCGAGGGCGGGCTGCGGTGATCAAGCTGCCACTCAAGGTGGTCTACACGTCTGGGCGCCTCGGGTGGCCTCTAATTACGACACTGATCAAGATGACCCCACACGCCCTTGGGCCCCCGCAGCTCGGCCTCAGCTCAGAGGACCCTCCAAGCGCCCCGAGTCCGAAGGGTTCTCCGTGGCTCTGCAGGGCGGGGGCCTCCCCGCAGGGCCGGAAAACCCAGAGGGTGGAGTGAGGACCCCCGCCAGCTCCACTGCCAGCTCGGTCTGAAAGCTATACGTGGGAATGGTGGTCGCCTGTAAGCAAACCCTCAAGCGTGGGATCCCGAGTGCATTGCACAGTGGTCACACTAACTGCAGAAGAAAAAGAGAATGTGCCAGCAACCGGGAGGTGAGGCCAGGCCCACAGAAGGCATTTCGGCCCCGCACATGGAAACGGGTAAGAGAGCCAAGACTTTAATACGTCAACTGAACAAATTGAACTTCAATAAAAAAAAAATTTAAAAAAAAGAAAAAAATATCAAAAAAAAATCAACTGAACCTTTACCATCTCACGCCATTGACCCGTTTAGCGTATCCTTCACAATCAACCAAAGCCCCTAGCATGAGGCATCGTGGTGGGTAAGACCCAACTACCAGGATGCCAATCCCCTTGATGGCCATAGGTCTCTGAAGTCCCTCCATCTTGCCTGGAAGTCACTTCACTGTCGCCTGTTCTGTGCCAAGCACCAGGGAGGCTGTCATGGGAAAGATTAAAATCTATAAAACACTACCGGCCCCGATCACTGATGAACTGACAGTCCGGACCCACATCCAGGAGAAGCTACAGGTTTGAAGGAGTAATCCCACCGACCCCATGGGACATGGTAGCATAGGGTACGCATCAAGTGATAAATGCATCGTAAGTGGAACGGGAGGCAGAGAAGGCCTGGCACGAAAAAATGAAATGCGGATGCTTGGTCTTCAGCAAACACTAAGGAGTCGGATAGGCTGGAGCAACAGGTTTGGAAGGAGGAAAGGTCACTGGCCCCCGACTTTTATACATAATCCATCCCTAAAACACACCAAATCTGCGACAAAGGGAACAACAGAGTTTCAGAGGCCCAGGGTCCCTTGCCAGGGACTCGTAACACTAACTGCGTGTTCCGTTTTGGTCATAATTTAACAATATATACCCCAGCTTTTCCTACAATGTGCTTTACTTTTGCTTTGTCTGCCTAAGGGCGGACAACTCATCGGCTGACGAACTAATTGGTACTGATCATTCTCCACTTCAGCAAAGGACCTTATCAGATTTATCAGATCCTTGTTTCTTTGTCGGCTTCTCATTTCTATGACTTTCCACTCATTTTTATAAAGCAAGGAAACACACTTGACCCTTGGATGACGTGAGTTTGAACTGCTCTGGTCTATTCATAGACGGATTTTTGCTTCCATATGGATAGTCAGTGCTCTATATTTATTTCCCCTGCCTTATTTTCTTTTTAACATTTTCTTTTCTCTAGCTTTACTGTAGTGTTGGAGCGTAATATATAACCACACGATTTCACTTGTGTGGAATCTGAAAAATTAAATGAAAAAAGACTTAGAACAATAAACTGGTAGTTGCCAGAGGGGTGGAAGGAGAAGCAAAGTAGGGGAAGGGCATTAAGTTTCCAGCTCAAAAACAAGTCATGGAGATGAAAGTAGCTCAGAGAATGGAGTTGATAGTATTATATTAATGCACGGTGAATACATGTATTAGGGTGAGCACTGCGTATTGTATACATCTGTCAATCACTATGCTGGAACCTATAACTAGTTTAACATTATGGGTCAACTCAACAATAAATAAAAATTAAGATGTTTTTAAACGGATATAGCAAAATGAGTAGACCCAGTTCTGGACAAAACTAGCTGATGCATGTGTAATAACCCAGAGAAACTCTAGAATGATCATTTAACATCCAGAATTATGACCATAAAGCGAAGATTAAAAGAAAGGAGGCTTAGCCTTAGAAATAGGACTAGTCTTGGGGTGCCTGGGTGGCTCAGTTGGTTGAGCCTCCCACTCTTGATTTCGGTTCAGGTCACGATCGCGAGGTTGTGAGATCGAGTCCGTCGTTGGGCTCCCTGCTTGCTAAGCACAAAGTCCGCTCGGGATTGTCTCCCTCTCCCTTTGCCCCTGCCCCAGCTGCTCCTTACGTGCGCTTTCTCTCTCTTTCTCAAAAAGAAAAAGAAATGGGACTGGTCTCTAAATGTTTACTTCGGTTCAGTACATATATACTCAGAACTTCCTATATGTTTATTACTGGGAGAACAAAAAAAATGTGTCTCCCTTCAGGTCCATCTCAATCTATGTGACAAGAAAGGGCTACAGATGTGCAGTAGGTCAATAACCTAAGGAAAAGACAATACCAAGGGTCATATAAAGCTCTCAGGCATCGGAATGCAGAAACGATTCCTCTCCGAGAAACCACAGGCCCAGTGAGAGAGGAAAACAAGACAACCATAGAATACGTGTGGGGTTCTAGGAGTACAGGGAGGCAGAAATACTCTCGCCTCTCATAGCTGAGGTACCAGCACAGCTCCCCTAGGAGAGAGAGCCTGAGCTGAGCCTTTATATACATTTTTAGTTAGGGGCTCTCCTATCCCAAAAAAGTATCTAGAACGGGGGCAGGGCATCTTTTCAGATTCTCAAATGATGGCATAATGGGATGGTGGAAAAAAACTGAAGGGGAAAGGGACCTGCTGCTGGCGTTCAGCACCTGGGAACCGAGGAGGCCTCCTATAACGCCAGGTCAAACCTGCGTAGAGTCCTCCCACCCCAAATGCCAACACAGGTCTTTGTTGAAAAGCAGAGGAAGACGACGGACATTCACCGGGCGTACTAAGAAATGAGAGTACATTTCAGGCACAGGAAATCATGGGCACAACTGCCCGGAGTGTCAAAGAGCTGTTCATGGAGGAACAAACACGGCCAGGATTTTTTTTTAAAAAGTGTATGGTGGTGGTGGTGGTGGGACAGAAGGATGGAAACGTGTCCCATGTCCCAAAGATACATCTCACTAAGTAATGTGGACTCCAAGCCGGTGGGTAGCTTTAAGCACGAGAAGGATGTGATCTGAAATGTGTTTTGCAGAGGCCGCCATGACAGCAGGCGGAGGAGTGATTCTGAGGTCAGGAACACCAATAAAACCCCACTGCTACTGTTCAGGGGTTAGGGTTAGACACTGGGCGCCTCACTGGAGGGCACCATCACCGGGAGGGCAGACAAATCTGGGAGGTGAGGGGACAAACTGGACAGGCCTTAGTGCTTAACTAAACACAGGGGATAAAGACTTGGATGATGCTATGGTGACTCCTTGGCTCTTAGTGTGGGGAGCCAGGTACTGAGGGCTATTCATCAGGATAGGGAAGAAGAAAAGAGAAGCAAACGGGAGACCTCAAGAAAAAAATAATAATAATAGGAGCATTGGCCATAATGAGTTTGAAATGTGGTAACTGGAGTCCAAGACAGGTCAAAACTAGGGATCCAGAGCTCAAGGAAGAGAGGTCTAGGCTGGAGAGAAACAGTGATCACACAGTAGTCAAAGTCGTCGGGGGTTCACGCAAAGACCAAGGCCACACGGCGACTTGGAGAACGAGAGAAAGGTGGACGAGGAGTTCACTAGGACACTGAGAGAACCAGTAGCCAGGGCTGGTGCTGACTGACTAGGTTCTCGGTGCGTTCCTACTCCTCTAATAGGGGAAGCCTCCTATCAGCCTCACATCACAGGAAAAGTGAAGCACGGAGAGGCTGAGCGCCTCGTCCAAGGTCACACAACGCCGAGGGGGCAGAGCTAGGACTCAAACCCGGGCAATCTGGGTCCAGACCCCGTACTCCTACCTCGATGGCTCCGTTGCTAGATTGGGAATTTGGAAAGGGGGAATAGAGTGACATGATCCAAGAGGGACAGACAAGGCCGCAAAGGCTGTGGGTGGATGAAGCAAAGCACACTGACAACTGAGAAGGACCCACTGGATCCGTAACTTGAGGAGTTGCTGGCTCCTGACCACAACCTCAGTGGTGGAAGGATCAGCCCGGAAAGAGCCAGTGGAGCCATAACCAGGCGGTAAGACGTAAAGATGACCGTGTGGACCGGCGAGCTTCCCTCTAGACCCTGGAGGGAAGGGAAGAGCTTTGTGGGTGAAGTCATCAGGAAAACCCCGAGAAACGGGATCGTGGGCTGGGTCTTCAAGCAGGAAGAGGGGGAGAACTGGTGTTCAAATAGTTTCCCTGGTGAAAACAGAGTCAAAAATTGTTAATTTTTTTAACGAGTTATTTATTTGAGAGAGAGAAGGAGAGAATCAGCTCAAGCAGGAGGGAAGCAGAGGGAAAGGAAGAGCTCCAAAGCCGACTCTCCACTGGGGATGGAGTCTGACACTGGGCTCCATCCATCCCAGGACCCCGAGATCGCAACCTGAGCAGAGATCAGGAGTCGGACACTAAACCTACTGAGCCACCAGGGAGCCCCCAAAATCGTCCTGTTTTTCTGACTCCCACCCAGGTACACTCCTGCACTCTGAACAAGTGTTACCTACAGAAGCTAGTAATAGGCACAAAGTGCTATAACACTCTTTAAAAAAAAAAAAAAGGGCAGCCCTGGTGGTGCAGCGGTTTAGCGCCGCCTGCAGCCCAGGGCGTGATCCTGGAGACCCTGGATGGAGTCCCGCATCGGGCTCTCTGCATGGAGCCTGCTTCTCCCTCTGCCTGTGTCTCTGCTACTCTCTCTCTCTCTCTCTGCATCTCTATGAATGAATAAACAAATAAAATCTTTAAAAAAAAAAAGGACTTTGTGCAATTCGCCATTTGGGATTTAACAGTAACACAAAGAAGTTCTCATAGGATAAAGATCCCCCCCCCCAAAAAAAAAACCTACAATGACTTACCAAAAAAATAAATAAAACCCTTCAACAATTTAAATGTCTAATTTAAAACATTACTCTGATTATTAATATGGGCATAGAGAAGTGTAGGGTCCTTCCCTCTAAAAACGTACAAAGACCAGTCCAAACACACAAACAGCTCAGTAGCTTCAACTCAAAAGCTTAATGGCTTGGTGTTGATTCGGGACGCTTCCTGGGGGCTGCAGCGAAGTCAGACGGGGTCGCTCATTAGAAGTCAGAAGTTACTGGCTGGCACTCTGAAGTGAAACGGAGACTCCTAATCGGGGTTTTTACCTTTTTGGTCTGTTTTTGTTTGTTTTTGGTTGGGACCCATGGGTGTTTGCAAGGACGGGGGAAGAACCCAGGGTATCAGGAGCGCTGGGGAGAACAGATCCCGGTGCCGCGGGGCCAGGGCTGTTCAATGTCCCATAACAAGGACCTTCCCATGTCCTTCTTGGCAATTACGACAGAGTTTTAATTTTGCTTCTAAAGGCTTGGGTGTAAAAAAAATAATAATAAATTTTAAAAAATAAAAAAATAAAGGCTTGGGTGTGCCTCTTCCACGACGAAGCCAGCCAGCTTCAAAAGGCTTCCTCCAAGAAGGGCATTCCTCACAAGACAGCTCCTACAGTCCAGAAAACCATAAACTACACATAATACTACCCCTGCTATAATCGCCCAGGAACTAACATGAATTTTGTGTTTCTATGTCTACCATTAAAATTCCTAGGTATTCTTGTTTAAATTACAAATTACCCAACTCCTACTTCATAATACATAGGAATATCCCTTTTCAATAAAAATGCTAAGCCTCAGTATTTCAAAATTACCGTGGGGAAAAAGGTCTTAAAATCTCATTCCACATAGATTCCGCAGGGATGAAAGGTTTTGTTTTGTTTTTCCTCCCCAGGAGAAACTTAAGAAACAAAACACTAAAAGCTTTCTCTCCAGGGGAAAGCAAAGAATAAAGGTCTGTGTACAGGCCTGCTGTGGTCTGGGTGTCTGCGTCCCCCTAAAACAGACGGTGAAATCCTAATGCTATGAGTAGGTGGGGGCTCTGTGAGGTGCTTAGGAGGCTGGAACCCCCATAAATGGCATTAGTACCTTATGGGGGGAAAAAACCCACAGAACTCCCTCGCCCCTCCTGCCATGTGAACACAGAATGAGAACCTCCGACCCAGAAGAGGGTCCTCACACAGACCCGGCTGGCCCTCTGAACTCAGACTTCCAGCCTCCACACTATAAAAAATAAATGTTGGTTTATCAGCCACTCAGTTTGCAGTATTTTGTTACAGTAGCCCCAACAGATGAAGACAATTCCAAATATATGGCCAGCGCCCAATCAGCACTTCTCACCGACAACGCTCGGCTCACCTTGACCCCAACACACATGCACAGGCTCACACAAGCGCAGACAAGCGTACCTGTCCCCTGCTAGCTCTCCGTGTTCACGGTCTCCTCTAGGTGAAGGGTCACTAGCTGAGTAATATAATCCAGGTTCATGGGATAACGTCTCGATCATCCCTCCCAGGAGGCCATACCTTGGTCTAGAACGCTGACTGAGACAGGTGGGAGATGAGCTGAATGGTGATGGGCATGAAAGAGGGCACTTGTTTTTTTGGGTTTTTGTTTGTTTTAGATTTTATTTATTCATGAGAGACACAGACAGAGAGAGAGAGAGAGAGAAAGGCAGAGACCCAGGCAGAGGGAGAAGCAGGCTCCATGCAGGGAGCCCAATGCGGGACTCAATCCCAGATCCCGGATCCCGGGGTCATGACCTGAGCCAAAGGCAGATGCTCAACCGCTGAGCCACCCAGGTGCCCCAGTTGCTCCCGCTTTACTGACGTGTTCAAATCCTCCTATTTCTGTGCCTCTTCCCTTCTGCCCTGTGGTCAGCACTTATGCCAACGTGAATAAGCCAGGGTTCTTGTTCTGGGCAACTTCTAGTTTACTGGAAAAAGCACAAAATTAAACAGCTAATGCCATGTCACACCATATGATGCTACCATGTAACCCTGAAGAGAAGCGCCGGGTGCTATCAGAGAACCAAGGGAAGGCAGTGACCCTGGGTAAGCTTGTCCTTACAAAGTGACAAAGGCCTGTTAAGTGTCTTTAAATCAGGACTTCTGCTCTTTCCATATGATGGAGTCAATCACCTGAGGACCCTACTGCTTAAAATACTAGCTAGACTATTTTTAACAACAAGCAGGTTAGTCGAGCTCCCAGCAAGGGGGCCTTCCACAAGTCCTACAATTAAGACCCATCAAAAAACCACTGTGATGACCCCACGGAGAATCTTTGCCCTGAAAAGGTTTGCTGGACTCCACCAAGACATTGGGTTTCCGCGGCCTTTGAGAGCAAGAGACGAAGCTGTGGATGCACGTGTGGCTGGGCACCCGAACCGACCTCCAGCATCGGACATGCCAAGGACGTATGTCATGAGCCAAACAGAGAATTACGACCAGGAGCAAAAGGAAAAGAGAGGGAACTCTGACTGTTTCAGTCTCAGCCTTTGCTAAGGTCGGGGAAAGGTGTTCTTTGGAAATCTTCGACCACAAAGTTTACATCAGGATAGTCCCGTGCGTGCTCATGAGTGCATTTACAGTGAGCTCGGCCTCCCAGGGCTCCCATGGGGGGGGCGCCTCATCGGTCGCAGGCCCACAGGACAAAATCCCGACACTTGACAAAACTACTGATCATGAGAAAGACAATAAAACAGGAAAATTAGACCCTCAGAGGTTCAAGTAATAGACTAACCAAATGTTCTGCAACGGAAGGATGTTTGATGCTAAAAAACAAAAACAATAACGAAAAAAAACACCAAACTAGAAACTTACAGACAGAACACGATTTGTTCCTGGCTGCCGTGACCAAGAACCAAACAACTTCAGAAAGTAACAGGTGGCGGGTTGGAAACTCAGTGCAAGGGGATCCCCGGGGAGCTCAGCGGGTGAGCACCTGCCTTCGGCCCAGGGCGTGACCCCGGGGTCCCGGGATGGAGTCCCACGTCAGGCTCCCTGCATTGGAGCCTGCTTCTCCCCTCTGCCTGTGTCTCTGCCTCTCTCTGTCTCATAAATAAAATTAAAATTAAAATTAAAATTAAAATTAAATTAAATTAGATAAGATAAAATAAAATAAAAAATAAAATAAAATAAGTGCACAGGTTACGGAGCAAAGAAAGGAAAGTCAGGAGATCATCAGCAAACTGCAGTCTTGATCTTAAGAAGTTACCCCGAATACAGCCCAGGGTCAGAAACGGAGAAAAATATGAAAGAGGGTAAGAAACAGGACATACAGAATGAGAAGGTCTAGTATACTCTAAAAAAATATTTTCTTTATTTGACAGAAAGTGAGCGAGTAAGCGCGTGCAGCAGAAGCAGGTGGACTGATGAGCAGAGAAAGAGGGAGCTGCAGACCCCCAGCTGGGTGGGCCCCGGGGTCACGACCTGAGCCCCCCGGTACACTTACACACTGAGACAGAAAAATAAGAATTTCAACAGTATTTTAAGGAGCTTTTGGAGAATTTCCGTTAGTTGATAAATTTCTCAGATTCTGAAAATATATGAAGTCCCAACAACATCTAGATATGTCAAAGGATAGAAGATCTTTAAAAGGTACTTTGGCAAATCACATCTGTTGTGCGGTTTCGTTTAATAATGAAAATTATACATCTTGTATGAGAAACTGAGGAAAATGCACACTACAGAGAACTGTTCATATTGGTTATGATTTAGAATTTCGTGGAGTGATAAAAAAAAGGTCTTCAAGTTTTTAAAAACGCTCCTCTGACTTATAAGATTCATAAATAAGACACGTGCTCCTTTCTTAAATGCTTATGTTTTTACATTTAAATTGTATTTCATTTAAAGGTGTATTTAATTTGCACTTCCAGTTAACAGTTTTTTATGTTTTAAAGGTTTTGAATCTTAAAACCAAATTCAGCCACAAAAGGAAAAACAACTAACACACCTGGGCTCCACACTTTTTTTTTTTTTAGGTTTTATTGATTTATCCAGGAGCAACACAGAGAGGGAGGCAGAGACCCAGGCAGAGGGAGCAGCAGGCTCCATGCAGGGAGCTCAACGTGGGACTCGATCCCAGGACCCCGGGGTCACGACCTGGGCCGAAGGCAGGGGCTCCACCGCGGAGCCCCCGGGGCACCCTGACTCTAGACTTTTACAGCTGTTTGCCTCCAGGTCTCTGTTTACTTACAAGTAAAAAAATGGGACAGTCGTTTGCACAGTGCGAGCGTGCAGAAGGCCAGACGGGCTGCTCTGGGTTCACCCGCACGGCAAGGCTTTCGATTCCGTGCCCTAAAGCAAAACACACCTCCTGCAATTGCCCCTGTTTGTCCTATGCTGCCCTCGGATGCCAAGCAGAACCAGGGTCCCCCTGCCCCCACCCGAGGACCCCGTATCCCACTTGTCGGCTCCTTGGGCCTTCTCCGGGAGGAGCACGTCTCACGGAGGGAGGCCCAACTGCTCTGATCTGCTTCCACCATCCCCCGACGGCGCCCAGGGTAAGGCCAGCCCTCCAAGCTGCTCTCTTGGACCAGTTCGCGACTTCCCCCCTTCCCCACCCCGGATGCTGGCGGTGGGGGGTAGGTCTCCCTCACTCCGCGGCCAACCTAGCTCACCGTCCCCACACGTGCACCGGCCAGCACAGCCCAGACGGCCTGCTACGTGGTCAGCAACGCGGTGCCCTCCGCACGCCCGACCCAGCCTGGATCTCGATGCCGGGTCAGACAATCCACACTACTTGTAGCCCTTTACGCCCCTGCTCAAGAGCAAACCTTGCCCCGGGGTACCCATCACCTCAGGCACAAGCTCCCCAGCGGGCATCTGGAACCTTCCATGATATTGTTCACACTACGTATAACGCATCACTCACCACGTCTACACACAAATCTCCCCAGGACCCAGGTCAGCTCCCCTGCGGGCCCGTGGACCCCGGACTCCCCTGCCCGATCCAAACCCTGACCTCCACGGACCCCACCGAACTGCTCCCACAGCACGGCACGGGCCCACCTGTCTCATAAAACCTGTTGTGGGGATCAAGGGGAGTCCAGTCGGCAAAATATCAGAATAGCACAAACGCCCAGGGTCAATTTCCAGGGTCCCCCCTCCTGCTGCACCCCCAGCGGCCTCCCCGAGATCTTTCATTCATTCTATGATCTAACGATTGTATCCTCATACCTTCCGCTCAGTGTTTCAGGTTCACCACAGCTCCCAGCTCGAACTTCCTCTTGAGCCGTTTGCTACATCCTTCGCGCATCGACACATGACTGGGACACTAAACTCAGTCGTTATATTTGAGACCGGAGGGCAAAAGTAGCTTTGTAAGCACCACTGATGCATTAAACGGCCTCCGACCACCCGTGGGGCACGAGGACGGTACGCGGTGAGGGTACGAAGCTGGACGAGAAACAAAAGCTCCGACCCTCTGACGCTTATCCTACAGTTTATAGATTTTTTTTTTAGTACACTTCAAAGCCATATGTAGTATTTTTTAGATGGAGCAGAGGAGAATGGAGAAGAGGGGTGGAGTGCGCGGGGCCCCATGTTCAAAGCAGTGGTCAGGGCAGGTGTCGCTGCGAAGGGGGCGAAGGGGGTGAAGGGGGCGAAGGGGATGTCTGAGTGTGAAGAGGCGGGAGGGAGCAGGGCAGCCGGCTGGGCCGAGTGTCACGCCGGAGCAGCACCCACGGCCGTGGGAAGCCGTGGGGGGGTAAGGATGAGGACGGGGAACAGGGAGCCCAGCCATCACGTGGCCCAGCCGAAGGGGACAGGAGGGGACACATACTGAGCCACGCACAGGCAGCCGGGAGGCACAGGGCCAAGCAGGGCCCTACTGGAGGCCGCCACAGTAACGGGCCAGCAAAAGGCTGCGCTCCGATGGGGCCCCCCACCACACATCCCCAGGGCAGAAGCAGCAGGGCTTCCTGGCAAACCCCAGTGGGACAGGGGAGACTGAGGCGGCCTCTGCAGCGGGCGGCCTGGGCGGAGGTCGAGGGGGCCGGCCTCGTCTTTGAGGTGCCCGCACGCCGCCCCATCCCAGGGGCTCCAGGGAAGGACGGGGGAGGGGGGGCTTGCCGCCTGCACTGAGCCTCCACCCCCCGGCGCCCCGGTGCAGCCACGCCTGGAGGGCGCCCGACCACCGCCCGCTGCATCCAGAGCCCGCCGTGGCCGCCCAGTCCCAGCTCCAGACGGGGCCCCGCAGGCACGCGAGCCACCCGGATGTGAGAGGGAACCCGCTCGGCAGCGCTGCTTCCCGAGGAGGCCGACGGACCAAAGCAACGGGAGTGTGGGTCTCTACCAGTCACCAGCCGAGGCGAAGGCCCTGCCCCACCTCCACCTCCGCACTCGGCTTCTCCAAGTGCAAACACGGCCTCAGCTAAATGGTATTTCCCACGGCCCACGGACAGCGCTTTTGGGAAGGGCTCATGAACGAGCGTGGACGAGACACTGCGAGCCACTCACCTAAAAGGACAAGGAGACACCGCTTGGGAGTGTTTGAGGTCCAGGCATGGCCACCCCTCTTCCCACCAAGCCCACGGAAATCAGCCACCTGAAGTCACCCCGGACGGGTGGATCTGAAGACACAAAGTGAAGTCACCTGAGAGACCTCCTGGTGCGGTACGATCCCAACACAGGGATGCCCCGCAACGTGCCATCTCTCATAATAAAAACACATGTTAAAAATCACTTAGAAACCAACAGCATGAGGATCCCCGGGGGGCTCAGCTGGTGGGCGTCTGCCTTTGGCCCAGGGCATGACCCCGGGGTCCCGGGATGGAGTCCTGCGTTAGGCTCCCTGCATGGAACCTGCTTCTCCCTCTGCCTGGGTCTCTCATGAATAAATACATAAAATCTTTAAAAAATTAAAATTAAAAAAATTAAAAAAAAAAGCCAAGAGCAGGACGTGGCTGTAGGAAGGCCGCACAGAGGAGTCAGGGGTGTTGACCCCTGCGCCCCGTGAAGCCAAAGCCCCAGCTGTTGCACGAACCCGAATCTTCCCTCCACCGCAGGAGAAAACCCTCAACTGCTGCCCAAGGGCCGTGCAGGCAAGCGCAGGCGGGGGGGGAGCCACCCACGAAGAGAGCTCCATGGAAGGCGCTTCCCCCGCTGTGTGAAGGCTGCGCAACAGCACTCAAACCATCACAAGTCACACCGGCCTGAGCAGGCCGCAGGAGGACCCGGCTCACAATGCCCGCCAGCTACCCTCCCCGCGGCCACCTCCCACCCGCCTGCCCTGCAGGGACCCCGGCTCCTCGAAGGTCAGAACCAGGGAAGTGCGGCGGGAAAGGATCAGACCCCGGGGAGCACAGCGGCCACCTGCTGACACAGAGGCCGCGGCTAAGAGGACCTGAACCACAGGCCCCGTGGCCGGCGTTCCTTCCGACAGCATCCCCGGGGGCAGGGGCCCAATGACCCGCTGCGGTCAGTGAGGCCCAGCCCCCGACCACCGAGGACATACGGGGGGTTCCATATCTTCGCGGCCCGGCGCACTGGCTGCACCCGACTAACCCACTGGCCTCCCCGCTCCACTCCCACCAACCCACGTGGCTCGGACCAGAAGGTTCAACTTCCAGAACCACTCTGGGTGTCGGCCCCCCCCAGCCTCCAGCCTCAGCCCCTCAGGGGCCCCCCACTGCCAGGAGGCATAGGGGCCGCTTCTGCGCCCGCCCTTCTGGCCCCGGTGGCCTGGGACGCCTCCCAGCACTTCATACCAAGCTTCCCTCCCCTCTTCTCCGGAACGGGGGTCTAGCACCCCCTTGTTAGCATGTGCCTCCCTTCTCTGAGGAGCCCCGTGTGCAGCTCTGATAGGAAGCAGGACCTCACTGTCCTTACGGAAGCCAGTGGGGATCCATCCTCTCTCCGAGCCCAGGGCAGCCAGGGAGGGGAGTGTGCACAGGGCATGTAAGCAGGGGCACACCCTTCAACGAGTCACGACATGGGGGCACCTAGGACTTAAGGGGCAGCTGGGGGCTCAACAGTGGAGCGTTTGCCTTCAGCCCAGGCCGGGACCCCGAGGTCCTGGAATCGAGTCCTGCAGGGGGAGCCTGCTGCTCCCTCTGCCTGGGTCTCTGCCTGGGTCTCTGCCTGGGTCTCTGCCTCTCTCTCTCTGCGTGTCTCAGGAATAAATAAATAAAATCTTTAAAAAATAGAAAAAGGATCCTACTCCTGCACCAAATCATTTGTTGTCGGCTCCCAAGAACCACGGCTGATGTGCTCCCTGGTTTATTTCACACAGCCCCCCTTTACAAACCATTCTCCCCAGGATGGCCTCATTCGATGCCCCCCCCATCCCATGTGTGCAAGTGCTCCCCTGTGCCGTCTCCCTGGGACACACAGGACAATGTGCCCTGACAGGGTCAGCACAAGGCAGGACACCAAAGCCCAAACACGGTCCAGGAGCCGTGTCCTGAAGGGTCAACACAGGTCAAGCCGACCAGAGGGGCAAACGGAGGGGCCAGGGCGCTGCAGGCCGGCACTCGCACCAAGGACACAGCACTGCAGACCCCGTGAGCTTGGGAATCCCTTCCTGGGGCTGCACACAGGACACAGGGCCAGAGCTCCATGCCCCAAAGCCCCGCGCGGCCCACCGGCCGACAATGAGCCTCCGTCCTGAAGGTCCCATGGTGCATTCCACCGAGTCCAGCGTGAAGCCTGAAGGAGATCGAAGCACTATCTTTTTTTTTTCCTAATTCGCTTTTTGAACTTCCTGCAGTTTACTCTAAATATACACACTCTCCTCCAAAAAATACGACATAAGGTGAAGCCAAGGGACCCGCCTTCATCACATCCATCCTGCAATGGCTTCATTCTGTATGCAGAGCACCCAAAGGGGACAAAAAAAAATCAAAAGGGAATAGAAGGGAAGGGAGAAGAAATGGGTAGGAAATATCAGAAAGGGAGACAGAACATGAAGACTCCTAACTCTGGGAAACGAACTAGGGGTGGTGGAAGGGGAGGTGGGCGGGGGGTGGGGGTGACTGGGTGGCGGGCACTGAGGGGGGCACTTGACAGGATGAGCACTGGGTGTTATTCTGTATGTTGGCAAATTGAACACCAATAAAAAATAAATTTATTATTAAAATAATAATTAAAAAAAATCAACTCGACAAGTTCCTGAGCCAAAGCAGAGCAGCAGAAGCCATGCGTGCAAGGTCGTGAAAGGGACGAGGGCAGGAGGGAGGCACCCGCACCCGACGGTCCTCTGAGCATACGTGTGACCGTGGGTGGCTCATGTGACCTTGTTGAGCCTCGTCTGTTCGTCCGTAGAAGAGTCAGGACACCGGGGCCTACGTGGCCAGGGTGAGGAGCTGGCCGTGCGCGGGGCACTGGGCGCCCAGGACGGGCTCCGACGTCAACTTTTCTTTCCAAGAAAGCGCCCAGAGTCCTGGCAGGCCCACAACACACCCCAACCCGTCCCCGGAGAGCCAAGAGCCCAGAGTCAGGAGGTCGGGTTCCTACACCTGTCGTCCTTGTCACCGTGTGACTTAGAGTTCCACCCCCCGGGAACCCCCACCCCCTTGCCCTGGGCATGAAACGGCGCCGTGGCAGGGCAGGGAAGGTGCCTCTGGGGTTCAGGGTTGAGCTGAAGCCCCACGTGGGGCGTAGAGCTGACTCCACCCAAAAGCAAAAACTGAATGTAATTGCTGCCCATTCCCGGACGGGTAAGGATGAAATAAGATCCGCGGAAACTCCGGGCACCAGCCGTGGAAGGCGTCCCAGCGCCTTTGCTCACTCACAGTGACCTTCTCCGAGTCACTCCTGACACCACCTTTGAATTTCCAGTTTGGCCACTTTCCTCCATCTCTCATGCCCCACAAAGACTCCTGCTGCTTGGGGGGGGGGGGCTCCGTGTAATTGCGCCCGGCTCCGGCTCCTTCCGGCCTGCCTGCCAGGACCTAGTGCCCTTTGCCTCTGCCCCCCCCAGGTCATTGCCCCCACCCCATAACCGTAGGGAGACCCATGCCCGCCTCTCCCGCTTCATCACCCGGGATGGGAATTCCTAGCCCATCTCCTCCGGGAGCCACAACTTCTCCCCAGCTCTGCACTCCTGACCTGAATCTTTGACTTTTTTTTTTAATTAATTTTGTGATTTTTCCCTTTGTTTATATCATCTCTTCTTAAGGGAACAGATTTTTAAGTACTCATCCCCTCTCCCTGTTCGCTAAAAATTTGGAGTAAAGGAAAAATGTGAGCACAGAGGAAAGCGTGGACCGGAGATCCTCAGACCTCCTTGCTCGTGTAAACTTCAACGCTCAGCTCATTTCGGGGAACCCCAGGGAGCACGTGCTGTGTGGTCAGAGGGGCCACAGCAAGGGGAGCCAGCTGCTGGGGCCACGGCCGAGAAGCGGCAGGAGGACGCGGCGGCGAGCACACGGAGCACACGGGAGGCCAGGGAGGCCGCACTGCAGGGCCGCCTGCTGCCCAGACGCCACAACCACGGCTTAACAGACCCGCCTCGGCCCTGCCCAGCTGGACCGGTCCCGGGCCTGCGGCAGGTAAAGAACAGTGACAGAAAACATCACATAGGGATTCCCCGGGGGCTCAGCAGTGGAGCATCTGCCTTCAGCCCAGGGTGTGATCCTGGAGGCCCCGGGATCGAGTCCCGCATCGGGCTCCCTGCATGGAGCCTGCATCTCCCTCTGCCTGGGTCTCTGCCTCTCTCTGTGTCTCTCATGAATAAATAAATAAAATCTTAAAAAAAAATGTTACGTAGCCACTGAAAAGGACTTTGGAAGGATGACGAATAATGAAAACGTGACCAACGTGATAAGTGGAAAGCAGAGCACGTCCAGTATGTGCATGATTTCAGAGATCCCGCACGCGGCTGCTGCCCATGGCGGGCTCGCCCCACCTGCTGACGCGGCGTGGAGGGACGGCGACACGAGCAGCCCGGGAGCCCCCTGCTGTCTCCAGACGCCCCCCCCCCCCCCCCCCCCGCGCCCCTCACTCCCAGCAGGGCAGGTGCGTCCTGCTCCCTGCGCTGATGCACTGAGGTCGCAGTTAGAAACGCGAGCACGCTTCCCGCCACCTCCTCCCCCACCGCCCTCGGCCTAGGCTGGCTCACCCCGTTTCCCCATCACAGTCGGGGCTCCCCTTTGGTACTCCGGGAACAGCCGTCCCCCTGGAAACCAGCCCACATCCACCAGAATGGCTACAGCCTACCGCAGAAGAAGCAAGAGCTGGTAGGGACGTGGGGAAGGGGGAGCCCGTCCGCCACCGAGTAGCAGCACTGCAGCGGGGGGGGGGGGGGGGGGGGGGGGGACAGTGCACAGGTTCCCGGGCAAGGTCAGCGCAGGTCCCCTCTGCAGCCCAGCCTCCACGCCCCTGGGATCTGCCCCCGAACCAGAACCAAAAAACTGACTCAGCCGGACCCCTGCACTCCGAGGGCTGCAGCAGCCGCTTCCACAATGGTTGAACTACGGAAACAGCTCCGGTTTCCTGACCCGTAGAACAAGACGCATGAACTACCTTATGGCTCCACCATTTTAAATGTCTATCTTAAATCCACTTAGTTCATAGAGTTCCCCACTAATCGCAGGTGACCACACGTGACTCAGCACTTCCCCGCGTCTCCCAGTGCCCATCACAGGCGCCCTCCTCTATCCCCATCACCTATTTCACCCAACGTCCTCCCCCACACCTCCCCTCTGATAACCATCTGTTTCTTGGTTTGCCTCCTTTTTTCTTGGCCCCTTTGCTCATTTGTCTCTTAAGTTCCACACATGCACAAAATCATATAGCATTTGTCCTCCTCTGACTTATTTCACTTGCCACAACACTATCCATCCATGTCCTTGCAAATGGTAAGATTTCGTTCTTTTGAGGGCTGAGTAATATCCCATTGTATATACTGACCACCTCTTCTTTGTCCATCATCTATCGATGAACACCTGGGCTCTCACCATACTTTGGCCATTGTGGACATTGCTGTTTAAACACTGGGGTGGCAGGTGCCCCTTCAATCACTGTCCTGTGGTTCCATACATGTTTTAGAATTCTTTGTTCCAGCTCTGTGAAAAATGCTCGTGGCATTTTGATAGGGATTTCATTAAATCTGCCAATTGGTTTTGGTAGTAGAATCATTTTAATACTTGTTCTTCCAATCCATGAGCATGGAACGTCTTCCCATTTCTTTTTGTCTTCAATTTCTCTCATCCGTGTCTTATACTTTTCAGGGTACAGATCTTCCATATCTTTAGTTAGGTTTATTCCTTGGTATCTTACAGTTTTTGATCCAAATTATAAATGGGATCAATTCCTTGATTTCTCTTTCTGCTGCTTCATCATTGGTGTACAGAAACACCACAAATTTCCGCACATTGGTTTTGTAACCCTCAACTTTACTGGATTTGCTTATCAGTTCTAGTTGTTTTTTTTTTTTTTTGGCGGAATCTTTCAGGTTTCCTACATAGAGTATCATGTCATCTCTAAATAGTCAAAGTTTTACTTCTTCCTTGCTGATTTGGATGCCATTTATTTCTATTTCTTGCCTGATTTTTTTTTCTTGCCTGATTTCTGTGGTTAGGACTTCTAGTACTTGTGAATGAAAGTGGTGAGAGTGCACATCCCAGTCTTATTCCTGACCGTACAGGAAAAGCTGTTTTCCCCCGCCCCACGTAGGATAATATTAGTTGTGGGTTTTCATATATGGTCTTCATTATCTCCTAAACCTACTTTGTTGAGAGTTTATCATGAAACGATGTTGTTTGTCAAATGCTTTTTCTGCATCTACTGAAATGATCGCATGGCTTTTATCCTTTCTCTTATTTATGCGATATATTGTGTTGATTGATTTGTGGATACTGAGCCACCGTGCAACCCAGGAATAAACCCCACTTGACCACAGTGAATGATTTTTTAACATATTGTACAAATCCATCTTAAAGAGGGTCACAATGGAAGTTCTCAGAATCTAAGTCTGATATTTCTGGCTCCTCCTTGCTCTACCACCAGTAAGTCATCCTTGTCATGTAAAGCCTCATCCAAACCCTCTTCAATTATTTTTTCTTCTAGATCAGATACTTCTGGGTCCCTCTCCCACCCCATCCCTCTGCCCAACCTCACCACCACCAAAAATATATGTATCAAATAGGGTGGAAACCGTCACAGAAGTTACATTTAGAAGGCAGGATCACATAATGGTTAAAAACCTAAGATTTAGATTCAGATATGGGTGTAAATCCAATCTAGTAACTCACTGGCTTAGGACTCCAGGCTAGTCACTCAGCCTAAATCGCTGATTTTTCACCTAAAATATGGGCATCAAAATAATGCCTACCTCATAAGATCATTCTAGGGAAAAAAAATGAGTAACATAAATGAAGCCCTGAGCAAGGAAAGCACACCTTGATGGAAATGAGATACTCCTGCAAAAGATGACAAACGTAGGAAATTCATCCGAAGGGCCACGCCTGGGATGGGGAGGAAAAGCTTCTGTCTTGAGCATGGGGCGAGGTGTGGAATGATGAAACACAGAGCAAAGGGCAAAGAGAAGTATTGGTGAAAAGTGAGAGGAGATGCAGCCCTATGTCTACTCTTCACTCTCCCTGGCACTGCCCTCCAGGGCACCACAAATCTCAAGGGCCAATCCAAAAAAGGCTTTTCTGCAGCCACTATGAGGGATGCCAGACTGGCCTGTGCAAGCCAGGAACAGTCTGTAACATTTACAATTTAACTTGTTTGGGGGAACATTCTGTTCTGTGCTTCCTTTAATGAGAAGCTACAGTCATGTTCCACTTAATTCTCACAACCATTGAAAAGTTCTGCTCAACTGTTGGCTTCTGGGAATACTGTGCTTCACATGCAAAGTACTATTCTCTACCAGCAAGAGATCTGTAATAATTGCCTGGAAATGGCCTATTTCCCCAAGGACTGAACAGGAATTCCCAATGCAAAAAGTTCCAAGCAAGCTTCTCCACCCTGTCCTTTGACCAGCACAGAGGCACCCGCAACAGAAGTTTCACTATTTCATAGAAAATATGAGTTTTCTGCATCCTGGGTCTAATTTCTAAGATGTGATTTGTGGGACCAGAGAACCCACCATTACATCAGAGTGTGGATGTCCACTAGAAACACCTCTGCCTCTGAGGTCACAGGAAACGTATCAAATAAAATCAAAATATATTCATTCTCCTGAGGACAATTTTTGACACACAAGATGTCAATGAACACATCTATAAGCATCTGCCTAAAAATAATGAAAGGAGTTGAGCAGTTAAATGAAATCTCTGCTCAATCACTTCATTTGCTTAACATTTATTAGATAATCAAAACTTGCCTGGGTCCCTCAATCCGCTAAGCATCCGACTTCAGCTCAGGTCACGATCTTGAGGTCCTGAGATCAAGCCCCATGGCAGGTTCCCCGCTACGTGGAGAGCCTGCCTCCACTCCCCCTCTGATCATCCTGTCTCTCTCTCACACACACACACACACACACACACACATTTTTTTTAAATGTGCCAAATACTATACTCAGACGTAAAGAAAAGACACCGTCTTTGATCTTAAAAATGCTCAATGGGAATGACAGGCTAAAGCATGTAAGTACATGCCCAATGCGTCACAGGCACCACCTTGCAGTAACAGCAAACAGGGACGGCCAGCAGACAGTCATTAGCAAGAAACAGAACCAACTGCCAGCTGACCCCAGACACCATTCTCCCCTTAATTTTCATGGTAGAAACTTTAAACTTCAGCAGCACAAAGGGCCCCACACAAGCTGCACTGCCAGATACTGCAGCTCCCGAACACCTGCAGTGTGGCTACCCCGACACACTGAGCTGCTAGGTTGGATACACCGGATTAAATACGTTGGGTTAATTTCATCTGTTTCTTTGCACTTCATCACAAGGTTATCAGGAAACTCTTTTACATATGCAGCTCATGTTTGATTAGAAACTGCCAAGCCAGGGTTCCCTGGGTGGCTCAGCAGTTGAGCACCTGTCTTTGGCCCAGGTCATGACCCCGGGGTCCCGGGATCGAGTCCCGCATTGGGGTCCCTGCATGGAGCCTGCTTCTCCCTCTGCCTGTGTCTCTGCCTCTCTTTCATTAATAAAATAAATAAAATATTTAAAAAAAAAAAAAACACTGCTAAGCCAAGAACTATTACCCAGCCCCCCCCTGACATCAGGTGTGGGCATTCAGCGAAGTTTGGGCTCACGAGGTGTGCATAGGAGTCATGCGTACAGTTCCAGGCTCCTCACAGGAAGGACTGCGGCCTCCAGAACTTCCTTCTCTGTTCTCGGCGGCTGCAGGCTGAGGAGCGGTGGGGCATGACTGCGAGCCAGCCACAGTCGTGCCAATGAGAATGACGCCCTGTGGTCGTGGAGCAACAGGTAGAAGGAACATGGTTCCTGAATAACCTGCGTGAGCCACCGTCTCTCCAGCTTAGACTTCTACAGAAAAGAAATCCTTCTCGTACGTAAGCCTCTGTTTACCGTCTCTTGCAAGTTACCTTAACTATACTCTAGCTAAAACAGCAAGGTCCAGCAGGCTTCCTAAAGGGACGGATATGTCCTGGAAAGACATCTTTCAGAGCAGGTGTTAACCAGGTAAAGGACACTAAGATCCTGGCCACGAGGACCAGGAGCAGGAAAAGTGTTTCGAGCTAAAGAGACAACCGAGTCAAGGCAGAGGTGCAGTCGGCAGGCTCTGCTCGGTGAGCTCTCCAACAGAAGCACCAGCTTTGAGGGGGAGGGCGCTGCATGGTGGAGACGTAGCATGGGACGGCGGGGCTGCCACAACTGGCCAAACACTGGGAAAGCCTTGAGTGGTGGGGGAGAACCCCGAACTCTCTTCATGTAGGAATGGGGAGCTACTGAAGACCCTACCTAAGGAGGGAACACTCAGTTCCGCCCTCTGATGGGTCATTCGGGTGCCATGGCAGAAAGCACATCCCGGACAGTAGGACGCCTTCAGAACAGAAGGTGCGGGACGCCTGGCTGGCTCTGCTGGGAGAGCGTGCACCTCCTGATCTCAGGGTTCTAAGTTTGAGTCCCATGGTGGATGCAGAGATCACTTAAAAATAAAATTCCCCCCAAAGAAGAAGAACAAAGTGAGCCAGGTTTTTGCAGGGAGCAGGGGAGCGAAGTAGTTAGCAGAGGGAACGGGAGGCCCAAGGGCAGGGCAGCAGGCATCCAGCTGTGTCCAAGCAGCTCCTGGTGCAACAGGAAGCCAAAGAGGAAAACGAGCCAGACTGCGAAAGGGTCGCGTTTTTCAGTAATCATCTTTTTGAAGATGCATAAGGGCAAGAAACACCATGACAATCCTAACTTTATTGAAGGTACAAATATATAACCACACCAGTAAAAAATAATGCAAATGTAAACAAAACTTTTAAATGCCTTCCAAGGATCCAAGGACGTCAACTACCAAATTGTGCTAATCCTAACATTTTTCCTACATTCATCTTTCCGTTTCAGAACAATCTAAAAGGGGTGCCTACGTGGCTCAGGTTGTGCGTGGTCCCAGGTCCTAGAATCAAGCCCCATATCGGGCTCCCTGCTCAGCGGGGAGGCCACTTCTCCCTCTCCTGCTCCCCCTGTTTGTGCTCGTTCTCTCTCACTTCCTGTCAATAATTTTTTAAAAATCTAAAAAAATGAAGAATTTTCAAATTGAAATTCCAAATCCAGTATTTCAATTCAACAATTATATACATGACTCAGTGCTCATCGGGGTCAAGTGTACTCTCTAACCCCCTTCCCCTATTTTTCGCCCATCCTGCCACTCAACTCTCCCCTCTGGTAACCACCAGTTTGCTCTCTATGCTTAGGAGTCTCCTTTTTGTTTGTCTTTTTTCTTTGTTCGTTTGTTTTGCTTCTTAAATTCCACACACATGCGTGCAATCATATGGTATTTGCTCTTCTCCAACTAACTTATTCCACTTAGCATTATACCCTCTGGGTCCATCTATATTCTTGCAAATGGCAAGATTTTGTGTTTTTATGGCTGAGGAATATTTCAGTGTGTGTGTGTGTGTGTGTGTGTGTGTGTGTGTGTGCGCGCGCGCGCGCGCGGGTGTGCGCATCACATCTTCTCCACCCATCTATTGACACTTACGTTGCTTCCATAATATGGTTATTGTAATGCTGCAAGCAACATTGGGGTTTGTGTATCTGTCCAGATTAGTGTTTCCATACTCCTTGGGTAAACACCTAGTGGAATTACCGGAGGATAACATGGTGATTAAAAAAACAAAACAAAAGAAAAAAAAACATGGGGATCCCTGGGTGGCTCAGCGGTTTGGCGCCTGCCTTTGGCCCAGGGCATGATCCTGGAGACCCGGGATCGAGTCCCGCGTTGGGCTCCCTGCATGGAGCCTGCTTCTCCCTCTGCCTGTGTGTGTGTCTCTCTCTCTGTGTCTCATGAATAAATAAAATCTTTTAAAAAAAATAAAAATAAATTTTTAAAAAAACATGGTAACTTTTTTTTCTCTTTGAGGAACCTCCTTACCATTTCCCACAGTAGCTCCACCAGTTTGCATCCCCACCAACAGTGCATGAGGGTTACCTTTTCTGCAATCATTGCTTTACACTTTAAGCGAATGCTACTTGGTCACACAGAATTAAAGTATCTCAAATTTTGTTTCTTGGTTTTTACCATCACCATGCTATCACTGCTTATTCCAGACCCACCTTTTATATATGCTATGTAGTAGTACTGCGGGTATCGGACACACTCGCTGCACCTGCAGCAAGTTGGAATGAGGCCATCTTTTCTAACCTCCTCTCAAAACTTGTACAGCCCATGTTAGGGACCAACTGAACACACAGGAGTTGTCCTAATTAACTGATATGGTATTCAATGCAAAAATTAAAGGGTAAGTCATTAAAATGTGCTAATTTGAAGTTTATACAGATACCAAAGTGCAACAGTAACTGTAGCAATTATTTAGAAGTTAGACCAGTGGAGAATTTTGGTGCCAAGTAACATTAACAGTTACTCTTCAGAATTGCCGGTACATGGTGATCAAAAACCAGACTGACAAAAGCCACTTATAACAGTGTTTCCCTGCAGAAAACATGCCCCCTTATCATCTGCACTCTGGCATGTTGGGGGAAGGGATGACCACTGCCCACTCTTGGGAAGCCAATGGAAACTGAGGAGGCCCCAAGGGGACAGAATCAAGGTCAATGAAGACCAAGTGCTGAGTCATCAAGAACAAAAAGTAGAGAAATCCTTGGGAGTGCCTACAGGAGAAGTCACCAAGTTCAAAATTCTTTAAAATGTAAACAGCCTTTTGGAATGTATAAAAAAAAAAAGATGCTGGGAACAGTACAGGTATTGACGTCAGAATTCTGTGCCTAGTCTGGAGCATTTCCTCTTAAAAACAGACGTGAACTTCAAGGGGTCATAACCGACCAACCAGTAACTCATCAGGCTCTTCATCCTGGAAATATTTAGGATGTCAAGCTATAGAAGTCAAATCAAACACAGCTAAGTGCCTTGTGTAGGTTGTAGCAGGTGTAAAAGATGAGGCACTTCATGTCACTATCAAGACAAATATGAAGATACAGAGGTGGTGACGACCTTTGATCAGTTGGAGAGGATGATGATGTATTACACGTGAACAAGCCGGACCCCCGCTCACCTTGGCAAAGTTAATAAAGGAGTCTCACATACCAGAGACCAAAAGCCACTGGACCCAGAAAACACTGCTTAAGTTTTCCTTAGTTTTCTCATCTGTAAAACCAATAGTAAGGTTGTTCAAGAAACTAAAACACTCACAGAGCTAGAGGCACAGTGCCCAACAAAGGGAAAGCGACAAATAGTTACCATCTTCACTGATAATAGCAACTCCAGACTTTCCAGATTGAACTCTGACCCTCCCCGTAATAGGGTCCTCAAAAGCTACAGGACCTGCTCAGATGGTTGGCTAAACCTCGTAGGCTCCATTTTTCCCAACTGCACAGACACATTTACACAGGGGCTCTGTGCCCATGGCCTATGGCAAGTAGGGGCTACGTCCCCATCTTCTGCAGTAGAAAAACCATGTGCACCCCACCCAAGACCTAGAAGTGAGATTTAAAAATATATATGTATCTTCAAGAGCCAAATCCTTCTCAGGGAGGCACCACGACTCAAAACTCCAGGTTAGTCAATATGTACGTAGCCCAAAATGTTTCCAGGATAGAGTGCCAACTGAAAAAAAAATAACTGTTAAAATGGAATATGTCCAAACCCAGACGAAATGAGAAAAAAAGTTCTTGACCCTGTCTTCACCTTTCCATCTGACCACCAACGTAAGAGAAACTGGCTTTGAAGGACTACCATATACTAATGCTTGGGGCTCATGAAACCTTATTCAGTAAAAGCGGCCGCCGTTTATAAACTATTTAAATGTCTATATTCCCACCAACAAATGAGAGAATTGCTAACAAAACCTCTTGGGGTGGTAATTTCTTTTTCCTGAAGAGAAGGGAAATGTGCTGTAACAAAATGCCTCACTAATGTTCTTTCTCAAATGGCTTTATACTCTGGCCGAACAATGGAAGAAAAAACACATGGGTTTTGAAATTTTTTTGATTTTTTTTTCCAACCTCAAATACAGAAGGGATTCCTACCAAACGTGGCTACTTATTAGCCCCTTTCTTACAGAACTGGCCTCTTTGAGACTTTGCTCCCTAATGTGACTTGGCTCCATATTTTTCTTTCATGTTATTAGATGCACAAGTATTAAATTAGCATAAAGACAGAGGAGCTGGCATGGCACCAATGATCACAGTTACTGCTTCTCCACATGGGTATTTATAGCACGTACAGCAATAAATCTAAGCCATAAATAGCTCTATTTGCAAAGTTTTATCATCATTGAAGGTTTAGAGATTTTAAATGACTCAAAAACACAAAGCCAAGGCATTCCAATTTATAACTTCATTTGACTGGCAAACTATCCAGCTTTATTCGGAGAGCTGGGATTATCCCCATTTCACTGATGAGGAAACCAGAAGTACAAAACTGCCCATCAAGTTGAGCTAGCTTGACACCCCAAGTCTCATTTAAGGTTTTTAAGTAAGAACTGCATTTTAAGCAAAAGTAACCTATTTAGAAATGAGTTTCTCCAAGCTCGTCAGCTAAGGATTTATTCCTCTTTCCTGTGACTGGTCTTATTTTTGGTCAACCATAATCCTGAAGGAAGGGCCATTCGCCAGAGCACAGGACCACCAGAGCTCTGCTGGCAAGAAGGCCCTGTGGCCCTGGGGAGAGAGACGCTCTGCCTAAGTGACCGCCGCGCGGCATTCTAACTCAGGGGACCTAAGAAGCATGGCTTAGGTTTCACAGGGGCTTTTTACCTGCTACCTGCATCCATTAGAGACTCTCACAGAATCCCACACGGGGTGGCTGAGGCCCGAGGCTTGCGTAGTGCTGTGTGCACGCCACTAAGCACCTGCTGACCCCCGGAGATGAGCACAAAGAAGAGTCTAAGGTGGGGAGCTGAGATGAGGGGCAGGAGCCCCGTGGAGTGTGCCCCCCTCAGAGCCAGCTCCACCCATGTCCCCCACCTACTGCAGTGCCAGCACCCTAACCCTTGCCATTTGCAAAAGCAGTAATTTTTTCCTATATGGGCATCTCAATATAACTAGACTCTGGTTTTGACATTTTGCCCCATTAAAGACAGAAGTATGGGACACTGTTTTGCCGGTCAATTGTATCTTTTTCCTACGCAAATTTTTTTTAATTGATGTAGAAAATCTAAAATAGAAAACTAGTTTTCTAAGCACAGCTAAAAGCTTGGACTAATTATTTATAGCAGGTCTGTCTCTGATTACTTGTCAACTCCTTTAAGCATGCCCTCAAAAAATCCATAGTCTTCAAAATTACACACGATAAAGTTGTATGCTTTTAAATGTCTAGTGGTATAAGGCTCACCACTTATAATATGTAATCCTACCAGAAAGATTAAAACTTGTGGAAGAAACAAGTTGTGGTTTGTTTGCTTGTTTTGTGTGTTTTTTTTTTTTTAAAGACAGAGAGGGAATGCCAAGCCAAGCATGGAGCCCGATGTGGGGCTCAATCCCATGACCCTGAGACCGTGACCCGAGCAGAAACCACGAATCGGCCGCCTAACTGAATGAGCCACTCAGGCACTCTGAAAACATTGTCATTTTTTATTTAAAAGAATGAACGTACTATAAGTGGTACTTGAAATGCAGTAATTCTATATTTGATAAATACAAGGGATAGATTTATTCTACCAAAAAAGGGAAGAGTTAGGAAATGACTGAATTTAAATCATACAAAAAATATAAAAGGCTGTAGGCAATAAATCACTGATAAAAATGTTCAGTGTTTTTATTATCATAATAAAACAAGCGTAAAGCCAGTAATGATGCACATACAGATACGCCCTCACTACAAAACCAAGGGCAAACACACCAATGCTCTCAATACACAATGCACACGTCACTGAGTTAGAATTTCATTGCACACATGTCATTTCTTAATTTAGGGAACCGGATTTCTACATCAGTTTCTACCAGAAGACCAAGAAAGGCCGCTATTCGTCCGGCCGGAGCCCGCAGGCCCGAGCACAGCCTCTGCCCCGGCCACACCTTTCCCCGCAGCCACCACGCAAGCTGCCCCGCATGGAGTGACCTACATGGACCCAGTCAGGGGCTCTAACTTTACACGTCTCTCATATCGCCTTCAGCAGTATCTGGCTTAAAACAGATACCTCCTCAGGGGCGCGGGTGGTGAAGGGAGTTAAGCGCCAGACTCTTGGTTTCAGCTAAGGTCTGAATCTCAGGGTAGGGAGATCCGGCCCCACGTCAGGCTCTGTGCTCAGGGGGAGTCTGCTTGAGCTTCCCTCTCCCCCTTCTTTCTGCCCCTCCCCCTTGCTTGCTCTCCCTCTTTAAAATAAATAAATCTTTTTTTAAAAGAGAATTTAAAAAATTAAGGACGTAGCTATGTATTTTACTTCAAGGAGCTTGTGCTCATGATGAAAGAATATTGTGCTTAGTTACGTATGTATACAAAACAGAAAATGATAAAAAGCATCCAGTCGGTAAGGAACAAGTAAAACTATCCCTATTTTAGATGACATGAAATATGCATAGAATAGCCTAGAGACTGCATGAAAAAACAAAATACTAGAACTGATAAATGAGTTCAGTAAAGTAGAATACTAAATGATTGTACAGAAGTCCATTGCATTGCTACACACTAAAAATGAAGCAACAGAAAGAAATTAAGAAAGCAATCCCATTTACAATGACACCAAAAGAAAAAAGAAAAAAAAGTCCTAGGAAACAAACTTAACCAGGGAGGTCAAGACCTATACTCTGGAAACAATAAAATACTGAAGAAAGAAATTGAAGATGACACAAATAGAAATATTCCGTGCTTGTGGATTGAAAAAATATTAAAATGTCCATATTGGGCAGCCCGGGTGGCTCAGCAGTTTAGCGCCGCCTTTGGCCCAGGGTGTGATCCTGAAGACCTGGGATTGAGTCCCACGTCAGGCTCCCTGCATGGAGCCTGCTTCTCCCTCTGCCTGTGTCTCTGCCTCTCTGTCTCTCTCTCTCACGAATAAATAAATAAAACCTTTAAAAACAAATAAATAAGGGATCCCTGGGTGGCGCAGCGGTTTGGCGCCTGCCTTTGGCCCAGGGCGCGATCCTGGAGACCCGGGATCGAATCCCACATCGGGCTCCCGGTGCATGGAGCCTGCTTCTCCCTCTGCCTGTGTCTCTGCCTCTCTCTCTCTCTCTCTCTCTCTCTCTCTGTGACTATCATAAATAAATAAATAAAAATTAAAAAAAATAAAAATAAAAATAAATAAATAAAATGTCCATATTACACAAAACAATCTATAGATCTGATACATTCCCTTCCAAAATACCAACAGCATTTTTCACAGAAGTAGAACAAACAATCTTAAAATTTATATAAAACCACAAGACCCCAAATAGCCAAAGCAATTTTGAAATAGTAAAAGCTGGAGGTATCACAATTCTGGACTTCAAGTTATATGCCAGAGCTGCAATAATCAAAACAGTACGGTACTGGCACAAAAAGAGACCCACAGTTCAACAGAATAGAAAAATCCAGAAATGGACCCTCAACTCTATGGTCAACTAAGCCTCGACAAAACAAGAAAGAATATCCAGTGGGGGAAAAAAAAGACCATCTTTTCAACAACTGGTGTTGGAAAAACAGGACAGCTATATGCAGAAGAGTAAACGTGGACCACTATCTTACACCATAGAAAAAAGATAAAATCGACACATATTAAAGACCTAAATGTGAGGCATGAAACCATCAACATCCTAGAGAGAGCACAGGTAAGTAATCTGACAACAGCCATAGCAACGTTTTTCTAGATATGTCTCCTGAGACAAGGAAAATAAAAAATGAGCTATTAAGACTCCATCAAAGTAAGAAGCTCCTGGACAGCAAAAGAATCTAAAGACAATCTATGGAATGACAGAAGGCATCTACAAATGGCATATTGGATAAGGGTTAGTCTCGAAACTCTATAAAGAAATTATCAAACTCAACACCCAAAAAAAACAATTCAAAATCAGGCAGAAGACATTAACAGACATTTTCCCAAAGAAGACATCCAGATGGCCAATGACACATGACAAGATGCTCAACATCACTCATCGGGGAAATACAGATCAAAACTACAATGAGATAGCACCTCACAACCGTTAAGACGGGTAAAATCCACACCAGAAACAACAGGAATTGGTGGGGGTGCAGAGAAAAGGGAACCCTCTTACACTGTTGGTAGGAGTGCAAAGTGGTGCAGCCACTGTGGGAAACAGGATGGAGCTCCCTCAATATTTTAAAAGTAGAACTACCCTACAATCCAGTAATTGCACTAGTGGGTATTTACCCAAGTCATACCAAGACACGAATTCTAAAAAAAAAATAAAAAATAAAAATTACGCTGTGTTTATTGCAGCATTATTCACAATAGCCAGATTATGGTGGCAGCCAACATGTCCACGGATAAACCGATGGGCATAAAAGGTATCCATACACACATACACCAGAGTATTATTTAGCCATAAAGAAGAATGAAATCTTGCCATTTACAACAACATGGATGATCTAAAGAGTATAATGCTAAGCAAAATAAGCCAGTTAGAGAAAGAAAAATATGATTTCACTCATGTTGAAGTGAAGAAACACAACCAATGAACAAAGGAAAAAAAAAACAAGCCAAGAAACAGACTCTTAACTATTGAAGACAAACTGATGTTTGCTAGAAGGAAGGTGAGAGATGGGGGTTAAGGGTACACGTGGCATGATGAGCACTGAGAAACGTACGGAACCACTGAATCACTGTATTATACACCTGGACCCGACATGACACTGTATATTAACCACACTGGAATTAAAATAAAATAAAAACGGTAAAAAATAGAAAATGAAAATCCACCCTAATCTCTCCGTAGATGGGCAATATTTCACGTATATCTGGCATTAGACAGGGTCTGTCAACACTTACCTTTTAACACTTTCTAAATGATCCCCTCAGCAGACAAAACCTTCCTCGGCTGGCCCTGAGTCTCCAACAGCTACTGGTTCTCACGTCCCTATAGTGAGCCTTAAATTCCTTACAAACGTGAACTTGGTATTCCTAACAAGGAAGGGGAACGGTCATGATGCATCAGTAGGAAAAATTAACCACATATTTGGAATTCTGTGGAAACAGGTTTACAAGAAGAAAACAGGCACCTGGCAGGAAAAAAAAAATGTCAAGGAAATTATTGAGACATGATACACTTCCTGTCAAAACAACACATGAAGTGATGATTCATTCGATCAGTATCTCCTACTAGATGCGATGCAGCTCTAACCGCTCCAGGGCCTTAGTGACCTTTGCTGTGCCGCGGAAGGGTTTTCAGTCTTGATTACCAAGCTGCTCGAAGGATCTGGGCCCAAAAGTACGTAAAGCCAGCAGGCGCTCACCGTGCTCAGGGCCGTTGTGCAGGTCGTAGGAAGGCCGGAAGGCGCTGTCGCCTCCCCCAGCTCCGCTGCAGCTCCAGCCGGGCCCTGATGGGACCCAAACCGCGCCACTTCCCCACGCCAGAGCTGTGCCCCAACAGACACGTTAGAATCCGTTCAATCCTGATGCACGAAGCACAGCACCAAGTCCTTCGTCCAAATTTCCAGAATTCTTTAAAACAGCTCCAGTCTCCAAGGGTTATTGGAATACATACCAAGCCAGGTTTTACTCTAGAAATTCAACACGTAAGCTTATTACGAGCACACCGCCAGCACAGCGCAACATAGGGTGTCCTCTAACGTCCAAGTTTCTAACTTACTTAACTGGGGGGGGGGGGTAAGTATTTACAATATAAGCCCAAATTGGAAAGAGTTGCTTTTTTTTTTTTAAGTCACATAATACTTGTTTAAGACACATCCATTTTACAGTTCAAGTTTGTGATTGAATCCTGCCGTCGGATAGGTACTCCGATTTTATTTGTGAACTAAGTACAGATTTTCATTAAAATGTTTATTTCTGGGCAGCCCGGGTGGCCCAGCGGTTTAGCACCGCCTTGAGCCCAGGATGGGACCCTGGAGTCCCAGGATCGAGTCCCAGGTCGGGCTCCCTGCATGGAGCCTGCTTCTCCCTCAGCCTGTGTCTCTGCCTCTCTCTCTCTCTGCATCTCTTATGAATAAAAAAATAAAATCTTTAAAATAAATAAATAAAAAACAAAATGTTTATTTCTTCAGTTTGCTTATTTTCATTATCTCTGAAGCAAATCTGTAGTCACTGTGCAAATCGAGAACAATGGAAGGGCAGGAAAAAGTGGACAATACTTTGGTCTTCATCATACGGGGTACAGGCCCCAGAAAATGCCCTGGCGTGGGCTGGGGATGCCCCGCGCACGGCATCTCACGCCGCAGCCCAGCCCCGTGCACTGAGGGTCCTCTGAGTCCCCAACACTCTGCTCAGGCCTCGTACCCCTCAGCCCTCGGCTCCCCGGACACACGACCCCTCACCCGATATCAAACTCAGCTCGGTGGAGGCCCAAAACCCAGGCATGACAGCCCAAGCCCCAGAGGGCCAAAGCTTGGAGAAGAACTCCGGGAAGGGGACCTGGAGGCCCTGTGTTCCCCAAGGAAAGTCCCCGCAGAATCATGTCCAGTTTCCAAAACACCAAGTTATCACGAGGTTCATGGACAGCTAGAAGGATTGTCCTGCCTTAAAAACACCAGCGTTCTCAGGACGAGTCTGTTTTCTTTACTATTACCAGTCGGGTGTACAGACAACAGTAGAGGTTTTTGAAACTTGCTATAGCTTTTGAGGAAAATCGTGAAATCAGATGAAGTTTTAGGAGAACAAGCAGAGAAGGTGAAGGTGAGGAGGAAGGAAGCGTGGAGAAAAGGGAGAGAGAAGG
Organism: Nyctereutes procyonoides; assembly: GCF_905146905.1. Lineage (NCBI taxonomy): Eukaryota > Metazoa > Chordata > Mammalia > Carnivora > Canidae > Nyctereutes > Nyctereutes procyonoides. Next base: position 29,130,815 of record NW_026575052.1, read on the forward strand.
AAGGAGAAAGAACCAGCATAAGCTGTATTTTAGCTAAAAATTGACATTATCAAAAAGCCATGCATTTCAGGCCATTCTCTACACCCAGGCGGGAAGAACTGATACACAGGGACATTAAGTTCCATCCAACATCAAATTTACAGCCATTTTCAGTCATCTTAGAATTCATCTAAAAATAAGTGCTAGAGTATTCCCGGCCAGTTACATCGTTCCCGGGCAGGGAGGCCCAAGGGGCGCCGTGGGGTCACAGGCCACGAGCCGTGTGTCTCCCTGCAACCGACAGACGCGCCAGCAGCAGCGGACTCGGCCCCCACGTGCCCCAGCCGCCCCAGGAGGGAACCGTGCGGCCGCCAGGAATGGAGGGGGAGCCTGGGGCACCGTCTTTAATCCCACAGAGATGAAGCCTAGGAAGGGAACTCACCATGGAGAAGGGCTTGACACAAAGCCCTGGGCTTCAAATGATGTCACCAGCACCCACAAAGGCCACGTGACCCACCTGGTAGGTCAGTGGCCATGCTAAGATCTCAACCCAAATTCTGCTTCTGGTCTGGCCTCTGATACACTCAGATTAAGTCCTTTTAAAAACTTTCTTGGGGATGCCCGGGGGGCTCAGCGGTGGAGCATCCACCTTTGGCCCAGGCTGTGACCCCAGGGTCCCAGGATCAAGTCCCACATCGGGCTCCCAGCAGGGAGTCTGCTTCTCCCTCTGCCTGGGTCTCTGCCTCTCTGTGTCTTTCATGAATAAATGAAATCTTTAAAAAAAGAAAAAAGAAAACCTTTCTTCTTCCCAAAAATCTACTACCAGACTTAAAATGAATGGCACAAACCACCAGCAGTCATGTTCAACTGCCACTAAAAAAAAAAAAAAAAAAAATACTCCATTCATTTAAACCTCAACATTTTGTCTATATCTAATTTCTGCTGCTCTCAACAAAGATACCACAACAAGCCTGTGGAGATAAATTTTCCTATGATCAGCATCAAAGGGCAAAATTATTCATTAAATACAAAAAGCTGCATCATCATTTCCCAATCATAATCCATCAGGAACTAGAGAATGACAGAGGGAGTCAAATACACGAGACAGGTACAGATCATTCCCTCCTCCAAAGCGGTATATTCCACAATATCCAAATCACGCTTGGCATTCTTCAAGATGCAATTTTTTCCAACTGCTCATGGTAAAGTTGGGTTTTCCCTCCTAAAAATTCCTGTTTTCGTAAGACAAGCCAAGCAAAAAGCTATTTTGAGACGTTCTATAGATAAGCATAGACTATTCATTTTTATGGCAAAACAAGCAAATTTATATCTGAAATAGATTACTTGCTTCTATGTGAAATTTCAAAATTTTATAAAGCTAAAAAACAAAAATAAAGACATGAGACCTTCATATCTCATAATAAACTATTGCAGTCCAAGCTGGAAGCTAGCTAGCCCTGAAGGAATGATTAGAACTCCCATGGCTAAGATTTTAAGGATTCTTAATACTTCATATTCAATGAGGAGGCCATCAATAGTTCTGGCAATCAAATGAAAGAAACAATTCAAGTTTTACTGAACTTAGTGTGACAAAAAACATACAATTACTTCTATTCTCCCTTAATAATCCATCAGTTAAAGTCCTATTAAAACATGGGAAAGAGGTCACGTGTGTTGTCTCTTGCCTCCAAAAACGGGGAGTGGTCAGCGGGAAACTTGCTAAGTTGCTAGGGGCTGTGGTAACTGGTACAAAAGGCACTTGGAGAAATCCATCCCTGAGAACTTCCGACAGGTCGGGACCTGGCAAGTACACAAAAGCCTACATTGAAAAGTTAGATGTGCTGAGTCTGATAAAAGTGGCTTCTTCTGAATCCAAGGTAGGAAGATTACACCTTCTCTAAAATGATTAATCTGAGGGTAACTTCTCCCACCAATCCATCCCAACCAGACGCTACCTCCAGCCACCTTCATAAACAGGTGGCAATAAAATCACTGCCTAAAGAAATCACAGTTCATGGACATGATCAATTAGAAAAGATTGGTTCCATCCCATTTGGAAAAGATATTCCATCTGGAAACGATAGGCGCTCTATGGATAAATGTAGAGATCTTCACATTTTATGAGTTCTAGACTAAAGGCAGGACTGATCCATAGATTTCTGGGGTTTTCCACACACGTAAAGGTACAAGTGGCTTTTTTACCCTCTTCCCTACCTCTTTTCCTCAAATAATTAGAGTGTCATGCTCTAGAGAGTTATGTTGGACAAACCAAAGCCCCAAATAATCTGAGGTTGGGGTAGGAGAGGAAGGAGACAGGAGGTGATAAAAAAATTAATAAAACCACTAAGAGTGGTTTCAATTTCATTTTTTTTTTGGCGAAGATTGTCTTAATGAAAGACGTTAGCTAAAAGGTTTATACACAGCGTAGTTTCAAAAAGTCACGCGTGCCACCCTCTCCACATAACTTCACCGTCACCGCTAACTTCAAGTTGGTAAAGTTGATGTAGCAATGTCCATTTATTTTTAAACCAGAACATCAAGGAAGGGATAAATAGGTCTGCTTAGGACTGGTGTGAAATAAAGGCTAAAAAGAACTCTTCTCTATTTAAAATTCATCTCCTCTTTGAAGGAAAGGACTTTCCAGGTGAAGACTTCCTCTAAGTGGGAAGTCCATCGTAAGAAAGCATCAAGCCGCTCTGAGTTCCAGGCTTCAAGAGAGGCGAAGAAGAACCCTACACAATTTCCTACCCATCAGGACCAGTGGCAAAGGACAGGTTTCCCACAGGAGGCAGGCACAAGTCGTTCCAATTTTCAAACAGGCAGATTCTACAAGCTATGGATTCAAGGAGTATCATTTTGATTCTACATAAGGTCCTAGAGCAGACTATTGGAAGAGACAGTGGCTACTTGGAGCCAGTGTGGACTCCCTAAGAGGAAGTCACTTAAGAGGGACCCCTGGGGGGCTCAGCTGTTGAGCGTCTGCCTCAGGCTCAGGGTGTGACCCCGGGGTCCCGGGATCGAGTCCCACATTGCAAGGAACCCGCTTCTCCCTCTGCCTGTGTCTCTGCCTCTGTGTGACTCTCATAAATAAATAAATAAATAAAATCTTTAAAAAAGAGAAGTCACTTGAGAATAACCTCATTCCATCATGTAATTACTAAACTGCTAACTTCACATACTAGAGATACAGATTTGTTGGACATTGTATAGATCCTTATGGAAAGATCGAAAATCAAAAATCTGATGCTCGTACAAGAGTAATCAGTTGAACTCTACCTGACACTGGCAAACATCAAACAGAAATTTGTACAGACACACCAAATTGCCTTGCCTTAGGACTAGGCCTTTAGCCTACATAAGAGTGTTATTATATCACTAAAGCATTAAAGAAATACCTATCAAACCTGTGCAAAACTTGGAACTAAAAGGAACAGTAAGTTTAACGATCTAAAATACTTGGAAAAGTTAGAGCAAAAGGCTAAATGCAGAAAACAATTTTGAGAAATTGCAGTTCTATTCGTAGGACTAAGAAATCAGAAGGAAGGAAGGAAGGAAGGAAGGAAGGAAGGAAGGAAGGAAGGAAGGAAGGAAGGAAGGAAGGAAGGAAGGAAAGAAAGAAAGAAAGAAAGAAAGAAAGAAAGAAAGAAAGAAAGAAAGAAAGAAAGAAAGAAAGAAAGAAAGAAAGAAAGAAAGAAAGAAAGAAAGAAAGAAAGAAATTGCCAAAGTCATAAAAGAGACAGGGCTCAGCAGCAGTATCTGTCTTAAAAAAATACACCTCAGACTTGGTAATTTTTGAGATGACTGACCGTCAAGAGTCACTAATGCTATTTAGAAATAACATAGTTCAAATGCCCTCATTTGAGCAATTATTTTATCCCTGGTTCTGTGCTAAGCACTTTCCACAGGCTACCATGGAATCCTTTTAACCATGCTATGGGAGGAAGAGCTAAAAAGGTCCGCTAAAGGTGACCTCCCTGGGACAAGGTAGTAAGTAGCAGAACCCAGGAATCTCCTCAAGTCGGCCCTGCAGCTGGTCATGCTAACCCTGAGGCTTTACTGCTTCCCTAAAAGGCCGGGGGGGGGGGGCATTAAGCAAAAGAGTACGAATGGTTCTACAATGCTCCGTGCTGTCCCAACAGCATCTGGAAGTACCACACTTTAAGAATATAGCCAACTGGAATATGTTCCGTATCTAGAGGCGGTGAGAGGAGTCAAAATCCTGTCACTTAACAAAAGATGAACAGGTTTTTCTTTTCTGACATAGAAGAATTGAAAGCAGGGTATGGAATGTGTTTTTAAACCTGAGGGACTGTCACCAAAGTAAATTGTTCAGAACGGCCCCTCATCAGCAAACTGTATGATAAAACAATTCTCCCCTTAACCTTTCTGAAGATACACCTGGAGGGTTTGTGATATCAGCACAGCAGAGAACTAGGAGGTCCCAACATTCACCCTCCCCAACAACAAACCAACAACAACAACAACAACAACAACAAAAAATAGCTCAATGAAAAGCAACAGAAATATTATGGAGCTAAAATATTATGGAGGATGGTCACAGAGAAAGAGCATAGGAAGCATCCTACCTGCATCATTCCATTCTCCCAGTCCAGAGCAGCTTGGTACTAAAAACAATCCCCTGAAAGGATTTCACCACACAGGGTAAAGGATAGGAAGAGAACCCCAGAAAGTCTCATTAATTAACCAAAGGGACAGCATGAGAGGAAGAGGAAAAATAAACCTATGAAATAATCACAAAGCAATTAAGTCATAGTAAGTTTTTATCTAGAAATAAGGACTCAACATCATAAATGAAAATGGTTTAAATTAACAGACAAAGAGCAGGAGATCCCTGTGTGGCTCAGCAGTTTAGCGCCTGCCTTCGACCCAGGGCGTGATCCTGGGGTCCTGGGATTGAGTCCCGCATCAGGTTCCCTGCATGGGGCCTGCTTCTCCCTCTGCCTCTCTGTGTCTCTCATGAATAAATAAATAAAATCTTTAAAAAAATAGACAAAGAGCAGCTGAATGGACAAAGAAAAAAAAAAAACAAGACTCAGCTGTAGCTGCCTGTGAGACTCATTTAACCTTGAAGAACACTCCTAGACTAAGAGTGCCAGGATAGAAGAATATTCCATGCAAATGGAAATTAGGAGAGAGCAGGGATTGCTACACATGTGACACAAAGTTTAAGTCAAAACTTATAATGAGAGGAAAATAAGGTCATTGTACAATGACACAGGTCAATTCATCAAGAAGATTTAACAATTATATGTGTACCTACTATTGGAAAACCTAAATAGTACATTAACAGATCTGAAGACAGAAATAGACACAAAGCAATAATACCAGGGACTTCAATAACCCATTTTCAATGATCAATAGATCATCTAGACAGAAAAATCAATAAGGAAAAAGTGGACTTGAAGTACACTGCAGGCCAGATGGACCTACCTATACCAACATTCCATTCAGCAGAACAGAACATTTAAAAAAAAAAACCTCATTCTAACAAACATAACACAATTGAGATATTAAATATCATTTCCAAACATGATGATATGAAACTAGGTATCAGTAACAGGAAGAAAGTTGGAGGTGGGGAGACAGAGTTACAGTATGTGGCAATTAAAACAATACACTTCCAACCACCAATAGGTCAAATACATAAAAAGGGATGTCAAGGGCAGCCCGGGTGGCTCAGCGGTGTAGTACCGCCCGCAGCCCAGGGCCTGATCCTGGGGACCCGGGATCAAGTCCCGCGTCGGGCTCCTGCATGGAGCCTGCTTTTCCCTCTGCCTGTGTCTCGGCCTTTCTCTCTGTGTATTCTCGTGAATAAATAAATAAAATATTTTTTAAAAAGGTACGAAAGGGAGGTCAAAAAATACTTTGAGAAATAATGTCAATACAACATACCAAAACTTAGGGGATGCAACAAAATCATTTCTAAGAATTTTGAAGAAAACCTCTATTTCTATAAAAAGTGATAAAGACATTAAAAACATCAATTAATGTGGCACATTAATAGAAGAAACCCTGTCTCAAAGGATTCAAAGAAAGCATCTGGGGTAGCCCCGGTGGCTTAGCGGTGTAGCACTGCCTTCAGCCCAGGGCATGATCCTGGAGACCCAGGATCGAGTCCCACTTCAGGCTCCCTGCATGGAGCCTGCTTCTCCCTCTGCCTGTGTCTCTGCCTCTCTCTCTCTGTCTCTAATAAATAAATAAATAAATCTAAAAAAAAAAAAAGACAACTATTTAAAAAAAAAAGAAAGCATTTGGCAAAATTCAACATGCTTAAAAACTCAACAACTTGGATACAGGAGGAACACGTGCCTCTGCATAATAAAGGCCATATATAACTCACGGCAACACCATACTCAACAAAGGTAAAACGTTCCCCTTCAAAATTAGGAACAAGACAAGGATATCCATGCTTTCCACGCCTGTGCAACATAGTACTGAAAATCGTAGCTACAGCACTTAGGCAAGAGAAAAAGAGGCAAATAGCAAAGGAAGAAAAATTGTAAACATCGTGATCTTGTATATAGAAAATCCTAAAGAACTACACCAAAAAACAAACAACCTTTAAATTCAATAAAGCTGCAAGGTACAAAATACAGTGTGTTGCATTTCTATACATTAACAACTACCTGGAGAAAAAAAAATCCCATATACAATAGCACCAAAACAGATATGCAGGAATAATTTAAATGAGAAAGTAAACTATATGCCGAAAATTTTAAGACACTGACAAAAAGATGATAACACAAATATGAGCTACCCATGTTCACAGACCTGAAGAATTAGTACTGTCAATATATTGGTAACCTCCACACTACTCAAGGTCATCTACGGATTCAAAGTAAACCCCCTCAAAATTCCGAAAGCACTTCACAAAAAAAAAAAAAAAGATCCTAAAGTTTGTCTGAAACCACACAAGACCCTGATAGCCAAAGCAAGTTTAAGAACAAGAAGGCTGGAGGGATCACCCTCTTGATTGCCCGTCGTGCTACAAAACTACAGTCCTTCAGGGGCACATGGCTGGCTCAGTCAGCAGAGCAGAAGACTCTTGATCTTGGGGTTGTGAGTTCAAGCCTCACATTCAGCATAGAGATTATTTTAAAACAAAATCTTTAAAAGAAAAAAAAGCTCTATTCATTCAAATAGTATAGTATCAGCACAAAAGGACATGTAGATCGATGGCCCAGGGATCCCGCAATAAACCGGAGCTTCTATGGGAAGTTTACTCACAGCAAAGGACCCAAGAACAAACAACAGGGAAAGGACACGCTCCCCAGTTAAGTGGCTTCGGGGAACAGAGTGGCCTGCGACCTTAAACCACATGCGCGCGCGCGCGCACACACACACACACACACACACACACACACACGAGCTCAGAAGGAAGCTAGAGACTCGACACCGGAACTGAGGCCCTAAAACTCAGACAAGAAAACATAGGGAAAAGCTCCGTGACGCTGATGTAGCGTCCGAATGGTTTTCTCAGTCAGCTTTGGCGGGGTCCAGGGCCGAGCACCAAGGAAGGATTCTCGAGACATCCCTGGTGCCAAAAGGTGGTTTTGTTCAAGGTCAGGGACAGACCGTGGGCCGGCAGAGCGGCTGCCTCTGCCCCCCCCCCCCCCCCGATGGCCAGGAGCCTGCGATCAGCTACGGGGAGGGGAGAAGTCTAGATGAGGGAAGTTCCAAAAGGAATTTTTTTTAAGATTTTATTTACTTATTCATGAGAGACACAGAGAGAGAGCGGGAGAGACACAGGCAGAGGGAGAAGCAGGCTCCATGCAGGGAGCCCAATGTGGGACTCGATCCCGGGACCCCAGGGTCACGCCCTGGGCCCAAGGCAGATGCTAAACCGCTGAGCCCCCCAGGTGCCCCCAAAAGGAATTTCTTACACTGAAGAAGACTCACAGGATACAAGAGGCCGTGCTATTGTCTAACTAAGGTGCTTTTCTCCCCAGCAAGGCGTTAACATTAGGACACTGAGGAGCTTCGAGGAGGACCATTTGTCAATGGGCTGCGGGTTATAAGGACATTTAATTTTATCTATGTTTCGTTCTGCCTTTATCTCCTACATCAACATCAGGACTTTTGGATAAGACACCAAAAGCATAAGCAGCAAAAGCTAACAAATGGAAATAGATCAAACCCCAAAGCTTTTGCATAGCAAAAAATAAATAAATAAAAAAGAATAAGAAATCTCTGCAAATGATCTAACAAGAGCTTAATAGCCAAAAGTATCTGGAGAACTTATACAGCTCAAGCACACGAACAAAAATAATCCAGTTAAAAAATGTGCAGGGGGCAGTTGGGCGGCTCAGTGGGTTAAGTGTCTGCCTTCAGCTCAGGTCATGAATCCAGGGTCGTGGGATGGAGCTCCCTATTGGGCTCCCTGGAGCCTACTTTCCCTCTCTCTTCCCCTCCCTCTGCTTATGCTCTCTTGCTCTCTAATAAAATTTAAAAAAAATAAAAATGTTTAATGTGTAGAGGATCTGAATAGACATTTTCCAAACACATACAGACGGCCAACAAGTACATGACCTGGTGCTCAGCACCACTTAGCAGGGAAAGGCAAGTCCAAACCATAATGAAGGGCACCTGGATGGCTCAGTCGGTTAATTGTCCACCTTTGGCTTAGATCATGATCTTAGGGTCCTTGAAGTAACCGAATGGGATGGTGGTTGCTAGGGAAAACGAGGAAATGTTAAGATGGCAAAGTTTTTACCTTTTGACCTGTAAGAGTAAGTTCTGCGGATCTAATACCCCTCATGTTAACCGTGGTTAATACAGCGTTGCGTAAAGCTCCTGAGAGCAGACCTCAAGCGTTCACACCACATACACAAAGAACTTCACTGCAGGACATAAAGATTCGCTATCTTGACCTCGGTAATCATTCCCCAACATACGTAGCATGTCGTACACTCCAAATACAGATGCTTATATTTGTCAATCAAGTTGAGAGGGGAAAAGAGATAGGTTGGGGTATCCTTATGGTATCAGCTCCCCAGCACTTCAAGTATTCAAGAGTAGCATTCAAGCGGTCAAATACTCCCAAGTAGCTACACGGAGGGGCTGTGCATCTGCTAGAGGCTAACAGGAAAGTTTCAGGTTTCTCTCAATCCTAAGGCTCGGACTTTCCTCAACAATTGCACTCACTTACCCAGACAGAACATACAATTTCTGAAGGGGCCTGTGGAGCTGCCCCTTTACATCTGAGAAGGGCTAGTCCTCTAACCTCCTGGGCAACCCTCACCTTTCTTCTCCTGTAAACCAGTATTTCCCAATGCAACACACACCTGCTGCACAGAAAAACACGGACAGTGGCCTTTACAGAAAGGCCATGAACCAAAAGGACTTGCTGACATGTCTGCAAAACTACCAACAGGAGCTTACTCTGTCTGATCTGAGCTCCCTGCAAAGTGGCCTAAATCAGGGTTTCTGCTTTCAATGAGCTGACAGGTTGGAAAGTCAAGACTGACACGTAGGAGCCCATAATGAAATCAGGGAAGGTGATCAACGTTGAATAAACCAGAGGGACCGGCAATATGTTAAAGAGCTCGGGAGGGAAAGAGCTTAGTATTAAGATGGTCAAAGGTTCCGGAAGTATGCTTGAGCTTGCTTTGAGGATGGCACTAGGTTTTCGGTAGAAAGGAGAGACCCAACGTGAGGTCAGAGACATTAGCAAGTTGTACGGGCTAACTCCGTCCCTGACTCCCGGTCCAGGCCACGTCCATGTTGACCTCTCATTGCCCTCTGAAACCTGGAAAACCTGCTAAAGCTAAAACTCTACTTGACTATTTTCTGTTTGTCATAAATATAACTACCAACGTTTTCTAGCACTCAGTCTCCACCAGGTGCTTCTAGAAGGGCCTTCTGTAAATTACCTCAATGAATCTTCAAAACCACCCAATGGGGCAGGTTTTAATGATTATCCCCGTTTTACCAAAGGAAAACTTGAGGGAGAAAGAGGTCACAGAGCAGGGACAGGGCCAGGCTGTCTAACTAGACAGTCTGGCTCCAGAGTCTCCACTGTTACTTACTTTGTTATAAGTTTTAGAGAATTTCTTTAAGTTACCAAGTGATGTGGGGAAGGAGCACAAGCTAGCCTTAAGCCACAAATGGCATAACTTGTGTTTGCCAACGAACCTAGGAACTAAACCATGAATTCATTAACAGGCAATTGATCTCTTGATTAACATGTCACGGGAAGGTCTGTATATTTCAATAGTTAACATTTTAAGTATTTTTCAAGGGTGAAACGGTCACGTGTACACCTCTCAAACAAAGCCTGCCACTTGAAATAGGCTGGTTCAGTCGGTCTCTTCTGGACACGCTACCAAGGAAAGCAAACATGTCCTTGCCGGTCTCCACCTTGCTGGCCCTCCCTCATAGATACAAGGTTTTCTTTTAAAGAAACTTTCTCATTAACTTCTTATACAAATGAAACCTCAAATTAAGGGGAAAAAATAAGGAGAAATCACCTCTGAAGAAAAAAAAAACCCATCTGGTAAATGGATTCAAAATGAAGATCACTGGAACAAATGCCCAATATTCAATTATGTGACGTTTTTTGCTTTCCCTCATTTAAAAAATTATGTCAAATCTCATTATCTTGGTTATCCAGGAGAAGTAGTCCAGGAGCAGTAATGGTAGAAATAAGCAAATTACTACTGTGCCAAGATCAAATTAAGGAAAAAAATTACAGTTGATTAAGATGCACGATCATACAAAGGTACCTGGCGTTTTACCAGTCAAATGTCTAAGTGTCAAGTGTGCAAAAGCCCACAAAATGCAACACATCCTGGGATGCCTGGATGGCTCAGTCCGTTGAGCCTCCCGATCTGGATGTCAGCTCAGGTCACGATCCCAGGGTCATGGGATCAAGGCCTTGTGAGGGCTCTGCACTCAGTGGGGAACCTACTTGGGATTCTCTCTCCCCTCTCCCTCAGCCACTCCACAGGCATGTGCATGCTCTTTCTCAAATAAATCTAAAAACAACAACAACAACAACAAAAGCAACAGATCCTGAAAACTCTAAAACCAGAAAAGTACCTGAGACCGGAAATCAACTGAAATTTAGAACCCAAAATAGGAATCACCCAACCTGACCCATCTCTTTGTGGCAAAGTCACATGAAAGAATTATCCTACAGCTTCTCTGTTCTACTAAAGCAATCTACGTTCAGATTCAATTAGACAAAACCTACGGCAACTAGATCTATCATATCTTATCAGTAAATCAAAGCATAATAAAATTACAGTCAGCCTAGGAGTCTGGGCTCTACCATCATCTACCAGACTTATGTGGCAGTACTATCCTAGCCAAGCCCCAACCGTAGAGGGTTTTACAATATCCATATCATCCATTTTTCTGGGGAGTCTACTTGGTCATAGACTCTGGCAAGGCTTTAAGTTAGAGCTTAGGTATCAATACAGTACTTACTTTTGAGCATAATGCCTAATATAAGTATTGTATTCCAGTTTCAATACCTATTGAGAATACTTTTCCCACATGGCACATACTAAAGGCCACGTATCAGAGCTCACCTGCAATTTCTGCCTAATTTTGTCTTAGCCACCGAAGAACTTTCTTATAAAAGTACAATGAGAAAATATTCTAAACTCTTCTTGCAGTACTTACATGATAAAAAAAAAAAAAGGCGTGAACTCCAGATGAGGCCTCTGATGACGTTTCATCAAGCCACAGTTACCATTTTTCCCCTTTAAGTGTTTCTAGACTTCTTAAAGGGCAGGACAGGTGCTTCAAAGGAACGTCTAATGACACCTGTTACATAACCTCTTCTTGGCCAGGTTATATGGTTGTGACAAGGAAGAAACAGTCCAAAGCAGAACAAACACTAATTCTCCATCCTCCATCCTACTATTAGCCAGGACGAGTCACCTGTGTGCCTCAGTTTCTCTAACCACTAAATGTGAGGTCTGATGTGATCCAAATTCTTAAAGTTAAATGGGCATAATAATCCCACAGAAGATTTACGGCAGGGCTCATAGTGTTGAGATTCTATGATATAGAAAGAAGTTCCAAAGGTTTTTGCGGGATTCATTTCCTGCCCTCCACGTACTCCACAGGGCCTAGCTCCACCATTCACCAAGAGGCGGCAAATACAGAGATGTTTTAAGGACACACCTGTAAAATCCAGGACGTATGTAAAAACCTCTCCTCTTACTCTGCTTGGACTGTCATGTGCAAAGGACAACCCAGATCACCTAGCAGGACAGGTGTTTTTGCTGTGGAAACGGGATTCCGCTTTCTCTGACAGCTTAGGGCCCAAGAACAGAGCACGGTGAAGCTTCAGAAAACTAGAAACCCCACAGGACCATAAATGATGAGGGTCTGGTTTCTTTTTTTTTTTTTTTTTTTTCGTTTCTCCCACGAGTGGCGGGCCGGATGGTGAACCTGCAAGATTCCGGGTCTGCAGAGGTGGGTCCAGACCCAGGCAGGGTCCTGGAGGCCGCGCACACACGGGGCCGCGGCCTGTCTCGGGAGGCAGGGGGGCCCCCCCTAGGGATCCAGCCGGCTGGGACCCCAGAGCCGGGTCTTCGAGGCGGCCTGGGCACCGCCTTCCACAGCCCATTGGCGAAGACCAAGGCCCTGTGGCCCCCGCGGCGCCAGCAGGTTAGGGCTCCGTTGGGCGGCCCCCCTCCCCAGGCACCCGCGGGGATGAGCCGGCGCGCGCCCCCCGCCCTGAGCCACGGAGCTGCGGGCGCCTCCGGGAGCAGCAGGGGCCTCCCCGCCAAGGGAGCGCGCTTGGAACGCCAGCCTGCGCCCCCTCGGCTCCGGCTCCGGGTCGGCTCCCCGCTCCCCCCCCCCCGCCCCCCGCACCCAGGACCCCCGCTCCCCGCGCGCCGCCCTGCGGGAACTTCCCTCCGCCCGGGGGTCCTGCAGCGGGGTTGGGGGAGCGTGGGGGGGCACGGGGGCACTAGGGGAAGGCGAGAGGCGGGGCACGAGGGGACCGGGCGAGGGGGCGGGGGGAGAGCGGGGAGGGGAAGGGCAGTACGGGAGGGGGCACGGGGGGGCACTAGGGGAGGGGAGAGGGGGGACACGAGGGGGCCGGGCGAGGGGGGCGGGGAAGGGCAGTACGGGAGGGGGCACGGGGGGCACTAGGGGATGGGAGAGGGAGGGCACGGGGGGAGGGCACGGGGGGGCGGGGGGGCGCGGGGAGGGGAAGGGCAGTACGGGAGGGGGCACGGAGGGGCACTAGCGGATGGGAGAGGGAGGGCACGGGGGGAGGGCACGGGGGGGCGGGGGGGCGCGGGGAGGGGAAGGGCAGTACGGGAGGGGGCACGGAGGGCACTAGGGGAGGGGAGAGGGAGGGCACGGGGAGAGGGCACGGGAGCTGGGCTACACAGGGGCGGGGGAGGGCACCGGGGAGCCGCCGCCTCCGTGCGCCCCCGGCTGCCCCCAGGCTCAGCAGCTACCACCATCCCTGGGGGCCCCGTCCCGCCCCCGTCCCGCCCCCGCTCGCGCCCCGGAGCCAGCAGCGGCCCCCGCCCCGACCTCCGCTGTCCCCGCGCCCCCCCCCCGCCCCCGGAGAGCGTGTTCCCGGGAACAAACTTTCCTGCCCTGAGCCACCGAGAGACGCGGGGTCGGCACCCCGAGGAGCACGCACCTGGAGCCGGGCCCGCCGCCTCGCCCCGGAGAGCCGCCGCGCCCGCCCCGCGCCGACCCGCGCCGGGAAGGTCTCCCCGAGCCGCAGACGCCGGCGGGGGCGGGCGGGGAGGGGGCGGGGCCGGGGGAGGGGCGCGGCCGGGGAGGGGGCGGGGCCGGGGGTGGGGCGCGGCCGGGGAGGGGGGAGGGGCGGGGCCGGAGGGGAGGGACCGGGGAGGAGGGGCCGGGGAGGAGGGGCCGGGGAGGAGGAGCGGGGTCGGAGGGGAGGGGGAGGGGAGGGGAGAGGCGGGGCCGGAGGGGAGGGGGCGGGGCCGGAGGGGAGGGGCGGGGCCGGAGGGGAGGGGCGGGGCCGGAGGGGAGGGGCGGGGCCGAGGAGGAGGGAGGGGGCGGGGGCGGAGCAGGTGCTTGTGCCTGCACCCACAGCTCCGCCCCCCCGCCCCGCACCCCCCTCCCCGCACCCCCTCCCGCGCCCCCTTCGCCCGCCCCCGCCCTGCCCCAGGACGCAACCCGAAGCCGCCCCGCCAGCCCCTCCCGGCCCGGGGCGCCGACGAGGTCGGTCGGGGGGGCGAAGTGGCCGGGCCGAGCGCGCAGCTGACGCCCCATCCCCGCTACAGCGCGGCCTGAGGCCCCCCGACCAGGCGCCCCCCGCACCCTGGGGGGTCGCGCGCCTCCAGCTGTGCGAGCTCCCGCGGAGTGCCACCGGGACCCAGGAGCCTTCATGGAAACCATCACCGTCTCCACAGTGAAACCGGGGGAGGGTGGATGGGTGGAGGATGCGGGGTCGGGGGGATGGGTGGTCGGGGGGTGAAGCGGGGCTGGGGGGGATGCGGGGTGCGGGAGCAGATCAGGGGTTCGGGGGGATGGGGGTGCGGGGGGATGCGGAGCTGGGGGGTATGCGGGGTGCGGGGGCAGATCCGGGGTCGGGGGTATGCGTGGGGCAGATGCGGGGTCGGGGGGATGGGGGTGCGGGGGGATGCAGGGCTGGAGGGCTCCCTTACCGGCTCGCGCGCCTTCCCCGCTCGGCTGAGCCTCCCCCAGGAGAGCGGCTTCTCCAGCAGCCCGGCCTCCCAAAGCAAACTTGAGACCAACTTTAAAGGCAAAATTCCCAAATCGCCTTTCCTTGGGAGCCCCCCTGAACGGCGGGCTGTGCCAAGGCCCGGCACCGGGTGGCCCCAGGATTCTGGCGCCCAAGACCCCGGGCAGGGAGGAGCACCCCACCTGCCTGCGTCCGGGCCACCTGCGCCTCTTCTGAGCCTCGCCAGGCGTCGCCCCCTTTGCCGCTGGAAGGTAGCAAAACACCTGGGTCCTGCCCTGAAGGCCTCCCTGGGGTCTGCCTTCCTAACTGGGCCGTGCCCCTAACCCCAGCTGCAGCCCCAGGTGATTCTGTTTCACGTGTGGGCGAACCCTAGGCTTGGCCTCAGGCCCTGCCTTAAAAAAAAAAAAAAAAAAAAAAAAAAAAGAAAAAGAAAAAAGAAAGTTCTTGCCCAGGCCAAGACTTCAAGGTATTCCAGATAACAACAGTAATATTCTTCTGAAAAACAACAAAAAATTCCAACGGTAAAAATGGTTCCCAAGTTCTGATAAGCAAAAAACGGTGTTAGTAGCCTTTGGTATTAACAGTCTTTTGACGCCACTAGGATGGAATCACCGTGTGTTTTTCTTTCTCTTTCCTTTTTTTCATTAATTGTGTCAGACACGTAGCGAGAAAAAAAGTAAGAAAGTATGGGAGGAGGAACAAGTATGGCAGGAGGTCACCTAAAACTCCTTCCCCGCTAAAAAGAAACCAGCACAACCCGGAATGGTGGAACCTTTCCCAGCCGAGGACGGATAATCAGGCTATCTGCGGCTTTCTGGCCCTCTGGCAAGCTCTGAGCATGATCAATATTTAAATAAGTACTTGGCTTTCAACTTCCCTCGGTTCAAATATTAAGCAAAGTAGACGCGAGCAACCTTAAAAGAAGCCGGTGAATATATGAGGCAGGAAGCTGTCAGGTGTGTCAACGACCCTTTGCGTCTGATTGACTTTGCTCCTCTAGGTACAGGTTACTCTGGACACTCGGCACTAAACTTGGCGAGGACCCCATCTGTTTAGACTTCAAAGCCTGCGTAGGGTCAATCCCCAGACAGGGACATTCGCCCAAAAAGAAACCGGGTGGGTAAATCCGTTGGGAAAATTCTAGCTTCCTGTGAGTAGGATGCCAGGGTCCCAGCTCAGTTCTGTCTTTCCCAGTTAATCACCCTTACAGACCTCCTCCATAAACCCCTCTTCGTTGTCCTGGTTTCTGCCGGCCTCTGGACTTGGACGGAGCTTAATGACCTTACCACAATTAAGCATGTGATTATAGTCACTGTCATATGTCAGACTGTTACAGGTTCTCAACCTCTCTTGTCTCAAGTACAAAGACTGTTTCTTATCCCCGTCACCTCCACAGTCCTAACTAGGGCGCCTGTGGAGTCTTTAATACCTGTATTGAGACTCTAGCTCCGGAGTATTTAAAATTGGGTTTTGTGCATGAGAGACTTCTAACTCCGGGAAATGAACAAGGGGTAGTGGAAAGGGAGGTGGGCGGGGGGTTGGGGTGACGGAGGGGGACACCTGGTGGGATGAGCATTGGGTGTTATGCTATATATTGGCAAATGGAACGCCAATAAAAACTTAATTAGAAATAAATAAAATGAAATTGGGTTTTGTAAGTGAACTATTCCATCAGTTATGTAGGAAGGAATTTATATCCCAGTTTTCAAACTTCTCTTTAATGATGTGTAACGGCTCCAGATTCTATTATCTATCTAAATCTCTCCTGCTCTTAATTTTATTTGCAAATGATTCTCAAAGGTCGAGTAACTGTAAATCTGATGTTTGGCCACCACGTGGTAGAACTGGACCAGTGTTTTCTAAGTAACAGCATGATACTAAAAGACCATAAATGTAAGGTGGAGGCCGGGGTACAAATTCTGGCAGGAGAAATAAGATGGCCTTGGAAGATCCTACCCTTCTAGCCTCCATTTCCTCATCTGTAAATTGGCATAAAAATACTATTTACTGTCATTGTGAAGATTAAATGACTGAAGGTGACTATGGAACACATCATAAGGATGCAGGAAATGGTGGCAACTAAGATTTCAAAATACGGAAGTATTAGAACACTTCAGAGCTTCCAGATAATTAATGGAACATGTCAGACTGAGATCAGAAACTAGTTGTGGAACATACACTTGGTTGCCTAGATTGAGAAGATCAGGGAACACAAAAAAGAAGCCAACTTGATCAAAACCAGGAGACAAATCTCGTGGGGGAGCGCTCACAGTTTTCATTTTAGCTACACATTAGCATCACCTGACAAGCACTAAAAAACAAGACAAAACAAAAACCTTCGGTTCCCACAATCTCACCCCAGACCAATTATTTCAGGTTCTCTGGGGTTGGGGGGGGCATGTTGGTATTTTATAAGGCTCCCAGGGGATCCCGATGATTGGGAACAGCTGGACTAATGTAACTGCGTTTTGCTGCTGGAGAAGGGTGAGCCAGCCCACAATTATATGAGCTTAAAGGAATCAGCTCTTCCCTTTCTGCTAATGGTGAACAACCCTGTTTAAATTACTGGCCAGCCGTAAAAAAGAAAGGAAAAGAGAAAAAGAAAGAAAGGAAACAAAGAAAGAAAGAAAGAAAAGAAAGAAAGAAAGAAAGAAAGAAAGAAAGAAAGAAAGAAAGAAAGAAAGAAAGAAAGAAAGAAAGAAAGAAGAAAGAAAAAGAGGGAAGGAAGGAAGGAAGGAAGGAAGGAAGGAAGAAGGAAAGGAAAGGAAAGGAAAGGAAAGGAAAGGAAAGGAAAGGAAAGGAAAGGAAAGGAAAGGAAAGGAAAGGAAAGGAAAGGAAAGGAAAGGAAAGGAAAGGAAAGGAAAAAGGGAAAGGGGAGAAAGAAAAGAAAATCACTGGCCAGCGGTGCTTCAGTGTAAGATGCATGTGAATCACCTGCAGAAACGCTAATTGACTCACTATCAGATGGAGGCTGACACTGCGCTCGTGGCAAGCTCCACCTGATGCCAGTGGTGGTGTTCGAAGAAGCAAAATAATAGACCCAAAATGGACATTAGAAACAAAGGTAGAGGGACACCTGGGGGGCTCAGCGGTGGAGCGTCTGCCTTCGGCTCAGGTCGTGACCCCGGGGTCTCGGGATAGAGTCCCACGTTGGGCTCCCTGCAGGGAGCTGACTTCTCCCTCTGCCTGGGTCTCTGCCTCTCTCTGGGTCTCTCAGGAATAAATAAATAAAACCTTAAAAAAACAAAAGTAGAGAAATATTCACATTGTTACAAGAAAAGTCTGGACATCTCTGAATATTTCTAACCGATTGATATTTATTCTGCACCGAACTACACACAAAATACATTTTGCAATCTTTTAAGAAAGAATAGGCCATTACCAGCCAGTTTTAAATGTGAGGTCTTCTGTAACAAGAAAGTACAGCCTCCCAAACAGGCCTGTAACTGCTCCACTAGGTACAGCCTCCTCACTGCCCAGAGCCCACAGTACTTGTAGGGGCCAAAGAAAATGTTCAATTGCTTTTAAAATCAGAAGGAAAAAAAAAAGATGAACTTTTAGTCAAACAAACTTTTTTAATATATGACATTAATGTATTTACAACAACGGAATAATAAAATTTAATTGTTCTCTTTTATTTTTTATGGAGGAAGGGACTCATGAAGGCAAACGTGTATACCCACAAAAGTCATAATGTGGCTGTGTGTTCAAAGTCCAGTTTAGTCTCTGGTATTTTAAGGATAGCACATGCAGTTGCTACTGGACAACACAGATATTAAAACATTTCCACCATCACAGAAAGTTCCTCTGGACAGTGCTCGTTCAAAAAGTTTTGGGTGGGATCCCTGGGTTGCACAGCAGTTTAGTGCCTGCCTTTGGCCCAGGGCGCGATCCTGGAGCCCCGGGATCAAATCCCACGTCAGGCTCCCGGTGCATGGAGCCTGCTTCTCCCTCTGCCTATGTCTCTGCCTCTCTCTCTCTCTCTCTCTGTGTGTGTGTGTGTGTGTGTGTGTGTGACTATCATAAATAAATTTAAAAAAAAAAGGTTTTGGGTAATGAAGAGTCCATTCCTCCAGGACCCTGTGAGATGCCAGGCTGGCTTGAGAAGTCTGTAGACTTTAGCACAGACACGGTTTTTTTGTGTTTTGTTTTCTACAGCTTCACAGATAGTCAGTTACTCTGTTCTTTTCTAAACCTCCCAAACCAAACTTTGTAGGAAACCAACTGTTTAGAGATCCCTGGGTGGCTCAGCAGTTGAGCATCTGCCTTTGGCTCAGGATGTGATCCTGGGGTCCCGAGATCGAGTCCCCACGTCAGGCTCCCTGCAGGGAGCCTGCTTCTCCCTCTGCCTGTGTCTTTGTCTCTCTCTGTGTGTCTCTCATGAATAAATAAATAAAATCTTTTTTAAAAAAAAAGAAATCAACTGTTTGATGATAGTCCCCTGCCCTTCAGGAAAGCCAGGCCTTTTTGACTTGTGAGGAGCCAGTATATCCTATTTCCTCTCCTTGATTCACACAGGGAACTGCAGAGGCTTTCCCCAGGACCTAGAACAGTCTTCATGTCGGCGGGTTTATTTGCATCACTAGTTTTGTCCTCGCCAATGTCTCCAGGTCCCCAGTTTGTACCTAACTTTTTTTTTTAAGATATTATGTATTTGTTCATGAGAGACCCAGAGAGAGGCAGAGACACAGGCAGAGGGAGAAGCAGGCTCCCTGTGGGGAGCCCGACACGGGACTCGATCCTGGGACCCCAGGGTCACGCCCTGGGCCAAAGGCAGATGTTCAACCACTGAGCCGCTCAGGCGTCCCCAGTACCTGACTTCTTAAATTGTAAACCAACTCAAAGGCCCCTTTTTGATCTCCAGGGCATTACTGTACCAAGCAGGCTAGTTAGATAACACCCCAAATGCTGTGTCTATAAATCTTCCATCGGTCAGCAAATTTGTTTCCAAGAACCTCACTGGAATGCTCAAGTCTGGGATGTGGAGCCAAGTAACCCAACAGCTAGCTAGCTTTCCTCCAGTCCCCTAACACCTGCTGGATGCTCACGTGAACATATTAAATCCCAGCCTGGAGCAAGTTTTCGCAGTTAGGAGATAAAAGCTTTCAAAAAACAGAGTTGATCAGTGAGATAATAACACGTTTTTAATTAGGGAGGTACAACTCAGCACTTATACATGTGGGAGCTACTGTCACACGGGCCGTAATTATGATGAAGACTCCTGGTGACGTGCCAGGTGGAGAGAACGAAGCATCACGGTGTTCAGCACATGACATCATTTGGAAGCCCCAGAATGCATGGACAGCTTTGGGCAGCTATTATTCAATAAAGAGGATCGAGATCCTGTTTTCCCATTTACAAAGGGCAGGCAGAGGAAGGGAAAAGACAGGAAAATCTATAAATAAAATTGGTATGAATCAGTTAACCTCCCCCAGCGACAGCAATGGCAACACCCACATAAAAATATTTTACCTCCGCTTTTTAAAGTTCATCCAGGCCCATCTGATTGCTCATACAGGGAACCCCAAATCAGTTTGGAATCTTGCCACTAAAGGATCCAAGAATTTGTTTTTCCCCCAATGGCCGAGTCAACTATCCTGCAATTTCTGAATCCCACTCAGAAGAGCGAGATCGTCGATGCCAAGAGCAGGGCACGGGCGCTGCATGGTCTGTTTTCAGGTCTGGAGAGATCTTGATGCCACACTGCCCCGAAGCTACACACCTGGGCGGAGCTCTTCCTCCCCGACCCCAGGAGGTACGGCGGGCAGGTAAGCCTATGGAGGCCCGGCGCTCCAACTCAGGGACACCCGAGAATCATCGACGGGCACTGGGCAGCTGCATTGGTCTCAGGTCATGACCCGGGGTCCCGGGAGGGGGGCCGCGCTGCCCCGGGCCTGCTGCCCTCCCTCTGCCCGCCCCTCCTCGCTCGCTCGCTCCCTCACTCTCACGTTAATAAACTTGGGGAAACAAGAAAAAAGAATCATGACATATGGAGGAAAACTAAGAGACTTGGGAAAAATGAAGAGTCTGAAAATAACATCTTCAAATCTTCTGTTTCTGTCCCACCCTGAACCCGCCCTAAAAGAATGTCCACGTCCTCACATCTGATAGCACCACACAACGCAAATAATTAATTCATTGTTTTTCGTCTTGAAAACTAGTGTCCGCCGTGTGCCGCGGGGAGCAGGGGACGGGCCCAGGGGCCTGGGGCGGCACCCGGTGGCAGGGAGGAAGGGCTGTGGCCCCACAGGGGACACCTGAGCGCCTGGCGCTATGCCCCCAGAGCGGGCGGGCCGGGCCCAGCCGCAGCGTGCTCGGGGCTGCAGGGACTGTGCAGCCCGGGCCACCCTCACGCCCAGACACCCAGACACCCCTCAGGATGGACGCTCGCCACGTGGAAAGCCACAGCCCCACGCGACCTGTCCATGCTAAGCTTCAGCAGTAAACTACAGACATTTAGAATCAAGCCATAGGGGAAGAACAGTGCAGGAGAAAAAATAATTTTTTCTAAATCTCATTAGATATTCCAGAGATACATATTTTTTCTTAAAGGTTTTATTTATTCATTCATGAGACACAGAGACCCAGGCAGAGGGAGAAGCAGGCTCCATGCAGGGAGCCCGATGCAGGGCTCGATCCCAGGACCCCGGGGTCATACCCTTGGTCGAAGGCAGGTGCTAAACCACTGAGCCACCTGGGCGACCTGAGATATGTATTTTTAAAAATATATATATCCAACAAGAACAAGATGCTATGAAAATGGAACAGAGGGAGGACAAAAAAACCATACAAGGAAATTGAAAATATAACCTAATACAATCTAAAAATACAACATAGCAGAGTTTTAAAAAATCAAAATTCAGGGATCCCTGGGTGGCGCAGTGGTTTGGTGCCTGCCTTTGGCCCAGGATGCAATCCTGGAGACCTGGGATCAAATCCCACATTGGGCTCCCGGTGCATGGAGCCTGCTTCTCCCTCTGCCTGTGTCTCTGCCTCTCTCTCTCTCTGTGTGTGTGACTATCATAAATAAATAAAAATTTAAAAAAATAAAAATTCAACGGAAGGTGTTGAAGATAAAATTGTTGGAATAGCCCAGAAAGTTTTAAAACAGACAAGTACACAGGAAACAAAAGTCAAAAAAATAAATTAATTAACATGTTTTAAGGATCAATCTCTCATTTTTCAATATCCCACTAAAAAGAGTTCCAGGAAAAGAGAGAAAGAGAAAGAAAGTATCAAAAGGTACAGTTCTTTCATTTAACTCAGTGGCAAAAAAAAAAAAACATAATTTGATTTTAAAATGGGCAGAACAGGCAGAACAACTGAATAGACATTTTCCTGAGGAAGTCATCCAGAGAGAAACTCAGCATCATCAGTCATCGCAGAGATAAAAGACAAGATAAGGAGACAAAAGGTAAGTGTTGGGGAGGATGTGGACGGAGGGGAACCCTTAGACAGTTGGCGGGAATGTCGACTGGCACCCCCACCATACAAAACAACATGGAGGTTCCTCAAAAAATCAAAAACTAGAATTTGCATAAGATTTAGCAATCTCATTCTTGGGTATATATCCAAAGGAAATGAAAACGATTTTTAAGGGACGTCTGGGTGGCTCTGACTTCGGCTCAGGTCGTACGTAACCCCAAGATCCCGGGATCGAGTCCCGCATCGGGCTCCCTGCATGGAGCCTGCTTCTCCCTCTGCCTGGGTCTCTGCCTCTCTGTGTCTCTCATGAATAAATAAAATCTTTTTAAAGAATAAAGCAAAAAAGCAAGATGAAGAACACTAATATGCATCTGCTTCCAAGAGCAGTCCCTTGGCTGCTTGCTGAGCGGCAGGGGTGCACCCAGGCCGCGGGAGCCGCGCGCAGGAGGGCTCGGCCAACAGGGCCACGTGGTGTCACCGTGGTCCCTGTGAGCTCTAAGCGTGGATCAGTCACTGTGGCGCCGATACCGGGTTGTCCCTCGGCTGCGGGCGCGCCAGGCGGCGGAGCAGCGAGGGCAGCGCAGGCCACCTCGCCTCAAGCAGACGTGCTTCCGTGGCCCTCGGTGCAGACCCCATGGCCTCCCTCGGCCACAGCCTGCAGCACCTGGACGTGGCCCTCGGGTGGCCTTACTGGGGTCTTTGGGGCCGGGCCGGGCTGTGAGGCCTCCCAGGACACGGGAGGACGCCCGGCCGGCGACACTGTGGCGAACAGAAGGTGCCCGGGCAGCGCGTGGCCCAGCTCGGGGCGGGGGGCACCCCAACACCCCAGAGGCGGGAGGGAGTCTCCTCCAAGATGACATTTTCTCCTTGTGGGACATTCGCCATCCCCAAATGCTAGACGCCCGACAGGTGGCCTCGTTGCCCGCGGGCAGGTCTCAGGAGCACGCACCATGGCTCCCCGAGGGTGCTGCCTCCCCGCCCTCCTGCCCACGAGCAGCCTGGCTGCCCATCGAGTCCCCTCCTCCAGGGAGCCCACCTGTGCCACTGCCGCCAGCTGTGCTGTGGCTGCGCAGAGGCTCTGCCCAAGGCCCCCACCCAGGCCGGGCCAACCTCGAGGCGCCCAGTGTGCTGTCCCATCCTGCCGGAGCCCCAGGGCCGCGCTGCCAGCACAGCCACCGAGTTTCTTCGGCGTCTTCCAACACATTGTCCGGTACCACCCCCCCCCGGAGCCCGGGTGCACCTGTCACCTGCCGGGGCTTCAGCGGCTCGCGGTGTGGCCCCACACGTCCCTGGACACACCGCCTCGGATGTCCTGCCGGGCTCCTGCCCTGCTCTGCCTCAGGGGTCCCCCCTGGCCCCCATCCCTTCCTCAGAGCTGCTCTGGGCAGGCTTCTAGAAGCCACCTCCTCATCAGTCACTGCTCTCAGCGCAGCCAGGATTGTGCGACGGTCACAGCCTCACACTCATGATGGCAGCAGCCAGTGGTGGCTTCCGGGGACCAGGTGCTGCTCAGTGGCCTCCCAATGCTGGGGGACCCCCGCCCTGGATGCGCCGTCAGCCCCACTCGGGGACCCCGGCCCAGACACTGTCACCTGCACCCGGGGACCCCCGCCCGGACACTGTCACCCGCACCCGGGGACCCCCGCCCGGACACTGTCACCCACACTCGGGGACCCTTGCCCAGACACTGTCACCCGCACTCGGGGACTGCCACCTGGACACTGTCACCCGCACTCGGGGACCCCCCACCCCGGAGGCCCCTGCCTGCCCCACCCTCTCCTCCTGGGCCCACTCGGCCCAGGAGCCCCAGGAGCCCCACAGCGGGTCACTGGTCCTCGGCCCCTCCCGTAAGGGCCGGCAGGGACCTCCAGGACGGGTGGGCTGATGCCCTCCGTGGGGTCGGCCCCAGCTCCCACCGGCGTGTGGGCACCTGGTGCCGCTGCCCCGGCAGGCAGCTCATCCCGGGCCGGCCCGACGCCTAGGGCGACAGCTGGCAGCAGCAGCAGTGCAGCCGACCACCCAGCGACAGGCTTCAGAGACCGGGCACCCGAGCCCTCCCATGGGGCGGCGTGTACCCAGCTCTGCGGCCCCAGCAGCGAGCAGCACCCAGAGGGCCGCGCTCACCCGGACTCTGGGTTCCTATTTTCTCCTCCAAACCCCGCCCCAATATGATCTTGTTCACTGCGGCTCGTTTTGCAGCTGAGAAGCCAGGGCCCCAACCACCTTCCTGCATCCCCAAAAGATATCTGCATTCAAACTCCAACTTTCCTATTTTTTAAATTTTATTTATTTATTCGTGAGAGACAGTGCACTGGTTTGCTTTTAGGGAAAAATTAAAAGCAGGCTTTAACTTTATTTTTATTTATTTTTTTAAGCTTTTATTTATTTATTCATGAGAGAGAGAGAGAGGAAGAGACCCAGGCAGAGGGAGAAGCAGGCTCCCTGCGGGGAGCCCCATGCAAGACTCGATCCCGGGACCCTAGGGTCACGCCCTGGGCTGCAGGCAGACGCTCAACCACTGAGCCACCAGGTGCCCCAAAACTCCAACTTTTCTAACAAGAAAGTACTCTTTATGCTTAAATTCTCTCTTTTCCATCCCACCTAGAGTTATTAGTAGGGACCCCCTACGGCATGCAAAATAGGATCCTGGAGGCCCTAAATAGATGACACACTGGAGCACGTCCTAATTGTCTACGGCGTAAAGATTGTCAATAGAAACTCTCTTGCCTTCATCTTTTAAATTTTGAGGCCTTCAGAATTAGCTGCGCCTTGTGAAGTGCAAGAAGACACAGAAAAACGAGGAGAAACTGCCTGTGGAACCACACGGTGCTCAAGGACATAAATAAGCTATGGTGGCTCAGTCAGTTCACCGTATGACTCTTGATTTTGGCTCCAGTCATGACCGCAGGGTCCTGAGTTCAAGGCCTGCATCAGGCTCCACAATGAGCACAAAATCTGCTTAATAATGTCTCTGTCTCTCTCAGCCCCTCCCCTTGCTCGCTCTCACACACACTTGCACCCTCTCTCTCCCCTCTAAATACATAAATAAAATCTTTTTTAAAAATATATATTCTCCTGGGACGCCTGGGTGGCTCAGTGGTTGGGCATCTGCTTTCAGCTCAGGGCGTGACCCCAGGGTCCCAGGATCGAGTCCCCCATCCATCGGGTTCCCCATATGGAGCCTGCTTCTCCCTCTGCCTGTGTCTCTGCCTCTCTCTCTGTGTCTCTCATGAATAAATAAATAAAATCTTTAAAATATATGTATTTTTATTAATTCCCTAGAACACTCACGATCTATTCCAAGATTACAAAATACATAATCAACAAACCTCATTTGCCATCATTCTCTCAGCGGTTCTGCTGCCCAGCTCTACTTGCAGAGCTCAGTGCCTATTTGACCGGCCGTTCGGCACGGTCAACACACGCCACTAACGTGACTTTGAGGGCAAATACCAAATGAAGTCCTTGAAATATCGCTTATTACAAAACATTGCATTCTTCTTTCACACAATCTAAAGTGTACCAAGAAACAGGGTAAAAAAATTAAATTAAATTAAACTAAATTAATTAAATTAAAAGGAAAAGAACCAGGGGAAGAGTGTTCCGGAGGAGAGTGGATGCGGTCTTCCCTAAGACCTTCAACGTACGCACTTGACTTTGACCTTTGATGCGGGGACGGTGGGACCAACCGCACGCACCGTGGCGAGTACACATCACCCCGCGAGATCAAAGCCTCAAGTGTGACGTACTATTAATCACACCAAACACTTATTTGCTATTCTGTTGGCTTCCAAACGCAATTGTTTCCCTCCGAGTTAAACATGCCTCATGGCACAACGCTGATCCGAATCTGCGCATTTGGCAACATGAAAGGGAGACTTATCATCTTTTGTCCATTGTAGGGAGTGTTTTTCTCCAGCCGAAATGATCAACTGGAATTAAAAGTTTGTTCTATCCTCCTCTATCAACATTGCCAAACCCTGCAGTTCGAGCGTGAGTAAGGAAGAAAGAATGGCCTGTGTTTGTTCACTAGATTAATTAAAGCATAAGGCCTCCTGGGGAAAGGGACAAAGTCACAAACGCATTTGAAAATCTGAAAAAAGCTCAGATCTTCACTCCAAATAATACACATTCATTCTTATTCGTTGCATTTTGCACTTACCTCCCAGGGGCTTTTGGCCGCCCCAAAGGCCATTAGTGGCCTACAGATTAAGAAATCACACACTGGAGGCACCTGGGTGGCTCAGGGGGCCCAGGTCATCATCCCGGGGTGCTGGGATCGAGTCCCGCATTGGCTCCCCGCTGACTGAGTACTCGGCTTCTCCTCCCCCTCCCCTCTCCCTGCTCGTGCTCTCTCTCTCTCACTCTCTCTTTGTCTTTCCTTCTCTAATAAATAAATAAAAATCTTTCTTTAAAAAGTCTAAAAAAAGAAGTACTCACACATTGGAAGAAAAACTTCACAAAGTATGGAAATTAAATCACTTCTATTTCTTGATGGCAGCAATAGAAGTTGAACAGCCTCTTAATGCTCGTTATTAATGGAATTTTATTATTTTATTTTATTTTATTTTATTTTATTTTATTCCTTATTATATCAGCATCACATTACCTAAGATCAAAAACCATGGGACACCTGGTGACTCAGCAGTTGAGCATCTGCCTTTGGCTCATGGTGTGACCCCGGGGTCCCGGGATCAAATCCTGCGTCAAGCTCCCTGCATGGAGCCTGCTCCTCCCTCTGCCTGTGTCTCTGCCTCTCTCTCTGTGTCTCTCAGGAATAAATAAATAAAATCTTTAAAAAAAAACATAACATTTTGAAAGAGAACTTAGTAACAAAAGACGTCTCCGAGGTTTTGCAGAACCTTCTTCCACTGGTCGCTTACAGAGAGCTCGTCCCTAATATCGCACAAACTATTTGGTAGGCAGTTACTACCTAAAACCTGTAAGAAAGACACTCATACGGGATCCCTGGGTGGCGCAGCGGTTTGGCGCCTGCCTTTGGCCCGGGGCGCGATCCTGGAGACCCGGGATCGAATCCCACGTCGGGCTCCCGGTGCCTGGAGCCTGCTTCTCCCTCTGCCTATGTCTCTGCGCCTCTCTCTCTGTGACTATCATAAATAAATTAAAAAAAAATTTTTTTTTAAAAAAGAAAGACACTCATACAACTCAACAGCAAAAAAAAAAATCATATTTAATAAGAGGCCGACACCCGGACTAGACGCTTCCCCGAAGAAGGCACACACAGGCCAATGTGTACGGAAAGGCGCTCGGTACCACCGATTGCAGGGGAGACGCAAACCGAACCGCGAGTAGTGCCTGAAATTGGAATGTAGGAGCTGAAACAGGCTGTTTGTAGAATCTCAACTCTCCCTCCGACACGAAGGGAAACATCTCAGGGGTGGAGAAGCCCGGCCTCCAGGGGCTTCCTGGGCACTGGGAGGTGGGCAGCCTCACTCGCCAACCCTGCAGCTCCTCCGTGGGCTCTGAGGCCGAGCACATGGCCCCGGGTCATCCCGAGTCCACAGCAGACAGCCCCACGCCAGGCGGTCCTCGGAATCACCGACCGGCCACCCTCAACAGCTGCCAGGTCACCGAAGCCCGGGAAACACTGGGGAGCCACCAGCGCCTGGAGGATTGTAAGGAGACGCAACAACAAGCGGGCCCGGGAAGGGCCTGGAGGAACTGGTACGTCTTAGGGACAGACCGCACCGACATGGAGTCCCTCGTTCTGACCCTTGTCCCACGGTTAGCAGCCCAGCTGGTCACCGCCAGGGGAGACTGAGGCAAGCCATGCCGTTCCCAGAACTTCTGGATGGGTCTACAATGATGTCAAAATAAAAATGAATAACTCTAATAATATAATAATAAAATAAATGAATAAACTCTAGGGACGCCTGGGTGGCTCAGTGGCTGAGGCCTGCCTTCAGCTCGGGGCCCGATCCCGGTGGCTCGTTGCTGGTCGTCGTGGCAGGAGACGGAGACCCAGTGAACCATTAGCTGGATTTGAAAGCTCCTGTGACACGTGGCACAGTGGCACTTCTGTACGTATTGCATAGGCCAAAGGCAAATTACATGACCACTTCCCGATTTCCAGGGTGGGGGTGGGGATCGTCTCAGCAGGAGGAGCGGCTCCAGGCCTCCAGGGAAGCCAGACACCCAGCCCTGCGAAGCCCTTACCCCGCCTCCAAGGAGGAACAGCAAACACCTTACACAATCGCACAACCCACCAAAAAGAGGTTTGTCGCTAGCTGTGTCATGCTGGCCTCGGAAAGTCAGGCCGAACATTTTCTTCCCTAAGTTTTCCATCAGCTTAAATACGTGAGAGTTTTCTGCTCCTCAGAAGTCGTAGAGAATTCACTGACAAAAGCGTCTGAGTCCGGAGCTGCTCCGAAGATGCCCTCAGCGACTACCTGGCTCGGTGTTGTTTCCTGCTTCTGGTGCTCTGGAGCCCGCTGGGTTCATTCACATTTTCAAGAAGAGTATCCGTGTCTGCGGAGAAAGGGGACCCCTCCCGCGCTGCTGGTGGGAGCGCAAACCAGGCAGCCACCCCGGAAGCAGCACGGGGTTCCTCGAGAAGAGATGCTGCGGCGATTGCACTACCAGGTGTTGAGCCAAAGGATGCAAGGATTCCGAATGCCGAATTCGCAGGGGTGCAGGCACCCAGATGCTTACGGCACTATCTGCAGTCGCCAGACCATGGGAGCAGCTCAAGTGTCGGCCAACTGATGGTAAAGGTGGGAGCTGCATGTATAATGGGATATTACTCAGCTGTCAAGAAGGAGGTGAAATCCTGCCATTTGCAACCACACAGAAGGAGCCAGAGAGCATTACGCTAAGTGAACTGTGTCATTCAGAGAAAGACCAATGCCGTATGGTCCCACTCCTATGTGGAATATAAGAGACAAAACTAACAAACGTGGGGGCAAAAAAAGAGATGAAAACCACGAAACAGATTCAACTGTAGAGAATGAGCTGATGGTCACTAGAGGGGAGGTGGGGGGGTGGGCTGTGCTGGTCCTGATGAGCACCCGGTACTGATGGAAGCGCCAAGTCACTCCACTCCCGAGACTAACAGAACACTGTGTGTTAACTAACTGGAATTTTAATTCAAAAAAAATTGTTTTTAAAGTATCTGTGTAGGGCAGCCCGGGTGGCCCAGTGGTTTAGTGCCACCTTCAGCCCAGGGCGTGACCCTGGAGACCCAGGATCGAGTCCCACGTCGGGCTCCCTGCATGGGGCCTGCTTCTCCCTCCCCCTGTGTCTCTGCCTCTCTCTCTCTCTCTCTCTCTCTCTCTGTCTCTCATGAATAAATTAAATCTTTTAAAAAATAAATAAAATAAAAAGTATCCTTGTAATCCAGATTTTAAAATATATTTGTATAAAGTTTTGTCCAATACTCTTTTAAGCTGTTTAAATTTTCACTACATCAGTGGTCACTTCTCATTCCTTTTAAGTGGTTCATTCTTTTTTCTTTCCAGCTTCAGGGAGGTATAACTAACAAAGAAGAATTCTATAAATTCAGGGTATACAAAGTGATGATTTCATGTGCATATACAGTGAAACGATCACTACAGCAAAGCTGATCAACATGCCTGTCACCTCACGTCGTTACCACCTTGCTTTTAATCATGTTTAATTTGTATTAATTAGTACAGAAACATGCATTCGCAAAAACAATGATTTTGATGAAAATAGTAACAGAAGCTCCTCCAGAGTGGTTGTGAAGATTGAATAATAAGTTCATATGGAAAAAAATAAAAATAAAAAATAAAATAAAATACGTAAGTTCATATGGGAACATTGGTGAGGACAGTACTTTGGTAAGTATATTACTAGTGTTAGCCATTGTTATTATTAATTATGTGTATAATTTCCCAGTTTTGATCACCCTGGTACTTACTGTTAAAGCAGAATCACACATGATCCTCTTTACCAATTGGCCAGAGGGTTTCCTATCCTTAATAATGTACTGACTTGTAATATATTCACAGGTAAGGAAACTTGCTGAGTTGTGTTGAAGTCGATGAATAGGACCTTATGGGGGAAAAGCATGTGCACAAGCCCATGGCAGTCTCTTAGGTCACAGAATAAGGAAACAGGCTATGATCACTAAATTTCACTGCGATTGTCTTATCTTTTTCGTTCTCATTTTTTTTTTTTGTTATCACCTGGATCTTTTCCCACTAGAAAATAAAAACCGGTTAGGCAAGGGAGCCTTGAAATCTTTTATCTTAAGTAGACGACAGCAAAAGGAAAAAAATCTGCCCACTGCTTTCCACATGATTCCTATGAGGACATTGTTTTGACTCAGGTTGGTTTTTTTTTTTAATTGGAAGCACTTTGTATTTGTTAATACAATATATCTTTGTATTTGTTAATACAATATATCTCTTAATACACCTGAAACTAATACAATGTTATATGTCAATTATATCCCAGGTTTTTAAAAAAATTGAAAAAATATATCTCACGTGAGTCCATTGCTTTATAGTCATGTTAACATAAAATTGCCAACACTTGTTAAATTAACATAGTTTGTATTTCTAGCCTTTTGGTCAATGAAGTCATTGCACAGTCCCAGCTAATAAGGAAAGTCTGCATTCATAACTATGTTTAAAGACATAAACAGCCCCATTTGAAATTCCTGCTATAAGATTAATCCAATAGGACTAACATTTTACTTTTGCGACTAATAGAGTCAAGCTCTTATTTGCATATATTGCGAATCATAACATTTACTTTCAAAATGCTTGGAAGCAGTCTGTCTCTCGTCCTCAGGCAACCATACTCCTTGTTTTATTTAGTTTTTAAAGATTTTATTTATTTGAGAGGGAAAGAGAAAGAGCGAGAACATGAACAAAGGGGAGGGGCAGAGGGCAAGGGAGAAGCAGGACTCGATCCCAGGACCCTGAGATCATGACCTGAGCTGAAGGCAGACGCTTCATCGACTGAACCACCTGGATGCCCATCTACCCCTCATTTTATAGTTTATGTGATTGACTTATTTAGAAAACATCCTTTATAACACGATAGAAGGAAAGGTTCAACCCAACCCTTATCTACGTGGTCCAAATGTTGTCGATCAGGGGAACCAAGGAAAAAGCCTCCCAACTAATGCAGGACAAGTCGACCTCTCATAATCGCAAAAGTGTGGCGAGCCCAAGAAAGCAGGCAGGACACTGTCCGTGTGTCCCCGCGCTTGTCCTTGCAAGAGTCCCGCAGCGGAAGGGCTGCTGGAGGCCTCTAGCAGATGGGGACACCGAGGCAGCCGGGCCCGCACAGGATCCCGCAGGACCGAAAAGGCTGATCCTCAGCTCCATGGCCGGCATGGCCCGGCTTCCTTTCCGCGGCTCAGGTTGGCGCCCACTAATGGCCCGGGGCCCAGCTCGCTGTGGCAACGCGCGTCCTGGTTCTGCGGGGTGGGCGCCTGCAACAGCTGCTGGACAGCGGGCTCCCCCCGGCCCCGGGATGCGGCTGCCACCTCGTGGGACCAGGCCGGCGAGCGGGCCGGGCCTCAGGTGGCCTACGGAGCCACACCGCCCTCCCCTCGGGCTCCAGCAGGTGCGGGGGGTGAACCTGGAGCTGCACCACCCCCGGGGAGGCCTCACCATGGGCTTTCCTGTTGCCCGGCTGCACCCCTAACGCTCCACCCGGTCGGTCACCGTGGATCACCCCCCCCCCCGCCCCCGGACATCCTGGCTCCTGGCTGCCTGGCACTGTCCCCAACATCCCTCCGTCGTAACTGTGGGCCCTTCACCAGCACCCCTACGTGTCCCCCACCGCTGGCACATGCGCAGACCCAATGCCACACAGGCCAACAGCACGTGGATTCAGCCAGGCGGCCGCTGCCCTCACTCCCCCGGCTGCGATTTGTCACCCATCCTGGCCACACGCGCCAGCCCAACCACCTTGTCCCTTTCCGGATGATGTCGTGCTCACCACTGGAAACCCCGAGGCTGGCCAGCCGTGCCCCGGGGTACCCCACATCCACACCTCCCGGCCAAGTGTGGAGAGGAATATGCGGCAGGCAGACAGGCCGTGCTTCAAACCCAGGCCATCGACTTCGTGTGGGCCGAGGGCCGCTGGTGAGCCTGCTGCATTCTCTCCTCCTCCTTCTCCCCAAAAGAGTAGCTAACAAATATCCTGGACACTTTTCATTCTCACAACCACAACGGGATGTTGTCTGATGAACAGATGAAGAAAGTTCAGTACAAAATGGTAAAGTCACTTGCCCAGACACATGGCTGGTTACTGGCTGAATCTGACCCAGGCCAATGGCTCCTAAGGCTGAGCTCTCGACCTCTCTAGGAGCGGATCTTGTCTTCGTTCGCTCACTCCCAACGCTTTGAGCCTCCTCCTCCTCCTCGTTTTGCTGGTCATCTGGTTTCCACGAAGGTGGCCAGTAAAGAACCCCTGCAAGCCTGCCCCATCACATCTACATGCCTAATGACATCTGTGCCCATATACTTTGCCTTCCCCCTTGAACCATACCCGAACTACTCCTTCTCCTAAGCTAACTCTTCCATTTGGGTACTCGACCCCAAATCCCCTCCCAAAAACATCGTCCCAGCAATTGGCCTCCCTCTCCCATATCACTAGCTGTCCCGTCCACACGAGTATCCTGGTCGGTACATGTTCTGTAATTCTTTCCAGTTTAAATCTTATGTGAATTACGAATCTCAAAACATTAATGCTCAGTGGAAGCCAGCCCCCAATCCTAAATTCTGTGCGATTCCTTTTAAAACTGTAGCAAATGCACACTAACCTGCGAATCGATGGCAGAGTTTACTCGACATCCAACTGTCCCAAGTAGAACAGAAATTGCAAGAGAACGGGATTTGGTCTATAGGGTTCACAGTAACATCCCCAATTTCCTGACCTCTAATGTGTGCCTGAATAAATACCAGGATCTGTGAATTAGCGTCTTTGGAGCTACTTGGTTGTGAATGAAGGAAACCACTCACACGCATCTAAGCAAAAAGAATTTATTACAAGGATTCCAAATAGTCTCATGGCTCCGAGGGAAGCCCTAAGGTACAGCCAGAAGGGAAACGGAACCGCTGGGAACCCGGTCTCTTCTCTGTCCTGCCCTGCTGAGGCAGGATGGCTTGGTCTTGCAGATTTTCTCCGGACTTAGTTTCCTTCTCCTTTCTTCGCTTTCTTTGCTGATGATCCAAAAAGCATTCTCAGAACCCCACATTTGCCAAGATCAAGAATTTGGGGCGCCTTGGTGGCGCATAGAAGCGTCCAACTCTTGCTTTCAGTTCAGGTCATGATCTCGCAGGGTGGGATCGAGCCCCATGTCCAGTACAGAGTCTGCTTCAAATTCTTTCTCCTTCCTGCTTCTACCTCTCCTCACTCTAATAAATAAATAAAACCTTTTTTTTAAAAAAAAAGAATTTGATTATAATTCCTAGTTACTACTCCCGGCTTAGCCTGGGCTTGAGCCAGATATACCACCCCCGGTATTGGTCACTATCTGGGGAAAGAGGCACGCAGCCTAGTCACAGTAAGTGCCTCTTCGTAGCTGAGGGAACATTTTATTCATTGGAGAGACAATTTAGTTACTTGTTAAAGTTAAGCATTTGAAAACTTTCCTTAAGGTTTTAGATTTAACTTATATTCCATCCATAATACTAGTTCATTTTAATAATCACTTTCAAGGGGGCCTTTAATTCATGTTTCATAAAGTATATTTTAGTTGAACACATTACATTTAAAATTTTTTTAAACAAATCCACTTACAATCCAAATTCCTTTAAACAATAGCATTTATACACTTAAGATATTTTTCTTGTAAATAGCACTTCAAATGCTTGATCCAATAAGCAGAACCTTCCCAAGTGCTTAACTCTTACAATAAGTTAAATGTACAATGAGTTCCTAAGTTCTCTGGGACATGTCAAGATTTTTGCAGGCTTAGTAATATTTTAAAGTACTTTTCAACTAAAATTCAGAAGCCTTAATATCTGTCATTTTATATTAGAATCCAAAGGCCAACGCAACACACCATAATATGCCTAATATGCCAATTGTGTTTAAATACTTTAAATAACAAATACTTGTTTGTCCCAATGAATATAAAAACTATTCCTGAAATTACTATACAGTATCAATGGCTATGGGAATTGCAAAACCTTTTTGAAAATTCATCTTCATTCTAGATTTCATCCAAGAACTGCAGCGCTCGGTGAAGTCCTGTCAAAGAAACAGGAGGCTTGGCCCCAGAGGCCAGGTGGGTTCACAGGGCCGGGATGATGAGGGACTCAGGCCTGGGGGAAAAGTGGGCTGACCACTGGAGCTCATTCAGCATTAAGTGACAACACCAACAATGGATGGCTGTGATGAGACTTGAATAAAATAATGTATGGGAAAACTCTTGTCACGTGTTGCACACTTGATGGCAGCTAGTTTTAGAATTTTCAACTTCTAATTTTTACTAGTATACAGCATACTTAAAAGTTAAATACTTTTAAAAGCTTTTAAATACAAAATTTACTTAAATAAATTAACCCTTTTAACATGAAGACAGAGTTTCTGACCTTGTCTAATCTCATAATTACTCCGGGAAATAAACTCCTGGTTTCTTCATAAGCCACTGTGCATTCACCAATTCAAGAAAGGGAAACTAGACCCTATTTTTGAGCACATGCCTTTTCCAGACCACAGAAATATTCTTTTCTGCCTTAAAAAAAAAAAAAACCTGAATTCACAAAACTAAACTCTGAGATTCCCATTGCATAATCTTCCTTAAGGTTTTTTTTTTTTTTTTAAACACAAAGCAGGTTTCCTTACAGATAACTACTTGAGGTGGAATAGGAACTGGGAAAAGGGAGAAGTAGCAAGTGTGAAATCAGTGTCCTAAAACAGTAGCCAGTGACTATTCATGAATTCACGTATCTCAGAAAGCCAAGAAGAAAGAATATCTTTATAAAAATGTGGCTTACATTGACCTTTAAAAAACAAAAACGATTTTCCAAAACAAGCTACTCTATCTTTGAGTTCTAAAATACAAAATGATTGTGGAGATTAGAGAAACAAACTCTAAAGACTGATTACAGAACGTGGTTTTCAGAAGGGTAGGAAGCTGTAAGAGAAGCTCCAAACATATGTATAAAAGGTTGAAAGGCTATTTAATTACAAGATAAGTGGCAAATTTTATCACTCCTCTGACCTGAAGTTGAAAACTGGGCAGAAAAAAAGCTGTGTATTAAGAAGGAGAAAATTGTGGTCCGATAAGGTCTATCTGTAGACCTTGTTCTGGTAAGAATGGTCAAGATTAAAGGAATGGAAAGAATCTGGAATGGACAGCACAATTTTTAGGTATCAAATCTGCCTCATCACACTCTTTGAATACATGTTCTAACTAATTCAGAGTAAATTGTTCAAAGCTGACCACTGATGTGTCACATGTGGAGCAGATGCAGTCCCATTACTGGCAGAAGCGGAACATGGGACCTAGGATAAACGATAACATCAAGGCAAGGGAGGTGAGATCAGCAGGGCTTGGAAATCCCACACTGATTAGAGGATTTATTTCTGTTGCTGTTGTTTGTCCAGGAGAAAAGTAAAAAATAAAGCCCTGCCCCTTTGGCAGGATTCCCAGTTGAAACCCATTCCAGGGTTCTGAAGCCCTACCCAAATGTTGATACAGAACTTTGCTGTATTAAAATTAATATCACTTTGTCCAAGGTGGACAATACACTACGACCAAGACAACTCAGATCTTCTAGCCGAAGATGCCATGAAATAATTCAAAGTATTACATGGAAAACCATGTCTTACAATAGGTACTTATTTACCAATTCTAGATATTCCAGTCTCTTCCATCAAACTGCTTCTGTGAATACTTTTTTGGGTTTTTGTTTTGTTTTGTTTTTACTACATCAGAGATTCTCTTTCCAATAGTTAATAGAATCAAATATATTTCAAGTTAGCTGTTCTTACAGGTCTCATCAGACACTACGATTCCATCTTGTTCTCTAGAAATCCATCAGACGTATGCTGCAGCACAGAAGTGCTTTCTTTCCTTGTCATAGTAGCAAAAAGCATATCCATCATCCCTAAAGTTTCTAGTAGTTCTCTCTGGTAATCAATCTCTTTTTCTACGAGTCCTTGAAGTAACAAAAACTTTTTATCAACTACAGGTGACTGACCAATCACAGGAAGATATATATCTAGAAAGAGAGAGAAAACACATTAATTAGAAGTACTTTTCTTAATAAATGAACAGCAATAGTTAGAAAAGATATGAAAATATTAAATATAAACATACTGAAAAATCTGTACTTATTTTAAATTTATGATTTATAGAAAATAATCCAGCTAAATAATTTTTTTTTCAAAAAGAAGTACTTATAGAAAGTACAGTGTGGAGGTTCTGACCTACTTTCATTTTCCCCTTAAAAATTATAGATGTCTAAACAAAAACTGTTTGATTTCAATAACTCTAATTTTAGCAATTCAGAGTCAAACTGCTATAAACATTTTACTTCCCTTAAAATGCACTGATTTACTGTGGTTGTTTTCTTCATGACAATCGCTACTGGAGAATTCATAAAAACAAGGTATTGTGATCTATGCAATTTCATTATTTGACATCTCTAGTGCTGCAATTCAAGTTTCTTTTTTTTTTTTTTAAGGTTTCACATATTTATTTGAGAGAAAGAGCAAGTGAGAGGGAGAGAGAGAGAGAGCACCAATGGGAGGGGGGGCAGCACAGAAGGAGAGGGAGAAGTAGACTCCCCACTGAGCTGGGAGCCCAACGCAGGGCTCGATCCCAAGACTCTGAGATCAGGATCTGAGCACAAGGCAGATGCTTAACTGACTGAGCCACACAGGTGCCCCGAATTTTTCAAGTTTTAACAACTACTTACCAATAATTATTTCCGCAGCATTGATCAAAACAGGGGCAAATCTTGGTTGAGACAGATTCCTACAGAACAAATATTATTTTATGAAAAGTGTCAACTTTAAAAATATCCATAAAATAAATTTTAAATTGTTCCATCAGTTCTCTACTAAGGTCAATATAAAAGTAAAGGTCTCTCTTATTTGAGATAAAGAAGGAGTTCAGATGCAAAATATATGTTTCATAGACATAAAACATACCGTATCAAAAAATTAAGAACACGACTGATTTCCTTTTCATCCCGACCTGCAAGGGCATTTGCAAGGACTCCTCTTCGATTTAGCTCCTTTATGATGGAAACTGTAATCTCAGGTGTCTTTATTGTACAACTGGGCTAGAAAAATTTTCAGTGAACATGAGCAGGTAAGACAGCGCAGGAAACAATGATAGTCTTAGAACTCACTAACCATTACCAAATTTAAATAGGTTTATATCATTACGTTTTGAGTTGCAGTAATACACAATAAAATGATTCTTTTAAAAATATGCACCTCGTAGGTTTAGCAACTGTAACAGATGTACCACTCTGGCGGGGGGGTGGGGGTGGGGTTATTGATAATAGGAGAGGCTATGATTGTGTGGGTGCAGGGAGTCTACAGGAAACCTCTGTACCTTCCCCTCAATTTTGCTGTGAAGCTAAAACTGCTCTAAAAAATTAGTCTTAATTAAAAATATAAACACACACACGCTCTCTCCCTCTCACAGGGATAGCATATTGTATATACATATATATGCTTCCCACTCACCTCAAGGACTCTGTCAAGTGCCTTAGAGACCCGGAAATTTTTCAGATCCCTGTCATACAATTCTAGGTGTTTCTTTGATGGCCTGTTGATCAAAATGTCGTCCTGTATTACAAAGTAAATTTATAAAGAAAAATCAGTATCTGCACAGTTTCATTCAAAATAAATTTTTTCATTGTGAGATTTTATACTAGGATGACCCTGAACTATTTAATAAATAATGGGCATATCCCCAGAATGCAGACTAATTAAAAATGGAATAATTTGCTACATCAATGTGTTCTTACTCTCCTATGATTTAACTTAGAACACATACACAATACCTCACTCTGGGCAAACATTAGAAAAAAACAAAAATGGGAGAGACTGAGATCTAGTCCCAACGACTCTGATTACCAGTAGTGAGATGCTAGATCGACCAGAACTTCTATCTCCATCTTCTCAGATGCCAAAAGGGGACATAATCGGCTCTACTACCGTTCAGGGTTGTTTAGGAGATCAAATTAGATAGTGTGTCAAAGACACTGTTTTGAATATGGTAAAATACTATATGTAACATTGTTACGATTCAGGGTATCAAAGTAGACCTCATTCCCCATTACTTACTAATAATGTCCCCAATCTAGCAATCTGCAAAGAATTAAGGTAGAGAAAAGCAAAATAAAGTTAAATCCCATGTGAACTACACTTTCCAGTAATGTGCAGGGATGGACCTGCCTACTCTAACAAACTACACCTTTTTAAAAAATGTAAGAAATATGCAAATACCCGCTGCTTCATGTAACTTTTTCCTTTTATAAAAGTTCGATATGCAGGCCTCCTTCTCTTGGGAAAAGAATCCTTCTTTGCTTCAGATTTCCGATGTTTCACACTCAATATTCCATTGGTCATTCCTACAACTATCGTCTCATCTTCGTGCTATAAACAATTAGAAAAATAAGTTACTCTATTCCTAACCCATCACTTAGCTTACTTTTTCTTCAAAATACCACTTCTAACATGCTTTCTGCTTATCCATACTTTCACTAAGAGTTCCACTCAGATATAGATACTCTGCCTAACAATAATCTGTGCAAAAAGTTAGAACAAATAATTTTTTCCTCCAGGATACTATTATATTGATAGTGTTTAAATTATCACTGGCAGTTTGAATAATACAGTTAATGACATCTTGGGAAACTTCTAAAATAATTTTTTTTTCTGCATCCTCTTATTAGAAAAAGGATCATGTGATGGCATGACTTCTCATAATCTTGCCAAGAAAATATTTTGTAATCAGCTTTTCCTCTTCTAATTCAGATTTCTATATGATGTATTCAAATATCCTCTTTTCAATGGCTCAAGAAATTTGACAGTGGACATCCCAGAAAAAGCAGTCAACAAAGACATACAAGTTCACTTTGTTACTCGCTTTTCTCACTTTTTTTTTTTTTCCCTCAGAGAGCCAACTTGATTTTCTAGAGTATGTTAATTCGAAGTTAAATGTGTTGAAAGGAGATTTATCAGTTTCCCAGATCCTGCCGTTCATGGTAACAATGCCTATAGCTATGCTTGATTTGAAGGTATATAGTGAGCAAGATCTAAATCTCAATTCATACTAAGTTATTGAGACAAGTCATATAATACAAATTATCTTAACTATCTAATATGGTAAGAAGAAGACTGGGGTGCCTGGGTGGCTCAGTTGGTTAACTATCTGCCTTCAGCTCAGGGCATGATCCCAGTGTCCTGGGATCCAGCCCCGTGTCAGGCTCCCTGCTCTGAGGGGAGCCTGCTTCTCCCTCTCCTCCTGCTTGAGTTCAATCTCTCTGTCAAATAAACAAATAATATCTTTAAAAAAAAAATTTACTCACATAAAAAGATAAACCCTACAATTCCATTTTACTTTAACAAAGTTAGTGAAAGCTTTAAAAAGAGTAAAAGTACTCACCGCAAGTGCAAGACTCAAAATTGAAGCTGCATAATCAAAACTGTGGACTACTTTATAGGAAGTCGTACTATATACTTTCACCTTCCTGAAAGAAAGAAAGAAAGAAAGAAAGAAAGAAAGAAAGAAAGAAAGAAAGAAAGAAAGAAAAAAGAAAGAAAGCAAGCTTTGTTACAAATCACCTTGGAAATGAGTGTAAAATGCAAATTTCCTATTTTTTAGAAACGCAATATATAAATATTAAAATTTATACAGCAATGAAGAAAAATGATTAACAATATTAATTACAAACTAATTCCTTACTGAATCTAAAAATCAACTGTTAGCAGTAGCTATGTTTATATAAAGACTAGCCACCAAAAGGACAGACCATGAACCACTGTCACCTGAAGATGAAACTTGATAGTAAAGAAAAGGTTTCAAAGTACACTGGGAATCAAAAGAGCAGGGTTTCTCAGCATTACCATGATTAACACCACAGGCCAGGTAAGTCTTTGTTGTGGAGGCTGTTCTGTGCGTGGTAGGCTGCCCAGCAGCATCTGCCAACTACCATGAACAGAGCCAACTCACATTTGATTTTTGAGGGACATATCTAAAAATCAAGTCCTAAATTGCCTAGTAACACCATTTCAGGGAATCTGCTACATATTTACATAATTAATTTCTTTGTGTTAAAACTATATTCTAGGGCAGCCCCGGTGGCCCAGAGGTTTAGTGTCGCCTTCGGCCCGGGACGTGATCCTGGAGACCTGGGATCGAGTCCCGTGTCGGGCTCCCTGCATGGAGCCTGCTTCTCCCTCTACCTGTGTCTCTGCCTCTCTCTCTGTGCCTCTCATGAATAAATAAAATAAAATCTTAAAAAATATATATGTGTGTGTGTGTGTGTGTGTGTATATATATATTCTAGCTTTTAAAATATGTATACTTTTTAATGAACATACTGAAAAACCAAGGCTTTCCATAACAAAAATAGAAAATACAGACATAAAATAATCAAAAACAAATAAATATGACTACTAGAAATGCGCCATAGCTCCAGCCACATGCTACTGAGTACTTGAAATGTGGCCAGTGGAAATAAAGAACCACATTTTTAATTTTGATTTTAAATAAATTTTAATTTAAAAACTGAGGTAGAGTAAAAATACTTTTCTGTTAAACAACTACATTTCACTTTAATCACTATAAAATATTATTACTGTATCATAGGGCATGTATTGGATGCTTAACTGATCTGTCTTGGTAATATTTTTACATTGATTACATATTGAAATAATATTTTAGTTACCCTGAAATAATTTTACTGAGTTCTTTTTGCCTACTTAATGTGGCTACTAAAACATTTAAAATTATATATGTAGCCTACATCATATTTCTATTGGACACCACTGTTTTAGAACATTAACTAATGGAATACTACTACTAATTGGAAATAGTAATATCTGAGGGGCGTCTGGGTGGCTCAGTGGCTGAGCTTCTACCTTCGGCTCAGGTCATGATCCCAGGGCCCTGGGATGGAGCCCGCATCAGACTCCCTGTTTGATGGGAAGCCTGCTTCTCCCTCTCTACCACTTGTGCTCTTATGCATGCTCTCTCTCACACATAAATTTTAAAAAAATCTTTTAAAAAAGAAAAAAGGTAAAATTTTAATCACATAAATGTACAGAAGTTTTCACATGAAGTTTCAAATTTTGAAGAATATAAGCTAGAATACATACATACACTCATTAAATTTTTAAATATACACATACACAATAAGGATTTTTAAAGAAATCACAGAATGACAGACTAATTAAAAAAAAACAATGTTCAAATGGT
Organism: Nyctereutes procyonoides; assembly: GCF_905146905.1. Classification (NCBI taxonomy): domain Eukaryota; kingdom Metazoa; phylum Chordata; class Mammalia; order Carnivora; family Canidae; genus Nyctereutes; species Nyctereutes procyonoides. The sequence continues at coordinate 29,172,292 of NW_026575052.1, forward strand.
TCAATAAAATTCCTTAAGTACGGGATCTCTGGGTGGCGCAGCGGTTTGGCGCCTGCCTTTGGCCCAGGGCGCGATCCTGGAGACCCGGGATCAAATCCCACATCCGGCTTCCGGTGCATGGAGCCTGCTTCTCCCTCTGCCTGTGTCTCTGCCTCTCTCTCTCTGTGACTATTATAAATAAATAAAAATTTAAAAAAAATTAAAAAAAAAATCCTTAAGTATATACGTTGAAGCACTAACTTTTTTTTTTTAAGATTTTTAAATGTTTTTTATTTTTTTTAGATTTTATTCATTTATTCATGAGAGACAGAGAGAGATAGAGGCAAAGACAAGAGGCAGAGGGAGAAGCAAGCTCCATGCAGGGAGCCCGATGTGGGACTTGATCCTGGATCTCCAGGATTACACCCTGGGCCGAAGGCAGCACTAAACCACTGAGCCACTGGGGCTGCCCTGAAGCACTAACTTATGTCAAGCAAGAAAATAAGTTTGCTGTATATGAATAAAAAAAGATCAAAACTAATTTTCAACTGAAAATATTTTTTTCACAGAAATTATTTGACAGAACATTTACTTTATCACAAATACTTCAGAAATAACTCATTTCCTCAAGCAGTAAATATCCATACACCAGTAATAATAAAGAAAGAAAATTAAAACGCTAACCTATCCAGTGACCCAGAAAGTAACCTCTGTCCAGAGCTGCTCAGATATAAACACGTCACAGTTTTATGATGATTTTTCAAAGACACTAGTAATTGTCCTCCTTTCAGCATGTCCCAGATTTTAACATAACGGCCTCCTACAAGAAGAAATAATCATTAATTTGAAATTCTGCCTAACATTTAGTATTTTAAAGATTTGAAAAGCATTCTACACTGGACAGGGCACAGCATGGAGGTGAAGTGAGGGGTCCCAGAGCAAAACTGCCTGGTTTCAGTGCTGGCTCCATCACTCACTGACTTTGAAACTGAGAATAATAATAGTTCCTACCTCAAAGAACTGTTATGATGATTAGATAACTGCATGTTTGTAAAGTTCACAGAACTTCCCAGCAAAATAAAAAGTATAACCAAAAAAGATTACGAGAATTGTAATAAAATCATTTGGCAAAAGAAATTTTGGGTCACTATGGAAATGAATAATATAGCTTTATTTCCTCAACATTTTGTGAATCTCACTCTCACCAAAACTAAAAAAACTTCCCTAAAACTTCTATTCGAAGAGTTAGAAGGTTCCTTAAAGGCAATTCACTCTAATAGTTTAAAAACAATTCTTTTAATACGGCATCTTTTATTTCAATGAAATGTGAAGCAAAAGTCTAGAAGGTAAAACAGGAAAATGAGTTTGAGAGGGAGGAGCAAAGGTCTTACCTATCCTAACTGGGAAAGGGGCGCACAGGCCAATTCACAGTCCCTGTCTCACCACCTGTGGCAGCTCACGAGAGAGCATAGTTTAAAACAACTGATTCCGTCCAAGCTTACATTTCCAAAGCCTACAGGGGCTGAGTGAAGGGACTGCCCAAGATCGTACAATTAGCTAGTGACACAGAAGAGATGCCCATTCTCCCTGTTCAACTTGAACTTATTTCCATTTCTCAAAATAACAGCAAGAAAAATGGATACATCTGACAATGTTATCAACTTATTTTGAAATTAAAGAGGTCCTGGGAAGAAATATAAAACAGGCTAATTTTTATTTGGATTTTAAAATTGAGAGAAAAAAAGGCTACACACACGGTCACACATATGCTATAAGTTATACTACCTACGTATCCTACTGTCAACACATTAATTTTGACTTGATAAATGAAAAAAGTCAATTTACTCTTTCCATTCTAATTTTGAAAATGCTCTATGATCAACTAACGAAAAAAGACCTCAGTTACAAGTTGATGTAAACTGTGTCAAGACCCCTTCTGACTCCACATTATATCCTCCTCCAGAATTACTGGCTATTTTCTGGGTAAAGTCATCTCAATCAAGAGACACAGAAAGAGACAAATCTGATTCTAGAATGAAAAGGACTGTGTTTTCAAAAGCTGTCACAGATCTCTTAGGTAGGGATAAACAGGAATACAACCTAGATTTCTAGGTTAAATACACAATGTAGTAGACTCTCAAGTCCTAGGATTTCAGATCTGTCACTTTATCTTGTAAAAATTAGTTTAATAACTTTTATTTCCGTAGCTGCAAAATACGGAGAAAACTATCTACCTTCTAGGCTCAATAATGTGTATATAATAGCACAGTATCTGGCTCACCCTCAGTACTCAATAAATAATAACTGCTGGCCTGCCCTACTTATCAGTTGAGCAAAACCTAGGTATGCAATTCACGGGCACAGTGTTAAATTATAAGAACTAAAAAAAAAAAAATTCACTCATTCGAGATGACCAACAATATTAGTAAAGCAATTTTTAAAATACCTGCTGATGCCAGAAGTCCTCCAGAGGGAAAAAGCAGGACACTTTCCACTGGCTGCCCATGCTCAACAGAGATCACACTCTGGTTTGTTCGTGCATCAAACATCTTCACAGTATGATCATATGACCCTAAAATGTCAATTTTTGTATTATGTGAAGTTATTATTTAAAACAACAAAAACTAAGTATGTGTTTTTATCCAAATATAAATTTTAAAAGGAGAAGAGGCTTAGATGAAATTTTAAGGACACATATGTACATTCATGAAAACAGAGTATTTCCATACTCTCTGGTACTACTGTTTTCTGAAAAAGCATTTTACTGTACTATATTATACTATACTACATTATACTAGATCTTAAACTATTCGGATCTTCAAGCTATCATCACTACTGAATCATGTGGGAACCTTTGCACAAGCACCCACAAACACTGTACGGCATTATCTTTCTTTCTTGGTTGCTGTGAAAACCGTTACAGTTCTGACACTCATGTTTCCAGGGAAGCCTGATGCTTCCAAACGCTGTTTGGAAGACAGTAAGAACAATCACCAAAAGAAAACAACTGGAAAAACAGAAACATATTCCTTTATAAAAATGTTTAAACTGCTCTATCCCAAAACAATATCAAATTATATCACAATTAAATTATCCACTTCAGGAGGAAAAAACAGTTCACCAACCTGTTACAAACAGATCTGGGTTCAGTTTGCTAGCACATCCACACCTCACATAATCAGAATGTTCTTTGAATGTCACAATTTCCTTGGAGTTTGGAATATCCCACAATTTAACTGTATAATCATCAGCCCCAGAGACCACATGATATTTGTCAGCTGTAAAATCAACTGTGTGAACTGCTCTAAAAAATCAAGAATCAATATATTAAAAAGCAAGAAAAAAAACTATATCTCTGGCATCTTCTAACATAAAAACACTCCTTTTCTCCAAATAACAAAAAAAGTAGCTCAGAAAATCTTTAAAACAGGTGTTTGTCCCTAAGCCAATTTAAAATTTTAAATACCTCTACTCTATGAAGTTAACATAAACAGCCTTAAAATTCTATCTTCTAATATGTTGACAATTCTACAAAATCAATGAAAGTAAATGTTCTACAGGTTGGAGCAAAGGTACTTTTAATTTTAAAAAATTTCAAAATGGACAGTTAATTACAAAATCCTAAGACAAACTTGCCATGAAGTAGTATCATACTAAGTGAATTTGTTATACTTTAAATGTTTCCCTGATGAGGAAAGATCCTCCTGACAATATACTATTAAAAACACTTGAGATTTTAAATCAGTAGCAAACTTCAACAATGAACTAGGTAATCTTGATATAAAGCTATAACTGCTCTGGCCATTTAATTTACTAAGTGGCAAAATATTAACTTCAAGAAGAAAAAGAATCAACTTTTCAAACCTGACTTCAAAAATAAGAACCTCTAAAGTAGTCCAGATTAGTTCTGATTTATAGTTATAGGGTTGCTTTTGGATCAGTGGTTTCTAACCTGGACTGGTCACAGAACTCACAGATTAGGCAAAAACTATAGGAAATCTTCCTAGACAAACGTACATTTCTCAAAATGTCACATATAATTCTAGGGAATTCATGAGCCCCGTCAAACTGGACGATACAACTGAACCAGACGAAGTACTCTATTGTAGAACCACCAAGAAATAAAGGATACACTGGTACATAATCTTCATAGAACTGCTCTGTGTTTTTATTCAAAGCCCAAAAAACAAGCAAAAACTGTCTGTATGGTGACAGATGTTAACTAGACTTTTTATGATCATTTTGCAATAGACACAAATATTGAACATATGCCCAAAACTAACAATGTTTTGTTCATTATACCTCAGTTTAAAAAAAAATGTAAACATTTTTGAACAGTGGCTCTTACTTAGTATGACCTTCAAACTGCCTGAGGGGAGCTCTCCCACTTATATCAAAAAGCTGAACTCCACCATCTTCACTGCCAGCCACAAGCAGTTTACCATCCTGACGAAAAGTAGCACAGTATGCTGTGTCTTTAAATCGGGAAAAGGTTTTTATAGGTTCTTGAGAGTACCGGCCATAAATGTGAATCTACAAAAAGATAATAAAACGTAGTATTTGACCAGATGGCTCAAGATCAGTAGCAAATATCAACTACATAAAGGAAAAACAAACTTAATATATTTACCCTTGAGGAAGCGGTGACAGCGTAATTGTATGGAGGCTGCGGAGAAAAATCTACTTTTGACACTGCACCAAACTCCTTGATTTGAACAGGGGTCTTAATAAAAAAAATAATAATACAGAGGATTAACAGAGTTACAATTGGAAAGACCTTTTAAGATTACATAATTTCTTATTGATCATTTCTCTTTGCTCTTAATAACATTTACTAGGATGTATTTAGTAAAGAAGTATGATGAAAGCAAAAAAAAAAAAAATTCAAATCCATCACTCAGACTGTCCTGGTTGCCATTAAAGTAAACAAATATATGGCTGGAAAACCATACCCTACTCTTCCTCTTCAGCAATGGAGTTTTCTGTGATTATTACTGGGGGGAAAAATAGTTATGCCTGTACCAGCATACATTTAATCATGTATTCTGTAACTGACACAAAGATCATACCATGCATGCAGGCTGTTCTGCACCTTGCTTTTTTTCACTCAGTAACACATCTTAGCTAACCTTTCATATGCTCAACAGATTTGCCATCCGTTATAGGATACATCATAATTTACGTTACCAATCTACTACTTACAGAGATTTTTCCAAAATTTCTAGTATTAAAAATAATACTTTAATAAACACCTACATACATACATCTTAGCAAATTTGGGGTAGTATAATCATTAAGTTCCAAACTGCAGAATTTACATGGCCAAAAGATATTTTTATCATAATGTCAAAATGCCCTCCAGAAAGTTTACACCACTTTTCCTCCCTCGAGTAATGATCAAAATTTTTCATTTGTGTCACTGTAATAGATAAAAAATAGTATCCAAATTACTGTTTCAATTTACGCTTTTTTAATTACAAGCGAAGCTGTAGCTCTTTGTTACATTTACTGGTCATTTAAATTTCTGATTCCAGGGGCACCTGGGTGGCTCAGTCAGTTACCCGTCGCCTTTGGTTTAGGTCGTGATCCCAGGGTCCTGGGATGGAGCCCCACATCAGGGTCCCTGCTCAGCAGGGAGTCTGCTTCTCCCTCTCCCTCTGCTGATACTCCCTGCTTCTCCTCTCTCTCTTTCTCAGATAAATAAATACAATCTTATTTAAAAAAGTTTCTTGGGATCTCTGGGTGGCGCAGCGGTTTAGCGCCTGCCTTTGGCCCAGGGCGTGATCCTGGAGACCCGGGATCGAATCCCACGTCGGGCTCCCGGTGCATGGAGCCTGCTTCTCCCTCTGCCGGTGTCTCTGCCTCTCTCTGTGTGTGTGTGTGACTATCATAAATAAATAAAAATTAAAAATTTAAAAAAAAAATAAATAAAAAAAAATAAATAAAAAAGTTTCTTGTCCCATAAGCCTCCCATCCCAATCTTTTTCCATTTTTCTATTTAATTGTTCATTTTCTTGAAAAAAATCATTTCCGAGCCTTTGTAGACAGTCTGGAAGAACTAATTCTGCATCACTTCTTAGTTTGAGAAAAGCAAAAGAAAAAAATAATGCAAGATTCAAATCCAAAAATTTATGTCACTTGGCATCCATTAATCATCTGTTTATTCTCTGCTAGGCAGTTGTATGATTAAAATCACTAACCAATACGGACTTTTATTTTAAAAATTCCAAGAAAAACTATCAGATATCAAATTTCCCACCCAAACTAAACTGCTGATACATTCTTTTTAGTTATTAGTTCTCTATTAGAGTATCCCAAGTGTAACAAATGCTGGAGAAATAAGCATAAACGCAAACCCTTCATTACCATCTACATTTACCTTATAGTTGTTCCAGTACAGTGTGTCCTGGGTGATTTTTTCACCAAGTACAGGATATGTCTGAATAGCTGCAGGCTTGTACCCAGACATAATTTCATTCGGTTGGACTGTTATCCAAGGATAAATAGTTGAAACTGACGTTAGAAATAAGTGACTGCTTTATGTCTGAAAAAGAAAATATTTTATATATATTATTCTCAAACCTGTATAGTTACCATTTTCACGGTGTCTTTTCAAAAGGCTGTGTAGTAGTGACCAATAAACCATTTAATTCTAACACAGAAGAAACAATCTAGAAGAAGCAAGTAGAATACAGATAGGGCTACCAAAGTGCACCATCCATTCAGTTATACACAAAACTGCACACAAATGTTCTCACACTTAACTAACCAATTTATAACACACGGGAATACATCTCGCTTAGCCACCCAGTAGCCAAAGCAGAAGTAGTCCACTGGCCTAGACTGTTAACGCAAAAACATTAACGTGAAACTGCACATACAAGTCTCCTGAAACTAAATTTAGGATGACATTTAATTTACTTGAACATGGTCTAGGGTCTTAACCTCCTGAAAGTCTTACAAATACCATAAAGGAAAACAAAGCTAGGGACGCCTGGGTGGCTCAGTGGTTGAGTGTCTGCCTTAGGCTCAGGGCGTGACCCCCGGGGTCCCTGGATCGAGTCCCACATCGGGCTCCCTGCAGGGAGCCTGCTTCTCCCTCTGCCTATTTGTCTGCCCCCGCCCCTCTCGAATAAATAAATAAAATCTTAAAAAAAATAGAAACAAAGCTAATATTCTAATACAGAAGCTTAAAATTAAATTTAAAAGCTTAAAAATAGGGATCCCTGGGTGGCGCAGTGGTTTGGCGCCTGCCTTTGGCCCAGGGCGTGATCCTGGAGACCCGGAATTGAATCCCACGTTGGGCTCCCGGTGCATGGAGCCTGCTTCTCCCTCTCTGTGTGACTATCATAAATAAATAAAAATTAAAAAAAAAATTTTTTTAATTAAAAAATTAAAAAAAATAAAAAATAAAAGTTTAAAAATAGGGCAACCCGGGTGGCTCAGTGGTTTAGCGCCACCTTCAGCCCTGGGCCTGATCCTGGAGACCCGGGATCGAGTCCCACGTCAGGCTCCCTGCATGGAGCCTGCTTCTCCCTCTGCCTGTGTCTCTGCCTCTCTCTCTCTCTGTCTCTCATGAATAAATTAATAAAATCTAAAAAAAAAAAAAAAAAAAAAAGATGGACGTTCATTTTTTAAAAAAGCTTAAAAATAAAAGGTACTATTCTGATGCAGTTCAAATTTAAAAGCTTAAAATAAACATTTTTTAAAAGTTAAAATGAAAAGAAACAAGAATAAAGTAATTCTGAAATTAAATTCTCAATTTAAATGACAGAATAGGGGATGCCTGGGTGGCTCAGCGGTTGAGCGTCTGCCTTCGGCCCAGGGTGTGACCCCGGGGTCCTGGGATTGAGTCCCACATCGGGCTCCCCGCATGGAGCCTGCTTCTCCCTCTGCCTGTGTCTCTGTGTCTCTCAGAATAAATAGATAAAATCTTTAAAAAAATAAATGACAGAATAGGATAAAAATGAGTTATAACTTTTAACTGACATGAAATTAAGCCAAAATATCTCTCCAGGACTATTCAACTGCAAAAGAGATTCATTTTATCTGTAGTACAAATCATCATCTGTTTCAAAAAGCCTGAAAAGAGCGCACCAATAACACCAAAATAAATAGGTATAACATTTTCTAAAGGTTGTTTTGATGAAACATAGCAACCAACGATCAAAAGGAAACTGTTCTGTGCAAGTACCTACGATATATAGGACACTGTTCTAGGTTCTGGACGTACAACATTGAGTAAAACAAACAGTGCCCTCACACCCTCCAATATTTTCCATTTTAGCTGGTGAGTGGCAGAAGCTAGGAATATGGAATTTGCCTTGACTTGTCCTTCCTCTTCACTTTTAACACCCAAAGAGTTAACAAGACCTGCAGACTTTACCTCCCTAAACTACATCACGTCCACTCCGCCAGGTTCTACTGCTCCGATCTAGACCTTCCCATCTACAGAAACAGCGCAACGTGAGGTCTCCTTCACTCCCTTGCCCATCATCTAAACAGCCGTCAGCAAGACCTGACTACACAGCAAATCAAGCTTTTGCTACAAAGCACAACACTACCTGAAAACAAGGGTCTGACCTGCTCAACACAGCCTATGATTTGGCCCTAACTTACCTTTTCAGCTTCACCCCCTTGCTATCCCTTTAACACACCCTCCTCTTTCTTCTCTGCCTTTGCTCATCTGTCCTCTTTGCCAGGAGTGAACTCTTCTCTACCCACTTCTTTCTTATCTTTTGAAGCTCAATTCAAGGATCACACCCTCCACGCTTCTCTAAACTCCTAATGGCACTTCACTGTGCACATCTGTCAGTGTGCACTGTCAACGCTGCGTTTGTAATAATCTCTTCTTCCCATTAAACTGAACATTTCCTATCTGGAAGACTTTCGTAAGTGCTTAAAGAAAACCTGGGGAAGGAATGAAAGGAAGCACTGTGCTGGGTTCCACGGAAGAAAACAAAATTAAAGGCACAAGTGGTGTCTATAGTACAAACACTACTCCAGCAAGAGTGAACAGGCCTCTTCTCTAAGGGGCCTGATGATAAATACCTTAGGCTTTGCAGGCCAATAGGCAAAACGGAGATTATGCAGTTATAAGAAAGTAGGCAAGAAAAAAAATCCCCCCCCCCGTTTTTCTTTTTCTTTTTTTTTTAAAGATTTATTTGTTTATGATAGACACACAGAGAGGGGGGGGGCAGAGACACAGGCAGAGGGAGAAGCAGCCTCCACGCAGGGAGCCCGACGTGGGACTCGATCCTGGGACTCCAGGGTCACACCCTGGGCCCAAGGCAGGTGCTAAACCGCTGAGCCACCCAGGGATCCCTTTTTTTTTTTTTTTTTAAATAACAAACACCCCCCCTGCCAAATAATTATAGGTACAATTTTCTGTTTACGAGTGAAAAGAAGAGACTTTTTTGGACAAGGGAAAAGCACTTCACTTACTTCGGGTTCGAGGTCCGTGTTTCCTATCATCGGACACCTTGCAAATACTCACCTGTAGAAAGCCTTCCAGGCTCAGCGGCTGCCCGAGGAGGAAAAAGCCGCCGGCCTCCACCCCTCCACTCCAGCCTGCGGGCCTTCCCCCCCTCACTGCATCGCAGGCAAAACCACCCCTTGCAACAGCAGCAGCGGCGGAGTTCAGAGCTCCACCTGCAGAGAAACCCCTTAGAGCTCTAAGGGCGGGCAGCGCCGGGGGGGGGGGGGGCTCAGCGGTGGGCACCTGCCTGCGGCCCAGGGCGCGACCCCGGAGTCCCGGGATCGAGTCCCGCGTCGGGCTCCCCGCAGGGAGCCTGCTCCTCCCTCTGCCTGCGTCTCCCTCTCTCTGTTTTGTGTCCTGCGTGAATGAATAAAATAAAATCTTTACAATGAAGCGGCTGGCGGATGAAAAGGAGGAGCGGCGCGGGAGCCGGGGGGGCGCCCGGACGTGGAGCCGGCGAGGAGGAACGCGGCCCAGGAGAGACGAGAGCGGGGGCGGCCGCCGGCGCACGCGGGGCGCGCAGGGCTCGGGGCCGAGGCTCCGCCCTCCCCGCAGCCCCGAGGCCGCCCGCGCCGCCCGCAGCCCGTGGGAGCGGCCCGGCCCCGGGGACCCGCGCGGGCGCGGTGAGCGCAGACACGCGGGAGCGGAGCGCCCCACGGGGACGCAGAGCCGCGCGGCCGGCAGCGAGGCTCGGCGGCGGCTGCGAAGCCTGCCCCCGCGGCCCTCCCCGAGCCCGCCGCTCCCGGCGCCCCGGGCTCACCTGCCAGGACCGCGCGGGCCTCCCGGGGAGCCGCCGACACTCGGCACCCACGCTCGGGCGCGTCGCACAGCAGTGACGCAACGACGTCGGCTGGCGCGCGTGACGCGGCGCGAGAGGGGCGGGGGCGGGGGCGGGGCCGGGCGGCGTCGCCGCGGTGGCCCGGTCGGGTCTCGTCCAGGGGCCGGCGCTCGGTGGTGCTCGCGCCCCGACGACCGCGCGGCGGCTGGGGGGACCCCGCAGGGCGTCCCGGCGCGGCGACGCGGGGCGTTCCTGCCGCCGGGAGCCGGGAGGAGGCGGCGGAAGTGACGTCACGCTCCCACGCAGCCGGGGCTGGGGGCCTGCGGAGCCCGGGGCCGCAGATGGAAAGGCCCGACGGGCTGTCGGCGGTCGAAGGTAGTGTGGCGGCCCCGCGCCGGTGGGGTGCGCGCCGGGCTGCGGCCCTCGGCGAGCTGGCGGCGGGCGGCGGGGGCGCCTCCTTCCCTTGCAGGCGACCTCGGGTGACCCCGGGCGACCCCAGGTCCCGGAGGGGCGGGGCTGCTGCTCCCAGGGCCCCCGGGTCTCCTGGTCCCTGCGCCCCCAGCCGCGCGGCCCGCTCCATCCTACCCCCCTCCCCGCCTGTCCCTGGAGTCTCGGAGGAGCCGCAGGGCCCATGTTCCGTCCCCCGCCTCCTCGCCCCGGTTTCCCCCTCCGAGACCCAGAATTCCATTCCGCCTATAAACCCAGATTTATTTTTTTCTTTAAAGACTTTATCTATTTATTCACGGGAGACCCAGGCAGAGGGAGAAGCAGGCTGCATGCAGGGAGCCCGACGCGGGACCTCGGATGCAGGACTCGAACCCGGGACCCCGGGGTCACGCCCTGGGTCGAAGGCGGGCGCTTCACTGCTGGGCCACCAGGGCTGCCCTCTTTATTTATTTTTAAGGATTTTGTTTACTTATTCATGCGAGACACAGAGAGAGAGGCGGAGACCCAGGCAGAGGGAGGAGGAGGCTCCATTCAGGGAGCCGGATAGGGGTCTCCAGGATCACACCCTAGGCCCAAGGCAGGTGCCCAGTAATGAGCCCCGCAGGTGTCCAAGTTTGTATGATTTTTTTTTATAAGATATTGTATTTATTTATTCATGAGACACAAGAGAGAGAGGCAGAGGGAGAAGCAGGCTCCATGCAGGGGCCCAGAGACAGGACTCGAACCTGGGACCCCGGGGTCACGCCCTGGGTCGAAGTCCGGCGCTCCACCACTGGGCCACCAGAGCTGCCCTATTTATTTATTTTTAAGGATTTTATTATTCATGCGAGACACAGAGAGAGAGAGGCAGAGACACAGGCAGAGGGAGAAGCAGGCTCCATGCAGGGAGCTCCACGCAGGACTCGAACTCGGGACCCTGGAGTCAGACCCTGGGCCCAAGGCAGGCGCTCCACCACTGAGCCCCCCAGGGATCCCCTAAACCCAGTTTTACGATGTTGAAGATGTTTCCAGCCACAAAGAATTTTAGAGATGTCTATTTCAACCATCTAAATTGTGTAAAGTAATAAAATGACTCTCGGAAATCGTATTGTGATTGTTCCGTCCAGGGTCGCACAGGTAGTGAGTGGTGATGTCAAGAAGAAGGTGAAGCCGAAGCTCATTTAGCAAAGCCTTTGCTGGGCATCTTGCAGGGTCATTTCAGGATAGAAAAGAATATGGAAACAATGTCAAAGTTCAGGTCAGGAAGCGTTTCTGGAACACCTGATAGCATCACACCCTGCCTTGTGTGCAGAGATTAGTAGTGGTCTCCATCCTACATCCCATGTCTTGGGAGTTAAGTGGAAATTTTCAAGAGAATGATAAAATACTGAAAATAGAAATAAGTGCAGTGTGCTAAGAGAGCTTAGGACCCTTGCTCTGCGCAGGGGTCTGTGGGAGATGGTTCTCTCAGGAAACAGTTCATATCTTGCGATACATTTTTAAAGCCCTTTGCTCCTCCATCTCCAATTGAATCATAGCTCATTTTCTGTTCTGGTTTCCTTCTTTCCTTTTGCTGAAGTATGTTGACTTTGTTACCTGTTACTCCTGTTGCTCTTTTTATCACTATTGTTATTTGTTATTTCTTCAGCTTTGTCCCTTGGAAGTTTGGATTAGTATAGTGCTGCTTCTTATTTTAGTGGTCAAGGTAATGTAGCCAAAGCCCGGGATGGATCCATCATAATATACAAGCTCCCGTTTCCTCTTCTCTACGTAGGAAAGAACAGTTAACTACCATCACTACTCAAAGGATTGTTATAAGGATCAATCTTGGAAAATGTTTTAAAACCGAAAATAGTGGTCATATGTAAATGTATGGTTTGCCAGCCTCTGTTCCACTGTGATCCTAATGCATTTTTTTTTAAGATTTTACTTATTTATTTGAGAGAGAGAGAGAGCGCAAAAGCAGGGGAGCATCAGAGGGAGAGGGAGAAGCAGGCTCTCTGCTGAGCAAGCAGCCCGATGTGGGACTGGATCCCAGAACCCTGGAATCATGACCTGAGCCAAAGGCAGGCACTTAACCAACTGAGCTACCCAAGCAGTCCTGCATTTTTCTTTTTAAATTCCAATTTTAAAACACCCTGCACCCTCTCAAAATTCCTAAGAGGCAGTAAACCCTAAATAAAAAGATGAACCAAATGTTTTGATTTTCTTCCTATCTCAGGGATTATATGCATTGGGTATTTATAATCTTGGAATTCTTAATTTTTTTAAAGCAGTTTTAGGTACAATAATGAAATTTTCTTGAAATTATATTAAGGTTCTTAGGGAAGTACCAATGATCACTAAAAATGCATTATAAAACAGTAGTAAATGATTTCATAACAGGTGTACTTATAGTCTATGCTTTGAGAGTTTGCATTTATTGAATTCATGTCTTGATTACCTATATTTGAAAAAAAACGTAGTTCTTATAATTAATTCTTATTTCTTAATACTTTTTACAGAAATTGAGATCTAAAATTTCTAGTTTGATCCTAATACCCTAGAGATGATAAAGCAAAGGAAGCCAATCTATAATCTGTTTGTATAGTAATAGTTTTCATAAAAACCTATATTAAGTTACTAACTTTTGAACTGAACAAAAACTGATAAAAAGTATATCTTCAGTTCATCATAACCAAAACTTGGTAAAGCCTATAACTATCCAAGAATCACAGGTGTTGTAGATGCTAGTAGGCATGGGTACAACATGAGTTCTATCTTAAATTCAAACTGAGAGCCACTTGTAAACATAGCATATTAAAAGATGAAGTATAGGTAAGCATTTAAAGTATTCATGAAAGGTTTTTTTTTAAAAAAAAAGATTTTATTTAATTATTTATGAGAGGCAGAGAGAGAGGCAGAGACACAGGCAAGGGGAGAAACAGGCTCCCCGCAGGGAACCTGATGTGGGACTTGATCCCAGGACCCCAGGATCATGACCTGAACCAAAGGCAGGTGCTCAGCCACTGAGCCACCCAGGTGTCCCAAAAAGGTTTTGTTTTTTTTTTAATTTTTTATTTTTTAGCCATTTTAATTAATGAAATGAAGTCTTGGCACTTGAACATTAGAGGTGGTTTAAAGGACCTAATAGTCAATGAAAGGATCACTCACTTGAACTGTGAAAACAACAAATGCCAAATTTTGAGAAAAAGATGCTATTAGGAATTTTTTATGGTGTTTGGTCCCAGCAGGAACTAGCTTCTTCCATCTTAGTGAACTGCCTCCAAGTATTCTGTAGGCTTCTGCAATAGCAGGAATTTTGGGTAGTTCTGGAGGCCGGAAGTCTAAGATCACGGTACCAGCATGGTTGTGTTCTGGTGAGGGCCCTCTTCCTGGTTCATAGCTGCCATCTTCTAGGTCTATTCTAACTTGATAAAAGAACATGAAAGTTTATTTTCATTGTTAGCTTGATCTTCTGTCCATTTGGCAATGTTCAGGAATAGGAAAGGGGAGAAAGAGTAAAATTTGTTGGAACCTAGTGAGGAAGGTGAGAGTGTTCCTGTACTTAAGTTGATATTTACCAAGATCCTGTGAGGTTAATAGTGACACCTCCATTTCCAGGTGAGACTGAGGCTTAGAGAGGTTGAGGGACGTACAGGTTCACACAGCTAACAAGTGGTAAAGCTTGGATTCATACCCAGGTTTATGCCTCCGAACATTGAATGCTTACTATTATGTTTAGGTGCTTATAAGATCACTCTTTGCGTACTTTGAATACTTTTACGTAAGTTGATACAATATTTTTAATTTTTTTCTTTCAGATTTTTCAATATCTGAATTCCAAGAACACACTGGATACCACTCCTATAAAACAAAGAGGAAATCATGAAGGAATGTTTTAATTATTGAAACTACAATTGAAATCATGGCTACATCAGCAAATCTGGATATTGGAGCCCAGCTGATAGTGGAAGAGTGCCCCAGCAGTTACAGTCTAACTGGCATGCCGGATATTAAAATAGAACATCAGCTGGACTCAAACGCAGAAGAAGGATCAGTTCAGGGTGTTGCCATGGGAATGAAATTCATATTACCTAACCGATTTGATATGAACGTGTGTTCAAGATTTGTGAAGTCCTTAAATGAAGAGGATAGTAAAAATATTCAAGATCAGGTTAACTCTGACCTGGAAGTGGCATCTGTCCTATTTAAAGGTTGAAAGTTATGGTATAAATATCTGCATTTGTTTTTGTTTTTGTTTCTTTGTGTTCATTTTTTTCCCCCATTCTAAACATGAGATTTTTGAGTTTGAGAAGAGAGTTTGGAAGTCGTCTTTTAATATGATTTTTCTAGAATCACACCAAAACCAATAAAATTAAATAATTTCATGTTACATGAGGTATATGTTGATTTTTTTTTAATTTTCTTGCTTGACTTTATTTACAAATTAAAATACCCTTTCAATTATAGGAGAAAAAATTATTTATGCCTTTTAAGAAATGAATTAGCTTAAATTCCCTATTCCATGAATATTTGATTGGCATCAGCTTCCCATGCTTTAATGCAGTGAAGTTTGTCATCACTTTTGTAGACTTACTTTAATAATGATCTATTGAATAAAAAAAAAAAACTGATCTCAGAATAAAATTGCTCAAAATTAGTACAGATTTTTTCTGATACTTTCACTGTGATAATACATTTTATAGCAAAGAATAATATCACTTGAGAAACAGTTGAAGATGTACCTCACGTATTTCTTTTTTAATGTAAACATTGACATAGAACTTTTGAAATGTTTTGTCATTAAAATATTGTTTCAATGTGTTCAAATTTATTTTACTTAGCGGAATGCAATATCCATACATCTCCTTCTCCGGGAATTCAAGTAAGACATGTCTACACTCCCTCTACAACAAAGCACTTCTCACCCATAAAACAATCAACTACTTTGACCAACAAACACAGAGGAAATGAAGTCTCAACCACACCTCTATTAGCAAATTGTAAGTATTTCCCACTAATGTACTCAAATATTCTTATTACTAGTATAATACTTTCAAAAGTTTGGCTTTGAAACGTTATTTTCTTTAAATGCATATCCTATTTTGGAAAGCTTACGTGATGTCTTAATAGTTTCACTAATTTAATTTTTTTTTTTACAATTTTACTGCATAATCGACTATTTTCATGTTTTATATTGAAAACAAATGAAAATTTTAATACAGACTTTATACAGGTTTATACAAATACAGGTTTATATTTGTTTATACACATACAGATTTTATACAGGTTTTTTCTTTTTTTTTTAAGATTTTATTTATTTATTCATCACACACACACACACACACACACACACACACACAGAGGCAGAGACACAGGCAGAGGGAGAAGCAGGCTCCATGCAGGGAGCCCAATGTGGGACTCAATCCCGGGTCTTCAGGATCATGCCCTGGGCTGAAGGTGGCGCTAAACCGCTGAGCTTCCCTGGGCTGCCCTCTTTTTTTTTTTTAAGGGGAAGAGGGGAGGTATGGAGGGAGAGGGAGAAAGAATCTTAAGCAGGCTCCACACCCAGCTCTGAGCTGTTGCAGGGTTCAATCTCAGGACCCTGAGATCATGACCCTGCAGTCATGACCTGAGCCTAAATCAAGAGTTAGATACTTAACAGCCACCCAGATGCCCTTACAGGTTTTCTTTCTTTAAACCTCTGGAGTCTTACTATAACAAACAATTTGTATTCTGAACTTTGTGCACACTAAGACATTGTGAGTGTTTTTCTGTTCTTGGAGTGCAAGGCTTTACATTTTACTTATAAATGTAAATTTATAAATTTACTTATAAATTAGATCAGTGCTCAACTAGTGATTTATAGTAAAACCTGGAATGTTACTACAGTAATTTTGAATTTGACTATAATTATGCATGTGAATATGAAATTAACCCTTTTAAAACCTTGAATCTACAATTTTTTTAAAGTACAGAATCATTCTATAAGAAACAAAATTTAAAAAAAGAAAAAGAAACAAAATAAAGTTTTTCTATATAAATCAGAAAACATTCTGTATAGCATAGGTATGTTAATGAGATAAAACCAGTTAGCAGTTTGATGTTAGGAACTATATTTGAAAAAAAAAAAGGAACTATATTTGACTATATAATGTAAATGCATCTATATTTTAAAGCATGGTGAGATACATGTTTTTACTTTGGAAACACTGTATCCCTCCTGATTTTGAATCACATGTATAACATTTAAGCCAGGAGGAGTTCATGACTCTTACTTCACCTCTTAGCCATTTTTCTACTTAACTAAATTTGCATGGGCTTCGTAATTGCTTTCCTTTGTATTAAGGCCACTCAGTCATATGACTGAAGTCAAGGATCAAGTGATACTAATTTTTAACATGAACCCTCATAGAATAGGGCCTGTTCAGTTTTATTTTAAAATAAAGATGTTATCTTAAAAAATAAATAAATGAACAAATGGATGGATGAGTAAATGAATAAATAAAATAAAGACGTTGTTCTAAAATAGTCTAACCATGATACTTTCGAACTGAAAAGAAACACCTAGAGATCATGCGGCTCATATCCCTCATGTTATAGACAAACGGTCAATCATTTATTCAAGGTCACACAGCTAATTAGCCATAACTACTCTGCATTCAAGAATTTACTCTGAAAGTCATTTTTTCATTTACTACTCAATCCAAAAGTTAAGAAGAACTCATGGAGTCTTGAAATAATAATATTTGGGATTTGTGGTTAGACCCCAAATCCTCATAAGTTTGGGTATTGAATTAGCATTTTTAAAATTAAATACCTAACCCATTTCTTTTATTGATAAGACAATTTGTGTTCATAACAGCATATTCACTGATAACAGTACTTTCCAGATATCAGAATTCCATTTAACATATATCATTTCTCAGATACAGAATGGCTACTTGTAATGTTAGAATATATTTTAAATTACATTTTTTTAAACAATAATAGTTTTTGTTTTAGAAAAGAGAAGTGCTGCACAAAAATGAATGACATGATGAAAGTGTACCCTGCAGGTAGGAAAACATGAAGCTTTTTGTGTTATCATTTCAGCCTTATCTGTTCACCAGTTGGCCGCCCAGGGAGAGATGCTGTATCTAGCTACTCGGATTGAACAAGGTAGTAGCCTGTCTTTTTAAATGTACTTAAACATATTTAATCAGATTTATTTTATTTCTGTTGTTTTAATACTGGAAGGTATAAAAACAAAACGAAAAAATAGTCGCATAATCTCACCAGGCAGATAATTCTATAGATAGTAAAAATAAATGAATAAATAAAGTATGACAAAGTATTAAAGTTACAGCCTCCCTTATCACCCCAGCCTTTTGCCCAAAAGCAAACATGAATTTCTTATGTTTTCAGGAAACTCTTTTAGAAAGCATTCCTGCTTAATTTTGGAGTTATGTGTGAAAATATATATGTGCTTTTTGTTATGTACACAAGAGGGAAAATACTACGCACACTGCATTGCACTTTTTTTCATTTAATATTTTGTAGATCTTTCCATATGACCACATGAAGAATGATTTCATTCTTTTTTAAGAGGTTCATAATTTTGCATTGTATTGCTGCATACACATATACTGTGTTTTTATTTTGTAACTAGTCCCCTTGGTGGTGGTTGTTCCAGTTTCTTGCTATTAAATAACATTCTTGTTGGCCTCCTTTTAAATTCCTACTAGTTCATATGCTGGGTCAAAAGGATATGGGTTTTCTTTTTTCTTTTTTTAAAATATTTATTTACTTATTTATTCATGAGAGACAGAGACACAGGCAGAGACACAGGCAGAGGGAGAAGCAGGCTCCTCTCAGAGAGCCCGATGTGGGACTCGATCCCACGACCCCGGGGTCACGACCTGAGCTATAGGCAGATGCTCAACCACTGAGCCACCCAGGTGTCCCAGGATATGGATTTTCACTTTTTTTTTAATATTTTATTTATTTTTTCATGAGAGACACAGAGAGAGAGAGGCAGAGACACAGGCAGAGGGAGAAACAGGCTCCATGCAGGGAGCCCGACATAGGACTCGATCCCGAGACTCCGGGATCACACCCTGGGCCAAAGGCAGACGTTAAACTGCTGAGCCACCCAGGGATCCCCAGATTTTCACTTTTATATGTATTGCCAGATATTTGTCCTATCTTCATACCAGAGTTAACTCTGGTGAAAAGTGGTATCTCATACTTGTTGTGTTTAGATTCTTAAAATTAGGGTCGATTTAAGCCTTTTGGTATGTGAACTGCCTAAAATTTATTGATTTATATGACCTCAACTAAATTAAAGAAATTTACATTTTGTTGTTTATGTTGCTTTTTTTTTTTCTTTTTTTAAACCAGTTTGTCATTTTCCTTTGATTTTCATGTTCTCAACAAAAGCTTAGTATTTTGTAGTGGTAAATTTCCTTTTTCCTTGTTAACTTCTGAGTTTTATATCCTGCTTTGAAAGGATTTTCCACTTTAAGATTATAAGTAAATTCACCCCCTTATTCTAGAATTTCTGTGGTTTCTTTTTTTACATTTCAATCTTTGATGCATATGGAATGTTTTGATGTAATGAGATACAGAGCAAGTTGTACTCTGATTTTCATTTTTCATAAAGTTAGCAGTTGTCCCAACATTATTGATTGAATACAGGGTACATGATTTAAAAGGTTGGTTTTTTTCTTTTTAATTGTGCCATTCTTTTATAAGACATGCTTCATTAGTATATTTGTTTATAAATACTTGAAGTTTCATTCTCAGTCTTCTAAATAAATTTAGGGGAAAACTGTGGACTTTATAACTAGTAGACTGAATCTAGGAAACAAAATGGAGTTCAAGGTAGAATTACATGGTACTTTGTTTCAGATTATTCAGTCTCATGCAAATAATACTGTTAGCAAACCAGCAAGAGTGAAAAAAAAATTCCAAGGCAGCAATGCTAGCTGTAGAGTAGAATATGGCTTTAATAAGATTTTGGGGTTTTTACAATACATATTTATATAATTCTAAGGGCTGTCATATAATCTCATTTTGTGTTTCTGCCAACTATGCTTTGAGATAAGCAAAGTATCATTCGGTGCATTAGACAAATGAAGTGCTGTGCCTAGAACCACACTGCTACAAAGTGACAGAGCCAGGGCTCAGACTGTGGTTCCCTGATTCTGAGTCCATCTTCTGTGGACTGCCTTGTGCCCAGCATTATGTCATGCCTGGTAGTTTATACGTCAGAGAATATGCTATTTGAACTGAGTTGTGTGTATGGAAGCACACTTTAATACATTCAGACTACAGGTTATAGCACATAATAGGACTGCAGCTAATAGCAGGAAGTGAATCTCACTGAATAGTGCAAGCCACCTTTTAGAATGCCAGTATTTGCATAATGATCTTAATAGATGGTTGGTAAATTAGATGACAAAAGTTGTTTTCTTTTAAATAGAAAATGTTATCAATCACACGGACGAAGAAGGATTTACCCCTCTGATGTGGGCAGCAGCACACGGGCAAATAGCTGTGGTAGAGTTTCTCCTTCAGAATGTAAGGAAAATGCCTCGGAAACGTATACGTGTAGTTATTAAGTCTTGAGTAAAGATTTTGTATCTCCAGCCAATTAGATATGATGGGAGAGGATCCCAAAAATTTTGTGTGCTTTTCATATTCTTATGGAACTTGGATCTAGTTGGGCAGACAAGATTAATCATACGTGCAACGGCCAGAGAGTTTCATGCCCAGTCCCTCGAAGTGCAGTGGGAACAAAAGCACTGTCGGCCCCGTAGGAGAATTTTGTGGGGGAGATACAGTTTAACTCTGGAGTGAGAGGATAGTTAGCCCTGAGATGGAGGAAGGAAGGAAGGCCTCCAGGCAACCTTGACAATAAGAGCATCCATGAGTAGAAGTTTGTGTTATTAACCCCAGAACATTACTTGACCTAAATACTGAACTGTAATTCTTATTGACAGAAATAACAATATTCTTGTTTATATGAATTGAAAAGTCTTTTATCTCCACTTGACACTCCAGGGTGCTGATCCCCAGCTTTTAGGAAAAGGTCGAGAAAGTGCACTCTCATTGGCATGTAGTAAAGGCTACACAGATATTGTCAAAATGCTGCTTGATTGTGGAGTTGATGTAAATGAATATGATTGGGTGAGTCTCTGATACTGATTTTTAAAATACTGTAATAAATTCTAGGAACTATTTAGTTTGGAGAGACATAATAAATTTTACCAAACATTTGGAAAAATAATTAACTTAGCCAATTAAACACATGGAAGAAAAAGTTAATGGCACAAATTCAATTATTGCTTCTGATCTAAATAGTCTTCACAAAATATGAAAATTGCCTTAAACTACTTTTACATGCCCAGTTCTTAGTAAAACTTCTCACAGCAACATTAAATTATTAAAATCTTGGTCACCTTGAAAAACTAAATCACCTTTTCCTTTTGCAGAATGGAGGGACACCTTTGCTTTATGCTGTACATGGAAATCATGTTAAATGTGTAAAAATGCTTTTAGGTAAGCCAATAAAAGTGAAAATGTTTAGAAAATACCATGTGAGGACTTTAATTTTTTTACAAGCTGGCCTCCCCTGCTATTACTCAGGAGAATCATTAACTATTATTAACTATGTCAGTCCTGCTGCAGCACCCGCTACCATAGAGTTGCCCAGGTGAGGAGCAGCTCCATCCTGCAGCGCGCCAGTGCTTAGAGCGTTTGTCTCTGTTGCTTTCCTTTCGAGGGTCAGGTCTGGATCAGGTCTGAAGCTGTTGTCATTTGCTCTGTCCACAGTGGTTTCATGCCTTACTTTTGTCTGCGGTTGTTGATGAATTTCAGCTGTTATAGAGGATGCCTGTGTGTTTGGTGTGTCTTCCTCCTGACTCACCAAAGTGAATTCTGTGTACTTCATGTACTCTGTACTTTGTCAGACCATCCCGAAAATACCCAGTTTGCTGAAAATCTGTCCTGCTACACGAGCCAGTAATAGACAAACACATCTACATTTTCATTTTATTTATGCAGATTTTTCTATTTTGATACAGAAAATGGAGCTGACCCAACAATTGAAACTGACTCTGGGTATAATTCTATGGATTTAGCTGTAGCCTTGGGCTATAGAAGTGGTAAGTATTTTAGAACGATCAGGTTTTATTTTAGTTGGTAAAGCTCTATAAACAGTACAGACTAGCAGTCTAAACTATTTTCATCACTTATAGTCATAAAACATGGCATGTCATCCTAACTCCTGACATTAACTTTTAACTGTGGGCAAAATCAACAAATTCTTAAGGTCTAGGAGTGAGTTTATTACTGTTAACTTTTCACCAACCCAAAAATTATTTGCTACAAGTACACACCTATTTACACACAAGATTTAACATTTTTGTAGCAAATTACTTATAAAATGTTTGATAGTTGCCCTTTCTCTGCTCTTTAGAACACACTTTGTACAAGAACAGAATCCACCACCACCCCCACTCCGTGACCTCCCTGGTTTCTTATGTAGTTGACCCTCCTTTCTAGTCTGCCTGACTTGCGGCCGCTCTTTCCTCTCTGTGGCAGTTTCATATTTGCTAAGACGAATTTGCTCATTAAACATTTTGTTGTATTTTAAAAAAGAAAAAAAAGAACAGAATCCAATAGCTTGGACAATTACTAAGTCAGTGACAGACTAAGGCTTAAGTAACCAAGTGTTACGTTGCAGTCTCGACCATCCTCAGACTAGGAGTATGTATCACCCAGAATATATCCTCAGAATATGAGGAATGACTTTATTTTAAGGAAGAGTCGATGTTAAGTTGAATTTGATAGTTCTGTGTAAAATTTTGTGATCAACCTGCTGTGGTATTGATAAACCTGTCTGTTCTAGTTCAACAGGTTATCGAGTCACATTTACTGAAGCTGCTTCAGAATATCAAGGAGTAGACATAGTTGTCAGGAAGTGTTGTCTGCCCTTCCACTTACTTTTTGGCTCTTATAAATGATAGTTTTGTTTACTTATAAATTTTTACCTCAGTTGCAAAATTTACTGGTTTTAGTAAGTTTTAATAAATATTCCTCTGAGTAATTCACTGGTTTATAATAAAATTAATGTTGATGGTTTTTTATAAATGTGTTTTACTGCATATTTAAAATTATAAATTAATGTTTTGTGGCATGTAAATTTTTATGGTACAGATAGTTATCTGTCTTTGTATCAAGTGCTGTAATTTAACATTTTCAAAAATTATCTACCCTTTCATCTTTACTCTTGTATTAATTCATTGACTTCACACAGATTTGCTATAAATCTAAAGGAAAAAAATTTGTTATTGTTGAATTTAAAAATGCACAGTGTGATTGTTTACAAAATGATGTTATAAATAAAGTACTTTTTTCTGTTAGTTTGCATGCTAGTTTTTTTTTAATTTTATATGATTATTAAGGGATTACTTCAGGATTTTTACTTTAACCCTTCTGTCTTATGAGGACACTCCATTAGATCAAACAATAGAGTTAAATGTAAAACAGTCAATGAAGACTTGACTGTTATTTTTACAAGTATATTAAGAATAATTTTCTCTTGTAAATAAGTTTTCAGTAGGAAATATAAGTCCTTCAATAAAAGTCAGATGTTCTTTAATTCCAGTAAATGAGCAGTATAAACCTGTGTTACACCAAAATCTAAAAAAGAGAGCTGTTTGCTGGAATTTGGCTTGACCAGTGAGTGTAAGACTTGGGTTACTCACTTCATCTGGAAAATAGATGTTGTGATCATCAGTTGTGATACTTTGGTTGTAAGCCATATACAGTCACCTAATTGAAGCAAAAGGGAATTAAGGAAAGACACAAAATGGAGAGGAAAGCTCAAGAAGCAGGCAATAGCAAGCACGGAAACTAGGCCAGGGGTCTCAATCAGGAAAATCATGGCCAGTTATGGTGGATGCCGCCTTGGTAACGATTAGCTTAAAATCCCTTGTTTATCATTGTGCTCAAGATTTAAGTTCCTAGGAGTCAGAAATGTAGCATGGGATATAAATATCATACTACGTTGATTTTGGAGAGAGAAGGGGATGACTGGTTAGCAATCCACCATTGCCCCCAGACTACCTGGAATGCAAGAAGCAGAGGCTGCCAGAAGGAAAACCACAAAGAAAAGAGAAAAATAGTGGATGTTCCTTCCAAAGGCCATCCAGAATCATGTGAAAACATACTAGTGTTTCATCCACTGTCAGGCATGTATTTTAAATCAATTTTCTAGCACTTCTGATGGACTTAACCCAAGACCATTAACCCTTCCATTTGGTTCCTTATTAATGATACATACCCATGAAATTTTAGTTCATATTTATATTATAAGGTAACAAAATCCAGTGATCCATTTGGGCATGTCCCAACTGCTTTCCACAACTGAAAAGCAGCCCTAGTGACTTAAGCTGGAATGGAATCTAAAATAACCACTTTTTTTAAAGAAGCAAAAAATAAATAGCCACTTTGCTCCTGCTCTGATTCTTAGATCAACAGATCTCAGAAATATCTTAAAGAAAATTCCCCTTTCAGGGCACGTGGGTGGCTTAGCGGTTGAGTGTCTGCCTTTGGCTCAGGGTATGATCCTGGGATCCTGGGATCAAGTCCTGTAGCCGGCTCCTTGCAGGGAGCCTGCTTTTTCCCTCTGTTTATGTCTCTGCCTCTCTTCTCTGTGTCCTCACGAATAAATAAAATCTTTAACAACAACAAAAAAAGTCAAGTGCCTCTTATGTACTATTTACTGATTTCACAAATATTTATTCAGAACTTATGTACCAGACACTGCTTGATGTGAGGATAAAATACTGAGTAAAGACAAGACACAGTCTTACCATCATAAGTACTTGCTCCCTCATATTAGGGCTCATTATCTCCAGTGTGAAATACGTTGATGATAAATCCAGCCCCTTAGTTTACTGAGCAACTACACAGACCAAAAAAATTACTCTATTCAGAAACTTTCATAACACATCTCGGACCTTTAAAAGCCTCAATTATTTGTTCCTCTGTTCCAAGACGAGGACCCTCAGCCCCAGAAAGTCATTCCACTGGATTTCACCAAGGATTTCACTAAATCAAGGTAAAACCTTCCCTTTTTGAAGTCTGCAAAATGTGTTAAGGTTCTTGCCTTCCCAGGAAACAACCTTCCTGGGAGGCTTGGGGGCCTCAGTGGTTGAGCCTCTGCCTGTGGCTCAGGTCGTGACCCCGGGGTGCCGGGATCCTGCTGGCATCAGGTCCCTGCATGGAGCCTGAGCCTGCTTCTCCCTCTGCCTCGGTCTCTGCCTCTCTGTGTGTGTCTCTCATAAATACATAAAATCTTAACAAAAGAAAAAAGAAAGAAATCGCTATCTTCATCTTCTCTAAAGGTAAAGGCCCCGCAGGTACAAGGCAGGTGGGGCACCGCCCGGCCCTCGGTGCACCTGCGCCCGGGAGGAGGGGGGGCGGGGGCGCTGACCCCGGGGCCGCGGGTCCCCCGTTTCTGTGCAGCCGGCGAGACAAGCAGGTGCCCGAGTGGCCTTCCGAGGGTGGAGGGAGCTGCCCCGCAACTTCCAGGGGGCAGAGCCCTGGGGGTGGCCTCCCTCCCCGGCCCGCCCCCGCCGCGTGGGGGATGCCCTGGACCCCGACGCCCCGCCCGGCCCCGCCCCTGCCCCCCGGCCTCCCTCCAGGTCAGGCCGCCCCTCCCCCGTCCCCCCTCCTGCCCTTCCATCTGCCCTTCCCGTCCCCCACCTCACCGCCCCTCCTCGCCGCCCCTACCCCCTCCCCTCACCCCCCTCCCCAACCCTCCCCATCCACCGCCCTTCCCATCCCCTCCTCACCCCCTCTCCCCCTCCTCTCTCACTCTTCCACCTGCCCCTCCCCCCTTTCCCCCTCTCCCATCCCTCTTCCCCTTCCCCATCCCCCTTCCCTCCCATCCCCCTTCCCATCTCCCCTCCTCACCAACATTACCCCGTCCCCTCCCCTCCCACTCCTCCCCTCCCCTTCCACCCTTCCCCCCACCCTTCCCCCTCCTCGCCTCCATTACCCCCTCCCCTCCCCCTCCTCACTGGCCCCCTCCTCGCCCCTGTCCCCCCTCCCCTACCCCCCACTCCCTACCCCCCACTCCCTTCCCTTCCACCGTCCTTCCTGTCCCCCACCTCACCATCCCCTCCTGCCTTTCCCATCCCCCCTCCTCCCTCCCCTCTCCCCTTCCACCACCCTTCCTGTCCCTCCTCCTCCCCCCTGCCTCCCTTCCGACCCTCCCCCCCTCCCTCCTCCCCTTCTCCCCCCTCCCCTTCTCTTTCCAGGGCCCAGCTGTGATTCCAGACTCCAGACCAGCCCTGGGGCAGACAGCAAAGGTTCAGGGCCTCCTCCCACCCTCCCTCCCCGCCTCAACCTCCCCCACAAACCTTCCTGGGAGGAGCCCCAGCCCAACACAGTGCTTGCACCTATGACCAACCCTCCCCCCCCCCACTCGCGGGGCCACCACTCTGGTCGTTCCTCCATCCTGTGGGGCAGGTGTGGCTGCCAGCCAGGCTGGGCTATGACTGTCCGGCTGAGAGCCCCGGACCCCCTGACCCCAGTAACGGATCCCCATGTCTTTCTGAAAGTGTGTCTAGGCCAGCTTTACAGGGACGCAGTCACCCTGCTGAGCCTGACACCTCCTCCGGAGGCCCCACCCGACCAGCGCCCTTCTCTGCATCTCTGCACCCCTCTTCCTCCCCGGAGGCCCTCCTAGGGACCAGGCTCCTTGGAGGAGCCTCTGCTCACCCTCAGCTCCACTCCGGGAAGGTCAGTTCTCGCCCTCGTGTCCTCTCACCCCAAGTAAGTCACCAGCCCGGCACCAGTACAACTGCCAGTGTCACCAAGGCGTTGGGGAAAGAACTCTTTGCACCATGAAGAAAATGCCTTCACATCTGAATCATTAAAAAAAAATTATAGTACTTGGACTTTTCTGTCTAAAATCACAGGGGCTCCGTCAAACAAGAGTCAGGGGGCCATGGGCCCGGGGAGCCGCAGGGGGATGTTTCCCTGGGTGTCGGCTCTGGGCTGCGAGGGTTTCCGACCTGGCTCCCGAGAGGCTCTACGGGAGGGAAGGCACAGGTGACTCCGGTGACCAGGCTGTTGCCTGGCCCTTGGGGATCCCCGGCAACCAAAAGTGATGCACGACAATGGCCCAGCTACCGCCACCGACAGTCACACCTGATAATCAATTTTCCATAAATGTCAACAAGCGTATATCGACATAGACACAGAACATACACACATACAGATGCAGTTTGTTGTAAAGCATATTTTGATTTATTGACATACCGAACCACACAGTCTCCAATTCAAATATAGGCACCGCTTAATATTTTTGCCAAGTCATACATGGGCTGAGTCATTCCCCAAATAGTGAAAGCCACTCGTCATCTTTCCTGCTAAAGATCATTTTCCACAATTGTGACCTGAGTAGATTTTCACAGGCCACAGGATCCCAAAGGCCAGATTTGTGTGTGTGTGTGTGTGTATTTTCAGGTGCCAGGGTGATACACTCGTAATCTTCTTGTCAGAGATTTAGTCATGAACCTGGAAGGATTATTCCAAATTGAGAATTTCCAGAGGAAATGGACAGGGGAATCCACAAGTGGCGACCCCCAGGAAAGGTCCGAAAAGCCTGTGTCTCCCTGTGCTTTGAGCAGGTGTGGGTCTGGCCCCCCACCGGGTCCCCAGGCCTTGGGGGAGCTCACCCGGAGACAGCCAGGGGCTCTGAGGCAGCCGTCTAGTTCCCACAGGGAGTCGTCCTCCCGTGGAGGCCCGGCCACACCTGCCAGGTGAGCATGTGAAAGTCGAGGCTGCCCTTGGGCCCCGGGGTTACCCCCCAGCAACCTGCCCGCTGCCCTTGCGCCTGCTCCGGAGTGGGAGTCCCGCGGGGTGACGCTCGGTCGTCGTTTCTAAACCTCAGAAAGAGGCTAGCTCCCTCACATGACACGGATTTCCATGCAACCCTTCGATTTTGCTCCAAATTATTGTAGAAGGCAAAATAATTTAAACAGAAAAGGCTTGTTTCCTGTACCACAGGCCCTTGCAGGACTCTCTCCGAACTGTTTTCAGCGACCCTCCTCGTGCACTTGTGCGGGCCCTCGGCCGCTGCCAGGGTGTTTGCCCCGACGCCCCCGTGCTGCATCGCAGGGCCCCTCGGCGTCCAGAGGGCTGTGAGCGTGGCCGTTGGCAGTCGGGGGAGCTGACGTCGGGAGGCAGGGGACACAGCCCGTGAGAAGGGACAGAACCAGGCGCCCGGGCTCGCGCTCTGTGCAACCCCGGCCGGAAGCACAGGGACAGCTGCGGCATTGTCCAGGCTGGAAAAGAGGCCCCCAAAGCCCCATTAGGCCAATCTTGTAAGGTCTGCTGTAAGGTGGGCTCTTTTTGTTTTGTTTATTTGAAAGAGAGGACGCCAGGGTGCCTGGGTGACTCTTGATTTCAGCTCCAGTCAGGATCTCAGGGCACAGCCCGCTTAGGGTCCTCCCCCCCCCCACCGCTCCTCCCCACAACACGCAGGTGCTCTCTCTTTCTCTCTAAAAAAATAAATAAATAACATAAAAAGAAAGAAGATGCTGACCATAAACAATTTTCTATCTACATTTTCCAAAATTTCCACCTCTAATTTCTTCTACTGATAGAAGAGCATTTTTTTCTCAGAGGTAGACGGTGGCTGCGAGCACAGTGTGCTCGCATTCAGCTGTGGCCTACTGTGTGCAATGGCGATGCTCCCTCACCACTGGGGGAATCAACCAGGATTTCATGAATCGAATCATATTTTAAAGGACCAAAGTCATTATTTGAGGGCCAACTATGAAAAATGTATGCAAAATGTAAAAATCAGTCTCTAATTTTTCTTTTACGTGAATATATCATGTTTCAACAACTCTAAAGAGCAGTTTTTTGTGTTTTTGTTTTGCTTTCTTTTTCTCCCATTTTAACCTTCCCCAATCAGCCTGTTTCTCCGGAAGCGGGGTGCAGTCCATGTGGCCTCCGAGAGCCGCCGCCAGGTGGCAGTCGTGATGTAACGTGAAATCCTTGGCTCTTGGGTCAGGATCCAGGAAGGGTCAACCTCAAAAGCACCTTGATCCCATGAAATGCATAATGCCTTGTTTGAGGCAAAATACAACCACAGCAAGAGTTGTCGCCCTACCCTTGATGGCTAATCAAGGTCCTCTTTCTTTCTTTTTTTTTTTTTTTAGATCTTGTTTATTTATTCATAAGAGACCCAGAGAGAGAGGCAGAGACCCAGGCAGACGGAGAAGCAGGCTCCATGCAGGGAGCCCGATGCGGGACCCGATCCCAGGACCTGGGATCACGGCCTGAGCTGAGGCAGACTCTCCACCGCTGAGCCCCCCAGGAGCCCCTAGTTCCACTCAATGACTTTCCAACCACAGATCCCCTCACTCTGCTCCTCGGCTATGGATCCTCAGTCGTTTCTGCTAGAGCCCGAACTGAGCTCGCTCTGTGTCCCCTACTGCAATAGTCTCCAGGGACGTCTTCCTCAACCTTGTAACAAGCGTCAGGATGATTTCACTGGTACACCCTTTGTCTCTGCGCACCTGTTTCTGACCACATGGCGTCGCTGCCCAGAAAGAACAGAAATGGAACTTGGTCTCCCATAGAGCTAGGACATGTCACCAGGGGAACCCAGCCGATCCTCCCGGAGTCCAGCCCCACTCACCCACATGCAGGATTAAACAAACATCCTCCTCTGAAATGGAACCACGGGGCTGGCTGCGCTCGAGGCCTTGAACAAGTGCAGCTGGCTCCCCCCAGGCCAGACCGCCGCCACCTGTCGGGCCCCTGTCACCCAGAGAAGCTCGCTGCTGCTCCTGCACCATAATCTCTGGTGCTCCTTGGAAGCCTGCCCTTTGGGGCGCCTGGGTGGCTCCAGTCGGTTGAGCATCTGACTCTAGATTTCAGCTCAGGTGGTGATCCCAGGGTCCTGGGATCGAGCCCGGGTCAGGCTCCCTGCTCAGCACCCAGCGGGCTTCTCCCTCTACCTCTGGCCCTCCCCCTGCTTGTCCTCTCCCTCTCTCCCTCTCTCCCTCCCTCTCTCTCTCTTAAATAAATAAATAAAATATTTAAACAAAAAAAGAGAGAGAGGACGCCTGCCTCTGTCCTCTGTTGTTAATTCCTCGGATGAGAGCCACCCATTTGGTGTTCTCAGGCCTGGCGGGACAGCTCACAGTCCTTTCCGGGGACCACCTGGCCCGGACCCGCTCCTCCCCTCCGGTCACATGGGTAAGGGGCCTGGTGTGTTGGTGCCCACAGCCCCTGGGGACACAGACCCTCAGGCATCTCCCCTGGACGCTCTAGATCTGGGCTGGAGCCCAGGAATCCGGGGGCTTAAGAACCACCGCAGACTCCTTATATTCAGGGCAGACTGAGAACTGGCGTCCTGCTGCAGCCCCGGGCCACTGCGGGACAGCGAGGGAGGCCTGCAGGGGACCAAGCTCTCCCGGCGTTGCGGTCCCCTTGTTGCAGGTCCCTGTGGGACGAGCCCCAGGCCAGCACACCCGGTCCCCAGGTCCTGGCGCCTCGCTGGCTCCCGGAGCCAGTCACCCCCTCGCCCAGGGCCTCGTGTCCCACCAGCGTGCGTCTCCCTCCCGAGCTGGAAACCCAAAGGTGGCCACCCGGGGGAGGGAGGACAGGCCTGGAGCTACAGTCACCGCATCCACCTGGCACCAGCTCCTTCACCCTTAAAATAAGGTCATTGGACCAGATCAGGACCTCAAAACGTTTCCAGAGAGAGAGAGAGAGACAGAGACAGAGAGAGAGACAGAGAGAGTGCCCTGACGGCCAGGAGCTAAGAAGGGAGTTACAGTAAGAGGAAAGGAGGGAGGGAGGAAGGAAGGAAGGAAGGAAGGAAGGAAGGAAGGAAGGAAGGAAGGAAGGAAGGAAGGAAGGAAGGAAAGGAATCGGTGGGCAGCTGTTAGAGGTGAGCCACCCTGCAGTGGGGAGGGGACCCGAGAGACAGGACAGCTCCACCCTCCTCCCCACCCCACAACTCCAGCCCCTTCACACTCTAGGGACATCACTGCAGGCCCCAACTCTCACCAGGTTACGAGCATTATTAAAATGTTATCTCAATAGGTAGAACCATGAAATGATGTATAAAGTCCACGTTTATACATTACTATTTAATTGAAGAAAAAATAGAAATCGACTACCATAAAGGTAATGAAATGCAGATTTGCAAATTACTTTAACATGATAGGCCAGTGGATGGTAGTGTCTTGAGTAATAAAACCGTCAATTCCGGGTTAATGGTAGACAAATGTTAGCTCAGTTTTGGTCATTATATTCAGTCTGTCCTTATATTGTGGGTTAAACACAACTCCTGGGAATGCCTGTTCGCATAGACACAGGGGCAGGAGAAACAAAACTTCCAGGTAGGGGACTCTAAGGGGCAACGCAGGTGTCACCTGAAAAGTGTAGAGTTCTCTCTTCATTTGAAGATACCAGGCTGCGTTCCGAGGGTGCCTAATCCGATTGCTGTTGTGCTCCAGAATCGAACCACCTTCCAGGGCATGCTGACCACTAACATTCTTAAAAATTTGACAATTAGGGGATCCCTGGGTGGCTCAGTGGTTTAGCGCCTGCCTTTGGCCCAGGGTGCAATCCTGGAGTCCCGGGATTGAGTCCCGTGTCGGGCTCCCTGCATGGAGCCTGCTTCTCCCTCTGCCTGGGTCTCTGCCTCTCTCTCTCTCTCTCTCTCTCTCTCTCTATCATAAATAAATAAATCTTTTTAAAAATTTGACAATTAAAAAATGATACATCCAGAGACTGAGACCCCAGGGCACACCTACCGGAAATGCGGACACGGGTGTTACGGGCAAGTTACTTTTTAGTCTGTGGTGTCTGTATTTCGTGTGTGCTGAGGTGACTCCCTCCTCCCCCCACGTGTCTGGCTCGGCTGCTGCGGAAAGCCTCAGGGCTGAGCACACCAGGAAGCCCACCGAGCTTCACGTGCTCTAAGTTCAAGGGCAGAGCCGAATGGAAGGATAAAAACAAGGATTCTGGTCATACAGTCCATTCCCCCGTTGTTATCTGGATGGTTCAGAATGTGCTTATTGTGACCATTACAGATTATCTTCCCAATGAAGACAAATTCAGATTTTTTTTTTTTTTACAGGAAATAGTCATAGGTTCTTGGGAAACTGTAAGAGCTCTGAGAAAGGTGAGATGAGCTAAGTTAAGCTCCATTTGCCCTGTCGCTGACTGGCTTCCCATGGTTGGACAGGTGTTCACGTCTCTGGGCACCTGCTTCCTCAGCTCTGAGATGGTCCTGCGAATCCCGAGCCTTGGCTACGGACTCTGGAGCAGTTGAGACAGTGTAGACAGCAGCGCTCAACTAGTCTTCCCGCTGCCTCCAAATGGGAAGCGCGATCACAGGCAGGGGTGTGGTGGCCGATTTACCTCCAGACACTCCAAAATGTCCTAGCCTGTCACTGCCGAGTCACGAGGGACAGGGATGGGTGACTCCTGGTGCTCCCGGTCCCCCCGCGGCGCCACTCGGGAGCAAGGTGGTGGCTCAGGCAGGAGGCTGAAGCCCTGCAAGGAACGAGGGCCTGCGCTGCTCCTGCCCCCTCACCCTGGAGGCCCGACGTGCATCCAATGGAGGATCAGCAGCAGGACAGGAAGCAGGCCTTGGGGGGCGGGGGTGCCCCGGGCTCCTGGCTCTAGCCCCTGCCTTGTCCAGATGCTGCCTCCGGCCTGCGTGAGCTGCCCTGTGGTCTCGCTCCACGCGGTTCCTTCTCCCTTCCTCTTGGCTCTTCTGGCTTAGAGAAGACGTGGGTTAGGGCCCAAGACCCCACGAAGTCTCCCCACGCCTGCAGGAGGATTTCCGCCTGCACGGGAGCCACTGAGGCAAGGACGCACGCCCTGGCGCTCTGATTGCAGTCTAACAACGCAGGTCTATGTCGATTCCACTTTATTGGTTTCCTCATTTGCTTTGAATCCCTTTCAGGACTGTCACACTGAGGAGCAATGACTTCTTAGAAGTAGCTTCCTTTCTCTTTTGCCATGCACAGCCTCATCATCTTTTAGAGTGGAGAGAGAAATTATTTTTTTTTTAAGATTTATTTATTTATTTATTCATGAGAAACACAGAGAGAGAGAGAGAGAGACACGCAGAGACACAGGCAGAGGGAGAAGCAGGCTCCACGCAGGGAGCCCGACGTGGGACTTGATCCCAGGTCTCCAGGGTCACACCCTGGGCCGAAGGCGGCACTAAACCGCCGAGCCACCCGGGCTACCCATGGAGAGATAATTTCCAAATGAACCACACTGGGTGATCAAGAGAATCCGGTGGGATAGAGGAAGGGGGCAAATATTAGACCTTTTATTTTTTTATAACATATTTAATTTCGCCCTTCTTAAATTTCAATTTTGGACAGTGTTTTATAATACATGTAATATATTAGTGGACGAGTACAGATGTGGATTTAGAAATAAAGATTTGTGTATGGGGGAATGCTAATTTCATTTATTTATTCATTTTGTTATTGAAGGGATATACCATCATAAAAGTTTGGAGACCTCTATTCTAGAAGACTGTTCACAATCCACTGCAGGCCCTCCGGCCTCCACGCCTTGTATTCGCCCCTCTGTTCATCTCTCAGAATGCACAAATCATCCTAGCTGTGTTTCACAATCATCAACCGATTTAACAAAAATCTTTACTTTGCTGCAACCCCATCCTAGACTCAGGGAGCCAATCTTCACAAACAAAGCATGAACTATGCGAATTTTTTTTTAAAGTGCCCCTTAATTTTGACACAAACCCTCCTGCTAAAAATCCCAAGGTTCTCCAGACTGTAAGCTCATTAAGGACAAGCTATGTTGATCCATCTCGTTCACCGCTGCATCTACAGGGTCTGGCACCATGCCCGACATAGTTTTCCATAAATATTCGCCGAAGGAATGAATGATGAACAAATGAACCACAATGCAGAGGCAGCTACGGATAACTCCTCCAGCTGTGTTTTTCATCCTCAATATTCTTATTTTTATTTATTTATTTTATATAAATATAAATATAATGTTTATATTTATATTTTATAGTTTTATGCTTTTGAGAATTCATCATGTATAAAATTGAATACGTTTTAAATCACTTTTAGTAAACAAGTACTTAATTTTTAAAGTGACTCAAGTGTTTTAATATCGTTTAGCATTTATTATCTTCTATTATAAATTACAGTATGTAAAAAAAAATCTTCCAACTAGACCTTTGTTCTGTATATTCTATTATAGGACTAGGGCAGAGTCCTAGAAATGGGATTTCTTGTGTTTTGTTTTTTTAAAGATTTTATTTATTTATTTGACACAGAGAGAGAGTGAGAGAGAGAGAGAGCACGAGCAGGGGGAGGGGCAGAGGGAGAAGCAGGCTCCCCGCTGAGCAGGGAGCCTGATGCGGGACTCAATCCCAGGACCTGGGGTCATGACCTGAGCTGAAGGCAGGTGCTCAACCGGCTGAGCCACCCCGGCACCTCCTAGAAGTGGGATTTCTAAATCAAAGATTAAGGACATTTTAAAGGGTCTAAGTCCTTGGGAAGGACAAATTAATATTGACCTCAGGAGATGGGATCAACATCGCTCCTTAAACCAGAGCTGACAGGGTTTTGTGACCCAGCAGAGAGAATCTTCTGGAGCTTCATGTTGTGGCAGGGAGGCCTGGAGTTCTGATTGAGTTCTCGTCTCTGTTTCTACCATTTTAGTGGCTGTGACACCGAGAGTCTTTAAGCTTAAGTTTCTTCACCAATAATGTGACTATTCACATGACAGGGTGTTGATTTTGTGAGCACTGGTAGGTGCTAGTGGCACCTGGTGGCTCAGTGGTGGAACATCTGCCTTCGGTCCAGGGCGTGATCCCACCAGTCTAGGGATCGAGTCCGGCGTCGGGCTCCCTGCAGGGAGCCTGCTTCTCCCTCTGCCTCTGTCTCTGCCTCTCTCTCTCTATCTGTGTGTGTCTCTCATGAATAACTAAATAAAATCGTTAAAAAAAATTTAAGTATTTCCAGCCTGTTTACCACTCCATATACCAAACCAGAACTTTCTGGAGATCCGTTATTTTGGGTGTAGATATATTTGAGATGTAAGCATCATCAGCCGGCTATTTACTTCTTAACTTCGAAATCTCACAATTTAAAAAATTACACTATTCCAACAAACTGCTGCTCGTTGCTGAGGGAGTAGGTTCAGGGCACTGAGGCAATGAGCGGTTTACCTGTGTCGTGGGGTGAGGTGGCAGCAGCAAGCTTTCCTCCCCGCTCCCCACTGCGCCCAGGGAGGCGGGCCTGCAGCCGGGTCGAGGCCGGCTGCAGCCGAGCCGTCGGTGGAGCGTCCGGGCCCGGGCCCCTCGCACGGCAGCGGGCACCTGCTCGCCCAAATGCCCCTAGTGAGGAGCAGGCCGCGGGCCCGGGCAGGAGGACGGCGGGCACCCGGAGAGGGAAGTGCCCGGGCAGGAAGCAGCAGGTAGTTGCATGATCTGAGCGTGACCTTCAGGGGCGGCGCAGGCCCACCTGCCATACTCTCTCGGGAACCTTCCAGACTTGCCATAGCCACAGTGGGAACACTTTGGGGCCCCTTGGGGTCTCGCGTGGAGATCTCACTGCCCGCTTGCCGCCCTCCCTGCCTCGCAGGCCCGTGGGGGTCAGACAGCCCAAGCTAAGGAATAGTCACCGCAACCAATGTCACCTGCAACGAACTTTATTTCAGACGTTATCATGCAGGAATGTCCCTTCTAGAGACAAGGCCGCTGCCCCGCTCTGGCCAAACGCCCAGCAGCCTCCCACAAACCCGATATTCAAGTGTCCTGACCCGAAGACGGGGACAAACGTGGACAAGTGTGTGACAAAGGTTGTTCAGATGAATTGGGCAAAACCAAAAATATATGCGATGGATGTGTGGGGTTCTTTTATGTCCATACAGAAATCCAATTTTCCAGATATTATTTATGTGATGAAAAAATAACTAATAATGTTTTGTATTTATCCAAGACAATGTTTTTGGGGAAAAAAACGCCTCGCTTTACATAATTCCATGAATGTGCAAGTTCCTGCTCTTTACCCATACGGTAACCCAGGGGGTCTTGTTTGGCCAGGAGTTTTGTGTCGAGGTATACTTGACAGACGGCGTCACATTAGTTTCTGGCATGTGGCCTAGTGACTGGGCCACTCCGCAGGTTGCACAAGGCTCAACGCGACGGCTGCCACCATCTGTCACCACGCAAGGCCCTCGCAAGACCCGACTGTTCTCCCCCTGCGGGGCCGTCCACCCGGGGCCTACTCATCCCATAAGGAAGAGCCTGCCCACCCCCCACCGCCCCCAGCCATCCTCCTAATTCCCATCAGTTTGTTCTCGGTATTTTTGGGTCTGTTTCTGCTTTTTGTTTGTTTACCCATTTGTTTTGTGTTTTAGATTCCACATGTAAGTGAAAGCATATGGTATTTGTCTTGCGCTGCCTAACCTCACTCCGCGTGAGGCCCTTTCGGCCATCCCGGTGTTACCACGGCAGGGTCCCAATGTCTTCCGTGGCCGCTACGCCACAGTGTGCGTGCGTGCGCCGCACGGTGCTCCTCCATCCACCCGTGCACGGCCACGTGCTGCTCCCACACCTGGGCTCTTGGAAAGAGGCTGCAACAGCCTGGGGGGCATGTATCTCTTTTGAATTAGTGTTTTCGTTTTCTTCGGGTAAGTATTCAGCAGTGGAATGAGTGGATCGCATGGTATTTCTATGTTTTACTTTATCTTTTTGAGGAACCCCCATACGGTTTTCCACAGTGTGTGCACTAACTTATATTTCCACCAAAATTGCACAAGAGTTCCAGTTTTCTCCACATCCTTTTTGCTTTTGTTTCCCCTGCCTCAGAAGACACATCTAGAGAAACGATTTTCTGCCCCACGTCAAAGAAATTACTACCCATGTTTTCCCCCAGGAGTGATATGGTTTCAGTCTCAAAATTAGGCCTTTCATCCATTTTGAGTTTATTTTTGCACATGGTGTAAAAACAAAGTGGTCTAGCTTCATTGCTTTGCACGTAGCTGTCAGTTTTCCCAGCACCGTGTCGGGAGGAGACTGTCTTCTCCCTGTTGTACATTCTCGCTTCCTTTGTTGTGGATTGACTGTGAGCGCGGGCTTATTTCTGGGCTCTCTGTTCGGTTCCATTCATCTATGTGTCTATTTTTGTGTCAGTACCACACTGTTTTCATTACTATAGCTCTATAGTATATCTTGAAATCTGGGGTTGTGATGCTTCCAGCTTTATTATTCTTTCTCCAAATTGCTTTGGATTGATTGAAGGTTTTTTTTTTAGATTTTATTTGGGGATCCCTGGGTGGCTCAGTGGTTTAGTGCCTGCCTTCACCCAGGGCATGCCGGTGTCTCTGCCTCTCTCTCTCTCATAAATAAATAAATCTTTAAAAAATAAAAAATATGTTATTTATTTATTTATTTATTTATTTATTTATTTATTTATTTATTTATTTATGGAGGAAGGGTAGAGAGAGGGAGAGAGAGCACGCAAGAGCAGCGGGAGCAGTAGGGGCAGAGAGAAAGAGAGAATCTCAGTCAGATTCCCCACTGAGTGAGGGTCTCACCACCCTGAGATCATGACCTGAGCCGAAATCAAGAGTCAGACACTTAATTGACTGAACCACCGAGGCACCCCGCTTAACTGATTTTTTTTAAAGATTTATTTATTCATTTAAGAGAGAGAGAGAGAGCGAGCGCACAGCAGTGGGAGAAGCAGAGGGAAGGGGAAACCAGCAGACTCCCCGCGGGGTGGAGAGACCATCTGGGTCTCCGTCCCAGGACCCCCAGATCCTGACCTGACCCGAAACCAAGAGTCAGATCCCCAACCGACTGAGCCACTCAGGTGCCTCTAGTCGATGTTCTAGTGAGTTCTTGGAGTCGATACCCTTACATTCCAACTATATAAATTAATTTTATTCTTAGAAACCTTCCTGAGGATATTTACATTTGTGACTAAGCAATTCTATCATTTCCAGTAGTTTGGATATTTAAAGTAGGCGAGTTCTCTGGGTAAGAAGCAGATAGAGTCAGGTTTGCAAAGCTTCACAACGGAACTAATCTTGGTGGGCAATTCTTGTCTGATATCAAATTTCTTTTGGATTTCTTTGGAAATTTTGGTAAAGTTCAAAGAAGAGTCTACTGAACGGTCTGGCTCTCAAAGATTTTTGTTGTTGTTTATTTAACCTCTGGTGTTTCCTCGCTCCTCCTCCGGCGCTCTCCTCTCTGCCTCCCGCGGGGCTCCTCAGGGTTAACCCAGCAGCAGCCCTTGTACCTTTATAATCTGCGAGGCTGGATTATGCTAGGCCCATGCTGGCAGATACAGTTCCAATACTTCATGGCCCCAGTCACTATGTAAAAGACTTTGTGGAGCTATTGCACACTCACCACATCATTTCCTACCTTCCGTCTGGTCCTTGTGGAAGGTAAGCGGGGAAAGGCTTCCCAGGCATTGCCTGTTACCTAACGGTGTGTTAACAACAAAAGGCTACAAGTATAAACAAATCCCCGTCTCCTTGCTAACTGCCAGTTAGCGAATCCTGGCTCTCTTCCCTGCTTATTGAACATGCAAACTCATACGGACCCTTCCTTATTTACGTAGTGTGTCAGCGTGTTTATTTTCAGACTGATGGAGAGAGGTTGTACTCTTCTTGGCTTTTCCAAGTACAAACCCTTTCACCCAAACATGCAGAATCTTTAATAAACATCTGTGATTTTCCCCCTTGGACGGTGTTCACTAATATTTTCACGATCCAAAGGGCTATTTCTTTTCCAATAGCATCTTTTCCAGTCCACCTTGACATTTTAACAGCTAGGTTTTAAAAATAAACAGAATTGTCTAGTTTTACAGTGCTCACAGTGTTCAGGCCGGAGATGTGATACTGTTTTCTTTGCTGACTGTGCCTGCATTCCCAGAACTCGCTGCAGGAATGGCATTCAAGACCGTGCTGATTGGAGTGATGAAAATTTATGTGAATAGAAGGCTTTTCTAATCATTGTTTTGGAAAAGCTAAAAACTGTTATTAGTTACCTTAAGACCTCCCTCCAAAAAATTTTTTTTTGACATATGTGTCTTATTGGAGGGGAGAGGAGCCTCCTGAAGCATGAATCCAGTGTTATGTAATGGAGAAAAGTATGATTAGTAGAAATCAGACCCAACCTTTAGTGGCCTTCAGCCCATTTCTAAACTTGTCTCCAAATTTTAGAATGTAGTTTTCTGTCCTGTGCACCACAGGATTATTACGGGTATGACGTAAGTATACTCTAGGTCTATTATTTCAATAAATAAAAGGCATTAATCCTAAGAATTTTCAGATCAAAATTTGATGTTGATCTCTTCATTAGCATAGTTCTGGTTCAGATTCAGCTGAAAGCTGGTTTGGCCCAGGGCTAGTCTTAAGAGTAGTGGACCACAGCCAGCATGTGGTGACAGCATCCAAATGATCAACCAGATGAGAATCATCTGCCCCTCTAGTCTCCCAGGGCTTAGAATTCTTGAGGTCAAAAGATCAAACCTAGGTTTGAATCTCATGCTGCCACACAACAGGATGTGTTGACCTGAGACCTCTTGAAGATGGTTTCCTTATCTCTACAAGGCGGCTCTTTTGGGGGGATTATTATGACAACCAAAGTGATTATATAAAACAAGTGATACAGGGCACCTGGGGGCTCTGTCGGTGAAGCGTCTGCCTCCGGTTCAGGTCATGATCCCAGGGTCCTGGGATGGAGCCCCGCCTCGGACTCTCTGCTCAGTGGGGTCTGCTTCTGCCTCCCCCTTCCCCCCTGCTCATGCTTTCTCAAATAAATAAAATCTTTAAGAAAATAAAACAAGTGGTAGAGCTTAGCATACAAGAGCCACAGGGATTGTGTCAATTAAAGGGAGACTGTAAGGCTGTGGTTCGTTGTAGTATTGCTCACAAGTACGTGCTGTCCTGCGCTGAGGGAGTATTGGATTTCCTCAGTCCTCACGGCCATCAGACTGGACCACGTACCTGACTTTCTCTAACGAAATCATCACTTCCCAACGCTAAGTGCAGAGCCAGCTGGTCGTCTGCCCTCTTCTCCCCGTGCTGAGACTAGCAATGTTCAGATTAGATGCTACTCCTGGAGTAGAGTGGAGCCCAACCGCAAACCACAAACATCAAGTGTGTCAAACAAATCTCTGTAGCAACGAAAATCTTAAGTCCTTTGCGACTGCAGCATGACCTTGTTTATCACATTGAAGGTATTGCAAGAAAAGCCTTTATTACTCTATAGCCACTAACACGCACCATTTCAAAAATGGACCAAAGAATAGATGTTTCTCCTGATTGTCAGAAACCGCGTACAGGCAAACAGGATTAAGCCTGGCCAGGATCTGCCAGAAGTTGCTCTGCATGGGCCCGGCTGGGAAGTCACCTGCACTTCTCTAGCACCATCCTGTACAGATTCAGGCAAACGCCTGGGAGGACAGTAGCGCTCTGCACACGCCCGAGTCAGCCTGCTGCTTTCACTCCAGTATCTAGGGAGGAGTTGAGAACAACCTGGAACTTAAAATCTCACTTCCTCAAAGCATGACCAGGGGACCTCCGTATCAGAATCACCCGGGAGCTGATGAGAAACGCGAACCCGAGGCCCCATTCCAGGCGTTCCCAATCTCTGGCTCCTTCAGCCACTCCATTTGGGCAGTTCCATACAAGCGACCAAACGACCCACCACCTTCTCTGCCAGGAAGCAGTGTTCCGGATAGAGGCTTCCCATTAGCCTGGGACCTAGAGTGAACGTGTAGCAGAGACTGTGACAGGAGTCTGGAAACATGTACTACTTCCTTGTAATCTTGTGAACCATGGACTGTGAGGTCCTTGTTACTGTAGCAGTGTACTTTAACATGCAGATACACATCTTCTGAAGAGAATAAAATGTTAAAGAATGCAGATACTATTTATACAAGTATTTCATTTTTGGTAGTTGACTTACAGTGACTTTTAGATATAGCTGTGTGGTACCCTCATAAAGTAGTTGCAAATTGTTATGTAAATTAAAAATGAATTCTTATTGCTGCAAGTAGAAACTAAGACAGCTTCTTATTTGGCCTTGATGCAGATGACATTTATTTTAATTGCCGTTTGTAAATTTTTAAGTTACTTCAACATTATGATTGCTAATACAATTTTAAGTAGTCTTATATCTGGGATGATGGAACCATTCTGTATCCTGATAGAGGTGCAGGCACGAGTATTGTGTATTAAGTTTCTTACACCTGTATATGTAAACTTTACTGTATTATCTTAAAAAGCAGATTTTTCTTTAAAGAGAAAAAAGTAGCCTTATTAAAGTTTAAGACGAGGTAATAGTCCCCCTACAAACACTACTTTTTTTCAGGTGTCTTAGAGAATATCCTACAAGGAATGGAGTTAATTTGATTAACTTTCACTTTTTAAAAATAAACTTGGGTTACAAAATGAAACTACTAATTCCTACTTCAGATTGACGATTAAACAAGAGGTAATTAAGTGCAATAATATGTTAAAGGCACTTAGTATGTACTTACAATATAGACAATATTAAGAGAAAAAAACTTGCTCACCCACTAAGGAATATTCCATTCTTTATAACTGAACCTATTACATAAATCACTGTAGCCCTGAGGATTGCTGAACAAAAGTTTTAAAACATGAGAACTATGGACTACCTTTGTTACGTTAGACGGCCATTTAAAATCTTTAATCAAATTTCATCAAAGATTATCAGCCATATTACATGCCACGATTAGCTTTCTATAAACAACCTTGTTTCTGTGTACAAATCAGTGTCAATGAAATAAAAAAATAAAACCGTATCCTAGGCAAAGAACTTTATTAACCTTGTTTCAAACTTTATTCCCAGGCTTCTTCAGCTTAATTAGCTGCAAAGAATGAATTGTGTGTATAAGCAAAAACTGAAAAGAGCTGCAGTGTCCAAGGGGCTTGGGCTTAAAAATATTAGAGATCTAGATTTTATCAGATCCATGAACAAAATTTTAAAAAGCAGTCATAATATAAAATAGCAGCTCCCAGTAACTTCTTCAAGTTTTATCTTCTTCAGAAGTTGACTCAATTCAGTTTGCTTCATTCTTGGAAGCTTCATCAAAATTCTCCACAAGATCTAGA
Source organism: Nyctereutes procyonoides (assembly GCF_905146905.1). Lineage (NCBI taxonomy): Eukaryota > Metazoa > Chordata > Mammalia > Carnivora > Canidae > Nyctereutes > Nyctereutes procyonoides. Next base: position 29,214,135 of record NW_026575052.1, read on the forward strand.
AAAAGAAAAAAACAAAACTCTGAAAAAAAAAATCTACAAATCAAGTTTAAAAAATGCTCTCAAAATATATCCTACAGTTAAATCAGGATATACATTTAAATTTAAATACTTTATTTCAAAAAATAAATAAATAAAATAAATACTTTATTTCCAATGAGACCACCACCCATTTGGCACATTTTCAAGTGTAGATTTTGGCATGTAATTAAGACAAGGGAAAGAGGGAAATTCACATTAATCTGCTTATGACATAAATACTGTGCTTAAGAAATACATACATACTCTTCCTGGTTCCATTTCACCCAAAGGACTAATACAATTAGTTAATATGGGGGTGAGAACCAAAGAATACCATCACAAACAATGCGAAGCTTTCTAGGATTCCTAAAGGACACCTGTCTATGCAATACTGAAATATTTCAGTCTAGTGATTCTACTGCTCAATAAGCGTATCTTACAACAAAACAAATTATCAAATAACAACTAATAATAAAAAATGCCTCCTGATTGCCAAGAGTCTTCCCGATTTTATAAAGGATGGTTGTACCATTCCTTAAGACATCTGAATTTCTCCATGCCTTCTCATAAATTTACTGATCTCAAAGTAGGAAACAGGTCATTCATCATCTACCAGTTATTCTACTTATGTGACAATATACACACTTATTTATTCAATATTTGAAGTTAGATACTTACACCTTCTTGGGAACCCAATCAGAAAAAGCCAAGTCTATAAACATAACTCCTAGTTAAAAAACACTGCATTATTATTTCCATTCTGAGCAAGGTTCCTGTCTTCCTTTCCTGTCCTTTACCTTATAACCCCTTCCTCCAAGATAGTCTTTCCGGCAGTAAAAAGATTTGTTACTCTCCCTTGTTAAGATTCTTTAGTTTAACTGTAAATAAAGGTTCCTACCTGGAACTTCATCATCATCATCCTCTCCGGTAGCAAGTGGTGCTTTTCCATCCACGGCTGTGAAAGGGAAATGTATACATTACACATTTGTTAAGTCTGTGATAAACATTAACCAAAAGACCAGATGAAAAGCCAAATGTTACAACTTATGTTCATATGACAACAGTGACATTTGAGATTTCACCCTAAGTACTAATAACAACATGGTAGCCTAAGGTCTACAAATGAATCAGAATGCTATTAACAGACAACAAAACAAATTCCATGCCCATCTTTTCAATCCCTCTGGCCCACCACAGGTCCTGAGGTGGTATAAAAACAACAGAGTACCCCCAAGGTACAAGTAAATCCATATAGCAAAATATGGTAAAGTTTCCCTAGGCAGGCAAAAATTGACTGTTTTTTCAAATATTGTGGTTTTGTGCATGTCATATAACAAAATACTTTCATCAAAAAATTAAGTGCCACTTTCTTAAGAAAAGACTATTAATACTGGGGGGTGGGGGGAGGAGAAAGAGCACAAGCCAGGGGGAGGGGGAGAGGGAGAAGTAGAGGGAGAGGCAGACTCCCTGCTGAGCAGGGAACAGGATGCTAGGCTCAATCCCAGGACCCTGAGATCATGACCCTAGCCAAAGGCAGAGAGATGCTTAACTGACTGAGCCACCCAGGTGGCCCCTCCACCTTCTTTTTAATACACAACAAAGTAAACTATTCTTGGGAGTTGAAAGCTCACAGTACTAGCACTATCAGATTTTTTTTAAAGATTTTATTTATTTATTCACGAGAGACACAGGCAGAAGAAGTAGGCTTCCTGCAGGAAGCCCAACACAGGACTCTGGGATCATGCCCAGCCAAAGGCAGATGCTTAACTGCTGAGCCACCCAGGCATCCCCCTTTCAGATTTTCAATGGGATACTTCCAAAGCCTATTTTAGCCCTGAAGGCCTTTGACTTACTAAAATTTCTTAGGCCTCTCACTGTGACACACAAACACCAAAAAAAAAAAAAAAAAAAAAAGAAAACAACAACACCCAAAACTATGTCTATATAAAACATTAAAAGAGAAAGAGTGAATGCCTAGAAAAACATGGATGACTAAATAACAGACCATATAATAAACCTGTCTTGCTTCTACATTGCCATTCTTCAAAATTTTAAATAGAGGACCACAGCATAAAGTAGCTACATCTCTCAATGGACTTACTCAACAACAGGATTTTCTGCCCTGATCAAAATCCTTGTATTAAAAATACCCAAATAAAAAAAAATAAAAATAAAAATAAAAAATAAAATAAAAATACCCAAATAATGCCAGTCCAATTCTTAAACATTACTGGTAATACCAGCTGTAAATATGACTGAAAAAATTTGACAAGTTATAATGTATCTTAATGAATTCTAAACTCTCAGTTATCAAAAAAGCAAAAAATTAATGTATTCATCATTTCCAGCTGGTAAAAGTAAAAATTTTAAATCTCTGATCCATAGGAGAAAACAAATATTACACTGAATCCAGTATAATGATCACAGCATATTAGTTAACTTCTTGAACACACTAAGAACACCTGCTTAGAAGTCATTGTAAGGGGTGCCTGGGTGGCTCAGTTGGTTGGCCGCCGCCTTCGGCAGGAGTCACAATCCTGGGGGGATCTACTTCTCCCTCTCCCTCTGCCTCCCCCATCTCAACTCATGCTTGTGCTCTCATATGAATGGGTTACAAAAAAAGTCATCGTAAAAATTGTTACTTTTTAGAGGAAAACTGGCATTTCCAAATGTAGAGATATTCATATCTACTTGAGATCTTAGAAATTTACTGATAACTCAGTAATCCTGGGCAAAACCACTACTGGAAACTTACATTGTTTGGGCAGAGCTTCAGCCAGTCTTCTTAAACTAGTCAGACTGTCTGCACCAAGCTGGTTTAAGATACTGGGTAGCATTTCTGTCAGCTGCTTTGTCTCAGCATGGCCTGTAATGGTGAAAGTGTTCGCTGCCAGCGATGCCTGAACTTTAGGGTTGTTAAAATGGATCACTGTTCCTTGGTTTGTGAACATATTCACCTACAAAGAAAAAAAAATTTTGATTAGCAACACCCACCAAATTTTTCAAAAACCAAACATTCTATTAAGGAAAAGCTGAGGTCTGGCTAACTAATCTACTACCTCACAGTGAAGCACAGGTTATATTTTGCCTAGAATGGGAAGTGCACTCTAATTGCTTTCAGATTTAGCAATTTCCCTAATATTTACTAGTGGAGTGAAAACCTACTTTAGAGGGATATGAAATTCTCTGATAGGAGTGGGGGAGAAAAAAAGAAAAAAACTTAATGTATAACCATTAAAAGCTTTTCCCAACGACATCTTTTTTTTTTTTTAAAGATTTTATTTATTCATGAGAGACAGAGAGAGAGAGAGAGAGAGAGAGAGACAGAGGCAGAGACACAGACAGAGGGAAAAGCAGGTTCCATGCAGGGAGCCTGACGTGGGACTCGATCCTGGGACTCCAGGATCACGCCCTGGGCTGAAGGTGGCGCTAAATCGCTGAGCCACCCTGGGCTGCCCACAACATCTTGTTTTATAAAGAAATAAAATTTGGCACTTACTTCTTCAATACCAGAGATATTGTTTACCCCTAACTTCTTTAAGGAGAACTGAAGTTTTTTATCATCTGCTGTAGCTGTTCTATGAACCACCTTCTTCTTTCGGCGAGCAGTTCCCTAGAGTGAGGAGAAAAGAAAACAGCACACATCTATACCATACAACAGACATTTTCAAAAAGAAAGTTTGTAATTCCTTTCTGATCTTTGGATCTGTTTAAGAAAATTACCATAAGCACAAACTTCTAGGCAGCAAGTAGGCAATGACGGAAGCCTAAAGAAGGTTAACAAAGGAATTGTCTAGAAATCCTTAATAACTTCTAAGCTTCTAATTTTGTCATATATAAAATGACTTTTTTCCCAGTGCTATTTTTTAGAATATCTGCTCTAGAAGTCATCAAAGAGGTGGCATGTATCAACCTAAATTAAGCCTCAACTAAAAGTTCCAGGTCCAAAACTATCAATCTTTTGTTTTTAATTAATGAAAAATCAACATCCATTAATATTCACAGGCACGACAGTATATGGACACATCCAAATGAGTCTATATACAGACTTCTATAATACCTAAGAGTAAAATCTTAACCCACAAGTCCTTTACATGATCTGCCCTGCCCCTACTAGGCTGTTTTTGACCACATCTCCTATCACACATTCTCATCTTTAGCCAAATAAAACTCACAGTTCCTTCAACAGGCCAAAAAAGAAACTTTGCACATACTGTTCCTTTCTTCCCCTACTATCTGCATTGGTTCCCTCCCTTACTACAGAGCTCTGGTCTTATTTCATCTTATCAGGGGTCTTTCCCACCACTCGATGTAAAAAAAGCAAATTTTACAGTCACCATCTTTTATCTATCCAGATTTTTCTTCATAATAAATACTACTATACGACATAAATGTATTTTATTGTCTCTCTCCGCTCGATAGAATGTAACCTTCTTAAGAGCTTCCATTCTGTTTACTGCTCTGAAGGATACTGAGAACAGTATCTGGCTCACTGAAGGCACTTAGTAACTTGGTGAAGGAATAAATACAGGCTTCAAGAAAACTTGTAGCCCCTTGTACTTATAGACAAGTCTCCAATCTCCTCCTCCTCAAACATATCCTATAAACCTTCAAAGGTAGGCAAATGTGACTCTCAATTTCTGATTAACATTCTTTAATACTCTCATGAACTATTTTATATATGTATAGATTAAGCCCTTTACATGATACATAAAGCTCTTTATGGAAACGTTACCACCCACATATCTCAATATACCCCAACCGCCATACCAATTCCTATTTGTCCTTTAAAACCCTGTTCAAATCACTGCCTCTTTTGTGCCTTCCCTAAACTTTGCAATAAACTGTCCCCAAGCAAAATCATTCCCATCTCTGTATTTTGAAAAGGCTTCTACAGCACTATGTATATTCCACTATGAAAAACAGACTTTAAAAACAAAACACACTTTTAAAAAGGATAACTATCTCCCCTACTAGCGTTAAAGTCCCCTAGGGACCATAAATTTCTTAAATTCCATATTCCCAGGACTGAGTACAGTTAATGGTTTAAGTAAATGATAACTGAACTGAACAAAATATCAATAGCTACAAAAAATACTGGCTACCAACTCTCCCCAAAACCTTCCAGAATAAAAATCACTTTCATGTGGTCATGTAGGTATCTAGCAAAGAATTCTAACAGACATTCTAAACAACTACTATAAGATTCTAAAAAACAAACACCTTCTGTAGATTCCATACACTTCACATCCGTAGAGTTTAATTTTTACTCATATAATTTACTATCAATGCTCTGATCGGATAATGAATAATGTTCTTTTATACCGTTTATCTGAAAGTACCTAACACAGATTTCTCTAAAGCAAAACTAACTCACCGAATTTCACATCGAATAATAAAGAAATTTCTTAAAAGGTAGTTATTTCCATATTACAATGACATAAGTATTTCCTATACTAAATGAAGTTCAATCTCACATCAACCTTAAGAACCTAAAAAACCTAGACTTCCCTTGACCTAGAATGTTTCTCACAGCTAAAGACGGATGATCAGAGTAACAACAGAAAGAAAGCACACAAACACATTATTCAGATTATTTCTTGTGAAACCTGTACTAAGAGATAGTTAAAAACCCTAATACACTGACCCACAAAGAATATAACGAGTTTTTCTGGGACCTGAGGGCCACACCCAGCTCTTAACAATTGCTAAGAAGAAAAAGCAACACCTACTACTTGTTAATGGGCAGGTGCAGATCCTGAAGACTACTGGCTTCAGGAAAGGGAAGAGATCAGGATACATTCATTGTTGGCGGAGTCTGTAATTTCACAGCTGCACCTCTCATCATTTAGGCCTAAGTGCAACTTTTGACTATTTCACAGAAGACTTTCCTTGAAGGCAAATGCTTAAAATTGGAAAAAACTAATAGGTAATAACCTTGTCCCAGGGAAGCTTTACAAGTTTTACCAAGTTGAAGACCTGCTTTGTTCCAACAGGCTACCACACCCTGTTAAACACTAGGAATGTGCTAACAACCAAGTACATCTGGGGGGGGGGGGGGAGTTTCTGAGTTAGGTAAATTACTCAGAAAACAATCTAAAAACTCCCAACTTCAAAAAAAAGAATACCCTTGGATCAGTATCCAGCAGGAAAAATCAATTACCCAAAAACTTACCTAAAAACCTACCAAATACTCTCATTCTCTCAGTTTTAGCACATTTACAAAATCAAAACGGAAGGGTTAGTTGCTTAGGTAATTATTTTCAGATCCACAGTCACTGCCCTTAAAATCTGTGATGTACCTTTAGCAAAAGATTATCTTCCAAAATGTCCTAGAAAATGCCCAACTACTCTGGATTGCGTTTAGGTAAGAAGGCACGATAGGAAAGCCTTAACTTGAAAGAGACACAAACCTCTATTAAGGACAATTATCACCCAGAAGCTTGTGTTACAAAGTACAATTTAAAAGATAAGTGGAACTCATGTCCCGACTTAGTGCATCTAAAAAAATAAAAAATAAATAAACAAAAAAGCGAAGCACCGAATGTATACAAACTTCGTGCCAAAACGAGAGTGTGAGAGCCACAAGGATTGCCTGACCCCAATGACACTTCTTCTCACTAAGGAAACACGATCGTTCTACCGAGACACCGACACTGAAGACACATTTTACCCGGGAGCGAGGTTTGTCATTTAAGTGCTCTTTCCATCCGGACTCCTTTTCTTTTCACTGAACACACGCGCGTCCCACGGACACGCTCCCTCGTGCACCGTGTAACCCCGCCTCCTCCCCTCCCCCGCCCTCGCCCTGCTGGCTCCACGAAATGCCCTCTAGAGACGGTGACAAGCCAACGATTCAAGGAAAGCAAATACAAAACCTTAAAAAAAAAAAAAAGGCAAAAAAAAAAAAAAAGAGCAAGTCCCCCAAACATTAAAACTTAAAAAAAACAAAAACAAAACAAATCCCGAGAAACTGTTAAAACTTACTTTCCCACCAATGCGCACTTGTGCTTGCAATTTGGCGAGTTTCTCCTGGTTCATGATAGTTTCTTTCATCTAGAAAAACAGGAAACCCTCAGCGAGGAAGCGTCTGGTTCACTCTAGCATTCCACGCTCGTTATTTCCCAAGACACCATCGGGGGAGGGGGAAAAAGAAGAAGAGGGGAAAAAAAAAAAAAGGAGTCCTGAACAGGCCGAGGCCTGACTTCCCAGGGCACCCCGCGGGGCTCCGTGGAGCCCCCGCCAAGCTCCCCCGGCCCCGCCCCCCGCGCGGCCCCCGGCCCCGCCCCCCGCGCAGCCAGCAGCCCCAGCCCCTCCCCCCCGCCCCCGCCCCGGCCCAGCCAGGGCCTCCCCGGCCCGGCGCGGCCCGGCCACTGTCCGCAAAGCCTCGCGGTACCTGAGGCTCCTGTCCTCGGGTCCCGCCGCGAGGTGGAGGAAGAGACGGCGTCGCCTCGCCCCCAGGGCAGCCGCCCCTGGCTCGCCCTCGCCCCCGAGAGTCAGCCTGAGCGGGGGCGCCCGTCCGTCGCATCGCCTTGCTCTCCTCAGCCCTGTCCCTCCCTGTCTCGCTCCTTCCGGGCACTTCCCGCCCCCGTTCCCGTCCTCCTCCCACGCCGGCGTCCAGAGCCTTTGTGTACCTTGTTGGAGCGCAAATGGGACCGCGCGGGGGACTAGGGTTGGCGCTCGGGGGGTCTCAGGCGGACCAGCTGAGGTTAGGCGCACACACGCGGGGACGCAAGATGGCAGCTAGAGGGAGGCCGGAAGTGACGCAACGCGGCTTCCGCCCGAAGTCCGGAAGCGAGCTTTGCCGCGAGCCCCGCGCTCCACTGCGCACGCGCGCCCGGGGCCCCGGCGTGGGTGGGCGCGGGTGGGCGGGGCGGGCCCGGCGGGGCTCCATGTGCAGCCGTGGCCGGGCCACGAGTGAGCCCCCCGGGTCGGCCCTTTGCACGGTTGGGATTGAGTGGGTCGGCCCGCGGGCCCGCCCTTCCCGCCGTCGGGAGCGGGAACGCGTGGGGCCCCCGGCGTGCGCTCCCGCGGCCCCGCTCGCTGACTGCGGCTCGGAGCCCTCGTCCGAGGGTCGCAGACGCTCCCTCTGCGGCCGGAATCCGCCTTTTTTCAAGACGTTTTCCCACAACCGAGTCCAGGTCAGCGGATCGTGCCTCCCCGGACGAGGCGGCGCGGCGGGCTGCAGGACCCCGCTCTGCGGTTGCTGGCGAGCGCCTTGGGGCGCGTCCCGGGCTGGGGCTTCCAGCGGGCGCCGCGGGCTGCGTGGGCTCCGCGTGCTCCGTGGACTCCGCGGGCTGCGTGGGCTCCGCGTGCTCCGTGGGCTCCACGTGCGCCGTGGGCTCCGCGGGCTGCGTGGGTTCTGCGGGCTCCGTGGGCTCCACGTGCTCCGTGGGCGCCGTGGACTTCGTAGGCTCCGCGTGCTCCGTGGGCTCCTAGGGTGCCGTGGGCTGCGCGGGCTCCGTGGGCTCCGTGAGCTCCGAGGGTGCCGTGGGCTGCGCGGGCTCCGTGAGCTCCGTGGGCTCCGAGGGCCTGGGCATGGAGCCGGGCTATGCGAGTGTCAGCGCCCCCCCCTCCGCCCCCCGCGTGCGGGACTCTCATTTCTTTTTTGTTGTTTAACAAAAACTTGGCTCCTTGATATCAGTGGGCATGGATTTTACAATGAACAAGTGTTGAACACATTTTCTTTTTTTTTTTTTTTAAGATTTTATTTATTTATTTATTCAAGAGACACAGAGAGAGAGAGAGAGAGAGAGAGATTGGCAGAGACACCGGCAGAGGGAGAAGCAGGCTCCATGCAGGGAGCCCGACGCGGGACTGGATCCCAGGACCTAGGGTCACGCCCCGGGCCGACGGCAGGTGCCTAACCGCTGCCCCACCCGCCCCGGGGCGTCCCCCCAATCTTGTTTCCTAACTGCGCAGTCGCAGTCAAAGGAGAATTTGTGCCCGGTGTGTTTGGAGGCTGAATTCCCGGCGCGGCGGTGTCCAGCTTCGAATCGCTGCGCTTCGCCATGAGGCTCTTGCAGGGTAAAAAATGAGCCGGAGAGCTCTCCTCTCCGGGGAAGATACAGTTTCTAGGACAAAAAGGACCCCGTGGGTGCAGATTCTGTCCAATTAAAATGAATCTTTCTGTTTTGGGATACTTTTCTCGTGTAAATCTGTTACAATGTAGCGTCTCTAAGAAAAATAGGACAGCTGTCTTGCTTTTTTTTTTTTTTTTTTAAGGGTAAGTGTAGCAGTTGGTATTAGGAAACAGTGTTGCTCTTCTCTTAAACAGGAGTCAGGGTGAGTACAGAAGAAAGAGGAGCCGTTAGGCTAAGTGGGTTACTGTAAAGGTCAAAGTGACCGCCAGCATCATTCAGTGCAATGTGCAAATGTGCAAATACTGCAAAGTGTATAGAAATACACCCCTTTGGGGGATGCCTGGGTGGCTCAGGCGGTTAAGCATTTGGCTCAGGGCAGGATCCCGGAGTCCTGGTCATCGAGTCCCCGTGGGGCTCCCTGCTCCACGGTGACCCTGCTTCTCCCTCTACACTCCCCCTGCTTGTGCTCCTGCTCTCTCCCTCTGCATCACATAAATAAAATATTTATAATTACTTTTTAAAATTTATTCATGTGAGGGAGAGAGAGGGGGCAGAGATACAGGACGGAGAAGCAGGCTCCATGCCAGGAGCCCTACGTGGCACTTGATTCTGGGACCCCGGGGTCACGGCCTGGGCCAAAGGCAGGCACTAAACCAGCGAGCCACCCAGGGATCACCACATAAATAAAATCTTAAAACAAAACCTCCCATTTTTCCATCTTTGTTCAGGAACACATTCCCAGCCCTCCTTCTTCCATGTTATACTGAGGGCATTTGAAACTTTCAAGTCATACAATGTTTTTTTGAGCATTTACATAAATACACCATTCTTTCACCTACCTGTCACCTGATTGACCTTTTAAATACCTGTTTTTCAGGAAATATCCCAGGTTATTTTTAATTTTCCTTTGGTTCCCACTTGTCCTGGGCTTTTCAAATTTTTAAGACTCATCATGTTGCAAATCATGAAAGGTCCCCTAATGGGAAGAAAAGAGAATTTTGATTTTTGACTTCTGCTGCGACATTCTGTGAATGGTTAGGAAATCCAGATTCTGAATATTTACATTCTTATGTATAAGAATATTTATATTCTTAGTAATGTTTATATACCAGTCTTTTAAAAAAGTAATTGAAGGTTTTTTAACTCCAGAAAAAAGTTACTATCTTAGCAATGACAAGAATAATTCACAATATCTATGGCGAATACGAGTTAGTAGTTCCCACACTTAACTGCTGAACTTGAACAAACTCAAGGATTCAACATGACCTCGGTCAATAGATAGGCAAGAAAGGGGAAACCTGTGTGCTGGCCTTTGTTTATAGTTTGTGATCTAATCAAAGTCCATGAATCGTTTTCACCTCTCAGTTGGACTTAAGTTGGCTTTGACCCAAACTCAAATACATACTTGATGTAATGATTTTGTGCCCATTTTGTGCCCATTTTGACTCATGGAAGGGTATTGGGAATCACTGTGGTTCTAGTTGCCTTGTGATCTGGCCCTTGACTGATAGCCACAATGGACCTTTTGTCTGTTCGTTTCTACATCTCCTTGAACTTCTAATACCCCCACTTTTGTCCAGTTACTGTCTGCAACTCATGTAGCTTTTGGTTTAAAAGTCTCCGGAAAGCCTTCCCTGACACCCTCAACCCCATTAAGTTACATCCATCGTTGTTATTTTTAGTTCTGGTACTTTATTAAATGTAAAATGATAGATTGATAATCTTGTTGAGTTCATGGAGGATCAAACCAGGAGTCTTTTTTTTTTTTTTTTTTTGCACAAAATTAATGTTTATTCCACCTTTGTGTCATATTCCTGGATCCTTCACCAATGTTACATGAGGAAAAAAACAAAAGCAAAACAAATGAAAAACTGAAATCAGAATCACTAATGTTATCAAGTAGGGAAAACAAATAAATTAAAATCTAGCAGCCATCAGCAAGAGTACAGCAAAGACAATGCTGTAAAAAGAAACAAAGAAAATTGCTAGAAAACTGTATGCATCATACTCTTTAAACCAGCAAAATATGCTCCTGCATACAATGGAACATAAACAGAATGTTTTTCCTGTAAGGTATAGAAATGGAAGTTCTTTTTTGAATATTGTGGATGGGCAAAATCTGTTTATATGGTAATTCTACTAAGCTATTACAGAGTGGGCCAGGAACACATTTATGGATTCTGGGGATGATGTGTACTGTTAATTCTTTGATTGGGATAGTGGACACTCTAGCCAAAATAAAAAATATATATATATGAACACAGAAGTACAAGACAAAGGTGAATGAGACTTCTCTTATATCTTAGCAACATTTAGATGGAAATCAACTTTAAATGCAGTCCACTCTGCTTTTGAAGAGGCTTTGGTTCAGCTCCCAAATCTCGATTGCTTGACGCAGTCTCCTATGAGAATACTCAGAAGGTGTCTTCTTAAACAACAAACCTATTTTTAGTAGTGGAGCCGCTCTTTGTAGCTGTGTCTGCATGGGACTGATAACCAATCACTATCTTTGGAGGAAGTCCTAACCTTTCCTTGTATACCCTCCCTATATGTGTAACAGCCTCTCTGTTTTCACATTCAGTAGTCCATATTGCTATCTTATCACCTTTAGCTCTAACATTAACAACAGCTCCACATACATCATCACTGTAGTCATCAAAAGATTCTCCAATAAGGCACAGCAGTGTCTCTAGCCAAAAGCGATCCAGGTCACTACGTCTCTGCTGCTTGTTCAATGTAATTAGCCATCGTCCTCCTCGTTTGTTTTTCTCATCTTCCCACATAGGCTCAATACCATCCTTAAAAAGTGAGTAGTCACAGCCAGGCATTAAATTACTAGACAACTGGATGTGGTTGTACAGAGCCCAAAAGTCTTCAACAGTATCAAACTTAGAGATCAGCCGAAGGTTTGCTTGCCAAGTTTTGCTTTTATCATTTTTAAAAAACCAGAGTGCCCATCTGTTCTGTAAAGGATGTTTAATATAGTGTTCTGGGTTAGCAACCTCCTGATTAGATTCTGTTTTCTCTTCTTCTGTAGGCAGGGGATTAGGAGTAGGGGTGGTTTCCGGTTCCACAGTCGCCATCTTAGATCGAGTCTTTTTTTTTTTTTTAATTTTTATTTATTTATGATAGTCACAGAGAGAGAGAGAGAGAGGCAGAGACACAGGCAGAGGGAGAAGCAGGCTCCATGCACTGGGAGCCTGATGTGGGATTCGATCCCGGGTCTCCAGGATCGCGCCCTGGGCCAAAGGCAGGCGCCAAACCGCTGCGCCACCCAGGGATCCCCCAGGAGTCTTTTTTTTTTTTAATAAATTAATTTTTATTGGTGTTCAATTTACCAACATACAGAATAACACCCAGTGCTCATCCTGTCAAGTGTCCCCCTCAGTGCCCGTCACCCATTCACCCCACCCCCCACCCTCCTCCCCTTCCACCACCCCTAGTTCGTTTCCCAGAGTTAGGAGTCTTTATGTTCTGTCTCCCTTTCTGATATTTCCCACACATTTCTTCTCCCTTCCCTTATATTCCCTTTCACTATTATTCATATTCCCCAAATGAATGAGAACATACAGTTTGTCCTTCTCCGATTGACTTACTTCACTCAGCATAATACCCTCCAGTTCCATCCACGTTGAAGCAAATGGTGTCTCCCAGGAGTCTTAATAACAACTTCTAGGTTGATGTTGAGTGTTGGCTCTTTGACAGTTGGATCCTCACGGAAATCTGAGGAGGTAGTTTCTTCCCGTATTACTTCTCATATCACTGGCCGTCTAACTAACGCTTAAAGAGTTGAGGTGTGAAGATTGACACCACTTCATTTATCCTCCATCAGCTGTACCATCTCTGTGCATCTGAATCTGTAAATTTTGCCTTTCTTGCTGTTAACACACAGAAGAGGGGATCCCTGGGTGGCTCAGCGGTTTGGCGCCTGCCTTTGGCCCAGGGCGCGATCCTGGGGTCCCGGGATCGAGTCCCACGTCGAGCTCCCGGCATGGAGCCTGCTTCTCCCTCTGCCTGTGTCTCTGCCTCTCTCTCTCGGTGTCTATCATGAATAAATGAATAAACAAATATTTTTAAAAAACACAGAAGAAATATTCCCTCCACTTGTACGTTTGTGCATTTCATATAGGACCTTGATTCTTCTGTTAAATCCCTCTTATATCTGTTTTCCCCCTACAACTAGGTCATTCCACCAGTATGCTAAAATGCCTCCCTTTCAGGTGTTTCAGAAGAAAACCAAAAACTTTTTTTTGATCTCTGTTCTGCTCCAGCCACTACTTAATTTTGGTGTTTCCTTTTATAGCAAAATCTCTCCAAAGAATTGTCTAAACCTCCATCTTGACAAATCTGAAAGGCAAATTCTTAGTTCTCATTTTAGCCTTTAAGTAGCATTTGACGCACCTGGCTACTTGTACATTTTTTAAATATTTTCTTCTCTAGGCTCCTGGAACATCTCGCTTCCTGGGGTGTCTTACTGACACCTCAGTCTACTTTGCTTTATCTTCTTTCTCTGCCTTCTAAATATTAGAGTTGCATACATTTTAGTCCTATCTTTTTTTCTACCTACACTCTTCCTAAGTCTTTTCATTCAGTCCCATGGCTTTAAATCTTAACTTTATTTTGCTAAGTCTCAAATTTATACTGCCAACCCTAACTTTTTGATTATCAGACTGAATATCCTTCTTACATTGTTGTGGAAAACTTCAAGTACATAGGAGCACAAATAATATAATGAACTTCCATAGACCCACTATATAGCATCAGCAGTTATTAAATTAATACATATTTATTTTAGAAAACTTATATAAGATCACTCTGGAAGAAAGATACAGAAAGTTGAGTGCTAGGAAAGGGAGGAAGAGGAGCAGACAAGGATTTTTTGTTTTGCAGGGAACGTTGATAGAGAAACAATCTTGTGTGAAGATGGGGAGAGAAAACAGCTAAAATGTGCTTAAAAAGAAAAGATTTACTGAAGTCACAGGGATTATCCAAAACATCTTTTTTTTTAAAGTTTATTTTTTTTTTTTTAGTAATTTTTATACCAAATGTGAGGCTCAAACTCAGGACCTCAATATCAAGAGTCACATGCTCCTCTGACCGAGCCAACCAGGTGCCCCCAAAGCATCTTCTAAAATCTCAGTTGCCTAATATACTCTATATTTCTGAGACCGGAGTGAAACCAAGGAGGTCAACAACTTTTTTATAATTAAAAAAAATAAAATCTTTAAATTTTTACTTGGTGGGGGAAAAAAACCTACTGAAAATCAATTGCTCTTAGAATATACATTGCCTGCAGTCAGACAAGGATGATAAATGGGTACGAAGATCCTAGAACATCAGTAAGAAAGCAAAGCATGATCAAAGTCTACATTATCCAAATTTTGCTGATCACCTATTTAGTGTACAGTTTATTATCTTCACCACGCTAAAATATTTTTAAGGGCTTTCATAGCTATGTAATCCTCCCCAATCCTATTATCTTCTTAGTCTTTCAAATTGCTTAAGGTAATAAACTTAACACTTTATAGAGGCCAGTCTTCTTTCTTCTTGCCATGACTGCTATTCTTTATTAGTTGCAATTCAGTTTATCAGTGTTTATATGCTGAGAGTTTCCAGTATGTGCCTTCTTATAAACAGCATAAACCAAAGTGAGAATTGTATCTTACACACTAGTAAAAGCAAGCGCTACAATGACGGTGGGTCAATATGGATGATGGACTTTGTTGCTAGGTTCAGTATTTTTGTATTAAAACTGATATGGCAACAAGAGGAAAAGGACTGACAAACTGGTAAACTTTAGTTGCTTTAGTGAGTATGTGGAGTTGTCATTTATAAAGATAGGAGAGGACTTGGCATATAAGGAACAGAGGAATATAAAGAACTTCAAGGAAATTAAATCAGATCCTGCAGAAAAATGTATATACTGGTTTATTTGTATGTCTTTTAAAAGTGACTGGAAAATACTCGCAACAAGATAGTATTATAAATCCGACGTCCTTTTAAATATATCTTCCAATTTAATATTTGCTAACTTTGCCAGCATCCAGCATCCTTGTTTGCTTTTCTTGGGAGTCCGAACTTGTATTTTTGGTTTAAAGAATAAGGGGGTTGTAGGAACAAGGAAAGTGATGTAGCAGATTGACACTCTACATTTTATATCATTTTGGAGCTGCAAAGGTAAATTACAGGTCCAAGTGGCTCAAACTTTGGTTTGAGAACAGGAAACTGAGAGCCACAGGAAAATTAAAGCTTTAAAGGTATGTCTTGGGGGCGCCTGGGTGACGTGGTGGGTTAATCATCTGACTCTTGGTTTTGCCTTAGGTTGTAATCTCCGGGTTCTGGGATTGAGCCTGGCATCAGGCTCCTGGCTCAGTGGGGTATCTGCTTCCTCCTCTGCCTCTCCTCTTTCCAACCCCTACCATCCTGCTTGTGCCCCTTAGCCTCGCTCTTGTGCGCACTCTCTCTCTCTCTCTCTCTCAAAAAAGGCGTGTCCTGGAAGGAGGTGGGGCTAATGCAAATTTAGCAAGTAAAAATAAAAAGTTTGAAGCAACCTTTCTTGTTAGGCAGAAAATGCCAGCAGAGCATTAATTTTTCTAGTAGATTTTTAAAAAATTAAAAGTTAGCTTAAAAGTTAGCTGCTATTAAAAAAAGCACTGTACCAAGTTTATAGAGACAAAGAGTCCAGCCCAACTTTCTCTCCGTGTTTGTAAGCTGAGCCACCTCCAGCAAGACTATCTCACACGGCCCTTAATTCAACCTGATTTTTTTAATTTAAAAAAAATGGTTTTGCCCTTTCTATTTTTTTAAAAGATTTTTAAAATTTATATTGTTTGAGAGAGAGAGAGAGGGAGAAGGAGAAGCAGACTCCCTGCTGAGCAGAGTCAGACATGGGACTATCCCAGGACCCCGAGATCGTGACCTGAGCCCCAGGCAGATGTTTCACTGACTGAGCCACCCAGGCGCCCCCGCCCTTTGTATTTTTAGGTTACATTTAAGCACCTTTAAAGATGTATTCTGCAGTTTATTGGGGAACTTTTTTTTTTTTAAAGCTTTTATGTGCTCAAAACAATGTGACTTACGGAAACCAAATCTATAGACATTTTAAAATTTAAACTGGGGTAACTTGGTGACTGCCAAATTGTAACTGACTCACTTTCTTGTTTCAATAGTTTGTCTTCTCCCCAAGCTCACATCCAGTGCTAGCCAGGACCATCACACATCCCCAGGGGGATTTCCTTCCGTGGGCTAATGGCCTGTCTTAAAGTCTACACCTTTTAGGTTTACTGTCAGGACACCCAGTGTTTATTTGTCAGATACATTACACTGCTCATGTATTACTTTTTCTGTTTTTTTTTTTAAACCAAGTTGTTAAGGTAGAAAATAAAAGACCAATATATAATTAGTGACTTCATTTGGTTAATAGAACTGTCCAGATTTCAAACCTAGAAGGCATTTCATTTTGTATATTCCTAAATCATTTGTCACTGATATAAAAAAGTGGGAAAAAAAACCCAGAAGTAATCATTTCATTGTTTGCATTTGGGTGGTAGACCCAGTATTCTTGATATATGGTAGGATGATTACTTTTTTTTTTTAGTTGACATATTTTTTTTTTAAGTTGACCTATCTGCAGACTTCTATTCCATATACATGTTAGGCTTGTTAAATTATTTTAAAATTGCATTGACATTGTGTAGATTAATTTGGGAAGCTTTTATATCTTTACTAATTGTATGAATCTGCTTTCAGTTGTAGTAAATAGATATGGCTATTTTTACAGGTATATTATAGGGAATTGGTGCTTAGAAAATTATTGAATGGGCTGGAAGAGTGGGCTTTAGCCTAGGCATCAAAAATGAGTCCCAGGGACGCCTGGATGGCTCAGCAGTTGAGCATCTGCCTTTGGCTCACAACCTGGTCCCAGAATCCGGGATCGAGTCCCGCGTCGGGCTCCTTGTGGGGAGCCTGCTTCTCCCTCTGTCTCTGCCCCTCTCTCACTCTCTCTGTGTATCTCATGAATAAACAAATAAAAACTTAAAAAAAAAATGAGTCCCAGGATAATACTACAGAACCTGACTGTTAAGGGAGCTGATACTACCCATCAGGGGACGGAGAATCAAGAAGCCAGGACTAGAATTATTGATGTTAAGAATAGACGACTGTAGGGGTGCCTGGTGACTCCATCAAGCATCCTGTCTTGATTTTGCCTTAGCTCATGATCTTGGGGTTCTGGGATTGAGCCCCATGTTGTGCTGCACGCTCAAGGGAGAATCTGCTTGATGATTCTCCCTCTTCCACTGCTCCTCCTCCCACTGGTGTTCTCTCTGTGTCAAATAAATAAGGAAATCTTTAAAAAAAAAAAAAAGACTACTTTAACCACAATGTCAGAGTCAAGAAGATACTGTATTACTCAACACCCACAAAGCCAATGACTGTGCTCTAGAAAGCAGCTGCAGAAAATACTAATATATTCACCACTATGCTCGCTAGCCAAAAAAAACAGCAGCAGGAAAAAAGGCTTTGGCCTTCTACACCAAATCTTACTTAAATGTACCCAATTGGCAGAAATCATTTACTTCAAGAACACTAAAACTGCAAGGGTATCTGGGAAATGTAGTTCTTAGAAAATGTTTTTAAAATATTTTCTTTATTTATTTTAGGGGGCAAGGGATGGACGGGGAAGGAAAGGGCAAGCAGACTCTGCACTGCGCATGAAGCTTGACCAGCTGGATCCTAGAAGCCCACATCAGACCCGAAGATCTGACCTGAGCCAAAATCAAGAGTCAGCTGCTCAACTGACTGAGCCACCCAGGCACCCCTGGGAAATGTAGTTTTTAACTTTTCAAGATTTATAATATAGAAGTAAGCTTTATAAACAGATGCTGAATACCAACCTACCTTGTCCATGAATATAGTGCAACTATTGTTTCAAATATCTTATGTATTTTATTATTATATACATATATATATATATTTAAAGATTTTAGTTATAAGCAATCTCTACCCCCAACATGGGGCTTGAATTTAAAACCCCGAGATCAAGAGTCTCATGCTCTACTGGCTAAACTAGCCAGGCGCCCATATTTTATTTATTTGTTCATTTAAATTCAGTTTGCCAACATATAATACCCAGTGCTCATCCCATCAAGTGCCGCCCTCAGTGCCCGTTACCCAGTCTCCCAGTCACCCCGCCCACTTCCCCTTCTGCAACCCTTTGTTTCCCAGAATCAGGAGTCTCTCATGTTTGTCTTCCTCTCTAAGTCTTCCCCACTCAGTTCCCCTCCTTCCCTTTTAGTCCCTTTCACTATTTCTTATATTCCACATATGAGTGAAACCATATGATAACTATCTTTCTCCGACTGACTGACTTCACTCAGCATCATACCCTCCAGGTCCATCCACGTTGAAGCAAATGGTGGATATTTGTCATTTCTACTGGCCGAGGAATATTCCACTGTATACATAGACCACGTCTTCCCTATCCATCATCTGTCGATGGACACCGAGGCTCTTTCCACAGTCTGGCTATTGTAGACATTGCTGCTGTGAACATCGGGGTGCAGGTGTCCTGGCGTTCCACTGCATCTGTATCTTTGGGGTAAATCCCCAGCAGTGCAATTGCTGGGTCATAGGGCAGATCTATTTAACTCTTTGAGGAACCTCCACACAGTTTTCCAGAGTGGCTGCACCAGGTCACATTCCCACCCACAGTGCAGAGGGCTCCCCTTTCTCCACATCCTCTCCAACATTTGTGGTTTCCTGTCTTGTTAATGTTCCCCATTGTCACTGGTGTGAGGTGGGATCTCATTGTGGTTTTGATCTGTATTTTCCTGATTCCAGGTGATGTGGAGTATTTTCTCATGGGCTTGTTGGCCACGTGTATGTCTTTGGAGAAATGTCTGTCCATGTCTTTTGCCCATTTCATGATGGGATTGTTTGTTTCTTGGATGTTGAGTTTGATAAGTTCTTTACAGATCTTGGATACTAGCCCTTGATCTGATATGTCATTTGCAAATATCTTCTCCCATTCTGTAGGTTGCTTTTAGTTTTGTTGACTGTCTCCTTGGCTGTGCAGAAGCTTTTTATCTTAATGAAGTCCCAATAGCTCATTATTGTTTTGTCTTCCTTGCTTTTATAGATGTGTCTCGCAAGAAGCTCTGTGAGTTCAAATAGTTGCTCAGGCATCCATATTTTATGTATTTTAATTGAGATGACTTTTTGAAGATCTTGCACATGCTTTGTTAGCTGGATTCCCAGATATATTATAGTCTTTTTTAATTTTTATTACATGTGGTTGGTATACAATGTTTATACTCTTTTTTTTAAGAATTATTTATTTATTTATGATAGACACAGAGTGAGAGAGAGAGAGGCAGAGTGTGTCACAGGCAGAGGGAGAAGCAGGCTCCATGCCGGGAGCCCGACGTGGGACTCGATGCCGGGACTCCAGGATGGCACCCTGGGCCAAAGGCAGGCGCTAAATCGCTGAACCACCCAGGGATCCCTCTACTCTTTTTTTTTTAACCTCTTTTATTTTGGATACTTATTTTAGATATTCCTGGTCTGTCAAATTTATCTGTACTACCTTTGTTAAATAGATAAACATTAATTTTTTACTCCAAGGTGATCCAGTCATCAATTTACAGAAAACCCAAAGACAGAAAATCTGTTATTCTACAGAATGAGGGTGGCTCAGTTGGTTGGGCATCCAACTCTTGGTTTCAGCTCAGTTCATGATCTCATGGGCCATGAGATCAAGCCCCACATCGGGCTGCTTGTGGATTCTCTCCCTCGGCCCCTCCCTCCCCTAAAATAAATGAATCTTTTAAAAAAAAAAAAGCTTAAAAAATTATTCCACAGAATACATTCAACAAAATTCAGATTATGAGAAATGATAACACAGTGTGATACTTCAACCAATAAATTTCTGGAAAAGGTGGTGGGGGGAAGGAGAAAAGGGAGATTCTAGGTAAAACGAGACCTAAGAGACATGTTACAAAAAAACAACAAAAGAAAATAGGCAAAACTGTAGTGTATAGGGATGCATGCTTAGGTGATAATACCGACAAGGAAGTAATTATAAACATAAGAACAGTAGTTATTCTTAGGAGGGGAAAGGAGGCTGTCATTGGAAGGAGTGCCTGGGCGATTGCTAGGATGGTGGGCAAAGGTCTATCTTGTGATCTTTGCAGTTTTCTGTATTTGTTATACTTCATAAGTTTTTTAAAAAGCAACACAGAACAATGTAAGATATAATACAAAGATATATTCATACTTGAGATCATATTTCAACATTACAGAGGTGTAATATAATGGGGAATAAATATTTGGTCTTTGTCCCAGAGTTTTGGACCATAGCTCCTAAACCCTTGAAGTGGCAGGAGTGTCTTTTGTATCCTAATGAGATGACTCATGTGCTGGAGCCCACTAGAAGAACTTCAGGATGGGGGAGATTGTCAAAAAGACCAAGGCATGATTAGCGGGTTGAGGATTGGAACTTTCATTTTTTTTAAATTTTTATTTATTTATGATAGTCACACACACACAGAGAGAGAGAGAGAGAGAGAGACGGAGACACAGGCTGAGGGAGAAGCAGGCTCCATGCACCGGGAGCCCGATGTGGGATTCCATCCCGGGTCTCCAGGATCGCGCCCTGGGCCAAAGGCAGGCGCTAAACCGCTGCGCCACCCAGGGATCCCAGGATTGGAACTTTCAGTTCTACCCCTAAACTTCTAGGGAGTGGAGAGGACCTAGAAGTTAAGTTCAAACACCAGTGGCCAATAATTTAATCATTATTTAATCATTATGAAATGAAACCTACAGAGAGACTCCTAAACAACAGAGCTTGGAGGACTTCGACGTTGGTGATTATATCAAGGTGCTGGAAGGATAACACAGCCAAAAGAGGGCTTACACATTCCAAAATCCCCCTTCCTCCATGTCAGGCCCCTGCATCTCTTTGGGTGTTCCTGAGTAACCTTGTAATAAGCCGACAAGCATATGTATTACCTGGGTTCTGTGAGCCACTAACAAGTTCCTAAACCTGGGGAAGGGTCATGGGAACCCTCAATTTATAGCCAGTTGGTAAGGGTGGCCTGGGATTTATGACTGGCATCTGAAGTGGAGACAGTCTTACAGGACTGTGCTCCTGTAACTGATCGCATCTAAGGTCAACTCCAGGAAGATGATGTCCTCATTGAATTGAATTATTAGACACCTAGTTGGTATCTGGAGAATTGGTTGTTGGTATGGGAAAAAAAACACTGAAGTGTGTGTGTGCCTTTGTGGGGCAGAAAATGGGAATGAAGATCAGGGAAGAAGAAAAAGGGGAGGGCCTTGCATGGATTGAAGATAACAGTGTGCTAGTGATGGCTAATGCTTATATAACTGTTCTGAGTATCAATTAAAAATAGTTTAAAAAAATAAAAAAAATAAAAATAGTTTAAAAATTAAATTGTAAATACTCTGCAAACCATTAGAGTACTCTGCAATGAAGCCAAGCATATAGAAGATGGTACTTTATTTCTTTATTTTTTAAAAAGATTTTATTTATTTGTTCATAAGAAGCACAGAGAGGCAGAGGGAGAAGCAGCTCCCTGCGGGGAGCCCAATGTGGGACTCGATCCCAGGACCCCAGGGTCATGCCCTGAGCTGAAGGCAGACGCCCAACCACTGAGCCACCCAGGTGCCCCAGAAGATGGTACCTTTAAAAGAAAAATATGAATGTTTTTTTTTTGCAAAAAAGAATAAGAAACCAGACACTTAAAACAGAAACACCTACATGATGTGAGCAGAAATAAAATGGAAAAGTAGAGGGGATAGGAGTGGAAGCAAGATTTCTCAGAGTATACCTTTTCAGTTAGTTTTGACTTTCGAATCTTCTATATATTGGAACATGTAATCAGAGTAAAAAGAAGAGCAAACCCTAAAATTCTAGAATTGATAATAAACTGAAGCAGAAGAACCTAATTATATCAAATTGTGAAAATAGCTATATAGAGAAGAGAGCTATTTTAGATTATTATTATTTTAATTTTTTTATTTACGATAGTCATACAGAGAGAGAGAGAGAGGCAGAGACACAGGCAGAGGGAGAAGCAGGCTCCATGCACCGGGAGCCTGACGTGGGATTCGATTCCGGGTCTCCAGGATCGTGCCCTGGGCCAAAGGCAGGCGCCAAACCGCTACGCCACCCAGGGATCCCTATTTTAGATTATTTTTTAATGCCTTATGCAGACTGTCCAATCTTAATGGAATATATCCAAAGGAAAAAGGAACTGGAAAAAAATGTAAACCTCACTCAGTAGACTTATTAGTTGCAACATTGGTATTGTAAATTAGAAAACATCTCCTACATATTATAGGATAAAGTAGTGCCTCAGTATATTAATGCCTTGAGAAGCTGAGAATTTGGTTAAGAAAAAAGATACAATATTATAGTTAGTACTTTTTTCTTTCTGTTTAAGAAATTTGTATTTAGTCCATGAAGATATTCTCCATTATTTCTTACAGTTTTAACTTCCACTCTTAACTCTGTGATCCGGCTTTAATTTTTGGTTGTGATGCCAAGTAGAAGTCAAGGTGTTTCTGTTTTGTTTTCATTTTTGTTCTTTCTCACATGGATTCTAGAAAGACCCGTGATAAAAGACCAGAAAGAAAAGTCTTGAAGCAAGAACACATGCTTGAGTTCACCCTGCAAAAAGATTTTTTTAATGTAAGTTAGAAGTATAAAGTGGATCATTACATCTAGAGGGTTCTACTAAACCTGATAAAGTATATGAGTGGTAGGTGGGGCATCCAAGCTTATTTCAGCTTTTACAGATCCTCTACTGTTGTTTTTTTTTTTTAAGATTTTATTTATTTACCTGAGACAGAGAGATCATGAGTGGGGTGGAGGCGCAGAGGAAGAGGGAGAAGCAAACTCCCTGCTTAGCAGGGAGCCGAACTTGATGCTCAATCCCAGGACCGTGAGATCTTGACCTGAGCTGAAGGCAGATGCTTAGCCAACTGAGCCACCCAAGCGACCCCCCAGGGTCTTCTACTGTGAAGGGTTTTATTTTCATCAATTTGCAAAAATAACATCCCTTAAATTTTTTATTATTCTTTTAAGATTTTATTTTTAAGTAATCTCTCCACCCAACATGGGGCTTGAACTCACAACCCTGAGGTCGAGTCACATGCTCTACTGACTGAGTCACCCAGGCACCCCTCAAAATCAAAATCTAAGCTAGCACCAAGGTCTAGGCTCTGGTATCTGCTTTCCTAATCACTCTTTAATTATTGAGTCGTACCTACGGGATAATACATATATATTTTTTTTGCCTCAACCGTTTTGTGTCTCAGGTTTTTCTTTTTAGTTATTTCACTGTTATCTTTATCTGAGTAGAGTTGACATGCAGTGCTACCTTAGTCTCAGGTATACAACTTAGTGGTTTGACCATTCGTACATCATGCTCAGTTCACCACGAGGGTAGCTACCATCCGTCCCTTAGATTGCTCTCACAGTGTCATTGGCCCTATTCCTTGTGCTCTGCCTTTTGTTCCCACGATGTAATCATTCCAGACCTGGAGGCCTCATCTTTCTCCCCTTCTCCCATTTTGCCCAAACCCCACCCACACTCCCCTCTGGCAGTCATCATGTTGTTCTCCGTATTTATAGTTCTGATTCATCAACTTCCTTGTTGATGAGTGATGTTGACCGTCTTTTCATGTGTGTCTGTGGGCCATCTGTATATTTTCTTTTGGAAAATGTCTACTCAGGTCCTCTGCCCATTTTTTCATTGGGTTGTTTGGTTTTTTTTTTTTTATGTTCACTTATATAAGTTCTTTATTTATTTTGGATACTAACCCCTTATATACCCTCTCCCATTCAGTATGGGTTGTCTTTTTGTTTTATTGATGATTTCCCCTGCAGTAGAAAAGTTTTTTATTTTTGTGCAGTTCCAATAGTTTACTTTTGCTTTTGTTTCCCTTGCCTCAGGAGACATATTTAGAAAAGTGTTGATATGGCTGATTTCAGAGAAATTACTGCCTGTGTTCTCTCTAGGATCTTTTATAGTTTCAAGTCTCATGATTAGGCATTTAATCAATTTTGAGCTTGATTTTGGATTTGGTATTAGTAAGTAGGCCAGTTTCATTCTTTTACATACAGCTTTCCAGTTTTCCCAGCACCATTTATTGAAAAGACTATCTTTTCTCCATTGTATATTCTTGCCTCCTTTGTCATAGATTAATTGACCAATTAATTGTAGGTTTATTTCTGGGATCTCTATTCTGTTCCAGTAATGTTTTTTGCTATAAAATATAAATCAGGTGGTAAAGAGTAATATTTTTCAACCTCCTGTAATTTTACAGAATTGAAAATTTAAATGTTATTCTTCCTTATTATTTTCTTTCAGCGTATAGTCTGTTTTGAGCTCAGATCTGCTGACCACATGAAGAGACTGACATTTGCATTAAATCCATGTTAAATTATAACCATTATTTGTGCTTTTAAGTATTGCAGCTAATTTTTAGATTGTCCTTCATTCTTCATTCAAACAAATGAGGTGCAAGTGATTTTGTATATTGATTGTACTAAAACAGAACTGTGGCTTCATATTTCCATTAGAAATGGTCTTTTCAGGGAAGCCTGGGTGGCTCAGAATGTTGAGCGACTAATTCTTAATTTCAGCTCAGGTCATGATCTTGGGGTTCTTGACCTCAAGAAAAATAAAACATAAAATTAAGAAAGTAGCCTTAGTCTTAGAGTTTCACTTGGCAGGATCATCTAGGTAGAATTAAACAACACTTCTCTTCACTATATGGCAGTTGAAACCAACTTACTATATTTTTTAAGCTTTTATTTATTTATTCATGAGAGACACAGAGAGAGAGGCAGAGACGTAGAGGGAGAAGCAGGCTCCATGCAGGGAGTCCGATGTGGGACTTGATCCCAGGACCCTGGGACCATGCCCTGACCCGAAGGCAGACAGACGCTCAACCACTGAGCCACCCAAGCGTCCCTAACTTGCTATTTTTGTTAGAAATTCAGTTTTCTTTCTAAGATACTCTATTTGAGTAGTTAAAATTGACCTATATAAAGAAATACTAAGTAGCTAGTTCATTTGGTACTTGAGTATGCCAAAAATCATGAAGAAGGTATACAAATGACTGAAGTTTTGAAGCTTGGCATGGAGATAAGGGGCAAGATCTGCCGCAAGTGTTCTGCTCGCCTGCAACCCTGCACTGTTACCTGCCGCAAGAGAAAGGGCCACATCAACACCTGTGCCCAAGAGGCACGTCAAATAGGCACTTCCTTTGCCTGGAGTTTTCCTTCCATTGCCTGGAGCAGTAAAAAACAAAAAACAAAACCAAATACACCCCAGCAAGTATGAGGGACCCTGGGAGCAATGCTAAGGACCTTGCATTTGACTATCTGGTGACTGAGTGTGTCATGAATATGTTAAACAAGAGAAAGTTAAACTTGGAAAAAGCCACATAAGATCATGCCAGAGTGAGGTGAAGAGACTAGTGAAGGAGGCCAGGCTGGGGAGGGTAAATAGAAGGAATTCACACACAGGTTTGGCTAAAGATAATCCAGAGCTGTTCTTGATGGACTTGTCTATTCATGCGGTTGGTGCAGACTTCTGTTTCAGAAGTGAGATTGATAGCCTCATTTCTCTAATAGCTATTGCTTACATTTGAACCAAATGTCTCAGGAATATAAAGTGTGACAGTTCTACAGACTATTAGTCATAGACGTAATCCATGCTAAAATTTTATAAGACATTTGGAATATAACAAAATAATAGGTACCAAAAATATATACCAATAGAAGTCAAAAAGGGACGCTTAGCTGGCTCAGTTGGTAAAGCATGAGACTATTGGTGTCGGGGCCATAAGTTTGAGCCCCGTGTTGGATGTAGAGATTACTTAAAAATAAAATCTTTAGGGTCCCCTGGGTGGCACAGCTGGTTGAGCGTCTGACCTTGGTTTTGGCTCAGGTTGTGATCTTGGGGTCCTGAGATTGAGGCTTGTGCTGAGCTGCAAGCTGACCCCAGACCCACCCCACAGCTCTCTCTCTTTTTCTCGGTCTCAAATAAATAAATCTTTAAAAAAATCAAAAGCAAAAAATAAAACAAAACCTTTCTACCATATAATTTGGGTGAAGTATTTCATACTGCCCACTCCCTCGAAATCTGGATGTACAACTGTTGTCAAGTCACTGTTCCCCCACAGACATCGGGCCAAGCATGCCTGCCAGCTGCTCTAAAAGTGGCCATTTCTCGTCATAGAACCAGATGCCAGACATCTGTCTTCTATTAACTGGGATCAAAACAAAGCCCTATCCACTGGATGATTTAACATGTGACATATAACATAAGGAAAGATTGCCCTGTTGCCTAGATAGCAAAACCTGAATTATAAGACTTTCTTTCCCACCTTCTCAATAGCTGTGTTGATATAGGTAAGACCCTTTGCTCTTGGTTGTTTTTTTTTTTTTTTTTTTTTTTGGTTTGTTTTTTTCCTGATGCTGGCCTGCCTCATTTTTTCCAATATCGTTTCAGGCCATCCGCCATCCTCCTTTCCTTGTCCTTAGGCTTTCTATGGGATCCTCTCCTTTTCTCTCCATTTGATCCAAAGAGTTCAGCCATTTTCTGAGCCTGCTCATCTGAGTTTTTGCTGACTTTTGGATTTGTACCACAAACCCTGGCCTCTTATTCCCAGTTCTGTATGTTCAGATGCCTTCAGAGTCGATCTGGGTGTCCTCAAGTGTAATGTATCTGAACCTAAATCTTCCTAGTGAACTGAATCTCTTTAAATGATCCTATTTTTGACTACCAGTTACTGATGCTGATAAAATGACACACTCCAGGCTGTGACTCACCTCCCATTAGTTGGTCTGCTGTTCAATTTTTTTGTGTCCTCAGAAAAATGAACAGTGTTAACTGATTGTGCACCTACAGAATTAAAGAAGTCGTCTTTTACTTCCAAATTTCTTTGCCTGGCTTCCTTCCTTCCTTCCTTCCTTCCTTCCTTCCTTCCTTCCTTCCTTCCTTTCTTCCTTCCTTCCAGAGAAAGCTTTTGGGAACGGAGTTGTTGAAAATCAAAAAATTACTAAATTTCAAATTATTGAGGATACTTATGAGGAATACTGAACAACTTTAGTTGCTAGTGAATGCACTACTTAGAAACTTGCAAATTCAAAAATATATTGTCTAGTATACTGTAGTTCAGTTTTTAAAAAATATTTTAATATTTATTCATGAGAGACACAAAGAGAGGCAGAGACCCAGGCAGAGGGAGAAGCAGGCTCCCTGCAGGGAGCCTGGTGTGGGACTCGATCCCAGGACCTCGGGGTCATGCCCTGAGCCAAAGGCAGACACTCAACCTCTGAGCACCCCCAGATGCCCCTGTAGTTCAATTTTTTTTAATTTGTATTTACACACTTTATAATAAAATTACCAAAATCAGTTTCACCTTCTGTTTTTCTGTTATGAATGAACAGTAGACATTTTTTCATGAAGGTCAGAGTAAAATTTCATGAATATAGATTCATGTTTGTTGCCTTTCAGTATATATATAACTCCTTAATGGTACATACTTAATGATAAGTGAGCTGATGATACGCTGTCACATACTGTATATATATATTTACATATAGGCAAACATCGTGTCCACAAAAAGGAAATAAAGCACGTTCTTTCAAATAAAGAGTAATTCACAATTTAACCAAGAAATTAAAAGTGACCCCAGAAATACTGCTATAAGATTAATGTCTCCCAGGGATCCCTGGGTGTGCCGCCTTCAGCCCAGGGTGTGATCTTGGAGTCCTGGGATCAAGTTCTGCGTCAGGCTCCCTGAATGGAGCTTGCTTCTCCCTCTGCCTGTGTCTCTGCCTCTCTCTCTCTCTCTCTCTCTCTCTCTCTCTCTCTCTGTGTGTGTCTCTCATGAATAAATAAATACAATCTTAAAAAAAAAAAGATTAGTGTCTCCCATTCAGAACCATACCTGGTGAGAACTGTAACAGTCTCCCTGAAAGTAGAGTTTTAAGTAGGGGTAGGTGATGGGGTTAAGACCCTAGATGGGAAATGCTGATTTGGATGAAGAACCAAAGAGGGGTTCCTGGGCTCTGGGTGGAGAGTCATGGAATTAGCGAACTGGGCAGTGTTGGTGTCTGAAGTGACAACCCCCTTCTGCTTGCTGGTGACAGAGGCAGGGCTCTGTTTGACGTTACCCAGACACCAGAGAACACCAGGGGTTCTGATAGCTTCAGGCATGGCTGGATCTAGGTTCTCGGTGTTACCACTGAGCACTGCCTCCGTCCTTTGGTTCTCTCCCTCTGCTCTCCACTAGATTGGTTTTACTGTCTGCTAGACTTGCCCCGGGTTATGGCAGAGGGACTTGAGCAGCTCCAGGCTCACAGCCTGGCAAATGTAACTCCTACAGAAAAGGGTCTCTTCTGAGTTCCAGCAAAAGTCCCAGGATTAACTGTGATTGGTTGGAGTCAAGTGACATGTCCACGGGTAGACAGGCCTGGGCCACCTGCCACCACTGAAGCCAGGGAATGGGATCCTGTCCTCAAAAGGAAAAGTCATTCTGTGACTAGAGGATATGCAACCACCTGGGGTGGAAGGAGAAAAAACAAGAAAGGGGACATGAGGATGAGAAAAGAATATCCATAAACCCATTCTTATTTCAAATTTCGGTTGAGATTCATCCTGGCAAACTAACAGCAAAATATTTTCATGCCAAAAACCTTAGATGGCTTTAGTTCAGAGTTTCTCAACTTAAAAAAAAAAAATTCAAAAAAAAAAAGGTATCATTACACTGAAGAGTCTTTTTGGACATGTTTCTGCCCTAATCACCTGCCCATCAGATTTTAATCCCACAGATGTGCTGTATATGGCCATTTACTATATGTGTGTCTGTGCTTTATACATAAGAACAGGTATAAAGTTTACTCTTTTTATCTAATGCAGGGTTAAGAACCACAAAATAAAATTTTAAGTCAAAATATCAGTAAATTTGAAAATCAGGGACACGTGGCTGTCTTGGTCAACAGAGCATGCGGGGTTGATATTGGGGTTGTGAGTTCGAGCCCCATGTTGGGTGTAGAGATTACTTAAAAATAAAATCTTAAGAATCCAAGCTATTAATTTTAACTTTATAACTGTATTTGCTGAGTAACTTTTTTTTTTAAGATTTTATCCATTTGAGAGAGAGAGACTGAGAGAACATGAACAGGGAGGAGACGGAGAAGCAGGCTCCCCACCGAGCAGAGAGCCTGATGCGCGACTCAATCCCAGGACCTCGGGACCGTGCCTGGAGCGGAAGGCAGACACTCAGCTGACTGAGCCACCCACATGCCCCTGCTGAGTAATTTTTAATACAGTTTATTTACTTATATACTGTAATGTATCAAATTATATATACACAGTAGCCATTTTAGAAGTATATAATACTTCATTCAAAATCGTAGCTTTTTCAGCAAAAGAGAAACAATTGAAGAAAATTAGATTTCCTAAGTATTAAACTTTAATTTTTGTGTGATATGAGAAGATGGCTTTTGTTTGTTGGTTTGTTTATTTATCTATTTTTAAAGATTTTGTTTATTCATAAGAGAGAGAGAGAGGCAGAGACCCAGGCAGAGGGAGAAGCAGGCTCCCTGCAGGGGAACCCGATGTGGGACTTGATCCCGGGACCCTGGGGTCATGACCTAAACTGAAGGCAGCCGCTCAACTGCTGAGCCCCCAGGTGCCCGGAGTCCCTAGAGTGCATATGCGTAGTACTGAGACTGAGCACGTGAAGTTTACATCTAAGCTTTGTCCTAAAGGGAGGCTGGATCCCCCCTTGTGCATCTCCCATTGTAAGGAGAGAATGGAGAGAATTGAAGATTAAAAGGGCCATCTCAGGAACTTTTATATAATGATTTTTTTTATTGACTTCTTAAAAATAAAATATACTTGCACCTGAGATCTCATCACATACTGGTGTCAGTGTACACTGGAAATTATAGATATTACTGGAATAACAATCGTGTAGAAATGCAAAAATATGGTTCTTTTCAAGCCCGTAATATTTTATCATTATGGCCTTATTCCCATATGTTAACAATGTGACATCAAACACTGAGTCCATCAACAGTATAATTTTTTTGGGGAAAAGAAAAGACCTTTCTACTGATACTCCCTATAATGAAGGCAATGGAGTGTTTTAGACTTGAATTATTTGGATGTTTAGCCCAATCCTACTGACAGAGAATAGACGTGGCTTATGAGGGTTAATTCATACCATTTGGAGGTTGAAACGGTTATAAAGCTGCTTTGGAATGTCCTAAATTGTGCCCAAGAGACCTGTTTTTGACAGATGTATTCATGTAGTCCAGTCAATTGGCATATGGAATTTTTATGTACAAGCTATGCACGCTTCAGCATGAAACATCTATGAGTGCCTCCCCGGCATCGAGCCACAGACGGGACACACAGTACTCATGGAGGCAGGCTTAGCAGTGGCCTTGCAGAGTCTGGCTTTGCTTAGTTACCTAGGTCACTTAACCGTCCCCCTGCCCCCCCCGCCCCGCACCCAACACACACGTGCACCAGAGGATAAGCCCTCCCTCCTCGGACCTCCGAATGCACTCTAGGAATTGTCTCCCAATTGCTTGACTGAAAATTCCCCTTCTTTCCTTCCCCTTCCTTGGCCCAGATCCCCCACCTCCTCTGTCTTCCCACTCCTTCCAGCTGGTCTAGGGTGAGGTCTGGAGGCTGAGGTAGGGATGCTCCCCCACAGCTGTTGTCAGCTCCCACCCATCCCTAGTGTTAGTCTTGGCAGCATCCGGCCCATTTCCCCCACGTTAACCCCAAACTCCTCCTCTCTGTAAGTCTCAGCTGCAGTAGTGAAATGCCCCGATGCAAGGGCTGCAGATTAATCTTCTGTCCCAGTTATTCTTTCTTTCTTTCTTTTCTTTCTTTCTTTCTTTCTTTCTTTCTTTCTTTCTTTCTTTCTTTTTCTTCTTCTGTTTAGAAAGGGAGAGATAGAAAGAGAGTGGGGGGAGGGCAGAGGGATAGAGAGACAGGGAATCTCAAGTAGGCTCCATACCCAGCACAGAGCCTGACACAGGGCTGGATGTCACGTCATAAGGCCATGACCTGAGCTGAAAACAAGAGTTGGATACTTAACCAAATGAGTCACCCGGGTGCCCCCACCCCCCCCTTTTTTTAAATAAGCTCTATGTGGGGCTTGAACTCAGGACCTCAGGATCAAGAGGCACATGCTCTATGGACTGAGACAGCTGGTTTACAGGAAAACTGGGGATGGAGGAAATGTCTTTCTTTTGTAGTATCTCTATGAAATAGCATGAGGGGCACTAAGAGTGAAGACTTTTTGCCTTTTCAGTCCCAACCACTTTCTCTATTGCTAGTAAGAGTACAGACCCTTTACTTAATCAAATAAAGACAAAACCAAGAAGAACACGTGTGTTTTTTTTCTTTTTCTTTTTTTTAAAGAACTTATTTATTTATTCATGAGAGACATGGAGAGAGAGAGGCAGAGAAATACACAGAGGGAGAAGCAGGCTCCATGCAGGGGCCTGATATGGGACTTGATCCCGGTTCTCTGAGATCACACCCTGAGCCGAAGGCAGACCCTCAACCACTGAGCCACCTGGGCATCCCATGTATATGTGTTTTTAAAAGGTACATCTGCAGAGGTAAAAAGCTAAGTCTGAATTCTGTCCGTCAGTTGCCCAGAGAAGGAGAGAGATTCGGAAGTTCAGAAGCTACCAATGTGACAGTGAAAAAGGAAGTGGGTTGGAATGACTGGGGATTTAGCCAGGGAGCCTTGGGAGGTAAATTAGCAGGAGACTCTGGCAGCTACAACTCCTTGAACCTTGTCCCACAGAGGCTCATTTCCCCTCTTCTTTGGCTTCCATCTAGATCTGCACCCCGGTGTTGTCCTAGCCCTCTTTCCTCTCCACCCCAATCCCGTTTTTTGGATGGAAAAGTATAAAGAAAGGAAGGGGATCCCCCATTTCCTTACAGTGGTGGGGGTGAAGAGGAGAGGAGAGGAGGTATAATGAAGTTCGGAATAGTGCTACTAGAACCTCCTTAAGCACACAGATTGGGTTTACCCAGTAGGCCACAGACGTACTACAATAGAACTGACCTAGGGCCCTGGTGGCTAGCGGTTTAGCGCCACCTTCAGCCCAGGGTGTGATCCTGGAGACCCGGATCCAGTCCCATGTCGGGCTCCCTGCATGGAGCCTGCTTCTCTTTCTGTCTGTGTCTCTGCCTCTCTCTGGGTCTCTCTCTCTGAACAAATAAATAAATAAATAAATATATTAACACTGTCTTCTGGTGCTGGGCAGTAACAGGGAGCTGTGGTTCCCAGTCAGGTCCCAGGCCTCAAGGGTAAGCAGCTCACACACCAACAACCATTCTGGTTTTCACTTTCAGTATTTAACAGATAATGTGAGATACTCCACACCTGATTACAAAGCCGGCTTTGTGTTAGGTGCTCTGCCCAACTGTAGGCTAATTGTGAGTGTTCTGAGCATGTTTAAAGTAGGCTAGGCTAGTCTAAGTGATGATGTTCCACAGGTTAGGTGTGTTTAGTGTTGATTTAGGATATTTTCAACTTACGGTGAAATTGTAACTGGGACATAACATCATTGGAAGTTGAAGAAGATCTCTATTATTCAATAATGGCGTTAGAACAAACTGGCTATTTATTTGAAGGAGAGCGTTGACTCTTGATTCTTTTCGCGTACCTTACAAGTTTCAGATGGATTTAGTGTAAAAAGTGAGACATAAAAATTATATATAATTAAATATGAAGGGCAGCCCGGGTGGCTCAGCAGTTTAGCGCTGCCTTCGGCCCAGGGCGTGATCCTGGAGACCCGGGATCGAGTCCCGCGTCGGGCTCCCTGCATGGAGCCGCTTCTCCCTCTGCCTATGTCTCTGCCTCTCTCTCTCTCTTTCATGAATAAATAAATAAAATAATAAAAAAAGAAGTTGGGTAAAGGAAATGAAAAGGCAATCCACAAAAGAATGTACATGTTTAACCTCTACAGCAATTAAGGACCTGCCAATTAAAATGAGGTTTTTATTTTTCCTATTTTCATGATGAAAACTTTCGAAGACTACAGTGCTCAATCCTGGCAGGGTGTGGGGAAGCAGGCACTGTCCTGTGTTGAATGGGTGGATTGTTCCCACACCGGTGGGAAGGAGGATGGCGAGCGAGGGAAGGGGGTTCAGTCATCAGCAGTGGAGAGCATAGTGCCTGAAGGACATGGCTGTGGTCCTATCTGGCCTGGCTGGAGAGTGGATAAAGTCCTTGTTGGGCTAGGAGAGCAAGGAGAAACAGATCCAAGAATTAGGATTAGGAAAGAGTGATCATTTTTTTTAAAGATTTTATAGATTTATTCATAAGAGACACAGAGAGAGGCAGTAGTCTTATTCCTACTTGCAGAAATACAAACACAAAGGGAACAGATTCGGGGAGATTGCACGGTGTTCCTGAAACCCCACAGCTAGCAAACTAAGATCGGAGCTCTCACTGTTCCTCCACCTGCCCTGACGGGCGCCTTCACTCCGTGCGCCACACGGACATGTCAGGCCCGGCTTGTCTCTACCACCGCATTGCACATCCTGATATCAATGCTGAAAATAAATACAATTTTTAGAAGTATAAATGTGTGCTGGCTAATGAGTGGATTCTTGGGATGCTCTGTAACATTCAAAGGCATGAGCACAAAAGAATTTATGAAGGTAAAGGTGATTGTGATGGCATCAGAAATCACTCTTTCCTGGGATGCCTGGGGGGCTCAGTGGTCGAGCGTCTGCCTTCAGCCCAAGGCGTGACCCCAGGGTCCTGGGATCGAGTCCTGCATCAGGCTTCCCTCAGGGACCCTGCTTCTCCCTCTGCCTGTGTCTCTGCCCCTCTCTCTGTGTCTCTCAGGAATAAATAAATAAAAGACTACTTACCTTTACAATGTTGTTGGGATTAAGTAAAATTACGTCTGTGAAATCCCAGAATTAGTGCGTGCTCAGTAGCAGTGGAGCCCTCCGGCGTGGAGAACCATCGCGGGGCTGCTTACTGTTGGCGGCCCCTCACATCCCCACGTGCCCTGGCTCCACTCGGGGCAGGCCGCGTGGCCTCACGCTGGAGGGTCTTGCTAACCCTTGACAAAGGGTTGGGGGGGAAAAAAGAAAATGAGCTGCTTCCTACTTTGTTGTTCTTCAGGCTGAGAGGAAGCCTGTGACTTCTTGTAAAATATTGGTGGGTCCAGCCCAGCAGGGCTTCCCTTCACCGCCCTGGCCACACAGGCGCCTGTGCTGCAGTTTGCATAAAACTTAGGGATTATGTGACCCCATCTGGTGAGGAAATGGGGAGTGGAAGCGGCAGGCAAACAGGAGCCCAACAGCCTCCTGATTCACTTTGATCAAACCGCAGTGGCAGCTCCTAAATGCAGGTGGGCGGCAGAGTTGGGGGCTTACCTGCGGGCCGCGACACTAAGGTCACAAACCACATGTTGAGGCTGAGCGCGGAGGTCAGGGACGAAGGCCCGTAAGCAGCAGGGGCAGGGTGGAGGCGAGACAGTGCCGTCCCACGTGGAGACAGGCGCGGTGAGTCCGGGCCTTCGGGCAGCGCTGCCGTCGTCGTTACTCTTGTCTTTTTGAGAGGCCGTGTGGTGTGTCAGGAAAACAACAAAAAAAAGATGACCCACATCGGAAATGGAAGCTCAAGACCTTAATTTCCCCACCGGAAGTGCCACTTCCCAGTTAGTGGCCCTCAAACCTTAACGTGCCTCAAAATCACCCACCGGCTGGGACGCCTGGGGGGCTCAGCAGTTGAGCATCTGCCTTTGGCTCAGGGCGTGACCCCGGGGACCGGGATAGGAATGGAGTCCCTTATCAGGCTCCCTGCAGGGAGCCTGCTCCCCCCTCTGCCTGGGTCTCTGCCTCTCTCTGTGTGTGTCTCTCAGGAATAAATAAATAAAAATCTTAAAAAAAAAAATCACCCGCCGGGCTTGGCAAGACCCAGACCCAAGAGCCCACCCTCAGAATTTAGGCCTCGAGGACGTGCATCTCTAACACACTCCCAAGTGATGCTGGAGCTGCAGGTGCAGGTGGGCTCTGGGAAGTGCCACCCAAGGTGATTTTTGGAGGAGGCACAGTCCTGTTGCTAACGGGTCCCTCCGCCGCCAGAAGATGAATTTGTTCCCCTGCATCTACCCGCCCCGGGATCAGTCTTTTCTAGTTTAAAAAAAAAAAATCATTATCTCAATTTCCTTTGTTCACAACAAGGGATTTAGGGATGCCTGAGTGCTCAGTAGGTTAAGCGTCTGACCCTTGGTTTCGGCTCCGGTTGTGGTCTTGTGGGCCTTGGCATTGATCCCGATCCTGGAGTAGGGCTGTGTGCTCAGCGTGGTCTGCTTGCAGTTCTCTCCCTCCCCCGACTCACACACGCACTCTCTCTCTCAGACGGATCTTTAACCCCTCCCCCCCAGAAAATAACCAAAGGGTTTATCAACTACAACAAAAATGGCAGTTTTAATAGGGGTCCATTGAAGTCCAGGTTAGTAATCCCCCAGACTGGTTGAACTTTGGAAAAATCCGGAAAGCTGGTGGGCAGGGAAGGCAGGAAGGAAGGGGTAAGGGAACAAAGGCAGCCACCCAGGCTTCACACCTGGAAACTCTGGTTTTGCTGGTTCGGGGTGGGGTCCTGGCAGGAGCCTGCGTGACTCTGACTGGCAGCCAGTTCTGAGAACCGCAATTCCGCGTCACTGGGTCTCACATTGGCTGGCACGTTGGGAGCACTTGGAAAGTCAAAAAAAAGAAAAAAAAATGCTGATACTTTTGTCCCATTTTTCAAAGATTCTGATTCACAGCGGGAGGCAGCCAGGGCAGCCGGCCTCTCGGTGTCCTGGGGCTGCTTCTCCGTGTCCCTTGCCGGTAAGTGTAGCTAGCACAGCAGCTCGGCGCTGGCGGTCCCCTCCCCACGCTCTCGGCCAGTGCTTGTCGTGGGCCCGGAGCGGCCCCGCGGCACCTGGGGCTCTAGAGGCAGTGGCCCGGAGTGTGGGCAGGAAGGCTGGGGCCCAGGGCCAGGGCAGGCGCCGTCACAGCCCCCCTTGGTCCCCGGGCCGCCCGGAGCCAGGTGTGCGCTCCTTGCCAGCTGATGGATTTGAGTAAAAGAAGCCACGACTGGGGTGCAGGGCCTGGGCTGCAGCCGCGGGCTCTGTGGAAGTGGCCGGGCCGGGCAGCAGGCGGAAGGCGGCCCGGGGTGCCAGGCGAGGGCATGCAGTCAGGGGCCGCGAGCAGCACGCGGCTGTGTGGGAGAAACAGGGGTCCTCCCCTTGGATGCTTTGCCTTGGGGCTTGTCGTCGCAGCAGGTGGCCCCACAGGTCTGAGGTCCACAGCCTGCGGGGAGACAGGGAGACAGCACCTGCCCCCGAGCCCGGGCAGAGTCCTGGTGAGGCTGAGGCAGTCAGCGGGGGCTTCCTGGAAGCAGACACGGCTGCTGGATTGCGGGGAAACGGTTGGTTTGCGGATATAGTGGGGCGAGGGTTTCAGCCTGGGCAGGGCCTGATGTGGACGGAGGCAACATGTGGAGTACTGGGGGTTTTTTGTTTTTCAGGGTTTTTTTTTTTAATATTTTATTTATTTGAGAGAGGGAGAGAAGCCCAAGCAGACTCCACGCTGAGACCGGACCGGGACGGGGGCTCCGTGTCACGACCCTGAGACCACGACCCGAGCTGAGGTCAAGAGCTGAAGGCTGATGGGCCGAGCCCCCCAGGCGCCCCCCGAGCATTATTAATGGGCAAGTCGTGGGGTGGGGAGTGGCGAGATGCCTGGAGAGCTGAGCAGGGGTGATGGCTCCATCAGGCCGGGCTCTGGGAGCTTGAATTTGGTCGCATGGAGCTGTGGTGGGCAGACCCCGCTGGTGACCGGGAGGCCTGGTGGGCCCGTGCTGGGTTTTGGCCACGTGGGCAGGCAGAGAGGTTGGCTGCTAAGGCAGCGTGGCAGGAGTGGACGGTAGCAGACAGACGCCTTGGAGTTGGCCCACGGGCTTGGAGGTAACCAGGCCTCCACCCCCTTTTAAAAGGAACATTTAGGTTTCAGAGACTGGCTTTTGTGCAATCTTCATCCCGGAGTTTGTTGTTGGAGCACAGCTACTAGCGTGCATCGGGTCAGCGAGAGTATGGCCCTCGCCGGGGGCCTGGCTGGCTCAGGCTGTAGAGCACGCAGCTCTTGATCTTGGGGTTGTGAGTTTGAGCCCCACATTGGCTGTAGAGATTGCTCAAAATGGAAAAAAAAATCTTAAAAAAAAAAGGAGCGTTACCAATGCCAGGTGCCGCACTTATTTTTTTGTGCCATAAGTCACCTCAAATCTCAAGTAGTAATAATAATAATGGCAACAAATGAGGCATAACGAGATGTATTGTCATAGCAGGTACTTAGTGATATGTTTTTCCTAAAACTTGATAAAAATACACGTTTACATTTGCCTTGCCTGCAAAATAAAATTAATAGGCATGAATTCCTCGGAGTGAAGACAAGATTGGTCAAGGGTGAACTACAAGCGCCAATAGTGAGTGTCTACTACAAATAAGCAAGTCAGCAAAGGAGCTTAAAGTAAAGCACATCCTCGGGCCAGGAATAATAATTTGCTGGAAATTCTGTTGGGAAAGCACTAGCTTTTGAAGCAGATCCTCTCATTGCCTTGGAAGATCAGCCATAGGGTTTCCAGGTGTCTTGTTTGGAACCAAACGCTTACTTAGTATTTGAGCTCTCCGACCACCATAAAAATATGACACACATGACAATAGTTTTCCCCCTAAATTACATGTCTTCTTATGTTGTGAGCTGACTTCGCTGAAATGAAGAACCCAAGCTGTCATAGAGTCTCCCCATTAAACATTTCATATCACGATGAAGTAGATTATATTTTCCAGAGACGGTGGTAATAATATCTCCCCCCCACACACACTTTTTATGTGGTGGCTTTGCCACCCTGCCCATTGGGGGGGGTCGTCTGTGTTCCTCTCTTAAGAATTAAATTGTGCCTCCCTCCAAATTCACGTGTTGGGGTCCTAATCCTCGGCACCTCGGGAGAGGAACGTATTTCGACAGTCTACACAGAGGTCGTCAAGGTAAAGCCATCAGGGTCGGTCCTGATCCCGGATGCCTCGTGTTGTGAAAAGCCGCAGGTCTGGGCCCAGAAGCCCACCAGGAGGGATGACAGCGAAGTGAAGAGACACGGGGGAAGACGGCCACCCATACGCCGGGAGACAGGCCTGGCTCGGGCCTCTGCCCCACGACTGGAGAGAGAACTGGTCCTGCGATGGCTGGTGGACGTCTGGCTCCTGTCGTCTCTGCGGTGTAGCTTCCCGGCCTGTGGCCCTAACAAGGGGACACGGGTCCCCTTCCTTGACGCTGGGGGACTAGTGAGTGCTGTGGAGATGCTCCTGGTTGTTTCGGGAACATTCATATACCAAATCCTTCCGTAGCCGTATACTTTCATTTATCTTGGGCCCACAGCTAGACGTGGAATGCCTGGGTCGTGGGGTAGGCCTAGACTTAACTTTTTAAGATTCTGCCAAATGTCTTTCAAAGTAGTTGTACCATTTTATCTTCTCACCAGAAGATACTTAGGAAATTCAGTGGGTGTGCTGGGACAGTTGGATGTACACGTGTAAACGAAGAATAAAAAATAAAATAAAAAATAGCCTCTAATCACATGCCATGTACAACCTTTTACTCAGAATGGATCCCTGACCTAAATTAATGTAAAGCCTAAAGCTATAAAACTCCGAGGAGAAACCACTTTGAAATATTGAGAATGGGTTAAGATTCCATGGAGAATGTGGTGTTTGAGCCACGCCTTGCAGCACGGGGGACCGGAGGGACTTGGTGGCAAACTGGACGTTGTGATGTGAGGAAGGAGGCCGTGGAACCTCACGTCTTGACCAGTTCTTGCTGCCAACATGGCAAGATGTGCCACAAGGAGTGACGAGGACTACAGAAGGAACAGGGCCTGCCAGAGTCAGGGAGAAACATCGAGTTCTCAGCTCAGGGTCCAGGAGACCCGCCCAGCAGGCCGCGAGGAGCATGACCCTGCGGCGCGTGGACAAACGGGGAGGGACATAGGAATTTTCAAGGCCTTGGGCAACAGCTGATGGCGTGAGGGGGGTGGCCTCACGTGGCACGGCCTACAGACCGAGGCCGCGCCGAAGACACAGTCTTGGGGACGCCAACACTGAGGTGATGACAGAGGGCAAAAAAGAAAAAAAAAAACGAAGTTGGAGCAACATAAAAAATGCCGCAGACAGACCAGCCTGACTCTCCTTGACACCGAATACAGGCTGAGGCCGACTCCGGGAACCACGAGGCACCATCTTCCTGGTGGGCCCGGAATCCATCACTTCCCGCCGCCACCGCCGCCGCTGCCTGGGCGTGTGCCCCGGGCCAGGCCCGCTGGGCTGTAACGGCTTCCTAAGCTGCCTTCCTGGTGCTTCCCTTGCTTGGCACAGCGTGTTCTTTCTTTCCTTTTTCTTTTCTTTTCTTTACTTTTTTTCTTTTCTTTTCTTTTTTTTTAAAGATTTTATTTACTTGAGAAAGAGCAAGCACAAGCAGGGGCCGGGCAGGCAGAGGGAAACCGAGGCAGCCTCCTTGCCGAGCAGGGAGCCCCACGCGGGGCTCGATCTCAGGAGCCTGGGATCACGACTTGAGCCGAAGGCAGACACTCAGCAGACTGAGCCCCCGGGCACCCTGACATAGGGTGTTCTTAATAGAGCAGCCAGGAATCCTCTATGGGATTTAAGGATTTGAGCTCCTGCAGGTCACCTCTCTGCGCAACACCTTGCAGTAGCTCTTCAAACACAGGTCCCACCTGCACGGTCACCCCCTCCCATCCCACAGCCCTTTGGCCTCATCTCCTATTCTAGGATTTTGTCCCATCCTCCCTCTTGCTCTCTCCGCTAGACTGTGCTGGCCTGCTTGCCACTCCTTGACTATGACCAAGCATGTTCCTGCCTCAGGGCCTTTGCCCTAATTGTTCCTCCTTCTCGGAATTCTCTTCCCCTAAATATCCAACTCTATCATTTTTCTGGTCTTCATTCTCTGTTTAAAATCGTAACCTACCTGACCCTTTCCACACTATACCCACTGCCCCCGGCCCTCTTACCCTCTTTTTTATTTTCCCCCGCAGTGTCTGTTACCTTGTAGCATGTGATAGAAGGAAGTAATTAACTAACATATTCATTTTTAAAAGATGTGTTTATTTATTTGAGAGACAGACAGCGAGAGAGAGAGAGAGAGAGAGAGAGAGAGAGAGAGAAGCAGACTCCCCACTGAGTGAGGAGCCCCATGCAGGGCTCTATCCCAGGACCTCGAGATCATGACCTGAGCCAAAATCAAGAGTTGGACTCTTAACCCTACTGAGCCCTTCATTTTGCATATTTTTATGATCTCTCTCTCTTGCTCAATAAATAAAACTCCTTGAACTAGGATTTTGCCCTTTCCAGCTGCTTTTGGGAGACTCCCTCCAATGGGTCTTCAAACCCAGTGCGTTCGTCAGCTGTATCCATTCTGCTGTGTGTTCCATCTGTTTGTTCTTTATTTTATCTATTGTATTTTCCATGCTTAATGTTTCCACTGGGATTTTTTTTTGAAAATTATTTATTTTTCTTGCTTGATTTTACTAATAAGTTCCCTTTTGACCTTAATATATTTATCATGCTTATTTAAAATTCTTAGTGTCTGTTCCAATAATTATGCTTCAGATGATATAAACTGTTCAGCTTGCAGTCTTTCTTTTACACTAGTGGTGCTTCTCAGGTGTCACAACTTAGCAATTTGGAAATTGTGCATCATGAATAGTTAGGAAAACAGAAAAGTACAACAGAAATAACAAAATAAAAAAGAAGAAATAACAAAATAAAAACCACCATATAATCCCACCTTCCAGAAATAACCAATTGAACTTTTTTGTTTCCTCCCAGTCGTACTATTTACATGTATTATATTAAATATATAAAATAAATATATGTAAATAAATATAATATTACATGTATAATTATATTAAAATTTTTCTATCTGGATTTTTCATTTACCATTTAAGTTTTTTTTCAAGTTATTAAAATTGCTCACAGACCTCATGTTTTTACTGAAGTGTAATTAATATACAGTGTTATATTCGTTTCAGGTGCACAATACAATGTTTCGACCACTTTATACATTGCTCAGTGCTCATCAAGATAAATGTGCTTGGCCTTCGTGCAATGACATCCTCCCCACAAACCACGTGTCCCTCTCCAGGACCTCCTCCACTCAGCTCCAGAAGAGGAGGAGAGGAAGCACAAGGAGAAGTCCCTGGTGCACGGCCCCAATCCCAACCTCACGGATGTGATATGCCCAGGATGCTGCAAGATCACGGCTGTCGTTAGCCATGCGCAGTGGTAGCTTGTGTGTTGACTGCTCCATGGTCTGTTTGCCACCTGCAGGAGGAAGAGGACGCTCCTTCACACCGATGCAGCGCTGCATGCACCCAGAATCAAGAGGAGCGGGAAACCATCCCAATGAGCACATAGTTTTTTTTAAGATTCTATTTCCAAGTTGACACTGAAGGTGGAGCTCAAACTCACAATCCTAAAATCACATGTTCTACTGAGTAGGCCAGCCTAGTGCCCACCCCCACCCTACCCCGCTGCCACCATAAACACATTTTGGATTAAAAAAAAAAGTGAAGTGTACTCTTATTCCCTTTATCACTGATTTCCATTATCCCATCCACTACCCCTCTGGCAACCACCAGTTTATTCTCCATAGTTTTGAATCAGTTTTTTTGTTTGTTTGTTTGTTTTTTTCTTTTCTTCTTCCTTCGTTTGTTCTGTTCCTTGAGTTCTACACATAAGAGGATTCATACGGTATTTATCTTTCTCTGACCGACTTCTTTCACTGAACATTATGTGGTCTGGATCCATCCACATTGGTTGCAAATGGCAAGATCTCATTCTTTCTTCTGGTTGGACATACACACCACACCCTCCTCATCCACTCATCCGCGGAGAGATGGTTGCATTGCCTCTGTGGCGTGGCTGCTGTAGATAATGCTGCAATAGACAGAGGGGTGCACCTACCTTTTTCACTGAGTGTTTTCATTGTCTTTGAGAACCTGGTAGTGGAATTTCTGGATAATATAGTGTTTCTATTTTTAATGTTATGAGGACCCTCCATCCTGCTTTCCACAGCAGCTGCAACAATTTGCACTCCCACCAACAGTGGACAAGGCTTCTTTTTCCTCCGCATTCTCACCAATCCTTGTTGTTTCTTGTCTTTTTGAATCTAGCCATTCTGACAGGGTGTGAGGCTCATACTGGTTTTGATTTGCATTTCCCCAATGATGAGTGATGTTCCACATCTTTCCAGGTGTCTGTGGGCCTTCTGGATGTCTTCTCTGGGAAAATGTCTATTCAGGTCCTCCGCCTATTTTTCAAATTGGATTGTTGCCCTTGTTTTACTGTTTTATTGTTGGTTTCCTCCACTGTGCAAAAGCTTCTTATTTTTGTGTAGTCCCAATAGTTTAATCTTGCTTTTGTTTCCTTTCCCTGTGGAAACATCTAGAAAAATGTTTCTATGGCTGATGTCAAAGAAAGTACTGCCCATGTTTCCTTCCAGGAGTCTTATGGCGTCAGGTCTCACATTTGATGGTCTCTAATCCATTTAGAATTTACTCTGTGTATGGTGTCAGAAAGTGGTCTAGTTTCATTCTTTTGCACGTAGCTGTTCAGATTTCCCAGCACCATGTGCGGAAGAGAATGTCTTCTCTGTTGTATATTCTGGGCTCTTTTGTCTTAGATTGATTAACCATATAAGTCTTGGGTTGAGTTCTGGGTTCTCTCTTCTGTCCTGTTGATCTCTGTGTCTACTTTTGTGCCAGTATCATGCTGTTTTGGTTACCACAGCTTTGTAGTGTATCTTGAAACCTGGGATTGTGATACTTCTAGTTTTGTCCTTCTTTTTCAAGATTGCTTTGGCTATTTGGGTTCTTCTGTGGTTCCCTCCAAATTTTAGTGTTATTTGTTCTGTTTCTGTGAAAAATGATGTTGGTATTTTGATAGAGGTTGCATTAAATCTGTAGGGGCTTTCGGTGGTACAGACATTTTAACAATATCAGTTCTTCTAATCCATAGCATGGGATATCTTTCTATTTGTGTCATCCTCAATCACTGTGTTATCTACGATCAATGTTTTATAGGTTTTGGAGTTCAGGTCTTTCACTTACTGGGTTAAGTTGATTCCCAGTATTTTATTATTTTTGGTAAAAGGGATTGTTCCCTTACTTTCTCTTTGTGCTGCTTCATTATTAGGTATACAAATGCAATGGATTTCTGTATATTAATTTTGTATCCTGTGACTTTACTGGATTCATTTATTAGTTCTAGTAGCTTTTTGGTAGTCTAGGGTTTTCTGTATATGCTATCATGTCATCTGCAAATAGCGAAAGTTTTCTTCTTCCTTATCAATTTGGGTGCCTTTTATTTCTTTTTCTCGCCTGATTGCTAGGACTTCCAGTCACAGACTTAACTATTCACGATTGCAAATGATTTTGTTTTGAGGATATATAGTAATACATTTAACTCTTGGGCAGTTAGAATGTTTACAACTTTTTCCCTTTTAAAATATCACTGCAACAAACATTTTTTGGTACATACATCTCTGTTCACATTTCTGGTTATTTTCTTAGGATGCAATCCTAGAGTAAGTGATTCAAAGAGAACAGACACTTAAGATCCAGTTCCCAAATTGTTTGCCAGAAGGTTTCTATCACTTTACACAGGAAGTGTATGATACAGATCCTTCTGTTACACCCATCGTGATCATGTTCTTTGCTAATTTGACAGAGGAAAATGGCATTTCACCTTTTTCTAACTTGCATGTCTTTTGTTACCGGTGATCATTCATTATTTTTATTTATTCTTCTGTAAATTTGGGGTTCAGGCCCTTCCTCAGTTTTTTTTCTGCACTAGAAGGCTAGCCAACCAAAGCTTTCTAGCAAAGGCAATTTGTTCACACATCCCTCTAATGAAAAATGTTGAGGTGCCTTCCACACAGGGGTCCATGTTTGTGTTCCACCTCAGCTACCCTCCCGGATGTCCCCACCGGATTGGTGCCAAGTCGTGGTGTCAGATGGAGGGCTGGCTCTGAGGGTGGAGATCGAGATGTTTTGGTGTTTGCATAGGTAGAGCAGAGGGGTGACAGTTCAGCCTTGGTTTAAG
The DNA here is from genome assembly GCF_905146905.1 of Nyctereutes procyonoides. Classification (NCBI taxonomy): domain Eukaryota; kingdom Metazoa; phylum Chordata; class Mammalia; order Carnivora; family Canidae; genus Nyctereutes; species Nyctereutes procyonoides. The sequence goes on from NW_026575052.1 coordinate 29,258,499, forward strand.
CCTGGACACCAGGCAACAGAGTGTAAGTGTGCACACGTGTGTGTATTTGTGTGTGTAATAGATAAGCTCAGTCACTCTATACTCCTTTTTTTTTGTCACTGTATGCCAATTTTTTTAATTTTTTAAATTTATTTATGATAGTCAGAGAGAGAGAGAGAGAGAGAGAGAGGCAGAGACACAGGCAGAGGGAGAAGCAGGCTCCATGCACCGGGAGCCCGACGTGGGATTCGATCCCGGGTCTCCAGGATCGCGCCCTGGGCCAAAGGCAGGGGCTAAACTGCTGCGCCACCCAGGGATCCCTGTATGCCAATTTTAAACACACAAAAAATGCAATTAATGATGAGGCTTTCTCATGGTCTTATACGGGATCCTTTTTATTTTCAATGTGTCTGGATAGCTGTACCCCTCAAATCACTTTAGAGAGGCCTTGTTCATCCCAAGCAGAGAGGTTCCTCTTCACATTTCCCCTGGGTGAACTGTGAATAAAATAAGAAATAAATGTACTCTTTCTAGATATAGTAATGTTATTGTTTTCAATTCTCATATTAGAATTAAAAATAATAAATCTATTTCCAAGAAGTTAACTTATTAAACAGTGTAAGTAAATGCTAGAAGATTACAGAACTACAAGCATGTGCTCTTGAGAGTCTTATATGGAAGGTGGTCCCGCCCCGAAATGGGGGACTCCTCTCTGGGAGATGTGTGTATTTTGCAGTTTAATTCCTGATAAATACATCTCTTGAACTTTCGACTTGGGGGTACAAGATTTAAACATGCACCACTGCAGACCACTGAGATCAGAGCTAACTAAAGAAGTCTCTGTTTGGTGTGCGTTGGGGCAGGAGGGTGAGTCCAGGTTAACTGTGGTAATGAAAATTCCTGAGTCAGTGTAAATAATTTCGCTGTTATAAAACACAGATTTAGACCTTTCTGACATTCTGAATTCTTGAGGATTTCTGAATCCTGCTCAGAGGCCATGAAATGCTTGTTTAAGGAGCTGTTGCCCAAGCACAGACTGCTTAGTAAGACCCAGAAGGCCACTAAAATATCTTCTTCTCAACTCCCGACTACACTGCTGGAGACCCATCATTTGAAACTCGATTATGACATTTTATAACAGAATTCCCAGATTAATGGGCAGCCCCGGTGGCCCAGCGGTTTAGTGCTGCCTTCAGCCCAGGGCTTGATCCTAGAGACCCGGGGATCGAGTCCCACATTGGGCTCCCAGCAGGGAGCCTGCTTCTCCCTCTGCCTGTGTCTCTGCCTCTCTTTCTCTGTCTCTCATGAATAAATAAATAAAATCTTAAAAAAAAAAAAAAGAATTCCCAGATTAAAATAGTACCTACTCTTGGGAGAGGTACCACTACCCTCAGCCAGGAATCCCTTGTCTTGAGCTTATTTTCAGACTACCTAACTGGCCCTGGAGAAGCACATTTAGGGGGTGGAAAGAGCCTGGCCCGTGGAGTCCTGTGTTGGGAGAGGCAGCTGGAACCGGGACGTGATGACAGAAGGCTCTGCTCGCCATCACGACCTCTTAACACGTAGCAGCACCTGTGCAAGCCTGATTGCTCAGCCATCACTTGGAGGTACCCACTGCACTGGCTACTGTGACCTCGACATTAGCTTGGTGGTGTGTGTGAACCAACCCTCATGGCACAACCATTAGACCCCTAGAGAATGCGGAAGCAGAGGGACCTGGATGGCCAGAGAAGCATGTGAAGGTCATCTCAGGCCTCTGGGGATTTAGGACAGGTGAGAAGGCAGAAAAGGAATTTAAAAGTGTGTGTGTGTGTGTGTGTGTGCGCGCGCGTGTGCGCGTGCGCACGTGCAGGTGTCTGGGGGAAAATATTCACAATATTCACAAATATTCTGGTGGAGTCTTAACTCCTCCTGCTTAAAATCGAAGACGATGTGCAGAGTGTGAGTCTCCAAGTCTCAGGATTGTGAGCAAGTTGAGGTTACAAATCCAGAAGCGGGGGCGGGGGGGGGGGACTATTGCTGTGACTTCACTAATGTGTGTCCTCTCTTAGGACCATGGAGTTCCCTTGAGGATTTCTGGGGTAAGAAAGGCGCAGGACAGTGACAAGCACACCCTTACTGGGCGCATGTGGAGTCTCACAGAGAGCTGGGTGCGTGGAGGTTCACCAAGGAACAGAAAAGGAGAGAACCACCCCAACGTCCCTTGGTGGACAAATGGACGCACAAAATGTGGCATCTATATAGGAAAGAGTGTTATTCAGCCTTGAAAAGGAATGAAGTTCTGATACATGCTACAAGGTCTACAAGTCTCTACAAGTCTACAAGTAGAGACCGCCTGTCAAGAGGACAAAGGTGGTGCTGCTCTACTTTTGTGAGGCGGCCAGAGGGGTCAGATTCATAGGGACGAGGTGGACTAGTGCTTGCCCCGGCTGGCGGCGGGGGCAGGACCCTGGGGTTACTGTTTAGTGGGTCCAGTTTCAGTCTGGGATGATGGGAACGTTCTGGAAATGGATAATGTGATTGCAGCAACGTGAATATTCTCCATGTCTCTGAACTGTGCTCTTCAGTTCTTGCTCCCCTGCGGTGCCACGGTGACGCCCGGGTGTGCACGTTCCTACTGTGCGTCACTTGCCTCCGCGTAAGGCTCTGGGTCTATTCGCAGGAAAGAAATTAAAAAGTGAAAATAAAGTCAGTTGTGTGCGATGTGTGCGTTAGCTCGCGCTGACCAACAAGCAGACAAAACGCAGGGCGAGGGCGGGCTGGCTGCGGCCAGGCCAGGCCCCCAGGCGACCGGTTTGGGGTGCGGGGAGCGGGGTGGGGGTGCGGGTTGCGGTTGCGGGGTGCGGGGAGCGGGGTGCGCAGTGGAGGAGCGGAGGGCGGGGTGCGGGGTAGGGGGAGCGGGGTGTTGGTTGCGGGGTGCGGATTGCTGGGTGCGGGGAGCGGCGTGCGGGGGGTGGGGGAGCGGGGTGCGGGGTGCGGGGAGCAGGGTGCGGGGAGCGGGGAGCGCCCACCCATGGCACGGCCAGGGCCCGCGGCCCCCCCGCAGCCCCCGCCAGGCGCAAGGGAACGTGCGGAGCCCCGGTGTGAGGCTCAGCTCCCTGGCTGCCCTCCGGCCCCTCCCGGGCCCCTGGGCGCCAGCCCCCGCGCCCTCCGCCTGCGTCCCGGGCCGCCGCGCCAGGAGGGAAGCCGAGCCGGCCGCGGGCCCCGGGGACGCCCCTGCCCCGCTCTCCCCGCAGGCCGCCGCGCCGCCGCCAGGGGGCAGCCTCCCTCCCCCGCCCCGGCCCGGGGCGCCCCGCACGGTCCGTCCACGCGAGCCGGCCGCGCACCGCCCAGCGCAGCACCATCGCCGGGGCCTGGGGGGCGGCCCGGGGGTCCACGCCACCGCGGACGCTCCGCTTGGCCCAGACCCACCGAGTCCTCGCAGGTGCCCGCGCCCGCCCGCCGCCAGGTGACCCGCCATCCAAGGCTCGCGGGGAGCACACCCCAGCCAGCCCCTCTGGTGGGAGCCCTGGCAAGGGGCAGCCAGCCTCTGGCCTCCTCCCTCTTCCCTCCTCGCCCTGCTCCCTCTTCCCACTCCTCCCTCTTCTCTCCTCCCCCTCCTCCCTCCTCGGCCTGCTCCCTCCTCCCTCCTCTCTCCTCCTCCTCCCTTCTCCCTTTTCTCTCCTTGCCCTCCTTCCTCCTCCCCCCTCCTCGCCCTGCTCCCTCCTCACTCTCCTCCCTCCTCACCCTCCTTCCTCTTCCCTCCTCACTCCCCCTTCTTCCCTCTCCTCAATCCTCCCCCCTCCTCGCCCTGCTCCCTCCTCTCTCCTCGCCACCCTCCCTCCTCCCTCCTCTGCGGACAAGGTCAGGGCAGTGAGAGGGCACGAGCACCTGAAGGAGCTGCTGGCCTGCAGCCCTCTTCCTCCCAGTGCTGCTCCTAGTGCTCCGCCTGGCGCCGCGCTGTTGATTTAGCTCTCCGCGGAGCGCTTCTAAAACGGACTTGGAAGTGCCAGCGTGAGGTCCTTGTAAGGACTTGGGCCACAAGAGCAGAGCGACGTAATGACCAACGACAGAGTAGTGGTGCTGACAGTGTTGGCTCAGGTGAATGCGGAGCCCCTTGCCATGATGCCATGGTTGTGCCATTTTTCAAAGGAGAGTCACTGAGAAACCACTTATTTAGGACTTGGAGGCACCGTCACAGCTTTCAAAGACCTGTGATGGATGTTAGGGGTCATTTGTCAGCGCAACTGGTGGGTAGCTGTCCTCGGCCCAAAAAACTCGATTTTAAAAGAATTCTCAGGTTGGGGCAGTTTATTTTTGAGAGTGTGATTGATAAGAGGATTAATAAGACATTGGAAAACGCAAAGAACTGGGTGGGAAAAGTAACATGTACACAAATTCAGCTGCCGGTCGTTGCTACAGAAAGCCACTGACTTTTGATACTTAGTTTTTTCAAGTGTTCATTTTAGTCAGAAAGCTAAAAATTGGAGGTGGGTCCCCACTTTGAAACAGGAGTGCTTTAGGAAATGTAAAAATCCAAAAGGAGTGGCCGCGTGAGTGTCAATTCCACGGGCTATCAGGACCTTTGCACAGCCGCAGCAATTACTGTGGGTTGATGACAAAGATAGGAATGCTTAAAATGACATCCTGTTTGAGTTGTTTCTGCTACGCTGTCACCTGAAAAGGAAAATTGGGTTGAACAAAACTTGAATCTTATTTTACAGCATTATTTCGTTGCTTCCAGCCAGTAGCTATTGGAGATACTTAGATTTTCCAAAAAACACATTTATTTATTTATTTATGATAGTCACAGAGAGAGAGAGAGGCAGAGGGAGAAGCAGGCTCCATGCACCGGGAGCCTGACGTGGGATTCAATCCCGGGTCTCCAGGATCGCGCCCTGGGCCAAAGGCAGGCGCCAAACCGCTGCGCCACCCAGGGATCCCTCAAAAACACTTTTAAAAGCTGGTTTGAAAGTGTTCATTACCCTATTATCAAGCCTGAGTCGAGGTGTGTGTACACCTTATACACATAAGGTTACTGTGGGCTGTTGATTAGAATCTCCCTCTTACTAAGAACCACAGAGTCCCTTACCTCGTCATGAAAGAACTTTCTGAGTTGTTCCTCGTTGTTTCTGTGTGTGTGTGTTTGGGTTTTCACTGACATTTTCTACGTCTTTTCTGCATTCAACGATTACTTGCTTTATTCCCAAGAAATTTGTCAGATCCTCTCATTAGAGTGGCTTAGTTTAGCTGTCAAGTTTCTAGGGCATTCAGTTGCAGATAAGTGACCAAAACGCCAGCCCTAACCACATTTTTATTAACAGATGGCGGAAAACAAACGTCTTTGGAGAAGAACCGAAGGGGACAGGTTAAAAGGTCAGTAAACAATTATTATTGTGCTTAAACGGGGTGTGTGGGGGTGCTTCTCAGCAGATTTGCTGGGGAGCCGCGGGCCCAGGCTGAGGGAGCCGGGCCGGCCCGCGGAGCTCGGGGGCTCCCTCCATGGGGACCGCTGCTCGGGGGCGGGAGCCCCGGGGCCACGTGGCTCCTGCGGGCCTTGTGGGGGGAGGTCGGCTGGCAGCGGAGTCCCAGGGAGGAGAGGGTCAGCTGGGGGGACGGGGTGGGATGCTGAATGGTGCGGGCCGCCCCAGGGAGGGGAGGGAAGGGGAGGGTCAGCTCGGACCCGGTCAGAAAGCTGAGCGGTGCACCGGCTGCCCGGGGAGGGTAGAGGGAGGGTCAGGTCGGGGACCAGCCGGGATGCTGAGAGGTGCGGCCGCCCCGAGAAGGGGAGGGGAGGGGAGGGGAGGGCCAGCTCAGATGGGGCCGGGATGCCAAGTGGTGCGGCTGCCCCGGGGAGGAGAGGGGAGGGGAGGGTCAGCTCAGGGACCAGGCCGAATGCCGGGATGCTGCGGTGCGGCCGCCCGGAGAGGGGAGGGGAGGGAAGGGCCAGCTCCGGGGCCCGGCCGGGAAGCCCAGCGGTGCGCAGCCCCGGGGAGGGTGGGGTAGGGGAGGGCCAGCTCGGGGACGCCAGGCAGCCGCGAGGTGCGGCTGCCCGGGGAAGGGAGGGGAGGAGAGGGGAGGGGAGGGGGAGGGGAGGGGGAGGGGAGGGGGAGGGGAGGGCCAGCGCGGGCCGGGCCGGACGCCGAGCGGCGCGCAGCCCCGGGTCCCCCGCCGCGACCCGCGCGGGGCCGGTCCTCCGTGCGCTCCGACCGCGCCTGGCTTCCCGCGCCCCTGCCCGGCCCTCCGCGGCGCTGACGCGCGCACCATGTGACAGGCCGCCCGCTATAAGCCGCGGAGAGGTCCGCCCTCTCCCGGACTCGGCCGCCGCCTCGGCTCCCGCCCGCCCGCCGCCGCCGCCGCCGCCGCCCGCCGGGGAAGGTCGGCCCCGCTCGGCGCCCGGGCCCAGGCGGGGCGGCCCGAGCGGCTCCCGCGGCCGCCGGCGAGGACTCGCGGGGCGCGGCGCCGAGGCCCGAGCGTGGCGCCCCCGGGGCCGGGGCCGGGGAGCGGCGGGAGCCCCGAGCCGCGCGTCCCGATGCGGCGCCCCGCCCCCGCGCCCCCCGCGCCCCCCGCGCCCGCCGCGCCCGCCGCGCCCCCCGCGCCCCCCGCCGCCCCCGCCGCGCCGCAGCGATGACCCTGAGCGCGGAGATGCCCGGCCCCGCGGAGGACACCGACATCGACGTGGTGGGGGAGGGCGGGGCTGGCGGCGACGACGACGAGGACGGCGAGGGCAGCGGCGCCGAGGCCCCCCCGGGGCCCGGGCGGCGGCGGCGGCGCTCCTACGGCGGGGAGGACGAGCTGGACGACGAGGACGACGACGACGACGACGCGCCCCTGGCCGCGCGCCCCGCGCCCCCCGCGGCCCCCGCGACCCCGGGCCCGGCGACGACGGCGGGGGCGGCGGGCGCGGCGGGCGCGGCGGGCGCGGGGGGCGCGGCGGCGCGGAGCCCGCTGGTGAAGCCGCCCTACTCGTACATCGCGCTCATCACCATGGCCATCCTGCAGAGCCCCAAGAAGCGGCTGACGCTGAGCGAGATCTGCGAGTTCATCAGCGGCCGCTTCCCCTACTACCGGGAGAAGTTCCCCGCCTGGCAGAACAGCATCCGCCACAACCTGTCGCTCAACGACTGCTTCGTCAAGGTGCCGCGCGAGCCGGGCAACCCGGGCAAGGGCAACTACTGGACGCTGGACCCCGAGTCGGCCGACATGTTCGACAACGGCAGCTTCCTGCGGCGGAGGAAGCGCTTCAAGCGGCAGCCGCTGCTCCCGCCCCACGAGGCGCTGCTGCTGCGCGGGGCGGCGGGCGCGGGCGCGGGCGCGGCGGGCGCGGGGCCGGGGCCGGGGGCCGGGGCCGGGGCCGCCCTCTTCCCGCCCGCGCCGCCGCCGCCGCCGCCGCCGCCGCCGCCCTGCGGCTACGGGCCCTACGGCTGCGGCTTCGGCCTGCAGCTGCCGCCCTACGCGCCGCCCGCCGCGCTCTTCGCCGCCTTCCACCCGCACTCGCCGCCGCCGCCCCGCGCGCCCGCCTTCGGGTACCGGCCGCACCCGCTGGGCGCCGCCCTGCCCGCCCCGCTGCGGGCCCCGGCCGCCAAGGCGCTGGCGCGCTCGCCCTTCTCCATCGAGAGCATCATCGGCCGCAGCCTGGGCCCGGCCGCCGCGCAAGCCGTGCAGGCCTCGCCCGCGCCGGGACCCGCACCCGCACCCGCGCCCGCACCCGCGCCCGCACCCGCGCCCGCGCCCGGCGGCGCCCAGGCTGCGGGGGGCCCTGCCGCCGCGCTCACCCGCTCGCTCGCGGCCGCCGCAGCCTCCTCCGTGTCCTCGTCCGCCGCCCTGGGGACCCTGCACCCGGCCGCGGCCCTGCCCGGCGGCGACAGCTTGACCGCCCGCGTCTCTAACTGTTAAGGCCGCCCGGTTAGGGCGCTCGGCAGCCCGCAGGTAGGAACCCGCCCCGCCCCGCCCCGCCCGGCGCGCGCGCGGCCCCCGCCGGGGACTGCCCGGGGTGCGCCCTGCGCTGCGGCGCGGCGCGGCCCGGCCCCTCTATTTATAAAAAGCCGCCCCGAGGCTGCAGCCCCCCCGGCCCGGCCCTGGAGGAACAGGGGGCCCGCCGCCGGCCCTCCCTTGTGTAAGCGCAAGGGCCTTCCTCCGTTTGTGGGAACTTTTTTATTGATCACTTCCTAAATCTAAGCCTTTTGGAGGTCTAGAGAGTCTCAGGTCCAGGCGTTTAAAAAATACCAGTAATGTTCAAAAGAGTGATACACAGACACTAAAGGTCCTGAAGAGCGCCAGCGAAGCAATAGTTTTTATATTCGAGGACTCTTGTCTGGTGTACTTTTTTCATACAAATATGGGGGGGAAATGATTAACGTGTTTACACAAGGAACAACAACAACAAAAAAGTCAAAATGATCGTTTCTTATTTTAACCTGTGTTTTTGTATCATAATAGACACGCGGGATTTTTATTTTGTACTTGCTGCGTATTCTTTACAAGGAGTATTGTAAATTTTACTGGCAATTATTATTGTGCTATTCTAATGTAAGATTTTTACACTTTTTTCAGAAATAAAATGCTTAATTTTCAAAGAAAATCCACCAAAAAAATTGACTCCAGTCGTCCCCTTCTTAGTTTATTTTCTTTTCTGTTAAAAAAAAAAAAGATTTCTGTGGGAATGAAGTAGGAACCCGACATAGAATAGGAAATTTTATTTTCAGAGAGGATTTTTAAAGAGCATCACGGCATCATTTTTCATTTCTGCTTTCCAGGTCAAAGTCAGTGCAAGAAATCAGAAATTACTTCTAAATGGTGACAATAAAATAAGCTACTTTAATAGACATTTTCAGACTTCCGTTCCATTTTGAAGAGCACTGGGGCTGTTGAAATTGATGCCACAGTCACCCTCAGATATTTTTGCAGAACTTTTAATTTTTTTCCCCGAGTTTCCCACTTTAACTTTCACTTCCCTTTGAGCACAATACTGTATCTGTAAAAATTCTGCAACCTGACAGTTATATTGTAATGAAAGCAGCACGAGCAAATAGGCAATCTTTAGTCCTTGCAAATTTAATAGATACAAGTAGCTTTGAAGTCCTGAATAATATTTACCTGTGTAAAATAAACTTTATTTGAAAGCTCTAGTATTTAAAGCTACTATTTTCTTGAAAGAAAAGATGTTTAGGAATTGCATAAAGAAGTTTTTATTTTAAACATTTTTTTTAATTTTTATTTATTTATGATAGGCACACAGTGAGAGAGAGAGAGAGGCAGAGACACAGGCAGAGGGAGAAGCAGGCTCCCTGCACCAGGAGCCCGACGTGGGATTCGATCCCGGGTCTCCAGGATCGCGCCCTGGGCCAAAGGCAGGCGCTAAACCGCTGCGCCACCCAGGGATCCCCAAGAAGTTTTTATTTTAAAAGGCAAACAGTGAAACTCTAAATGAGTAACGTAGAGTATGTAAGAGAAATCTTCAATTTTAGCATAGTACACGCTTTAAGAATAAAAATGAAAGTGTATCAGTGTTTATTGAAGTAATTATACAGCTTTTGTGATTTAGGGTTTCTTTTTTTTCAAATTTTGAGTATTTTCATTAACTACTTGTTGCAGGCAATTTCTAGTTATGTGAAAAAATATGAGACTCTAGTTTTGATAACTATAGATATTTGCCACGGGCTACAAATAAAACCAAAGCATATGTAATACGTAATTTAAACACTTAATATCAGTGAGTTGCAGAGGAGGTTAAATATGTTTATCAAATTCTTTTCCAAAAGCCTAGACAGGTATGTACCTGAAGATCTGCACCACTAACCTATCAAGTTAATGAAGACTGAATTATAGGCCAATATTTTTGCAGTGACAGTCGCTCTTGACGCCCTGGCCTCGTGTGCCTCTTTAGGGAGGAGAAACTGGACTCTTACAGCCTTAAAATTAAGTCCTGGGTTTTTTCCTATCAAGCATTTGGAGAAGATTAAGTAAGAGTTCAGACATACCCTCAAAGTTCACCACTGACTATGCAGATACAAATGGAAACATTGTTAGACCAGAACCTTATATGCAAAAGTTACTTTTACCCTAGCCCGGCTGGCTGCCAGAGAGGAACCCCCGGGGGCTGGGATGTCCGGATGCCCAAGCCGCCCGCCTGGGGAGAGGCGTTAGCAGGCGGATCCCGGACAGCACAGGCGCTGCTGCGCACCTTGCAGCCTTCTCTCAGTAAGTCACAGACCTGCAGCTCAGAGCTGGAAGTCATTATGACGAGCGGGGGAAAGAGCAAGACCATGCGGGTTATTATTTGTGTGATGCTTGGACGTCCTGAAAGCAGGGAATCTCTGCTCATCCTGTTAGATGCCCGCACCTGTAAAAAAAAAAAAAAAGTGCCAGGCTGGGCTCTACCCCCCAACTTGTCAGAGCGGTTAAGGGGATGGTAACAAGGCACCGTGCAGACCCGCCGCGGGCTCATCTGGAGTCTGGAGCCCGGTCCCGAGTCACACGCACCAGCCGGAGAGACCAAGCGCTTGTTGAGCCCCCAGCCCGGAGAAGGAGGAAGCCCCAGCCGCCTGCAGGCTCCCTAGGTTTCCCTCCTGCACCCCGGGGGCTCTGGGCTCCTCCCCAGGTGTGGCCAGCGGCGGGGGGGGGGGGGGACGAGATAGTGGGGCGCCCAGGCGGCGGGGCCTGCAGGCGGGGAGCGGGCCGCCCGGAGCGCAGGGCGGCCGTCGGGCTGCACCGGGAGCAGGTGCTGGAACAAAGGCCGAGGGGCTGCGGGCTACCGGGGCCTTTGATGGGCAAGGACGTCTCCTCCCGGGCTCCTCATTCGCATGCAAATCCAGCCCTGGTCCCCTTTTCTTTGAAGGCACACAGAAGGATGTTTGTGTGTTTGGAAGGACCGAGCTTGCTTGAACAAGCCTTCCTCAATAGGCTGGGTCTCGAAAAATAAACCAGTTGGACAAACATTGGCCACCAGCTCTCCTCCTCCCAACTACAAAGTGTGGATTTGCTACAACTCATTAACCCGACGCTTTTCTCCCCTCCGTCTTGTTTCTCTGCTCATCAAACGCCCCCGTCGAGCCCGGAGACAAATGACTGGGGCGCAGTCGGGAGGGAATTGCAGTTAATAGGGAGAGGGATATATTGGGGCTAATGGTGCAGGCAGCTCCGGGAGGACGAGGACCACACAAAAAGGAGCGTCTCCATTCAGGGCTCTGCGGAGCGGCGGCGATTTACTCTGCGGCTGGATTTAGCCAAATGTTATCTATTGCGGGGGTAATGAAGCCCTTATGGATTGAATTGCTCCTTGTACCACACACGGTGTCACGACCTTAGATCGTTTCTTGGTTGATTTCTTTTTTTCTCTGTTGGGTAATTATTTTATTTCTTCAAAATGAGAAGCTAGCGCTTCTGTTCAACAACGTGTTTCCTTCCCATCCCCATCCTGTGCATTTATTTAAGAGCCACTTCCTTTCCTCTCTTAAAAAGGAGAAAAAAAAAAAAAGAAAAGAAACGAGGGATGAGAAGGGAAACATTCTGAGAACCTTTCCCTTTCGCTCTCACTCACCGAGCCATCTCTGTATGCGTTTGCACATCCCTCCTTCCCTGGCCCCCACTCAGTGGCCCTTTCCTGCCCAAACTTTCTGCTGGTGGAACTGGGATTTGGCGTAGGGTTACTAACAAAATTCTTACAGTGAATGTAGTAAGCATCCATGTGGGGGAAAAGCTTCTGCCTTTCAGTGCCCCCCCACCCCCAAAGCTCACCATTTCTTCCTGTAGACTGTCCTCTGAGAGAACTGGGGGAGGTGGATTTTTTTTTTTCAAATGGAAGGTGATTATTTTGATGGAATACCAGCCTGTGTCATTTATTAAAGGCTGTCGGAGGCCAGTGGTGGTGCCTGTTTTGTTTTCCTCTCTCTGGCCCTGGTGGCTCTCATTTCCTTGCTTGACCGAGGACCAAGCTTGGAGCGGCTAACGGTGTTATTACAACTGCTCCAGGCGGGCAGGGATCTGATCTTACTGCCTGAAGCCAGGAATTAAGGACTCTAGGTTTAGTTTTAAAACTTCTCTGCTGGCTACCCATTTTGCTCCCACCTATTTTTATTACTGACTGAGAAAAGTCATGTGGGGGTAACTTTAAGGTCGTATCCCCATCAAACTCAATCCGAATCAGAAATTTGCCCACCAGTCACTCTGGTCTCTCTGGGCTCCTCCAGGGGGATAACCGTGGGATGCGTTGGAGTGCCGGGGGTCCCCGTCCCCTTTGAGAACTGAACCAGACGAGGACAGGCCTGGGAAGCAGAGGACAAGCAGAGTGGGCCCAGCATTGTCAGCATCCATTCTCATCTCTCCCGGCTTCCTGGCGTTGCAGCTGGGTCACACATATACACACACACAGGCATGCACGCTCATTGCCCATCAGCTGCCACTTGCCTCTCTTCTCCCCTATGATTTTGTAATTAGGCATATGCTTTTTGTTGGTAAATGTGTTTGATGTCACGGCCAGTGAAATGTGGAGTGTTTATAGGGCCGTGAATGTAAATGTGTAAATATGTTTAGTGTAAAATCTGGCCCTTCGACTTTAGCAATAAATACCCTGCCAATTTGGATACGATTACATTTGACAGAAAGATGGAGAATCTGATCATGACCAGCTGCTCTCGGCTCTTTGGGACTTGTACTTTCCCAACTGAATTCACTTTTCAGATAATTTCTTTGCATGTCACATCTCTCTAATCACATCTTCCCCCTGATGTGAACAGCTTGGGCTCCTTTCTTTTTTATTGTTGACCCCTCTGGCACGCGGGAAACTTCCTGGTTCATTCCTCCTGCCTCTTAACCGGGAAAATACTATTTGGTAACAAGCAAGAACACACATAGAAAATAACTGATTGTTACCGTCAATCCCCCTGCCTCCCTTGAAGAGTTCCGAGCCTCCAGGTGTGATAAGATGGCTAGGAAAAAGAAATGAGATCAAGACTATGAGTTTCTGGCCCACATTTATAATTTCCTTATCTTTATCATCATTATCACCAGCCTGACTCTAAAGACCATTTTTGAGCTATTCTTTAAAAGTAAACATTTTAGGAAGTATGATATATATATGTACAGAAAAATGCACAAATCTTGATCACTTCTCACAAGGTGAACACACCCTTGTAATCAGCATCAGGGCAAGAAGCAGATGTCCCTTGTTCCCTAGGAGCCGCTTATCCGTCCATTCCATCCACTACCCCTCAGCACACATCAACTTTTATTTATTTATTTATTTATTATTTTTAAAGATTTTATTTATTTATTCATGAGAGACACAGAGAGAGAGGCAGAGACACAGGCAGAGGGAGAAGCAGGTTCCCTGCGGGGAGCCTGACTCAGTCCTGGGGCTCCAGGATCACGCCCCGGCTGCAGGCGGCACTAAACTGCTAGACCACCCGGGCTGCCCACACATCAACTTTAAAAAAGGATTTTCACTAGTACTTCTCTCAACCACACTGGAATAGTGAGGACAAGAGTTATTATGGATCTCATTTTACAAATAAAGGTATTAAGTTTAAAAAAATATGAAATGACTTGCCCAAGGTCACAGCTACTGGGACTTGAGTATTTAAATCCCATTTTATCCCCTTTACATCACACTGCCACTTGGTGGCCATCATTGCGGTTTATTAGGCACCCACTGTGGCAGGGCAAATTGCCTTAGAGGTCACGGTGTAGAAGAGTCATTTATTTCTTACACACTTTTTGCTTCTTTGCTTGCTCTTCCTGTCCCCTGTACTGAGTCGCTACCCCAGTGCCTTCTTGCAGATACATTTGGAATCTGTAGCCAGTTACTCCAGATGTGTCAGCTTCCTCTACCTGCTTCTACGTGACGCTCCCCTGGCTTCGCTCTTCCGATCCATCGGCAGTCTTTGAGTCATTACACACACACATCTACCTAACCCGGTTCATCTTTGTGCTATTTGTCCATTTCTTCTGCTTTTCTCCCTGATTTCTAATGTTCAAAATCTTCCAAAGTGACAGAACTTTTTTGCCAAACTGCTAAGCATGTTTTATAACTAGACTTAAGGTCACCTTGTCTCCACGTGGGAAAAAGGAGGAATATGTATAAGAGACCGATCGACTGATCTAACACTTAAGGAGAAAGCACGTCATTTTTCTCAGAATGTGCCCCCACCTCCATCCAGACACATTCTTGAAGATTTTTCTGTCTTTGAACAGCTCTGTAGGGTATGGGTTATGCGGATCCTCTTAGCCCTCCCACAATCCATCCATTGTTCTGGAGCCTCCCAAGGGACAATCCCACCTGGGACTCAGACCTGCCTAAAATGCTTTGTTGGGGGAGAGAGGGGATTCCAGGCCACCTCCTGGAATCACACCTTCCCCTTGACGGAAACAAAGCATCCTTGCCAGTCGCCACCACAAGTGTTCCTGAAGCGCAGCCACCTCGGCCATTGCTGGGGCCAGTGCTCTGTCCCTTAGGAGGACCTCCAAGCCAGAGTCCAAGTCCTACAAGGATTGCATCTGATTGTGAGCTGCAGACCGCGGAGGAAAGTGTAAAACGCCGATCTTTCCAAAGGGCGGTGCTTAACGCAGGATCACATTGATTTTTCTAGAGAAAGAGTGTTTCTGTGAAACCAGAAACGTTTTCTTTTTTAGATACTACACCGTAAAAGACAACAAAAAGCCCATTTCAGGAAGAAAAGCCTTCGGTTAGTATCAGAGGCTTTATTTAGAAAACCTGCAAAGTTCTGATTCTGAATTTGGAGAGAGGAGAGTTAGGAAGGTTATTTTTCTCTTCTTAAGAGTGACTTGATTTTTCAAGATGGGGTGTTTCCCTGTATGTAGCATCTTCTAGTTAAAGACGAATCTATGTAATCGGTTAGGAAGAATGGAAGCTACATGGAATCGTGCAAGGCCAGGGAGTCTGCTGAGCACCAGGAGAGGATCTGGCCGCCAAGGGTAGCAGATCTGGGGCCCTGGGGCCTTGCCTGTCCCTCTCTGTCCTGGGGGAGCCAGGCACAGATTGAAGATTCTCTTATTTGCAACTACTGATTAATAACAGACTAGCAAAGGCAAAGCAGGAGCACATATTAGTTATGGCAGAGGGCAGAAGCTTCTTTGCATACTTGCTTAGGAATTCCCATTAATATAAACAAAAGGCAGATATTTTCAGCAATATAAAGACAACATATTTTCTGAAACATCAACAATGAAGCATTAGTATGAACGAAGAATAACTATTATTATTTAAATGCAGAGCTTCACATATATGAAAATGACAGGACAAGATTATGTGTGTGTGTATGTGTCTGTGTGTTTTTTAATGATTGACTATGGAAGGGAAAAAAACCACAAACCAAAAAAAATCTCTGAAGCTCACAACAGAATAAATGAGACTAGGTTGAACTTAAATGTTAGATCAGTTTTTACACTCGTTTGTCATTTTGGGGCGTATGGGGATAGGTTGTGAGAACGAAATAGGACAATTCATGTGAAAATATTTTGGAGAACATAAACCCTGTACAATTGTATAGGATGATTCCCTGTGATTCCTTTCCTACATCCTTATTCTTCCAGGAAGTAAAAAGTAGAACTTCTAAACTTTGGAGGACACCCGAATTCTTACATTAGGTTAAGGGAAGTCTTTGGCTCAATGTGAAAACTCTTTCTTCAAAATTCCCATTCTATGCATGAAATAAATTGTTACTGAACCCCTTCTAGAAATATTGAGAAGAGATAGCATCGTGTCTCCTTGTGCTTCAGCCAGTTGTGTGTTTGGACATCTAACTTTCTCCTCCCTTCTAAAATAAACAAACCAATAGTGTTTTAAAATCCACTCTTCTAGACTCTTGATCCACTTCTTTCCCCCAGTTACTTATCTGCCGATCATCTCTTTAACCTCTAAGCTTTGAAAAGTGGGATTAGTCTGCAGTATTTATTGAGCACCTGCTACAATGCAAATCCCTTTATTCCCACTTTAAACATAGGAAACAAGTGAAAGAATTCCTGCCACCAAGTTGCCTCTGATAACGCAACCATACAGCCAGGGAAACGAGGAGCAAGCCATTTCAGCAGGAAAGCAGTGGGGTGGAGGGAAGAGGAGGAAGATATGTTTTTTCACCCCCCCCCCCATTTAACAGAACTCTTTAAAAAAATCTTGATGGCCTATAAACAAAACAGAGATTGGTTCTTGATAATATTTTCCCAGTTTGGCGGTTGACTCACAAAACGCCGAAAACACCGAAGGGTCTGCGTGGTTTGCAGACAACTCAGTGCCAAACTCCTCCATGCAGAAAACTAGAAATTTGAGTTTCCTCCCTAGTTTTTAACGTTTTTTCCTAAGATATCCCCCATTTGTAGTATCCCTAGCCACTATGCTGTGTCTGTGAAGTACTGGCAAGGAGGAGAAGCACATTCTGAAATGCTCATGCTACTGTGAACTGAGAATGTGAGCTACTCAGGAGGAGTGTACGTTCACATGGGTGTGTGAAGAGTTAAACAGAGGCACCAAGAAGAACCCTAGGATAGTCGCCCCCCACCCCACGCTTAAACATTTTATTACAAATCAAAGAAAATTTAAAAAGCAAAGCACAGTCTATTTTTCGTGTATTCTTTTACAGACTTTAAAATAAATATTTTTCCACTTGCAGAATTTGTAGACACATCAATGTGCAAACTCAGAGAGTGCAGTCCTGGCCCCCGGGAGTGCACGGCACCCTGAGCTTTTGTGTCTTCAGTTCAAGCGTTACCCTCACCTTAGCGTTGTCAGCACAGAGGAAGTGTCAGGGCAGGTCACCAAGTGCGGGGCTTGTTTTCTTCTTCAGAAGTAACCAGGGGTACAGAGGATAAAAATAAAATGCGGAGGCCTCTGCCTTCTGTTTTCCTAGGTCAGGAATTTAATATTTCTTCGCCTCCCTCATCTTCCCCTTGCTCGGCCCCCCTCCCCCAGCACAGGCAGGGACTCCAGCAAACCATCCCCCACACTTCTGTAGAAGGATCTGGGGAGGGAGTCCTTATTTTAGGGAGCTGGGGGGTGCGAGTTGTTATTGTAACTCTATTCTGTAACTAAAGCTCTGGCATGTAATAAATCTCTCCCCAAAGACTTTTGGATCTTTGATTTGAAAAATCGGATTCCTTTTGTGGAAACAGTTGACAGGAACCTAAAAGGATTAGTTGCATTCCACATAGGATAATTTTTACTGGCAACATTTTGAAACGATTTGGTCCCTTTCAGACCTTAAACAATGTCCAGAAAAATGATCTAACGAGACTTGTATTGTTTTCCTTTGTCTGTGAATCCGTTTGCCGCTTGTGCCAGCGTCTCGATACCGAGTCGACAGGCTCTTTGCTCCTGAGCCGCGCACCGGATTCATTCCTGATCGTCCTCTCCACTTAGTTTGTTCCCTCCTCCGGCCGCCCCGCCGGCAGCCTCCGACCTGGGGCCCGGCGGGGCCTGCGTGCCGGGGCGCCGGGGGCGCGGGGCCGGGAGGGGCGCAGGCAGCGGGCCGCAGGGGGCCCGGACCTCAGTCCCGCACGCGGGGGCCCCGGGGCTCCCGGGCCTGCTTCGCCTCCTTCCCTCCAGCCCGGCTGCCCCGCACCCAGCTCCGAGCCCCCGCGCCCCCGGGGCCTGCTCGCCCGGCCGCCCCACCCAGGCTCCCGGGCCCCGCGCCCCACCCAGGCTCCCGGGCGCCCCCAGCCCCCCCCAGGACTCCCGGGGCCCTCCTCCCCCCCAGGCTCTCGGCCCCCCCCAGTCCCCCCAGGCTCCCGGGCCCCCGCCCTCCAGTGTTTACTTTGTTGTCAGCGGACTTATCAAGATGTTCGTTTGCAGAGGCGCTGACCTGCCGGGCGCTGCGGCCAAGCGGCCCCGCTCTCCCCTCTGTTTTTACACCTGCACCAGCCGCCCCCCCCCCCACGGCTGATTTATGGCCCGATTAGAGGTTCAGCGTCTGGAAGCCACCCGCACCGCTCCCCACCCGGCCTCCCGCGGGCCGCGCGGGCGCAGGAATGCGCGGGGCCCCGGCTGGGCTGCGGACACCCGGGAGCTCCGCCCAGGGGCGCGCGGGACCCCGACGGCGAGGGGCCTGCCCCGCGACCCTGCGCGCACCACCCCGCCGCCGCGGCCCCCCCTCCTCGGCCCCGGGGTCTCTCCCACGCCGCGCGGGGCCCTCCTCGGCGGGTGGGCGCGTCCGGACGCAGGGGCCCCGAGGGCGCGCGGCTTTCGGTGGCTACGCGGTCGGGCCCCGCCGCTGCGCTGCGCAGGCCGCCTCCGCTCGGTTCCCGGTTCCCCGGCGGGCAGGGGGTGCGGCGGGCCCGAGGGTGCAGCGGGGCGGCGGTGGGGCGGGGCGCGCGGGTCAGGGACCCCGGCCGGCGGGTCCGCTCCAGCCTCCTTTTCTGCGCCCTTTCTTCCCGGAGAGAGTAAGTGGCAACCCGGCCGAGATTGGCAGCATCGAGCATCTTCCTAACCCAAGTCTGTCTTCCTCCCATTTACAGTCCACCTTTCTAATTAGACTAATTAGGAGCGCTCCGGAGTGTCGCTGGGCCCGGGACTGAGCCGCTTAGGGGCTGTGAAAAGAGCCCTGAATGGCCACGCTGGGGGCAGCGGGAGCCTCCGCGACCCATTCAGCCCAGAGTAACAGTGGCTACATTTATCCGCGGCCATTGAAAGGAGGCTCGATTAAAACGTTTGGGAACTAATGCCACCCTGCATCCCTTCCCTAATTAGAGAAGCCTGGGGTGGCGGCGAGAAGGCCGGGGACCCCGCAGACTCCAGTCCCGCGCGCGCCACTGCTTTCCGCCCTTTCAGCGCAGCCCATTTCCTTCGGGAGACAAAAGTGCACCAGCTCCTCCCCACCTGTTGCTGGGCCTGCTTCCCCCCAGTCCCTGCTCTTCCCACTGCTCCCCCCATCCCAGCTTCCCCCCCTGCCCCCATCCCTGCTTCTCCCCTCTCCCCATCCCTGCCCAAGTCCCTGCCTCTCCCCATCCCTGCTCCTCCCATCCCTGCTTCCCCCAGTCCTAGCTTTCCCCTGCTCCCCCCAGTCCCAGCTTCCCCCTACTCTCCCCAGTCCCTGCTCCCCCAGTCCCTGCTTCCCTCCCGCTCCCCCATCCCTGCTCCCCCCCTCCCCGTCCCTGCCCCCCATCCCGAGCGCCTTCCCCGGTCCCCCGCTGGAGGCCCAGCCGCCTGTTAGAATGCCCGGCACAGCCTAGAAGTTGGGGCAGCCAAGTGGAAAGAGGCTCCTAGTTCCCTCTTCCTGAAGATACCCCTTTGCTTTCCGCAGCAGCCTCCATACTTTTGTCTCCATCTGTCTCCCTCCTTATTCCTCACATTGTCTCTAAATAGCTGGAGCTTACCTCTCCCCCAACCTATTTTTAAATGTGGAATTTCCAAGAGGAGCATCTGGAAGTGGGAGTCTCCGCAGGGCCCCCCATCCTCCGTCTTGGTCGCACACGTTGCTGCGGGAGTTCTTCACTTGCATAAATAATCTGTGTGCTGTCACCAGCCTTCTTTAAAAGAAATATATATTGAGCATCTACTATGTTCTTACCATACTTTTCAGCCTTCTCTCACCCTTCTTAGCTCATCATCCCCAGATATGCTTTAAGAAGTTAAACCTGGCTTGGTTCAGTTCCTTAAGCGAGCTGTTGATTCTATCACCATGGTTTATGTGGAGATTTTTTTTTCTTTATTATTTTCCATGGTTTGGTTAGGAACGACCCCAAACACAATGATCAGGGATACCAGAGATGGAAATGAGAACTAGAAGATATATTGCTACTACAGATTGCGTGTATGTGTGTGAGGTTGTTTGTCCATTTTGTTGGGGAGAGGGGAAAAATGTGATGCTCTAACAAAAATTTGAGACACATTTTATTCTAAAATAAAGATGACCAAGACGGTTATATTTCTTCTCTCCCTCCCTCCTTTCTCCTCTCCTCTCTTCTTTCTTTTTCTTTCTTTCTTTCTTTCTTTCTTTCTTTCTTTCTTTCTTTTTCTCTTTCTTTCTTTTTCTCTTTCTTTTTCTTTCTTTCTTTCTCTCTCTTTCTCTTTCTTTCTTTCTTTCTTTCTTTCTTTCTTTCTTTCTTTCTTTCTTTCTTTCTTTCTTTCTTTCTTTCTTTCTTTCTTTCTTTCTTTCTTTCCCTAATCCTCCTTTTTGGAAAATAGCCAGTGTACAAAGAAATATCATCAGGTCACTGTTCTTGATCTTGTTAATTTAGAAAATGGAACCTCAGCTAAAGATGCTATTAACTAAATGCCAACCCACAGCATGCAAAATTCCTTGGATCCAAACTTCAAAAAAGGAATGAGAGATGTCATGTGAGTGAAGGGAATCGTGGAATTTTAAAGGCCTAAACGGATCTTAATAGAGTTTTATTGCTTCCACACCCTGCTTCACAATATTTTAATTTAACAGTTACAACATGCATGACTTTGCAACATAAATCTAACTAATTAAGAAGCTGGGAGGGGAAAATAAAAAGAAGCTAGGAGGGAAAAAAGAAGCTGGGAGGGGCAGAGAAGAAGTAAGAGTTGAGAAAAGTGGTTCACTTGCACTGAGGAGAATTATAATTTGCAAAATTTAAAAATTCTTGGAACCTTTGAAATGGAATACCCAAGTCTATTCTGTCTGTGATTTTATCATCAGACCTCTGATTTTTTTATTTCCACTGCCAATTTAAATTTCAGTTAGAGAATAACAGCAAAGTGTTCAACTCCTAAGCAGTCAACTTGGTGGATTTGTGGGTGTACACACACGCAGGTGCACACACACTCCCCACCTGTGTAGCCACTACTTAGATCAAGATATGGAACACTTTTACCATCCTACAAAACTCCTCCATGCCTGTTTCCCATCAATACTACCCTACCCCCAACCACTGTTCTCATTTCTGTCACCACAGATTAGTTTTAAATGTTCATGAACTTCATATCGATGGAATCTTACAGTGCCTATGGAGGCTTTTGTTTGGCTTCTTTTACTGATCGGTATGTTTTTGAGATTCATCTGTTCAACTTTTATTTATAAGACAGTATACATGGTAAGCCAATTTGTATAGGTCAAGAAGAGGAGGTAGGCACTGGAAAATCTTACCTTACTCTGAAATTAAAAACAAACAAAAATTAAATTAAAAGCAAACACTCTTTCCCCCACCCCCAAACTCCAACCCCCACCAAAACACATCATTATCAACCAGCAGAGGTAGTTTAATGATTGCAAGTGAGTAAGTAAATACGATGAAGTGTTTTAACTGTGGTAACTATTAGGCACATCATTTTCAATGTACATTTGTGGGTCCCTGTAAGGAGAGCAGAAGCCAAAAGCTGCTTTTGTAATTGGATTCTATTTCCTACTTGCCATTTTAGCCCTTAATACTGGTAGTAAGTACTTTGGGCCTCTTCACAAAGAATGGCGTGAACTTGAGAGCGAAAGTGAATTACATCTAGTTTGTTCTACCTCAGACGTGCAAGTGCTTAACGTAACAGCCTGTCAAGTGTGCTTTGAATTCTGTTTGAAGTAAAGTGTTCATTTTGCAACTAACCTAGCGGTCTGTACCGTTTCTATGGATCGGTATACAGGCCGGTTAACGCTGACCATAGAAAAGCTGTTCTCTAGGAAGGAAAGAAGCATAGCGAACCTGCGGAATTATGGGCGTCTTGCCCTCTCCCTCAGTCTCCCCAGCGATGCAGCCTCAAAGCCAGCGCCCAGGAACTCAACCAGTGCTCCCCTCCCGCCCCCCCGAAACACAACATAATGCAGCCGGTAGGATGTGTCTCCCCAGGAAGGACAGGACAGGGAAGGTGTGGGCATGTTTGTGCCATGGGAGAAATGATGAACCCCAGCGGAAGAGCCTGCGGTGAAGTTTTGATTGCTAATTACTGGATGTTGATAAATTTGAAGTAGAAAACACATATTTTTATAATCTTAAATCTAAAAATCAATATAAATATAAAGTAAATCTAGAAGTTCCTACTGAGGAAGACAGTTCAAAGACAAAGGCCATCCCTACTGAATTATCATAGTACCCGTGGTATAGACTGAATCAGCAATTTCTGAAAATAAGAAAGGGAACTACACACCTAAAATAAAAATAGCAATAATATCAATTACTGGCGGGGATGCAGAGAAATTGGATCTGTCATGCATTAGTGGTATGAATGTAAAATGGTACAGTTACTTTGGAAAATATTCTGTCGGCTATTGACAAAATTAGATATGTGCTCACTCTACAGCCCAGAAACCATACTCTAGGGCATTATCCCACAGAAATGAAAATGTATGCTCATAGAAAAATCTGTACATAAATGTCCACAGCAGCTTTATTTGTTATACAAAAAAAATCTATATTTCCTTCAATAGGTGAAACTCTGGGGTGTTCACACAACAGAAGAATACTCAGTAACAAAAATGAATAAACTATGAAGCGTGCAACAAACTAGATTTATGCTTAGTGAAAGGATATCAACCTCAAAGGGTTACTTACTGTAGGATATTTGTATAAAATCATTGAAATGACAAAACTGTAGAGATGGAAACAGATTGGTGGTTACCAGGGACAGGGATATTAGGGAAGGGTCCATATATAAAAGGGTAGCAAGAGGGGGGTTCTTTTGTAGTGATGGAAGCATGCTGTGCCCTGATTATTGCGGTGGGTTACATGAGTCTATACACGGGATAAGGTTGCATGAGCCACACACACACATACGTGCAGACACACACAAATGAAAGCATGTAAAAAATGATGAAGACTGAAAAAGTCTTCTTATGACCTATAAGTTACTTAACAGTGTTAGATGATGTCCACTTTCCTGGTTTTGAGATTGTACTGCAGTTAAGTAAAATATCACCGTTGGAGGGGGCTGAGTGAGGGCATATATGAGCTCTGTGTGCTATTTTTGCAACTTCTTGTGAGTCTATAATTTTTTCAAAGTGAAAAGTTAAAAAATCAGTTAAAAAAAGTAATCAGGCAGCATTTCATTAATAGAACTCTCCAATGTGACAATAACTTTCATTGGTTGATTTCTCATAATTAATTATGGCAATGAATTTGGCCCTGTCCTTCCAACAGGTATTTTATAAGTGATGCTTAAAAGACTGATCATCTGAAGTTGTATTTTTCTATTGATAGGCCCAATGCTGAAACCTTTTTGGAACATGAAAATCTTGCCTGTTTGTTTGACAAACTTCATTTCTGAGGGTGTATTTGATTTTTACAAATGGCCAAATGTCAGTGAGAGTCAAATGTAGTTAATAAAACCGATGACCAAGTTGGGTCATATAGGTTTTTCTTGGCAAAACTGAAACGTCCCTGATGATTTATCATCTTGTATGAAGTAGTTACACAAGAAGAATTCTCAAAATGTTCTTGGGAATGATAGCATCATTCATATGGGTTTGGCCTCCCAGACTGATTGCTTAGAAGGAAACGCTCATTTGCATATGTAAGAATCCTAAGAAGGTTTAGAAATTTTGCCTCATTTCTAGAGTCAGTGTTTAAGGATGCTTCTTGGAAATGTGTGCCTTACTTTGGAAATCGTATGTTAAACAAGGTGTGGAGTGTTTAAAGAATAGCACTAATTAACCTCTTTCTAAGCAAAGCAGTACACATTTCCTTACTTGTGTAGTAATTTTGAACTTTTGCAAGTGAAATATTTACTAACTTTAGACATGGTTGTAGCTCTTTTACTCCCTCTACCAAAGCATAAGGGTGACTCAACCAGTACTACTAACTGGTAGTTTATTTCTTAAAAATCTCCATGGAGGATGAGCATGTTCGGCAGTTGCATAATTACAGCACGGTCTTATTGCAGATAGTGGTTAGGAGGCCTGGCCTATCTCTAAGTGGACCACGACATAAAAGGAATCTAAATTCCCAGCGTAAGCAGACCAAATCGTGAGTGATTGGATTTCAGGCAGGCTTTGAGTTCTGATGCCAATGTTTTAACCATGGTGCTTGTTCTTTTCCTTGAATGGTTCACTGCTTTATTATTTTATTTCCACTAGGAATTGTGGAGTTCTAAATATTATTAGTGGTTCACCACTTTTACACACATGTATCCTATTATTTTTGGAGATCTGTATGTGGAGAGAGAGACTGGCTTCATTTATTCACCCATTCGTCTACCTGCTTCCATAGATGGGCCCTCCTTCTTTTTAAATAAGCCAGAAGGGACCACACAGAATCTAAGAGACTTGAGCAGAAGAACCAGATCATGGGTATCTGACAAGAATGTGGGTTTATTATAGAAAAATCTCCAATTAAATTAAATTAAATCTTTAATCTTTTAATTAATATTAAATTCTGTTCACTTTTTGATTCGCCTGAAAATAGCTCATTATCTTAAAAATAGAGTAACTTAAGATATGTTATTTTGTTCAATCTGAACAGAGATTCTTGAAAAAAATTATAAACATTTTCATTTAAAAATTCAATGAAAAACATAAATTTAAGAAATTCAATGAAATACACGAAAAATTAGTAACCAACTAAAACCACTTCCTGTGAAATGCCTATATGGTGTCAAAAGTTAGGAATTTGTTACCAGATTCTTGGGTCTATATGGTATTATAGCCATAAAATAGCATACGGGTTGAAGAAAATACAAATAAAAGTCTTATGTTCAAGGCCTTTCACATGTGGGCCAAATACAAATAAAATATGATATTGTAACTAAAAGAAATGATTGAGGGAAACCAAAGACCTGTATTTGATCATTCATTCCTTTATTCATCCTGCATTTGGTGGGCACCTGCCGTGTCGCGAGCATGGTATGACATGTATGCTATGGATACAAAGAAAAATAAGATATTGGGGTTGGGTGTAGGTGTGGAAAATATGTATAGTAATTAAGATATTTTATGATGTGTTTTAATAGAAGTGTGAACTGATTTAGTAGAAGATTACAGAGAAAGAAATAACAATGTCTGGAAGGGGTCAGGGAAGTCTCTGCAGAAGAGGTAATGCTTAACATGAGTCTTAAAGAAGGAAGAAAAATTGTACATGGGAATAGAACGTATTAAAAAAATATTAGCACGAAAGAACAGAATGTTTTCAGGGAGCAGATAAATGAATACTGGAGCCTCATCACACTGAGTGTCCAGTGTATACAAATGTAAATAAAGTGATCAACAGACACTCCCAGTCCGATCACCATATCCAAGGTTTCTTTGGCTGTGCCTGGAACCATTTTGGACGTAAAGAGAAGGAAAAGGTGGCCTAGGGGTCCTTTCAGTTGAGTTACGTTGGTTAAACAATGTTGTTAAACATAGTTTTGTCCGACTCTTCCCGAGTATCCCTATTACTTTGATTCCAAAATGGAAAAATCCTATGGGATGTGGGACTTTCTGAATGGCAAAAGGAGAAGAGGAAGGGTGATTTTAGAGACAGGTCTCAAACATGTATCGTTTAAAGCGGTAGAAGGAGGGATCCCTGGGTGGCTCAGCGGTTTGGCGCCTGCCTTTGGCCCAGGGCATGATCCTGGAGTCCCGGGATCGAGTCCTGTGTCGGGCTACCTGCATGGAGCCTGCTTCTCCCTCTGCTTGTGTCTCTGCCTCTCTCTGTGTCTATCATAAATAAAAATAAACAAATAAATCTTTAAAAAAATAAATAAATAAAGCGGTAGAAGGCGCTCTCACTGGGGCCTGAAAAGTGAAAAAGACAATGAACGACGAGGCACAGGGAGCCCGAACCCTGATGATTGACTGAGGTGCCACTTACAGCCACCCATCAGGCCCTTCCCTTACTCAGCTGATAACAAACATCTTCTCCATGCTGTAGTACCACATTTTCCACTCCTGCTACACAAATCCACTTAAAAACCTCCACCTTTACGTTCCTAGGATTAGCACCCTTCTCTAATCTTAGGCTTCCCTTCCTGACCACTGTACTTCCATCCATTTTCCTATTAATCCTGACTTAACATTTTCTGAATCGTCTTTTATTGCTTCATCCCTATAACATCCCTATAATTCTCCCATCCAGTCGTTTGCCACACATGGTCAGTCCTTCCTATGCAAAGACTTGTCTTTTCTCCCTTCTCCACTCCCACTGTTAGAATCAGAGATCAGGCCTTGATTGCCCTGTGTCCATACCACTGAAATATGTTTTTCCCCCTCTGGTCTCCTTATCGCCAGTATCCCCGTTGTCCAATATAGACTGCAGATGCCCTTCCCCCAAACCTCTCAGTCATATCACACTCTGCTCAAGAAGTAGTTCTTTATTGGGGCTCCCAGGTGGCTCAGCGGTTGAGCACCTGCCTTCAGCTCAGGTCGTGATCCTGGGGTCCCGGGATCCAGTACTACATCGGGCTCCCTGCAGGGAGCCTGCTTCTCCTTCTGCCTGTGTCTCTGCCTCTTTCTCTAATTCTACAGAAGCTTTTGTGAAGTGTCCACTATGTTTTAAGTTGCTTTAAAGTATGGCCATGCCTTGTGATTCTTTGCTGTCCCATAATGCCTTGTACATAATTATCATAAATATTTTTTGACTAGTGAATACGTTGACCATTGTACTTGGTGAATAATCTGGGTAAAATAATTTGGAGTTGATTGACTTTGTCTATGAGGCAACACAGTAAAGGTAAGAAACTGCTCTAACCATAAAATTTAGCCTAGTGGATCCGCACTGTTCAACTAGAGTGGTAGAGTTACAGTGCCCCGTGCCCCCAGATGTTTGACATTTGTACTTCTGTGCTGGATGACTGTTGATTGCTCTGACCAAAAGTCATAGACAAGTGTAGACATATCTATAATCTCCACTTACCTGATGAGAGGGAAGACCTCTTATTTTAATTTCTGGTACGTGACTTTTGAAAGGCCTTTTCCATTCAAATTGACTATACTTTTCTTCCAACTTTCATTTATTTGCCTGCCAAAAGTTGATTTTTGATTTTTCTTTATTTATTTGTGAGAGAGCAAGAGTGAGAGAGATCACAGCAGGAAAGGGAGGAGCAGAGTCCCTGCTGAGCAGAGAGCCCGATGTTGGGCTCAATCCCAGGACCCTGGGATCATGACCTGACCTGACCTGAAGGTAGATGTTTAACAGACTGAGCCACCCAGGTGCCCCAAGTTGATTTTTTTTTAATTAAGCAAGTAAAAGTTACACCCATACATTTACAAATTAGTAAGTGAAATCTATTCATACGTGTCTTTAGACACTATAGTTCTTTGGAGTTCTCCATAACTGTAAGGCAGAGAATTGGTTCTACAAGATCTTTTTTGACTCAGAGACCATTATAAAACTGGACTAGAAGATTTGGTGTACTGTACTTTCTTTTGTGGTGGTCGCCGTCATGTGTGTTTTTTACTGATATGGCTAACTTACAGTAAGTCAACGGGAGGATTGGAAGAGCTGTCATTTTGGCCCTTTCTTCAGCCGATGACCACAGAATTGCCAAAGTAGGGCAATACTCTTCAAAATTTAAGTACATATGTAGTATGGGTAAACTCTGTTGGCTGTACCCACAGAGACCTGGGAAAGAGGTGTCAACTTACAACAGTGGGGCTCGTTTCCCATGTTCGCTATCCATATGCCAAGAGGGCAGTGGAGGTCTTGGGTGTTACCATCTGGAGGTATCATCAGATACATCATTATTGCCCTATAGGGAACAGGACACTGCCACCAACACAATCACATGAGGTTGTTGAATGAACTACTCATATCAATACATTTAGTACATTATATAAATAATCAGAATGATTCTTTTGGAGAATCTGCCTCCTATGATATTAAGAATCTACTCACTCTGTGCGCTAACAGTGGACTCGTACATTTGTTGGCTAGGTTGTATGCTCTTCTACTTCCCGAAAATACCCAGCCTGTCTGAGGGCATAGGTCTGGGTTCGCTAAAGGCTTTTTTTTTTTAAGACTTAGTTATTGGGCAGCCCCGGTGGCTCAACGGTTGAGCGTCTGCCTTCAGCACAGGGCGTGATCCTGGAGACCCGGGATCGAGTCCCGCATCGGGCTCCCTGCATGGAGCCTGCTTCTCCCCTGTCTCTGCCTCTCTCTCTCTCTCTCTCTCTCTCTGTCTCTCATGAATAAATAAATAAGATCTTAAAAAAAAGACTTATTTATGTGAGAGAGAGAGAGAGAGAGAAAAAGAGAGTTGGAGGAGAAGAGAATCTTCAAGGAGGCTACCCGCAGAGCACAGAGCCTGACCTGGGGCTCGAACTCACAACCCGTAAGGTCACAGCCCGACTAGAAACCAAGAGTCAGATATTTAACAAATGGAGCCACCCAGGTGCCCCAGGATTCTCTGACATTTATGGAAAACCTGAGATGTATAAACTGTTATGCTAAACACTAAGGGGAATGCAAAGGAAAGTAAGGGTAGAGTAACATTTGTCACACCTGTGTTCTTTGCATCAAATCAATTTTAATTTACACGTTAAACCAATGAGGTAGGTGTTTGGCCTCCTACATTAGGAAATAAAGGCTCAGAGATGTTAAGTAATTTACTTGAGGCTATCTGGGGACTAAGTAGCAGAGCTCAAATTTGAACCCACACCTTCCAACCCCACAGTTTATATTCTTTCTAGAGTCCATGGAGACCTCCCAAAGATGATTTTGAGATGGATGTTAAAGAAACCCAAGGGACACAGCTGGGGAAGAGTGGAGATTTTACCACAGTATTCCACGATGCCAATTCACCTCGGAGTTCACAATTACACTAGAAGGACCCAGAATACAGAATTAGCCTCATGAGCCTCCTCATGCTTTAGGAGTACACCTGTGGCTAATAGAAACTTTTCCTTTTTGAGAGCAGGTACAGAGATTAAGAAGAATCTAGATGTTTGAAGAATCTGGCATTTATTTTTTAAAATATTTTATTTATTTATTCATGAGAGACCCAGAGAGAGAGAGAGAGAGAGAGAGAGAGAGAGAGGCAGAGACACAGGCAGAGGGAGAAGCAGGCTCCATGCAGGGAGCCTGATGCGGGACTCGATCCTGGGTCTCCAGGATCACACCTTCAGCCAAAGGCAGACGCTCAACCACCGAGCTATCCAGGCACCCCAACAAGCTGGAATTTAAACAGCTGAATGACTTTTTTTTAAATTTTTTATTGTGGATTAGCTGTTTTGGAACTTCGTTCAAGTAAACTATTTCCCTTTGGTTCCAAACCTACAAAGTACTAGCTATGAGGTTAGGAACACGAGATCCGCTACATTGAAAAACTTAAACCCAAGACACAGGAAAACCAAAATCAGCCTCTTTTGGAGATGCCTGACGAGGTACATTTGTGACGTGTCTCCCGGTGTGTGTCGCAAATCATCACCATCACAACATCAGCAGCAGCTGTGCGTATGCTGACGATGTGGGCAGACCTTTGCATCATTGAAATCTAGGTCTTGCAAGAGAGAAATTGCGAGATCCAAATCAGCTCGCCTCCTTCATTTAATTTCATTATTTTATTTTTATTTTTGCTTCCTTCATTCTAAAGGTATTCCTTCTCAGGATCACCTAGGATCAACTAGAGTATTTGATTCAGTAGGTCTGAATGAGGCCTAAGAATTTGTAATTTTAACCAAGTTCCCAATGGCCGCGGGCTCAGTAATCACACCCTGAGAACCACCGTCAGGAGTAGGAAGCCGGCAGAGGACCAGCGCGTTGGTCCCTGATAACGGTCGGGACACGTAGGCGGCTTCTGACCGAACTCGCAACCAGGTAAGCCCCACAGGACGTGCTTCTGTCAAAAAAGTGATGGCATGTCACTTCCACGCTCAAGATAGGACACACCGCGGCTCCGTCTTGCTGGCACTTTCTCTCCCGCTGGTGCTAGCTACTGGGAGCCGGTTAGCTGAGGTGCCCTGAGGCGCCCCCGGGGAGGGTCCCCGAGGGACCGAGGCCTCAGGTCCCCAGTCGCAAGGAACGGAGTCCTGCCAACAACCACGTGGACGAGCCAGGGAGCGGGTCCTCCCCAGGGACCCCGATGGGTGCTGCGGTGGGCAGGGGGACTGGAGCTAGAGGATCCAGCTGAGCTGTCCCTGGAGGCCTCACCCATAGAAAGTGCAAGATAAGGAATGTCGCTGTCTTAGACCACTAGGTTTGGGGGCGGTTTACTATGCAGGAATAGCCGGCGAATCCCGGTGACCTCCTGGCCTTCAGGAGCTACTGGCTGGGCCGAAGGACCAGAGGGGCAGAGGTCGCGCCCTGGCACGAGCGGCACAGCCTTCCTGCACTCGGAGCTCCGGCGGTTGTGCACAAAGTCACCCCAAGGTCTCTATTCCGATGTTTAAAATTATTCCTTTTGCATTTCGAGCATCATCTTGAAGGGAGAATGCGCAGTCCCGTGGCCGGTGGCTGGTGCCCCGGAGTCCTCCACCAGCTGTATGAGAAGGAAATGCCAACGCGGTCAACCCAACCCAAACCAAACAACCCCATCTGCTCGTTCGGAACGTCCATGCACGCTCTGGCAGCGAAGTAGCACGAGTGTAACACGTTTACGCTTCTTTGAAGCGAATACCTAGAGGCAGATACGGGCTGAAAAGAGTTCTCGTGTCTAACGTAGCACTCGCATGTGAAGTACGTGACCAAAAGGAACGTCTCAACACCCTCTGGTTGGAGATGCTGCTGCACATTATTTAAGTTAGATTTTTATGTTTTAGTTTCTTTCTATGGAGGAAAACCAGACCAAAGGACATATTCTTAATGCGGTCCTATCTGGAGACCATCTCGTCACAGAATTCTATCCTAAAAGACAAATAGATTCTAGGGAGAATGTGTCTTTTTTTTTTTTTTTACAATGACTACATGACTTTTGTGGATTAAAATCGGGATGATTTAAATATTAATAGATTAATTTATGTGGAGGAAAAGTTACAAATCATTCACTTAAAGATTGGCTCTGCGCCCGCATTCTGGAGGCACCCTGGGGAGCGCTGTAGCTGCACAGCTAATGTCTATGCACAGTGAATTTCTGAACATAATTTATGTAGATGAAGTGTGCAGAAGGTTTTTATTTGTTCTACATCTCAATGTCTCACCTCTGCATGAACTTCCCAAACCCAGATCTACTCCAAATACTCTTACTCCCCTTCTCCACACTTCCCCCCAACGTGTTTGCTTTGGCAACTTTCATGTTCTTACAAACAATTCTCCCAACGAAATCAATCACTCTTGCACCCAAAGAGAAATACTGTGCACTCAGTGCGATGACAAAATGAAACATGTTTGAGGCAAACCATGTGTTCCCGCGTGTCCGGAATTATGCTATTTGCTCAAGGAACATGTTCCTAATGTGTTTGGCTTCTGTTACCCCTTGTGATTGCAACTTTCATTGTCTTTTGGAATTTATGATTTCAGAAGCAACTGCTTGGACTCATTTAATGGGACGCTCTTGGAATGGGGAGTCTGAGGGGATTCAGTGGGCAACGTCATTCTTTTCTCCTTTCCAGGCGGGTTTGGCCCATAAAAGGGCATGTGGTGCTTGAAGGATTTTGGGGGCTTGATCCTCTCTTCCATGTGGAACCCCAGACAAATGGTTTACCTAAATGACACGGATCTGTCCTGATTCAAAAGCTCTTCAGTTCACCGATCACATTATTTGGGGAAAAAATACTTTCTGGTGGTGCAGTGAGACAACATCATTTTAGAAAAGGATTTTTCCATGGTGCTTTCCTTGGAGGCACCCAGGTTACTTGACCATATTTGCCCCTCAGTGTGACAGCATATTTATTTAGAAGAGAAGCACCAGTGTTGCCAGTTCCATTTTATAGGTACAAGACCCATGAGCTAATCAAGACCTTGCCCCCATTCCTTTTTCTCTGATTGATGGATATCCAACCCTTACTCCAAGGATTGATATAGGAAGAGATCATTCCCAGACCCACTGGGCATTTTCACTGGGTCTCTGCACTCTCTTCCCTTGGAGCTCTTCAGGAAGCCTTGGGTTCATTTCCTGCCCCATTCCACCTACCTACTGGGGGCCTTGGGAAACTCAGTTCCATGTAAGCCTAATTCTTTTTTTGTATTTCATCACTCTAAACTTTTTTTAGAATGACAAATGGGATAAGTAAATTTTCCCACCAGTCTGGTGTTTAATACATTTAAAAATTAAAGCTATCAATCATCATTGCAGCAAACAGAGTGACGCAGGCTCAGGGAAGGTGCACAGTGGAATCTAGTCATATGTGATGGAAAAATACCTTAGTTAAAAAAAGGGGGGGGATAAGCATTAATACGTTGTAGAGACTGGAATATAGCTTTGCCTGTGCGTGTGTGTGTTTACCCAGTAAGGAAGAGGTCAATACCCCCACATTTTAGACTTCTTTTTTTCAATCTCAGGGGAATTGAAATGAAATATTATTATCTTCTACAAATATTCTGTGGAGGGGGGGCACTGTGTGCTTAAGGAGGAGTTCATGTGGGGATCCCTGGGTGGTTCAGTGGTTAAGCGTCAGCCTTTGGCCCGGGGTGTGACCCGGGAGTCCTGGGATTGAGTCCCGCGTCGGGCTCCCTGCATGGAGCCTGCTTCTCTCTCTGCCTGTGTCTCTGCCTCTCTCTCTCTCTTTCTCAATCTCTCAAATAAATAAATAAATAAATAAATAAATAAATAAATAAATAAATAAATAATCTTAAGAAAAAAAGAAGAAGGAGTTCGTGTGATAGTGCACTGGTTTAGAGCTCAGGCTCGGGAGGCCAGTGGTTAACACCCAGCTCTGCCACTTACTAACCTGGTGAATAAGCTGCAAACCTCTCTGAGCCTCAGTTTTCTCATTTGTAAGAGGGCACTAATCACACCCACCTCATAGGTTTATTGTGGAAATTATATGATATGATGCATGCAAAGCCCTGGCAAAGTCAGCGTTAACTGCGGCTGTCATCATATCGCTACTATTATTGCTGTGACATTCCAGTTCGTCACATACAATGTAACTAGTCCCCCTCCCCTTAAAAAGAAAAACAAAACCCAAACAAACTAATCCAGAGGAGCTTATGCTAGGAAATTAACGAGGGTGGCAAAAGTAAATGCTTGGGGAAGTGTTTTAATAGAGGAATGAAGGGTTTCAAAGAAGGGAGACAGCAAAAGCCTCAAAGAGGGAGGTGGGTCCTTTGTAGGGACCTTGGTCTGTGCCTAGAAGGTAGGGTGGCATTTGCCACCCAGTGTCCCATCCCATCGGTTCTACAGCCGCATTGCCCTAAGTGGTGCCTCCCTGTTGTGCACTAAATGGCTGCATTCCCTCAAATTCATATGTCAAAGCTGTAACCCTAATGGTATTTTTGGGGGGAGGTTGGGAGATAATTAGGTTTAGATGAGGTCGGGAGGAGGGGGCCCCTGTGATGGGTTAGCGTCCTTATAAGAAGAGGAAGAGACTGGAACTCAATCTCCAGGCCGGTGAAGACCCAGGGAGAAGTCCGTGAGTTCGGAAGGGGCTTTCACCAAGAAATGAATGTGCTGGCGCCTCGGTCTTGGGCCTCCCCGCCCGGAGAACGGTGAGGAGGAGGTCTGTGGTTTGGGCCCTGCGTCGGCCTGATGGCTGACGCTGCCCGAGCTGACCCTGACGGCGTCCAGGGGCGAGAGGGGGCAGTGGGAGCCCCGGCTTGCGTCTAGGAGCACGCCACCTCCCAGACGGGCAGTCTCCTGGGTTTCCTGGACGCCCAGGCACTGAATTGAGGTCTTTTTTTTTTTTTTGAGGTCTTTTTTTCTTGACTGGCAGGAGCTACGTGTCGTCTTTTGGCTGGGGTCACTGAATAACGGAAATTGGAGTTGGGAATATTGAAACTCATTCTCTTTCATTCTGAAATTCTGAAGAATTTCAGCTGAAGTGCTTCAGCTCTGATTTCTTTTCTTTTTTTTTCTTTTCTTTTCTTTTCTTTTTTCTTTTCTTTTCTTTTTTCTTTTCTTTTCTTTCTTTCTTTCTTTTTTCTTTTTTTTTTTTTTGGCTCTCTAAGACTTACTTTCCTTAGTCCCTTCATCTCTGCCAGCCAGTTTCAAAATAGCATAAAGTAGAGGCAGTTTTTACTAGTCGACTTTCCTTTTCTGTTTAAGATTCAGGGCCGTGGATTTCTTTGATCAAAAGGAGCCACAAGCTCTTTTCACACTTCATGGAGACACAGACAATTTAACTTTGATTTGGGGAGTATTTGGCCCAGCTTAGTGACAGGTGGCAACTGTCATTAAGTCATTAAGATCAGGACACTTAATGACCAGCATAAACCAAGCCAGCAAGGTACAGGAGAGAAGGGAGGCTATGGTGATTCTCTACATCTCTCCAGCTGTGGCTCCCCAAATGACAAACAGCTCTAATAGAGAATAAAGGGAGAAGAGGGTTGATGGTTTCTACCCATTTGTTTTGCTTTCATTATCCTCGGATTATGTTTGCTCTTGAAAGCTACCTGATTGCACGGTCAGGCAGTCCTTGGCACGGGCTCTCTAGGCGTCCGAAGGTGTTTTTCTTCCATCTGTACATTCCGGCCTGCCCTCCACCCTCCTGCACTGGGAAGTTGTCTTTTTCAGGGTGGACAAATTGCCTTCTGCTTCTCTGATGCAGCTTCATGTAAACCTGCTCACTTACACTTTCTGTAGGCACTTGTTGGCAGTGATGCTCTATGTGCCCTCCTGCCCCCCCCCCCAGCTGCTGGAGTCTTTTTTTTTTTTAAAGATTTTATTTATTTATTCATGAGAAACACAGAGAGAGAGGCAGAGACCCAGGCAGAGGGAGAAGCAGGCTCCATGCAGGGAGCCCAACGTGGGACTCGATCCCAGGACCCTGGGGTCACGCCCTGGGCCAAAGGCGGCACCAAACCGCTGAGCCACCCGGGCCGCCCGGAGGAGTCTTTTCTAGGAAGCGCTGTCAAGTGGATTGTTAGCTTGTTCGGGTTAAGCATTAGGAGTTCAGGCCAGAGAGCCTATTTTCTTAATTACTTAAGTCCAATTTCTTTATTATTGCTATGAATGAGGGGATTTCAAACCGGTTCTCTGTCAGCAGCATTTTAAAAATTAGAGCCTGGTACTTTTGCGGGTATCTTTGCCGTCCAAGGCTGTTTACCATGAGCCCTCATTTCTCCATTTTCAAACTTGATCGACTTAACCTTTCCAGACTTTTCCTAGATGGTGGCCCAGGGCTCCGCAATGACTGGAATGATTAAACCGGTGGTTTAATCAATATTGACTACACTCAGCATCTCTACTTCAAGGAAAGCTAAATGTGAGTCTTGGCCACTGGGAGGAAGAAACAAGGCAGGACAGGCTGTTAGCCCTTTGCAGAGGCTATTCAGGTAGACGTTGTGTTAATCCAGTTTTGTTTGTGTTTATCCTGGAACCTCTGAGCCTTGGCTCTGCTTTCTCAAGATTGGGACACTTGCCTCCACCTCCCCTTCTGTTGCTTGGCAGGGAGAGGGCATGTGTCCCTGTGTCCCTCTTCTCCTTCAGCCCAGACATGGTGCCGGAGCCTGAGCCTGCCGACTATGGGGGCAGCGGGAGATGTGAGGTTGTGTTCTAGAGCCATCTGCACAAAGCGGGCCTCGGGAAGCTTCTTCCCCAGGGCAGAGAGTCGCCCCGAGCCATCCCCATCCGGGCAGTAGGCCCGCCCGCCCGCCCGGGCTGCGTCAGGAACCTCTGCCGGCAGCCCGGACTGCTGCTCGGGAAGTCTCCAGCCAAACCGAGTTCTTGTAAAAATAAATACTCATCAGCAAATATTTTGATTAGTTAAAAATGTTCTAAATGGCTAACCCCTGCTCCCCCGCTCCCCACCGGTGCGAGGGCAGAGAAGGGGCTCCGGGACGGGCGGCTCCATCGGGCCCTGCAGCCAGCCTGGGGGGATTTTGGGGGGGGGCTCAGAGGGGGGCTCTGGGGGGGTGCCTCTGGGGGGGAGCTCAGGCGGCCTGGCCCTTCTGGAGCCCGCACCCCGCCCTGCAGCCCTCGGTGAGCCCCGTGCCTGCCCGGGTCCCTGCGGCCAGCCTTGGTGGGGGTGGCTCGGGGGATCTGAGGGGGGGACACAGGCGGCCTGGCCCTCCCGGGGCCCAAACCCGCCCCGCAGCCCAGGCCACGGCTCCCCTGGGGCTCCAGCTCCGCTGCTGTTGGTCCACATTCTTGGCAGCACCGGGCACCTGGGGTGGGGGGCAGGCACCGACGTCCAGGCCCAGGTTCCTAGGCGTCCGCAGGCCAGGAGCTGCTGATGTCGCACAGGCCCCCGGTGCTGGGGAAAGGCACACCCGCGACCCCGTCTCCTGGTGGTGAGCAACCCCCGCTTCACGGGGTGCCTGGCTGTGTTGGGGCGGGTGAGGCCCGTGCCTCCCTCTCCGGCCTGCGTTCACAGGGGGCGAGCAAGGTAGGTGGCCCTTCCAGATGCTCTTCCCCTTAGGGGACCCCGGGAGGTGCAGGCGGGCCTGGGTGCCAGTGTGAGGCTGGAGCGCCTGCCCAGGGCTCCGGTTCCCTGCAGTCCGGGCGTGGGGGGCGGCTGAGGGCCCAGCTCCCGTCGTGGGGCTCCTGCCCCGGCCCGTTGTTCACGGTGCTTACGTGCTTACGCGGGCTTTTCCCAGGCACAGTGTCGCCGCCTGGGGCTGCCGGGAGGACACACTGGCCCTTCACATTCCTGCCATGTCATGTGCCGGGCGACGTCCAGGTCCCCCTCGGGGACCACCGCTGCCTGCGATCGGCCACCCACTGTCGCCTTGCTCCTCGCTCAGAGCAGGCTCAGGCCCCTGAGTCCCCCACTGAGCCATGGGCCGCGCTGGCGTCTGGGGTGTGGCGTCAGCGTGTGGAGGTGGCTCAGGCATGTCCTTCCTCCAGGGTGTTGGCAGGGCCTGTGGCAGCTTCCAGCCCGCTCGCCAGCCGGCCCCCGGGGCCCTGCCCATCGCCATACTGGCGTCAGCGAATCGTGTGAAGCTCCTAAGTGGCACCTGTCAAACTGTGATGGTGGCATTCATGTGGCAGGGCCGCCACGGGAAGGCTGGGCCTGGTCACCCCCCAGCGGGCCGTCACCTGCCAGCCCAGGGGGTGACGTGCTGACTCTGTCCGTTCCTTCTGTCCTTTCTTTCCAGCAGTGTGTTTCTTGGATGGAGGGGCACGTTCCTGAGGTAAAGAAAAGCTTTCAGAGCTGCAAAGCTTCCAGAAAAACAATCAGGAACCGGCTGGCAGCACAGTTTAGAGGTTTCAGCCTGGCCCTGCGGAGACGAGCTAGCACGGGCACGGGTGGTGCGCCCGCGGCAGGGAACCGCATTGAAACTAAGTCATAAATAAATGTGCTGAGGAAAAGGGAAGTCGTGGCACCCCCACCCCACCCCACCCCACCCCGACCCCCACCCAGCATTGCCTTGAGAAACCTGCTAAGGCAATAGAAGCTGCTGAGCTTGAAAAGAAAAGAAAAGAAAAAACCCCAAGAGGCCCAGACAGGCTCAAGCTCCGAGACCGCCTGAGAGTGCAGCAGGTCGTGCTGGGGACCCTCTGCCCTGGCTGCGGAGGACGCCTTGGGCTCCTTCCGGCTCTGGAACTGCGGGGTTTACTTGAGGCCCCGTGGGAGCCTCTGTGTTACTTGCAGGGCGGCCGGTGGCCTGATTTCTGGGGATCCTCTCTTCTTTTTCCCTGTTGGCACCTATACTCGATGTGGTCCGTATGGATCACATGGGTGGCCTCCCCCTCCAGGAATTCCTCCCCTGCCCCTTGTGCCTCGAGGCCTGTGGACCGTATCATTACAGGACCAAACACACGAACAGTGGATCCGAGTCAACCCGGAGGCGCAGGGACGGCCGTCCCCCCACCCCCACCCGAGGATCCGAGGATTGGGCGCCCAGGGCCCAGAGGCGCTCCGAGCCGTGCCTGCTTCACCCGCGGGGAGCTTCCAGGCCCTGCGTTCCTTACCGTCCTCACCTGGGGACATCCAGGACCAGCCACACCTTTTATGGACCCTGAGCTCCAAGAGGCCGCTTGCACGACCAAGTGGACAGGTTAAGCCCAGTGACACGGATGAAAGGTTAGCGCTCTTCCGGGGCCCACAGCGTCCCCTGCAAGTGTGGTTTCCTGTGTGCAGGCTGCAGTGACTGTGACCCGGCGTGAACCCATGTGCCCTCTCCTTTTCCCAGGTTAAAGATGAAGCTTTCTCATTTCCTGCCTTCCTACCTGTGCCCGTACTTCCTGGGGTCACAGGTCTCTTTTTCTGCTTGTTCTCGTGACCCGAGACTTTGATTCTTTTTTTAACCATCACTTTGCCCGGAACTATAGGATAGTTGTGTGTGTGTGTGTGTGTGTGTGTGTTTAAAAACATAGAAAAGAGGGCTCCTGGGTGGCTCAGTAGTTGAGCATCTGCCTTTGGCTCAGGGCGTGACCCCTCGGGATCAAGTCCCACGTCGAGCTCCCTGCATGGAGCCTGCTTCTCCCTCTGCCTGGGTCTCTGCTTCTCTCTCTCTCTCTCCTTGTGTCTGTCATGAATAAATAAATAAAATCTTTAAAAAAATAAAAACATAGAAAAAAGGGCACCTGGGTAGCTCACTGCTTGAGCATCTGCCTTTGGTTCAGGTTGTGACCCCGGGGTCCCAGGATCGAGTCCCACATTGAGCTCCCTGCATGGAGCCTGCTTCTCCCTCTGCCTGGGTCTCTGCCTGTCTGGGTCTCTCATGAATAAATAAATAAAATCTTAAAAAAAAAAACATAGAAAAGAAATACCCTAAAACATTAACAGTGGCGGTGGGATTATATTTTAAAAGCTTCTTTGTGTTTCTCTGCCTTTTCTCATACACCGTCCTCCCCTAATTTCGGTCCAAGAAGCATATGTTAGTTTTAGAGTCAGATGAAATACGTATTAAAGAGTGTTTTTCTGAAACGATGTTGGTTCTCTTGAGGGGAGCCCTAATTTCAATGTAGCATGGCCCGTGCTCAGGAAAGGTAACCCCAAGGCACAGTGTTACTGGCTTTTCCGGGTCCTGTGTTTGAAGCCCCGGGATTAGGCATGCCGAGGGCCTGCCTGTATTTCTTCGGGAAGGTGGAGGTGGGCCAGTGGGGGTGGGGAGACACACATAAAGCAGAAAAACAGCAAAATACAAATGTACACACACAAATAAGGCAGCATTACGTTTAAGAGGTGCTTTCTGGTATTTACGATGCTCTCTGGGACCCTGCAGAAAACAAGTACCTGGTGCCAGGGTCCAGAGGCCTCCGCAGGTGAGCCGAGGCCTGGGCTGAATCTGTGTTTACGTCTTCAACTGCGAGGGCTCTGGGTGAACACGGAGGAGTGGCGCAGCGTCTGGGAACTAGCAAGAAGCCCACGGGACACTGCGGACCTGAGAGGGACAGTGGGGACGCCTGTGGGCCCAGTGCGGAAGCCGCCTCCCACAGCTTCGCGGAGGTTGCCATTCTGGTAAAAACAAGCAGAGGAGCAAAGCAAAGGGAAATGGTGAGGAGAAGCCACACAGAGGTGTCGGCCAGGTGCGTCCCTGCCACTGGATGGCCACGACATCCCGGGAAAGCTGCTGCTGATTCTCTCTGGGCCTCAGCTTCACTCTTTCAAAATGCATCGGGCATCTGCTGATCTCAGGTCAAGTCTGAGGCAACCCCTGTCTCGGAGTGGGGAGGACTCATGCTCCATGGACATGCAGCTGTGGAGCTGCGAGGCAGGTTGTCCAGGTTACGCTGATGGGACTTTGCCTGAGACAAAGGCCCAAAGTGCTGCAGGAGTGGGTGAGGCAGCCAACCAGTCATGAGGCCCATCTTCACAGTCCCAACAACGGGAGGGAAGTGTGGCCCTCAGATGTGAGGCTGGAATTAAGAGGGAAGATGGAGTTGCTCTGATCATTTGTTTATGGGGAAGTTTGGAATTTTTTTCCCAGGAGACATCACATTGAACCCCGACACCTGCCAAGTACTACGTCGGGCAAGGGAATAACAGAGAGTAGACTCTAGGCTGTGCCAATAGTGAGTGTTCGTGGCTCCCACAGGGCCTGGCTTAGGAGACTAGTGTCTGCTGGTTGGTCTTTGGAAATCCCACTTTCACAGGAAAAGGCCAGGCTCCTGGAGGTTAGGAGACCAGCTGTGCCCTGAGCTATGCCCTGGTGAAGAGGGACAGGGCACCAGGCGGGGGTGTTGGATGGAGTGCTCGTCCCTCCTCCGTGGTCAGTGTTGACTCAGGGTTCTCTCCACACGTTGAAAACCTGACCATTATTATGTTGCCTATATTTCCTTTTGGTTCTTCCATAATATTCAGCTAAATCTTTTTTTGGAATGCCAGCCTGTCTTAGCTGCATGAAGGGACACTGAGGAAACGGGGTTTACTTGTGCCCGGGCTGAATTTCAGGGGAGGAGCAGGGTACTCTCGGGATCAGAGTGTGATAATTCCAGGAGAAGATGCAACTCTGGAAATGTCTCAGGTTTGGAGACACAGCTGGAAACGAAGAGCCACTAACACAGTTATTTCTAGGAGAAATCTCCTTCCGGAAAATCTCTGGATTTTTTGTGTTTAATAAGATAACACAGTACTCTTGTAAGCTGCCTTCCAGGGCTGAGATTCCACAACCAGTCTGCCCACACAACTCTTCGATGCCTTCTTGACTCATGGATTGATTCCAAATCCCTGGGACTGAGGCACAGTTTGGGGAAACTGGGAAGTGGTATTTTCTTCATCCCTTTCCCTTCATAGATATAAGGCAGTTCCAGGCAACCTGATCTTTGAAAACCTGGATATTTCCCTTAATTGTTATTTTCAAAACAAC
Organism: Nyctereutes procyonoides; assembly: GCF_905146905.1. Classification (NCBI taxonomy): domain Eukaryota; kingdom Metazoa; phylum Chordata; class Mammalia; order Carnivora; family Canidae; genus Nyctereutes; species Nyctereutes procyonoides. The sequence goes on from NW_026575052.1 coordinate 29,299,056, forward strand.
TATTCACTTTACAGAAGACTTTCCCACTAGGCTGCCACTATGGCAGAGACTGTTAATTGTCCCACGATACCTGCTTCCTCTGAAATTTGACTCTTCCTTTCCACCTTTACAGCCAAACCGAGTCTGGGTTCCAACCACCTCATGCTCAGGTCACTAGAGTAGATCCTAATGGTTTTCCAGTCCCAAATTCAGCCCAAGTGCCTGCCTGTCCACCACTAGATAAATCTTCCCTAAAGATCTTCGCTTCATCATTTCGAAAACTCCGCGGTTCCACTGAACCTGATGAAATTCCAAACAATGGACAGTACTGAGCCACACAAAGTGGAAGCTTCATATGGTCAACCTAATATTTAGGCTGATCTTCAAAGAACATCACTCCTTGTCCGCCCTTTTATTTGCAGCTGCAGTTCTGCCCAGCGATCTCTTTAGGCAGTGTGTTCAGATTCCTCAGTGTCTTCTTCATACCTCATCCTTTTTGCTGTGCATTTGCTGGTGTAGTTCGCCCTGCCTACTAAGGTTTTCCTCTTCTTGCCAACACCATCCTCCATGTCCTTCAAGACTCAGCTCTAACTTGACAGGATGAGCACTGGGTGTTATGCTATCTGTTGGCAAATCGAACTCCAATAAAAAATATACACAAAAAGGTCTCAGTTCTAGACTATCTTCCTTATTATGTTTCCTGTGAGCAATCACACTTTATGATGTAGTATGACTTCAGTAATAGGAAGATGAAATCAATACTTGTATTAGAAGCATGTTACTTTTCTGGATAATGTTTAAGATATTTACCTTTAATCATGCTCTGTTAGTATGAGAAGTTAACCTTTTTTTCCCCAAAATGATAAGAGCAAATTTTTCATGTCAAGCTAACAAATACCATTTTTAAAAAAGATTTTATTTATTTATTCATGAGAGACACACAGAGAGAGACTGAGAGGCAGAGACACAGGTAGAGGGAGAAGCAGGCTCCATGCAGGGAGCCCGACGTGGGACTCGATCCCAGGTCTCCAGGATCACACCCTGGGCTGAAGGCAGGCGCTAGACTGCTGAGCCGCCCAGGGATCCCCACAAATACCATTTATATGGCATCTTTCCCTTATGATAACTTGAATTTCTGTAGCGTTCTCTAACAATACAATTACCTTCTTTCCTAAATTATAAAAATCTTCAAGAGCTGATCGTGTCCTCTATCTTTGAAAGCAATTCCTAACTTGAAAAACGTTTTTCTGGTGATGGGTGCTTAATAAATGCTTTCTGGCTCGAAGAAGCCACTAAAACTGTTAGCTTTTCTAGCTAAAGAAAGGTCAAAATTTTCCATAGGATGGGAAATATGTGAATGGCACTAGCTTAAGTGATGCGACCATCCCCCCGGCCCCCAACACACAGAAGGGGCTCACTTGAATCATTTCTTCTCACTGGTTAAAGAGGTTTTAGGTCTGAAAAGCACCTCCTATTTTCTTCCTTCCCCTTAACTCGTCGAATTTCTTTCTTTCTTTTTTTTTTTTTTTCGAATTTCTTTCTTATTTGGAAACTCCCTTATTCAGAGTATATGTTGTAACTCTGGTCTTACATGTCTAGAATGTGAGTACTCAGAGGATGTTGATGCATGTTTGGTGAACGCATATGCGAATGATCAGCACGGAGGTCTATTTGAAGCGAGAGCAAAAGTCAAGGCTGAGAAGTAGGAGGTCTCACCACTAGGATGCTCAAAACTTCTGGCTCTAGCGGGATCGCAGGGTTGTCCAAGGTCCTCTCCAAGTGTTCTTTTCATGCTGCTCAAAAAGAAATGACTGGTTCTTAAGACGTGCAAGAGCTCCAGTTCAGATGCAGAGTTGCCTTGGTCTCGAGACCCTGGTGACCCCCTTTCCCAGTCCCATCACCTGCCTGTCCTCCTGATGCCCCACCGCAGGGCTCAGAACACAGACGGCCCCGAAGCTGGCAGGTTTGTTTCCTCGCTCATAAAATTTGATACAAGGGGCCGACAGGAAGGAAGGAGGAATTAGAAGCAGTCTCTACCTCGTGGGCTATTAATACTTAAGTATGTACCCTTTCTCCATAGCTAGAAGTAACTTCAGTGAGAATGGCTTCAGTGTGACTTCTCCAGCCTTCAGATTTTTCTAATCTGAAATATGAAACAGTGATATCTCCTTCCATGGCCTAAAGGCATGGTCTGTGATTCTGGAGATGACAAGGATTTGACCAGAGTGTGTACATGATTTAATGAGTAGAAAACACATCCTAAGGAATATTATTAGAGTTTATATGATGTGGTTTCATGTGGGAGAAAGGAATGAGGCGTACTTTTAGAATGGTGTTCAAATATTAAAAAAAAAATTGTTGACCAGCTGTTTTCAATTTCACCTGAAAAGAATGGGTGGGGGGGAAAGGAATGATTTTTAAGAAGCACCATGGGGAATGTAAAGCAGACTTTTCTGACACTACAGATCAGTGGTTCTCAAATTTTAGTGTGCACAGAACCCCCTGGGAGCTTGTTTAAAATGCAAGTTCCTGGCCTCTACACTTAGCAGTTCTGACTTGGTGGATCTGGGGTGGAGCCTGAGAATCTACATTTTTCACCAGTCCCTCCCAAAGTTGAATTGGGGCAAGTGGTCCTGAGATCATACTTTGAGAATGGGTGGGTTGGATGACTGAACCGAATGGATTTATAGGGGACTGACTGAGCTTTTTTTCTGGAACATCCCATAAAGACATTTTTGTTTTATTTGACTCCATTTAAACAGAGAAGAGATTATCATTTGTTTAGGGGGATGCACTAGGTTGAAAGTGTCCCTGCAAATTCATGTCCTTCCAAGTAGGCCAACACCTTGCGCTCAGACGTCTAGCCTTCAGAGCCAGAACCGTGAGGAAGAATGTCTGTTGTGCAAGCCCCCCAGTTTATCGTATTTTGTTAGAACAGCCGAGGCAGATTGCTACAACTGGTCCTCATAAAAAGAAGAGAAGAGGCCTAGGGACAAGGCCCTGGGACGGGTGATGGAGGCAGAGGTTGGGGTGATATAGCTGCCCAAGTGCCGCAAGCTAGGATCCCCCCGAGAGCCCTCAGAGACCAGGGCCCACCGACACTTTGGTCCTGAACTTCTAGCCTCCAGAACTGTGTGAAAATAAGTTCTGTTGTTTGAAGCCACACTACAGCAGCCCTAGGCAACTAATACAGGGGTTTAGATATAATCCCGCCATTAGGCAGAGAAGTAGGTGAGCTCTCAAGACAGGCATTTATTGTTCTGCAGGCTTACTTGCTCGTGTTTGGAGGGATATCAGTATTCAAATATTTGGAATTATCATGAACTAGACAGTAGTGTATTGGTGTTTTTTATTTTTATTTTTTTTTAGAAATTTAAGATCCTTTATTTTTTTTAAAGAATACAATTTATTTTTTTTAAGATTTATTTATTTATTTATTCATGGAGACACAGAGAGAGAGAGAGAGAGAGAGAGAGAGAGAGAGAGAGAGAGGCAGAGACACAGGCAGAAGGAGAAGCAGGCTCCCTGCAGGGAGCCCGATGTGGGACTCGATCCCAGGACCCCAGGGTCACGCTCTGAGCCAGAGGTAGACGCTCAACCGCTGAGCCACCCAGGCGTCCCTACCCCCAAACTTTCTAAACAGGAAATAAACTCATTTTGAGGTCGTGTTGTCAGCTGGAAGAGATTTGAAGTCACTTCCTCCTCTTAAAATTCTACAGGTTAACCTGAAGAATAAATCTGACTTTCCATTGATTTGAAGTGATGGTGAAATGTTGTAAAGGGGGTTTATCTCCTTGGATGAGACTTCAGTCCTTCAAACCTACTGGAAACACTCACGCAGGAAAACAAGCTTACTGCCTTGTAAGGTATGGAGCGAACCCCCTCATTTTTGGTAGTCGCTTTATAATTGTTAAATTATATGAATAGATTTCACTCCTCAGTGGTGAAATATCTTTATGTTTTATGGTTGGCACTTTATTGAACCTAATATTTGAAAAGCCATTGATTTGCTAGCATTTAATTTGCAAGCCTCTTCTCAGATAGGTGCTATATTATGGTGTAACATGATAGAGAAGGGGCAAAGAACTTGGAATGTTGCTGGCATATCCGTTCTTTCCGTTAATAAAACACTCAACTGAGTCATTTTCTCTGGCCACTTTTCCATTGTAAAAAACTTAAATCAAAGAACATGACTGCTTTTATTGGCAAAACAGTAGATAAATCAGGGATGTAAAAATGCAAGAAGGATTCTGTGTAAGCACGGTGCAGTCAGCTTGCTGGGTGAAAGGTTTTTTCTGTCAATGTTCCTCTGGAGACACTTAGGTTTAAGGAAATGTTTGCACTGCTCTAGAGAAAAAGTTGGCTGTGTGTTTTTCTTTTGTGTTTAGGCCACTCTGGAAGTAATTCCTTTGGGCACAATTATCTAACATATGGTGATTTAGAAAAAGCCCAAAGCAAAGGTCATTTGGATGTTTTAGACAGGAAAGAAGAAAATCCATCTTGGAGAATAAAATGAAGTCAGGAAGGGCTGAGGTACAACTTATGGTCAAAGGAACGTGAAAAGTAAAAGTGAGATAGATTTCAAGCAAAAAAAAATGCAAATCAAGTTTTTTGTTTTTCCTTTTCTTATCTTTCTTTTGCATGAGGACTGTGCGACGTGGAGATTAAAAAAAAAATGCCTCGATCAGAAACATTTGGTGCTGGACAAGGCACGGAAAAGATCAAGGCCAGCTTTGACCTGTGTGTGTGACCCGTGTGGTCACCCAGGCCCCACGCCTAGGAGGGCCCCACACTTGGTTTAATACTCTATTGTTCTCCTGAAAGTCTTCATCATTTCTGAACTCTAGATCCTATATTTTTACTTTAACCCAGGACCTGCAAATTAGATCCCCGGTGCTGCAAAATATGGTCTATTGCAAACTCCTTGTGTGTGTGTGTGTGTGTGTGTGTGTGTTTTTAGGTGACAAAATAAGGTCCAGAGATAATCAGTGACTTGCTTGGTGGAGCTGGGAATAGAACCAGCTCCTCTGCATCCAAACTGCAAAGAGAATTCATATCCAAGGAGTCTAAACACAGAGAAATGCTTTTCACTTTCACATTGAAAAGAAACTTCTTCTTGTTTTATCAACGAGCCAAAAAATAGAAAAGAAAAGAAAAGAAAAAAAAGAAAAGAAAAGAAAAGAAAAAACAAACAAACTAATCCGAAAGGAAGAAGGTTTTGGGCATGCTTGGGACACAAGTAAGGAAGACCTCACATTGATTTTTAAACCCATTTCTAAAAGCAACATTGGCTGCCGTATTCGTTTTCTCCCCCCCCCCCTCCCCCCCCCGGCGTCAGCCCTCGGATCTTCTGACATCACGTACTCTTGCTGTTTTCTGACCCAGAGAGCCAGGCTTGTGTCCAGGCGGAGGATCCAGTGGCCAAATCCCCCCTTGTGCTGTGGCGGACGGGCTGCTCTGCTCTGTGCACCTTCGCCCTTGGTGCCGTCCTGGCGAACATGGATTCAGTTTAACAAGCGCCTTTTTCTTCTTGCATGATGAGGAAGAGGATGAGACCAGTCCAGCACCAGCCAGGCAGCCAACAGCACTGCAGGTCAGAACTGAGCACATGCTGTATTGGGCCGTTTTCTCTTTATTCTTTTTTTTTTTTTCTAAGATTTTATTTATTTTTTCACGAGAGACACAGAGAGAGGCAGAGACCCAGGCAGAGGGAGAAGCAGGCTCCTTGCAGGGAGCCCGACGCGGAACTCAATCCCAGGACCCGGGGTCACCGCCTGGGCTGAAGGCAGCCACTCAACCGCTGAGCCCCCCGGGCATCCCAGTATTGGACCACTCCTGAGGCTTCCAAAAAGGTACCAAACTCCGAGAAAAGCAGCTCTTGGAGCATCTCATTAAGTTGGGAAACGTCCTCTGGAATTGTGATGTTCTATCTTTAGGCTGACACAGTGATCAGAATTTATATTTCCAGTGGGTTCTGGATGAAGAGAACTATCTTTTTTATTTTATTTATTTATTTGAGAGAGAGAGAGCAAGAGAGAGAGAGAGAGAGAGCATCACTGGGGGGCAGAGGGGCGGAGGGAGAAGCAGACTCCCCACTGAGCAGGGAGCCCAATGTGGGGCTCAGTCCCAGGACCCCGGGATCATGACCTGAGCCGAAGGTGGACACCTCACTGACGGAGCCACCCAGGTGCCCCAATGAAAAGAATGATCTTAAAGAGTTAGTTTTTAACTTTCTTATAAGATTGGAGCAAAAGAGAGGCTTTTAGCCACCCCCTCCCACCCAACTCCCCACGGCTTTGTGATGATGAATAACATCTACGGAAATAAAGAGTTAATCCACGACTCTGCCCAAAGGCTGTCACCTGAAGTTGTCTTGGGCCCGGATGGGCAAAGGAATTCTCGAAATGTATTTTTTTCCTCCATGAGAAACAACCTACTTCCACCTCCGTTGATGTAAATCAGAGATAAATGCACAGGCTGGCATCTGTCTCCCGATCTTGGGGTTGGAGGACCTCCTCGTCCTGCGCTCACAATTCAGAGAAGAGGAAACTGAGGTCCAGGGAGGTTGCGGGTTACCTGAGGTCACTCGGCCATTTGCAAGCAGAAATGGGCCCCTGACCCCCAGGGCAGGCGTCTTTCTCAGGGTGCGCCTGTCGGGTCGGGGAGGTTCTGGGGGAGGAGGTGGGTCTCTCCGGTGACCCTGAGACATTGAAGCACTAACTCCTAGTCCTTGGGGGCCCAAGGTGCACACCTCGGGGCTGTGTGTCCCCCCGCGCCCCAGCCCCATGCCATGACCACCTCGCAGACAGCACAGGGGGCAGGAAGGAAGAGAGCTGATGGCTGGGGCACCTGGGAGCCAGGGCACCTGAGGGTCAGGGGGCACTGAGAGCCGGGGCACCTAAGGGCCAGGGGGCAACCAAGAGCCGGGGCACCTGAAAGCCGGGAGGTACCTGTGAGCTGGGGGGCACCTGGGAGCCGGGGCATCTGAGAGCCAGGACACTGAGAGCCAGGACACCCAAGAGCCGGGCACCCAAGAGCCAGGGGACCCCAGAGCCAGGGCACCCCAGAGCCGGGGGACCCCAGAGCCGGAACAATAACAGGCGGCCCACTGCCCCCGAAGCGTCCTGCCCCCTTGCCGCAGTCCTTCCATGAGCCCTGAAGCCGCGAGCCCCCCACGCTTGGACGCCACACACAGGCCAGGCTGTAGTGACTCCTCAGCAGGGGCCGCCGTCTAGAGCGCCGTCAGCTCTGCAGGGACGCATGGCGGTGGCTCCCTGGGCCCCGAGACCCGGGGAAGTACGGCCGTGTCACCAACGTGGGAGCGCCCGTAATTGCTGTTTTGCCCAGGCCTGGCCTTGCCGGGGTTGGCGTGGAAGTGAAGTGGGCGCGGACTGGGAAGGTTCTGCGGCCTCCTGCCCCGGCAGGCTCGCAGGTGCCTCCGCTTTTGAAGCAGCTCCAACGTGACCGAGGAGTCCACACCAGGGTGGCCAGGGTGCCTTCTGTCCCTCTGGTCGTACGACTTCCCCACCTACACGGAGAGAGCAATGGAGCACAGTCATGTGCGTCCGGGTACCGCGGCTCACGCTCCAGGCCGCTGTCCTCGCCGGAGAGCACCAGCCCGCCAGCTCCACGCTCCTCGCTCCTTGGGGACTTGGCTTCGTGTGGAAGAGTGAACCGCCTTGGGGCGCCGGTGGCTCTCGGGCCGAGGTCAGGCCTCGGGGTCCTGGGTGGCGCCCGGCTCCGCGCTCAGCAGGCTCCCCGGAGGCTGGCCCTGTCCCTCGCCTCCCGCCCCTCTGGCCACCTGCGGCCATTGTCTCCCTCTCCCTAGAACAAATAAACACATCTTTCAAAAATTAACAAAAGTAAACCACCTTAAAAAAAAAAAGAAAGAAAGCAACCTCCCCCCCCCCCATGCACCACTCCTCACTCTGCCTCTTTAGGAGGGAGGCAATCAGGCTGAGAGGACACCTGATCTGCGACCCGCGTCCCCGCCCTGCGCGCTGGCCTCTCCTGGGCCCTTGACGCGGCTCCCGCGGGATGCTCGCGATGCTCCCAGTTTTCCTTCTCCCTTCTGACATCCTGTTTGGCTTCTGACCATCCTCCTTGTTCCTGACTGTTAGCCTGTTTTTCTCATTCACGCCTAGTGTACTGATGCCCCAAATCCCTTCAAATCCGCAGCTATAAAAATGCCTCAATTCTTCCTTCTCTGAATCCAAATGCTCACTAATTTCGGTGGATTTAAGCCCAGGATAAGGTGAGCACAGCATTGTATCTTTAATTAGGCACTTTTCAAATCTCCTGTGGTATGTAGAGTTTGGATTACTAAATTATGCTGAAAGCATTTCATGGGCCGGGTTTGGGGGGAGGTGGTGCGTGTGAAGATTAAGAAGTCGTGGTTTCTAAATCGCTTTAAAAGTCTAGAATGCAAGGTGTTTTGCAGATGTATGCTGATGCCCTATGAACAGACGAGGCCTTAGACCACTGAAAAATCTCCGTTTTGAGAACATGTCTCGTCCGACTGCGCCGGCGAGGATGTGCGTGCTGCGGTAGCCCCGGACCCTGACAGGACAGGCTGCTGCGACCCAGCCCGCCACCCTGCCATCCATCAACCTTGTTGGGTAGTCATCACGTGTCAGGGACCCTGCTAGGCCCTACAGGTTAAAAAAAAATCTCCTTCAAGGGGTTCTCCCCAGGACGCGCATACGTGTGCGGGGCGAAGGCTGGGCAGTGACAGGCACCTATAGCAGCAGGTGCCGTGTGACGGGGAAGCAGGTGTGGGGAAGGCAGAGAGGAGGGCAAGGTCGCAGCTCCATGGAGGTTCAGTGAGGCACCGGGAGGGAGGTGACATCTGGGTGAGACTTGAAGGGGAACTGTTGGGTTTTGTTTAATCCATTTTTAAATTTTAGACTCCACTTAAAGACACAGAAGGTCCTCAAAACAGCACACAGTGCCCTCGCTTCTTTCTCCCTTGCTTTCACCGTCCCCGGCAGCACAGTTGTGGATGACCGGACCGACACGGGCACGCTGCCCTCTCCGTGCGCCCCCCGGGATGTCCCCAGCTTTCCGCTACGTCCTCCTTCCGTCTCAGGCCACATCCGGGGGAACCACCGTTGCCTTGAGTCGTCGTGACTCTTCAGTCGCCTCTGGCCCGAGTCGGTTCCTCGGTCTTCACTCGTCTCCCGCCTGGGAGCCCGGAGTGTGCTGGCCATACAGCCCGGCCCCTGGTCCCGGCCTGACCGATGTCCTTCCCGTGGTTAGAACAGAGCTACGAGTTCTGGGGAGGAGTGTCCCACGGGCGCCCCGTCCCCCCGCCCCGGGCACCTGCGGGAGGTCTTGGGGTGTGTCAGCCAAGCAGGAGCATTTTCATGGGGGAAATTGCTCCATAGGTGAAAGGAGGCCGCATGGGTGAGGTGTGGGTGTGCACGGTGTGGGGTCCGCGTGGTTGGAGGCGGGCGCCCGCCAGGGAGGAGCGGGATGAGCGGGCGGTAGGGCACTTCCACGTCATGAGGCGTTCCGTGGAACCTGACGGTGTCCAAGCTTGGCGCCTGGTGGTTAGGGTGATGGGGGAGAGCCTAGCTCCCACGAAGGGCGGGGAAGCGGAGGCCCAGGGGATGAAGAGGATGGCCGGAGGTTGAACCGACGGGTGGCCGAGCCAGGGCTTGGCTGCGGTGCTCGGCTCCCACCCCAGGGCCTGCGCTCCTAACCGTGCTCCCTGCCCCTGGGGGAGGCCCAGGAACACCCAGCGGGCGCCTGGAGCACTGCCTGGGAGTCCCGTGAACCTGGTGGACCCCCACGCTCCGTCCCAATGCCCCACCTAAGCCTGTGCTTAACAAACCCGACAAAGCAAAAGTCAACGCTTAATTCCAAAGAGACTAAAGCTCTTCCATGAAGGTCTGGGGACGTTTTCTTCTGTGCTGCTCCTCCCCCAGTGCCGGCCCCACACACGTCCCTAAGGGAAGCGCACCCTGTGGTCCCCAGGGCCGGGCTGCGCCGGGCAGTCCCTCCTAGCAGGTGCTCCTGAGCGTGCCCCACGCCCCGCGCCCCGCGGGTGATGGAGCAAGTACGAGGGCAGCTGCTCAACTGACAGGTAGAGACGGAGGAGAGAACGTGGAAGAGCAGAGAAAGTCCCTCTCCTTCCTCAGTGAACTCTGGGACTGGCCCTTCACGAGGTCAGAAAGGAGCCACAGTTGGCTACTCGGGAGGTACCCTTAGACTTGACATTTTGGGATTTGATGTTTTGTTCATTCCACAAACACGTTATGTGCCCCCCCCCAAGTCTGGGTCTGCACGGCAGCAAGAGCGGAAGATGAGCAGAGTCAGCAGGGTTCCTTGCTTCTAAGAAGCGAGCGGAGAGGCAACAGCATCTACACAGCGTGGAAGAGGGGCGGCATCACTCATCTGGCCAGGGGCACGCCCGAGTGCCCGTGCATGGAGGGTGTCGGGAGCCACGGGCGTGCAGCGGACAGGTCCTGCCCAGGCCTCCAGCCAGGGCCGCCCACCGCCCCCGAGTGGGGGCACAGGCTCGGGGGGAGCCCCCTAGCATCCGGCCTTCTGCAGCGCATCCTCCAGGCAGGCCGGCCCTGGGCTCTTCAGGGTTTTGCCTGACTTCCCACTCTTGCAACTTGATCTTGGAAGTATGTAGCCGTATGCCTAATCCCTTAAAATGTGTTGAAAGCATAACAGCATTTGGTCTGTGATCGGCAACAGATTCCCTTGAAACTAATTTTTATGCAGCTCAAGACTGAGTGGAAACATCCCACTGTACTTAATGCAGTGTTCCTATAAAACTGCAGGGATTTTTCTTTTTTTTTTTCTTTTTTTTTTTTTTGAGAAAAGAAGATTATCTGTTGATCTTTGATAGTCACTTGTTCACAGAGCTCTGTCAATATACTGTGTCACATGGCTCCCTTATAGTTTCCAAAGCCATTAAATACTAAAGAAAACAGGATTTTTCCAGCTCTGATCTCATTATGTGTACAAATTCCAAGAGCAGCCTCCCAGAAAATAAAAGTTTTTATACAACGGAGTGGATGTGTTCATGAAAGATATATTGTTTATTTTCTTGGCACGGAGCTAACTCTAAAATAAGATTACTTAATTGAAGAAAACATTTCCTGACATGCTGAGAAGCAACATTTGAACCAAATCTCCTCTCTCTTAGATTAAGTCTAGGGTGGATGTGTTCTAGGCTATTTAATCCATGTGAATCTCAAACAAAATCATTTTAACTACTGAGGCATTTAGTTGGTAAGGCAAAATGTAACTCAATACTATAGGCAACAACTTGTAATCAATTATGATTTTTAGTTGGGAAAGATCCTGCAGTTTGTTATTACAGTAGTGGCTTATTTATTTATTTATTGGCACAAAAAATCTTAAATCTGGAAACGTTCAATTCACTTTTTCATCACACTTGGCTGCTCCTGGCTTTGGTTTGCAGGATAACTTAGCTCATTTTTAGTGGTTCCTTTATTCTATTTTTAGGACTTGGGGATCAGCATCACAGTATATAATATTATCTAGTACTATATATTAAATATTTTAGTATATATAGCACATATAGTATTGTGTGTTTTTTTTTTAGATTTTATTTATTTATTCATGAGAGACACAGAGAGAGAGGCAGAGACAGAGGCAGAGGGAGAAGTAGGAGCCCAACGTGGGACTTGATCCCAAATCCTGGGATCACGCCTTGAGCCAAAGGCAGGGGGCCCAACCGCTGAGCCACCCAGGTGTCCCACTATTATATGTTGTTGTCATTTGTGGTGTACATATATATATATTAATATTATCTATTATATGTAGTAATATTTACATAATTAAAACTAGTCTATGTACTGTGGTAGAAGAAGTCAGTTGTCCATCAAAAGACCTTTGCTCTTTCTTTCTGGGTGCATGAGCACTTGAATAGAAGAGATTTCCGAGTCTTCCTTGGAGTTGGGTAAGGCCACGTGATGAGGTTCTCATTTACAGACCGTGAACAAAAACGACGGGTGCCATCTCCAGGGCCAAGGTCTTATATGCTGGGTGGACCTCCTCTGTACCCCCTTGACCTTCTCTGCTCACTGGAATTTGGCTGTGGAGCCAGCTTTGACCTGGTGGGGGAAGACAGTGCCCTGGGATGATGGAACAGTACGAGGGGAGCTTGGGTCCCTGGACATTCGTGTGAAGCACAGCTGGGCTGCCCACTGGGCTGCTCACCTCTGAGCGGTTACATATAAGGCAAGTAAAGTCCCCTCTTCTTTATGCTGCTGCCGTATCAGTCCGGGTTCAATCGGAGAAGCAAAGGCACAAGAAGATATATGTATGGTAAGGGATTTATCACAGGGATTTGATCTTAAGCAATTGTGGGAGCTGGTTAAGCCATTTCTGTAAAGGCCATCTTTGTGATCGACGCTGGAAAGCCAAGTCCAGAGCAGACGGTAGAGAAGGCAAGGGGAGCGCGAATCAGGGTAGAGTAGGATAAGGCGGAGGTAATGCTGTTCAGAATGGCACGACAGTGGGGACGTTATTCTGAAAGTCTGTGGTTCAAATGTTGGAGAGGATGCGGAGAAAAGGGAACCCTCTTACACTGTTGGTGGGAATGTGAACTGGTGCAGCCACTGTGGAAAACTGTGTGGAGGTTCCTCAAAGAGTTAAAAATAGACCTGCCCTATGACCCAGCAATTGCACTGCTGGGGATCTACCCCAAAGATACAGATGCAGTGAAACGCTGGGACACCTGCACCCCGATGTTTCTAGCAGCAATGTCCACAATAGCCAAACTGTGGAAGGAGCCTCTGTGTCCATTGAAAGATGAATGGATAAAGAAGATGTGGTATGTGTATACAATGGAATATTACTCAGCCATTAGAAATGACAAATACCCACCATTTGCTTCAACGTGGATGGAACTGGAGGGTATTATGCTGAGGGAAGTAAGTTAATCGGAGAAGGACAAACATTATATGTTCTCATTCATTTGGGGGATATAAATAATAGTGAAAGGGAATATAAGGGAAGGGAGAAGAAATGTGTGGGAAATATCAGAAAAGGAGACAGAAGATGTAGACTCCTAACTCTGGGAAACGAACTAGGGGTGGTGGAAGGGGAGGAGGGCGGGGGGTGGGGGTGAATGGGTGATGGGCACTGAGGAGGGCACTTGACAGGATGAGCACTGGGTGTTATTCTGTATGTTGGCAAATTGAACACCCATAAAAAATACATTTATTATTAAAAAAAAAAAAGAGCATGCTGGAAAAAAAAAAAGAAAGTCCGTGGATAGTGGTTGAGATAGAAACATCACAGGCAAGGAGAGTCGGCATCTGGTGAGAACACAGTGCTGCTCCTTCCATTGTAGAAACAGCCCAACGTAATCAACTGGTCATGAGGCAGCTGGCTGAATCCCCTGGGGAATTTGGGGCACACTAGGACCATCGGAAGTTTGGGCACGCATCGGACGTCGGTGTTGCTGAGCCCACACATAACCATCCTTCCTGCTGTGGCCATCTTACTCTTGAGCCCATTGGGCACTACCAAGCGTGAGTAGAGAACGATGCTGATCAACATCCACAGAATGGGTCGTCCTCTCCACCGGAGGCCGCCTTTCTGTGAGCATTCGTGTAAGGTACAAACATCTCACGTGCTCTACCTAATTCAGAAAAGTCTATCCACAGACTCCTTCCTTGGGAATATCCTTGTCGCCAGTTTTCCAGTCATGTTCCTTTCAAGTCCCTCATCATCCTGCCAAACCATTAGCCATAGCGCATGAATCATTGTGATTCATACGTGTGGCCACTCCCCTTCCAGCGGTAGCAGGTGGTATGAACTGACCTACTGACCTTAGAGACCTACCTTCAGCTACTTCCAAAGGACTCTACTACGTTTCTGGGAAACTTGTAGCAAAGAATAGCTTCCAACCTACCTTTGGCTCATAAACATTAATCCCCAAATACCGTAGCTCTTACACGTGCGCTATAACACAAAGTCTTAAACAGGGTGGGCAGGCACCCCATCAATCATTGTGCAGTGAACGGGTAGCCCTGGCACTTGCCCATGCAACTGCTGAGCCTTAGAAAGCAGCCAAATGCAGAACAAGGCTATGCATCTGCTTAGCAGCTGAGAGTGCATGACACGCAAATGCTTGCAGCCAGCACGTCTGTACTGATTGACTACTGTGTACCTGGGTACTATTCCACAATAAATCTTTTTATACCCATTGTTGAGCTGGGTCAATTTTAAGGACACATGATAGCAATTATATAATACTACATTTCTTTCTTCCCCAGGTTAAGCACATGTGTGTATCTGGGCTTGGAGTTGTAACTGCTGCCTCAGACGTGCTCAAAGGAGAAGAAGGGACTTGATGGGTTCCTGGTAATCACACACCCAGGCTGCTGAAGCAGCATGCTCTTAAGCTGTGGCAGGTTATGGCCCAGATCTGATGCGGGTCTTGTTCAACACCCTCGAACTTTCCTTGGTGTTTGACACATGACAGAGATTTATGAACAATCATTGACACCGTGAACACGTTGGTCACCGGGACCCTGTCAGATGCTAGGAACCTTCTGAGATGCCGCAAGGAGCCCAACTGTGGGAGCAGAGGGAGCGCAGCATTGCAGACCAGCGCTGGGCCGGGGCGGTTGTAGGCCAGCTTTAGCTTTGTCTCTGCCTCGCTACGTGACCAGGGGTGAGTCTTGGTTTCTGGAGTTCGAGAGTCAGAGGGCAGCCTTGAGAAGTCTTTCATGCTCTTTGAACGGCACGGTGTACTGAAGAATCCGTATTTGGATACCTTTTGGGACATGGTGTGCTAGTTACCCCTCCTTCCTATTACTTCTGTGCATTTTTACGACTGGGCATGGTTAGGGGCCCGGTTCTAGATGTTTCCACCTGGGCTCCTGGCCTGCTTCCCGACCCGGTCCGTGCTGTCTTACTACTGGATCCAATATAAGAACTTCTTGTGATCTTCCTACTATGTGTTTTTAAAAATTCCTTTCTGGGGGTATAACCCCACAGCACTGCTGTTAACACTCAATAAAACTTTTCTTTTTTCCTGGTAGCTGTTAAGCTTCAACATCAGATTATAGTGCACAGCAGCAGAATATTTTGCACACGCCTTCCTTGCTAGGCATGAGGGAGTCCCCCTAACTCATCAGCTTTGGGCAGAGTGCAGACCTAGCTCACTTTCATCATCACCGGGGGAGAAACGGTGCTCAAGCAAACCTTCTGGTACTTCAGAAACAGCCCTGGCCCTTAGAAACATTTGAGTGCCTCCCAGACACGGGCGCCTGAGTGGCTCAGTGGGCTGAGCACCCGAGTCTTGGTTTAGGCTCAGGTCACGCTCTCACAGCAGGGGGATCAAGCCCCTATTCGGGCTCCGTGCTCAGTGAGGGGCCTGCTTCAGATCCTCTCTCCCTCTCCATCCTGCTCTGGCGCTTGAGCACTTTCTTTCTCAAATAAATTTTTTAAATAAATAAATAAATAAATAAATAAATAAATAAAACCCTTAAAAAAAACCATCTCTCAGACGGATAGACGAGATGAAGTAAAAAACGTGAGGCTTAAAGAAGCAGTTTTGAATTAGAAATGAGTGCAGAGTTACTCATAGGTATGTTTGCCATTTTCTCACATCTTCGAGCTCCAGTACTTTATCAGCCAAGCCTTCCGTTTGTGAATTGAAAATGTAACTAATTTGATACATATTTTGTCTGACAAATCCAGACTAATACTCCTCTGGATTCAAGAAGGAAAAGAAAAAAAAAACAAACAAATAAAACCAACAACCGTGTTCAAACCCCACAAGACAGAGGGCAGGGCAAAGAATTCTTGGGTCTCTTACAATCTAAAACAGCAACGTTGACCCCAGCCTGGAAGCTGAAAGTCTCAGGGTGAGCTCGGAACGCCACGAGCATGGTGATGTTTGACTTATTACGTGGATGGGAGGGTGGTGTCTGTTGGGTGCTGAGCAGAGCATGTGGGGGGGATATTTCTCCATAAGCACAGGAAGGAAGGCCTCCTTTCTGGGCTCCAGTAGATGTTCTCCAGTAGCATCCCAGCCAGACTTCCCCCTCCTGATTTCCCTTGCCGTTTGTAGGCAAACGAACCTAGAGGCTTTCACTCTGCCCACCAGAGAACAAATCTGGAGACGGCTTGGAAGGTAAACATGAAGAAGAACCTGGGCGCTCGTGGATTAGACCCTGAGGTGGCACAGCGGTCGTCCCACGGGGTGGAGCTGGGTCATGAACTGCAGAGTAGCAAGGCGTGTTTATTGGTGCATCTCAGGCCTCTACTTCGTACGCTATGATCTCCATCAAGTGACGTGATTAGGAAGATGTGAAAATTTGTCTGAACAGAGAGGGAGAAATGTTATTTAATACATATATCTGGACTACGAAGTGAGATAGGTGTTAGGAAAATAGAGGTGAGCAAGAAGAGAGGGGGTCCCTGCCCCGTGGCCTCACCGGGGGTTGCAGGAGCATGCACCAGTCACGTCACCTGTGGCTACTTTTGCCTTTAACCGCCCTTGTGAGGCTCGTGGGGATACACAAGTGCGTTGATTTGCTGTGGTTTCTTCTTCTGTTGGGCCGCGTCCTAAGTCCCTATTTGTTGTAGACTTGGCTCCTTGGAGCAGAATGTTCACCTCTGCTACAAGGCTTCAGCAAAGTTGGAAATATTTGTTGATGGAAAGAAAAATGGGTGAATCCGTGTCTTATTTTAGCTAAATCAAGAGCCTATCATATTTGCCCCCAAAGTTCAAGCCAAAGTGATCATCTAAAGTCACTCCAGCCCTGTGGTGTCACGTGGTAGCTCTGAGAAGGACAACGAGAGAGATTCCAGGTCAGTTCGTAAGAATGATCCCGCAAAACTGTACGGGTCTGCACAGATGTGGGCTATCACAGGAGCAGTAGAGGGGTAATGACTTCATCTCTTCCTTTAAGCGCAAGTGGAAGGTAACACCCTCCCCTATTTTCATCATCTTCAGCATCTCCAAAACCAGCAGAGGCCATCCGAACCTAATCGTGTTGTAAGGGTTCCCAACGTCAGGGTGACAGCGGTGACGGAGATGCCCCTGCGGAGACACACAGTTAGAGAGCAAGCACCTAGAATCCACAGCGAGAGAACGTCTGTTTTCAGGGGTAGGCCTCATAGGAGTCTCGCACCAGGTAAAATCTTTTTACCTGTCCTTTTTAAATTCATTTTTATATCCCTCAGAGCAATCAGCCCAGTGTCTTACAAAAAAATGTGGTGTCAGGAAGATCCTGTAAAGCAAAGAGGATTTCTACATTTGTTTGGGAAATGGGGTAAAGTTCACCCCTGCAGTTCACTCCCACATCTCTTAGGTTAAAAGTAAACTTTTCCTCTGGCTCTCTTTTTGGGTCTTGTCTCTACATTTTTCTCTTCAAAAGAAAGAATTTAGAAAATCACCCTCCTTCAATGTCCCCAAACCGTTCTCCCTAAATCGGAACACTCCCATGAGTTACTGTGTTTCTCCCACTTCCTGGGAAGGTGCGTTTCCTTGTGGCAGCTTTTGGGAAACTGCCTCCCCACCTGAGAGCCGGGCGGGTGCCTGGAAGGGCCTTCCCTGGAGCCTTCCTTGCGTCACCGTCGGAGTGTCCGTGTGACTCCAGCGGGCCACTTTGTAGCGATGGTGCTTTGGAGTGAACTCTTTTGGAACCCTGAAATCAGTTGAATTTAGTTGGAAATGCCTCAGTGGGGACCCCTGGGGGGCTCAGTGGTTGGGCATCTGCCTACGGCTCAGGTTGAGACCCTGGGGTCCCGAGATCGAGTCCTGCATCAGGTCCCTGCACGGAACCTGCTTCTCCCTCTGCCTGTGTCCCTGCCTCTCTCTCTCTCTCTGTGTCTCTCATGAATAAATAAATAAAGTCTTAAAAAAGAAGAAAGAAGAAAGAAAGAAAGAAAAAGAAAGAAAGAAAGAAAGAAAGAAGAAAGAAAGAAAGAAAGAAAGAAAGAAAGAAAGAAAGAAAGAAAGAAAGAAAAATGTCTCAACGAGTCAGAAGTAGCCTACACATTAGTAGGCCTCTCAGGATGAGATTCTGAAATGTGCCAAGTTTTTTAAGAAACTGTGCGAGACAGAAGAGCTCCGACCTCGGGTGGCGTCAGCGGCCCTGGAGCTGCTTCTCCGTGGGCTGGGGGCCTCCATCCACCTCCCAGCCCGCTGGCCCGGGTAGAGCCTCCCAGCACTGCCTCCACCAGGCGTCACCCCGTACCCTGCACCCTCCCATGGGTTGGGAGGCCACGCAGATCACGCGGTCTCAGAACACCAACGACCACCACGGCGCCTAGAGCGCAGCACCTGTGGCCTGTGACCTGTGCCCGGGCTGGAAGCCCTGTGATGACGGCGCTTTTCATTTAGTGTTTACTTCTACCAAAGGCAGGGCGCAGGCAGGTAGAGAGGCGAGGGGTTGCGGAGGCTCACGTGAAAGACAGAAGGCCATTGGCCTTGAAGAAATAAAAAGGATTTTATGGAACATTATGATCTCTTATGCCAATAAATTAGATAATCTGGTTAAAATGGCAAAGTTTTAGAAAGACATAGAATGCTGATTTTAGTAATTTGAATCTTATATCTTTTTGTCTTAGTCTAGCAAAAGAATTGTCAATTTTGTTGATCTTTTCAAAGAACCAACTTTTGGCTTCACTGATTTCTCTCTCTCTCGCTCTCTCTCTTTTTTTTTTTTTTTTTTTTTTTTACTATTCTCTATTTCATTTCTTTCCACTCTGATTTTTACTTTCTTCTTTCTGCTTGCTTTGGATTTAGTTTCCTCTTTTTTTTTCTATTTTTTTAAGGTCAAGGGTTAATTATGCATTTAAAAATCACTCTTTTTTCTTAAAATAGGCATGTACAGCTATAAATTTCCCTCTAAAAACTGTTTTAACCACATACCACAAATTTTAGTATGCTCTGTCTTTGTTTTCATTAATCTCAAAGTATTTTCTAACTTCCTTTGTGATTTCTGCTTTATCTCATTGGTTGTTTAAGAATGTTTAGTTTCCACATATTTGTGAATTTCTTAAATTTCCTTCTGTTATGGCTTTACAATTGCATTTTCTTAGAGTTGGAGAACATACTTTATATGATTTAAACTCATTAAAATTTGCTTTTAAAAAAGAAAGAAAGAAAGAAAGAAGGCCTCTACTTGCCCACCTCTCACTTCCGGAGGGCAAACCCACTGGGCAGATCTTTGCCATTTGCATCTGCATCTCTGAGTCCCGTGGTTTTTATTGCTACCTCTTGAATTGTCATTTTTAAATATTACCTGTTGACCACCAGGGTGGAAGATAAGGATCTAATACTCTCACTCCTTCCTACAACCCCTATTCACCTGACCAGTCACCTTCTCAAATGGTTTCACAGGCCTTCAGTGACACAGCTTAGCTCTGTCGTCCACTGTGATTGCTTTTTTGCTTTCCTCCACAACTTACTGTGGCATTAATGATCTTTTTTGTTGGCTTGGTTTTCTGTATATTTATCACCAAATAAACCCCAAACTCTCCTTCAGTGTGGAAATCTCTCAATAAGTTCAAACACATTAGACATTCTGTCAGAAGTTACAATCTTGATTGTTTGGCCCCTAGACGGGTCACATATTCGTTGGCTTGGGATTTTCCTTCTGCTGTCAACCTGGGGGTTACCGTGGCCTCTGTCTTATGTTGAACTCCCTGTTTCTTAGACCTCATGTCTCCCTCTTTCTTGATTTATTAATTTGTTTTGCTGGAACACATCCTCCAGTAGCTTTTTGAGAAAGGGTAAATGGTAAATATTTTGAGAATTGCACCTCTGAAAATATCTTTATTTTACTACTCTGCTTGATTAATATTGGGGCCATTTGGCCAATTGGCCAATGTTGACCAATTTGGGGCCAAATTCTAGGTTGGGAATAATTTTCTGTCAGGAATGGAAGACGTTTCTTCTTGGCCTTCATATTTCTAGTGTTGCTGTTGAGAAATCATAATCTATGCTAATTCCAGGCACTTTGTACCTATATTTTAGGAACTGTGTCCTAAAATGTTAAAATTTCAGTGACAGGCCTGGGTGTGGATCTATTTTTATCCACTGTGGCCAATACCTGGTAGGTGTTTGGTTCTGTTAAATTTAACGAGTTGTTGGATGATCTCTTCCTGTTTTCTCTGTCTTTTTCTGGAACTCCTCATCAGATGATGAATGTCCTGAGCTAGTCCTCCAAATTTTTTTTAAGATTTTGTTTATTTAAAAAAAAAGATTTTGTTTATTTATTCATGAGAGACACAGAAAGAGAGGCAGAGACACAGGCAGAGGGAGAAGCAGGCTCCATGCAGGGAGCCCGATGCGGGACACGATCCTGGAACTCCAGGATCACGACCTGAACTGAAGGCAGATGCTCAACCGCTGAGCCACCCAGGCGTCCCAGTCCTCTAAATTTCTTACTGGATCTTTGCTACTTGCTATCCCTTTGTTTTACCTTTAGGGATATTTCTGAACTTCATTTTTAAACATTTTTATTGGGATTTTTATTTTTCATTTCCTACTTTTAATTCTTTGAATGTTCTTGTTTGTATACGTAACATCTTGTTCTTGTTTCACATATGTGATAGTAATGTCCTAAAATTTTCATCTCCTTGAGTTATTTTCTTCCACGTCGTTGTGTATTTGTTTGATGATCTGGCATCTTTCTTTCCCAATAGAAGTCCTCCTAAAATGTTGGTGATCTTGTCTCTCTCTTCCTACGTAATAGCAGCGCACTACAAAGCTGATAGGAAGCTCTGTACGCAAGGCTGGACTGGTCAAACTCTGAGCTTCTCAGTGCTGTGATCTGGCTAGGCCATTTCATAGGCGCATCCCTGGTGTCAGTCTCTGGGGCTTTTCTCTTGAGCTTGCCAGATTCCCCCAAAGAAGTCTTTTCTAATTGGGAGTGTGGAGGGCGGGGACAAAATATTGCAGGGTTAATTTCAACATGGTGTCAGTTTTCATTTATTCACTCTGTTTTCAGGACAGTTTTTCTACCCTGGCTATCCTTGTTGTTCCCAAGTCCAACCAATCCTTGTCCTATTCTCTTCAGGAAGTAAGTTTCTGGTTTTCTGTTAGAGTAGTTGCAGGAGATATATGGGGGTCTCACTGCTTCTAAGTGAGCTCACCCAATCCTCTGGGTTTTAGCCCCAGGGGTAACCGGTACTGCCAGTGCTTAGACATTTGGGGGATTCCATGGACATGAATTAGATCCTTGGATCTGCTAAGTCATTACCAGTCCTCGAAATGCTTTACAGTTTCTAAAATGTTATTGTTTCTCCTTTTCTCTTTGTTTACTTTTGCTCTTTGTTTTTATGTTTAATCCCTTAGTTGTCAATTTAGTGGAGTTTCTGGAGGAAGTGGAGACAAATCTGTGTATATAGCTAGTTATTCTAAACTGGAACTGCAGGGAGCCTGATGTGGGACTCGATCCAGGGTCTCCAGGATCAGGCCCCAGGCTGCAGGCGGTGCTAAACCGCTGCGCCACTGGGGCTGCCCTGATGTATTTTTTTAAGAGAAAAAATTGTTCTATGGAAAAAGCTTTGCATGTGTGTTTGACACGCATAGAGTCTAGGACCTAATGCAAGTTGCTAAATGAAAAGGAAAATGATATCTTTGTCAGTTCTCCCCAATATCCGATCTGTAGGTTGAATCCTCGATTCCTATCACTGCCCTGTTGGTCAGAAGTCCTGAGGATAGTCCTCCGCCCTTGGGTCAATGCTGATGAGAATGTCGCTCCACCATATTCACCCGTGGCTGCTTGCTGCTTAAGAACACAGAGGCTAAAATGGGTGAGGGAAAGACACTGGGAATGAAGCAGAAGACCTGAAACTCCGTTCCGTGCATCACTTCCCTTACCCTGTGGCACAGCCAGGAAGCACCCCCTTTTAAAAAGAATATTTAAAAAGAATATTTTATTCTTTTAAAAAATATTTTAAAAACTCCCCCTTTTAAAAAGAATATTTTATTTATTTGAGAGAGAGAGAACATGAACAGGGGGAGGGAGAGAGGGAGAAGCAGACTGCTTGTTGATCACAGAGCCCAATGTGGGGCTTGACCTCAGGACCCCGGGATCATGACCTGAGCCGAAGGCAGATGCTTAACCCACTGAGCCACCCAGGGCCCCTCCAGCGGCCCCTCTGAGCTCTCCTTTCCCTGGTCTCCTTCATGACTCCAGGACAAAAGGGGAAGCACGTACTTCATCAGCGGTAAGGACTGCCCCGCCCATGGGGTCAGGGGCTAGAGTTTGGCCAGGGCACTTCTTGGCAGCAGTGGCTGACCACATCCCTGCAATGAGATAGTTTAACATGCCTCACGTTTCTACCACTTCTTTGGAAGGGAAAAAAGAAAAAAAGATTTTAAAGTCTTTAAAGCTAAGAGCTCCCAACAGGATCAGTTCTTAGTTCCAACTACCTACTTAGGCTCATGTATGCACGCGTACACACACACACACACACGCACATGCACACCTACTCCCTTCAAAGATTTTTTTGTAAGAAGGCTAAGGCCTAAGTATCAGGCAAAGCTGAAATGGGCAAGAGTCCTCAAAATGGGACTGGAGTAGTCTCATGAGGGGGGAAGGAGGACCCTTAGCTTGGCAGATGTGAGATGGAAGTTTTAATGAACCGACTGTGTAGACCTGCCTCAGGATTGCCTGTGTTGGCCTTTTAAAGTGCCACCTGGCTGTGTAGGACCTGAAGCTGCACACCCTGGGCATTTGTCACCTGGCTGTGTCCTAGCGACATCTCTGGTCCCAGGATTGCAGCTTCTGATGTATTATTTGGACGGTTCCCACCAAATCTCCTTGACATTCCCTGCATGGGCTGCGGGGTGTTCTCAGCTGACGGGGCCTTTCTTCCCCTTTACCCTCTGATGCTCTGAATTTGGATTTCGATTCCTCAGTGTGCTCAGAGCTCAGGGGCTCAGGAGCAGCGGGCATCCCTCAGGGTGCCGGAAGGAAGCCGCCCGGCCTGTAACCCCGTGCTTAGCTCCGTCCTGCGGAAGCTCGGGGTGCGCTGCTTTCAGAGCCAACTCCACCTTCTGCGTGTGCATCTTTCCACATCATTGTCAGACATACTTTGCAGGCAGCTGCCTTTCTACATAGGATTAGCTGCCGGAAATGCAGGAAACCACACAAGCCAGAAACAAAAAGACACTCGGGTATTGTTTAGAGAACACATGTAAGATGTTAGAAACCACAACATCCTACACCTGCAGCAGCATCTACTGCAGACGGCTGTGTGCTCTGCGCTCCGTTTAGACTGTCCTGTGCGTTACTCCTAAGACGCAAGCCAGGCTGCCTTCCTGCCAAGCTCCCCGCTGGAGGTGGTGGCTCCTGAAAGGCCAAGCGTACTACAGCTTCGCTACCTCCCAAGCCAAGAGGAGACTCCGTTTACAAAGGTTTGGTCCAACTCAAGCCAAGGGCATCAGCCGAAGTTTCTGTCAGAGATACCGCTTCCTCTTTCAAAGCAAACAGGAAACCAAACCAGACTCTAGAGGGCTTATATTTAACACAACAGACGCTCAGCCAGTCACTCCTTCACCCAGCCGCTCATTATTGTCCAAAAGTAGCACCACCTACCACCTCAACATTAGTTCTATGGAAAACACATTAGCCTTGTTGGTTCTAATACCCTTCTGCTTGCATTTTCTGAGCCGGGCCTCGGGCCCAGTGATGCGCTCGCAGGACTCACCCGTGCGACGGGAAACTTGCCCCTGGCTGGTGCTCACGCGCCTTATCAGGCAGAGATTCTATCTTTATTAGTTTCCTACTTAAACCCAGGCCGTGAACACCATAACCATTAACAGTTGCGCCGTTTGGCCTACATGAATGTTCTCAAAATCGATGACCATCTACACCTTGGGGCAAGCTCCAAGACCATAAGCTCTTGCATGCTTTGAGAACCAGAGAGGCCGCGAGGCCGGGAGCAGCAGGAGTGTTATAGAATGCCAACCGCCTCTCAGGAAATATTTTAAAGGTAGGGACTCTCTGGGGATTCTTTTCTTTTCCACTGATTCCCTTATGCCCTTTTTTGAGGTGAAGAAAATCTTATTATAGCCCTAGCAGACTTTTCCTCAGACTTAATTGACCTGAGTCGGGTGACATGCCCATTTCTAAGCCAGTTATTGTCCCAAAGTAGGGAATTATAAGTTGTTCAAGGCCACTCTGTGGTGTGGGTAAAGGCTTGGCTTCCCAGGAGCACATGGGTAGAGGATGCCTTAAAAAATAATATGAAAGGGTCTGGGTGGCACAGTCGGTTGAGTGTCTGCCTTCAGCTCAGGTCATGATCTCGGGGTCCTGGGATTCGAACCCCACAGTGGGCTCCTTGCTTCTTCCTCTCCGTGTATGCTCCCCCCTCCTCAAGTAAATAAATAAAATCTTAAAAAATATGAAAGAAAGATGGGGGTGGCTATTGATGGGTCAGCAATGTATGTTGCAGGGTACATGGAGATAAAATTTTGAGAATTTTGCATTTTAAAAATATTCTTATTCTATCAGCATATTTGATGGGTATTCAGCTGGATATAGAATTCTAGACTGGAAAATTTTCTTTAGGATTGTAAAGGCATTGCTCTATTTTCTTTTCACTTCTAGTATTATTTTGGGAAGTTCAATGCCATTCTGATTCCTGGTTTTTGTATGACCCAGTTTTCTTTCTGGAAGAGTTTTGGTATCTCTATTGATTCATGAATTCCTGAAATTTCATGATAACGTCCTTTCGTGTAAGTCTTTCATCATTCCTTGTGCTAGGCACTTAATTAGCCCTTCTAGCCTGAGAACTTATCCCAGTAAGTTCTGGGAAATTTTCTTGTACTGTTTCTTGAAAAAAAAAATCCCTCTCTGATATTTCTGTACTTTCTCCTGGAATTATTTGAGTATTGGACTTCCTATATTGATCTTCTAGTTGTCTTTCTTTCCCCTATTTTTCTTTTTTCCCTTATTTTTCATCTCTTTCTCCTCTCGTTCTTTCCTGAAAGATTTCTTCAGCTTCATTTAGACTCTTTTCTTAATTTATTTCTGCTTCCATAATTTTAATTTCTGATATTTCTTTCTTGTTCTTGTAATGTTTCTCTTTTATAGCATCCTTTTCTAGTTCTGTGGATGTAATACTTTCTCTCGTCTCTCTAAGGATTCATGTGTGTGTGAATCTTTTCTCTAATCCTTCCCAGTTACTTACTTTTCCATTCTGGTTTTTCTCTTTTCTTCAAGGCTTTCCTTGAGATAGCTGGTGAGTCTTCTTCACTGTATCATGTTTCAGAAGGGGAAAAAAGCACTTTCCTCCACTTCACAATCTACCCATTAGAAAAATTGTAATATTAGAGTGGAATGACATGATGCCCCAGGTGAAACTGCATGTTATTTTATCTAATCCTCATCACTATGTGATACATGTATTATTACTATCCTCATTTTACAGGTGAGGAAACTGAAGCCTATAGGGTTTTATAATGTCTAGGGCCATACAGACAGAATGGTGAATATGAGCTCCTAGCCACAATACTATATTGCCTCTTAGTAGGTGAAACTTGTCCTTGGCATTGGTCCACACCTCTCTTTCTGGCCCATCTTTGGGTGGTCTTCTCACTCCCTAAATCCTTGGTGCCCTCTTGTTGCCATAGGCATCCTCACTTTGTATTGATGCCCATCCCTACTATTTCTCAAAATCTTCCACCTTCCCATGTTTTTTCCCCTTTCCCCACACCCTTTCTCCTCCTCCGATCAAAATTTCAATTTCTTCTGCAGTGTTCTAGCACTTTGGATTCAGAAGAGAAGCAAGTTTATTGACATAAAGTAGAATGAAGCAGGAATGATGAGGGAAGAGTTGGTATCTCCACCGACCGTAACCACTCTAGTTATTAGCATTTTGAGGGGTCTGTATTAATCTTAATTGTGGAATCAACGTAGGTAACATTTCTTGATCTGGCACTGAACTGTGAGACAGTACAGACAATTGGTCTTTACCATTGTCCCCAAGGTCAACTTTTACTCGAAGAGATAGCTTACAAAAAAAAAAGGTAATTATAGTACATCATGGTTTACTGGTATGCACTCTTTGAAATACTTAACACCTTAAAGGTAATGAATGACTGCTTGATGTTATGAAGGCAAGGTGACCTTCTAACTACACTGAGATTTCAGAAGAAGGTGTGGCCTGAGAACAGGCTCCACAAGGCTCAGAAGTGCCCATGGATGCAGGAAGCAGGTGAGTGGAATCTAGACAAGGGCAACTGATGAGTACGGTGGGGAGGCGGGTATGAGAGATGATCTAGTGCTGCCCTTGCTTAGGGCACCAGAAGAAAAGGGGTCTGTAGCCAGGCCCTCCACTTCGGAAAGGCCAAGACCATGTGAAGCAAGGAGGAGGAAGTTGCAGAAGTGACATATGACTCAGCGTCAACAGTCACACAAGTATCTTCCTGGTTAGGTTAGTTCCTAACCTTCCTGGTTCTCAGCTGCAAACAAAGCTTCAGAGAAAGAGGGCCTCTTAAGAGCAATGGCTCTTCTGACCTTTAGAGTATTTTTAAAAGTGCTTTCTTTGAGTATATTTGAAAAATCTGGAAGGAATAAGATAAATTGATGCTTTAAGCCTTATCAGCTTCAAATGCAGTCATTTTTCTTGGACTGATTTCCCCACAATGTTTGAAGAGCAAGAGGAACGCAGAACCCTTCGCACAGAAAGCTAATCTAGGCTTCAGGATGAACTTAGCGGGATCGATGGACTCTTACTCAAAACAAACACCAAATCCCTTTTCGACTTATCTTTGGCTTCCAGAACCTGCAGGCGCCCACCAGCAGATTGAAAACGTCTCGGCTCAAAGTCGGCCTTCCAAACCCTCGCTTCCCCAGTCCCTTGGGGGCGCACACTGGCTAGGGCACCCGGGCCTGGGGTCCGCGGTGGGCGGACGGACTTGGAGCCCCGCAAACTGTCCCCGGAGCCCAGCCGCCAAGGGCGCCGCAGGGACCCCAGCGTGGGGGTCGCCACGACCCCAGGACCCGCGC
The DNA here is from genome assembly GCF_905146905.1 of Nyctereutes procyonoides. Classification (NCBI taxonomy): domain Eukaryota; kingdom Metazoa; phylum Chordata; class Mammalia; order Carnivora; family Canidae; genus Nyctereutes; species Nyctereutes procyonoides. The sequence goes on from NW_026575052.1 coordinate 29,326,016, forward strand.
CAAGGATGCGGCCCGGCTGCTGGACGTTGCACGTGGGCTCGGTGTTGTCCTTCCACCGCGGGGCGGCCCAAGGGTCTGGAGCGGGGCCTCGGGGCCGCCCTGCGCGGTGCGGGCACCTCCCGAGACGCCCCGGCTCGTCCGTCTTCCACTCGGCTGCGTCCCGCCGCGCTGTAAACCCGACCTGACGTGCGCTCATTAATTTGGCAGGGACTGGAAGGCTGGGCCGCGCCCGCGCCCCCGGAGGCCTTTGTGCGCCCGGGGTCAGGTCAGGGGGCGACCGAAGCGCGGCGGAGCCCTGCACGCGGCTCCCGGGCCGCCCCGCCCCCTCGGGCGCCCCCGCCCCGCCGCGCCCCGCAGGGCCCAGGCCCGCTCCTGCCCGCTCCTGCGCGCCCTGCGGCCCCGCCGTGGTCGGCCCCGCAGTGGTCCGCCGGCTCTCGGGGTTTCTGGTTGTGCGGGACCCGCGGCGGGGACGGGGACGGGGGGATGGTGAGGATGGGGGGGACCGGGTGGCGGTGGAGATGGGGATGGGGACCAGGACGGAGACGGTGGGGGGGGACGGGGAGGGGCGTGGGGGGACGGGGAGGATGGGGACGGGGCGGGGACGGTGGGGATGGGGGGGACCGGGCAGCGGTGGGGATGGGGACGGGGACGGGGACGGGGGATGGCGGGGGAGGACGGGGGACGGTGAGGATGGGGACGGGGCGGGGACGGTGGGGATGGGGGGGACCGGGCGGCGGTGGGGATGGGGACGGGGACCGGGACGGGGACGAGGGGGGGGGGCGGGGCGGGGGTGATGGGGGGACGAGGCCTGGGGGAGCAGGACGGTGAGGATGGGGATGGGGACGAGGACGGGGGGGGGTGCGGGACGGGGGGGGGATGGCCGGGGAGGACGGGGGACGGTGAGAATGGGGACGGGGCGGGGACGGTGGGGGTGGGGGGGACCGGGCGGCTGTGGAGATGGGGATGGGGACGGGGACGGGGACGAGGGGGGGCGGGGTGGGGGGATGGGGGGGCGAGGACGGGGCGGGGCGGACAGCGAGGATGGAGACGGGGCGGGGGCCGTGGGGATGGGGGCGACCGGGCGGCGGTGGAGATGGGGATGGGGACGGGGATGGGGGGACAGGGGATGGTGAGGATGGGCACGGGGTGGGGGTGGGGTGGGGGGACCAGGCGGAGGTGGGGATGGGGACGGGGGGGGGGGGGGGGACAGGGGATGGTGAGGATGGGCACGGGGTGGGGGTGGGGTGGGGGGACCAGGCGGCGGTGGGGATGGGGACGGGGGGGGGGGAGCCGGACAGGGTGGGGGGGGCTGCCAGCGGCGGGGCCGGGCCGGGGGGGGGGCGGGCTGGGCGGCCTCCCACAGCGAGGGGCTGGCGAGCGGCTGTGCCTGTGGTCCCCCCGCGGTTGGCTCCGCCGCCCCGCAGCCCTCCCGGCCCCCCGCCCCGCGCCCTGGCCCGACCTCACAGAGGCTGAAACGCGGGGTGGGGGGGGGACTTGTCCTGCTTTCCACAAGTGTCCCCGGCACAGATTAATTTCAGCAAGTCCCGCAAAACCAAAGCGGCCTCCTCCTGCGCCTGGCGGTGACTTCTGTGACACTGAGCAGCGAAGGACACCCCTTCCCGGGGTTCCGAGCCAACCACGCGTAACTGGCCCCGAGGTCCGTGGCACGGGGCCCGTGGGGCCGGGCTGCCATTTCCCATCTGTTCCCATCTGTTCCCATCTCCGCCTGTTTGCCCTGCCGTCGGGAACGCGGTTCACACGCGCAGCAATTCCGGAGCGACGCGGCCCCAGAGACCGAAATGCTCCCCTGAACTAACGCAGCGGGTCCCCAGGCTTCGTGAGATAACCCCCTTCCTCTGTCAGGACGCGTTCACACAGCCGCTCCGCCCCAAGGAAACACCTACGTCTGTGGAGCTATTGGAAAACCAGTTGCTTTGCGGGGTGGCGGCGGCTGGGACAAGCGGGGCGGGTGGGGGCGCAGTGGGGGTGCGGGTGGGGGTGTGGGCATGGGCGCGGATGAGGGTGCAGGTGGGGGCGCGGGTGGGGGTGCGGGTGTGGGTGCAAGCAAGGGTGCAGGTGCGGATGCAGGTGCGGGCACGGGTGCAGGTGGGGGTGTGGGCACAGGCGCGGGCGACAGCCTGGCGTTCTCTGGGCCCTGCCGGTGACCCCACAGCCATGCTCCCGCCCCCGCACCTGCACCCGCACCCGCCTGTGTAGAAGCGTCGGGGTCTCTCCGCCACCACCGAGCAGCGGGCCCGGTTCCCCAAGTGGCCCTGCAGAGCCCAGAGCCTGGGTGGGAGGGTCTCCGGGCGAGGCTTCCACAGAGTGAGGGTGGCAGGGAGCCGGGGGGCTCCAGGACCCGGGACGGGGTGGGTGGCGGGGTGCCGCGGGTCCGCGTTGGGGGGAGGCGAGCCGCCAGGTGGCTGCGGGGGCTCGGTGCGCCTGGGGACCCCCCACCCCGCCATAGTCCGGCCGGGCCGAGTGATCGGAGAAATTGCCCAGAAAGCACCCCCTCCGCTGCCCTGGCTGAGAAGCCCAGGGTCAGCACCTGGCAGGTGCGCAAACGCTGACTTGGCGGGTGTTTCTTGGCTAGCCTGGGAGGGCGGCAGGTTCATCTCCCACCCAGGCTTCTTCCAGTTCTGGTCCGGGGAGCAGAGCCCGGGCCTCGGTGGGGCGTTGTGGCTGGTCAGGGTGTGGGTCTGAGGCCTGGGTCATCCTCCCGCTTTCCCTGGAGAAATCAGCCATTTCCTGTGCATCCCCTGCAAACTTACTCTTTCAAGGGGAGGAAAAGTTGGCAGAAGAGAAAACCATAATGATTTACACACAGTGTAAACCACAGCCAAGGTTGCTTGGGTGAAGGTGCAAAGGGGCCGATACGCAGCTGTTCCTTTAGACCTTAGCCAGACCGTGTCTCAGCTGTCCGGGGGAAGCCCTAAACCAGTGACTCCTGTGCCGGTAAGACCTCAAGCTTAGCCTCAGGGGCTTGAGAAGTGACCTTTGCTGACTCTGTTAGGGTAGAGGCCTGCCTCTGGGTACATGTAGGAAAATGAAGGTCTGAGATCAGAACCTGTGTCCCTACAGATCAAGTGTCCATCTCTTCCAGAGGTGAAAGGAAATCAGCTCCCCACACCCCCTTCAGCTAGCAAGTCCCGAATTCCTACTCTCACTGTCAATTCCCTACTTCATTTGACTTACATAGGTACTGGCGATGAGAAATTCTAAAGATTTTAGAAATCAAAATATTCCAGGAGTAAAAGGAGTGAAAATGCCAACATTCCCCACCCTTATAGCTCAGAAAGTAAGCAATTCATTAATTCATGACAAAGAATGAGAATTCGCATAACTACTTGGACATAGGGGAATCATGAGGGGACCGCCTCTCTTCTGTGATCCTTGAGGGCTTTATTTTGTGGTATTTTCAGTACTTTTACTGAAAACACATCTACAAAGAGTGTGAAAGGACCCCAACTCTAGAACCTTTTTAGTTAATTAGTGAAGACAGCCTAGAAGGTTTGTCCTGGAAAGGAATGAATTTAAGGTTAAGAGTCTACGTTGCATTCATGGTCAGCATAGCTGCAAAGCAGGGGGGAAGCCCAACAGAAGTACCTGAGTACAGCGCTCACATATTCTGGGCGATCATAAAAACAGGGCTCCGTTTTTTAGTTTGCAGGGTTCAGGGTTCCTCGCAGTGGCTGACTTTGCGGTATGAACCGTCATTCGTGGTGTTATCTTTTGTCCTTCTTACCCATCCAGTACAACTGACCGAAAATTATACCAAAGAGACTCCTCACACAGTTTGCTTTTGAGACACTGCTACTGCTTAGCCCTGTACTAGCAATAACAAAGGGCACAGAATGTGCTTCCTACCCTCTTAGAGCCTCTAATTTGCTTAAGGAGAAGAGATTTAGAAAATTTAGGATAAGGGCACCTAGGTGGCTCAGTCGGTTAAGCATCTGCGTTTGGCTCAGGTCATGATTCTGGGGTCCTGGAATCAAAGGAGCCCTGCACTGGGCCCCATGCTCAGCGGGAAGCCTGCTTCTCCCTCTCCCTCTGCCCTTTTCCCTCTGCTCTCTCTTTCTCTCTGTCTCAAATAAATGAATAAAATCTTTTAAAAAATAAAAGGAAAACTCAGGATATCCATGTCCATTAGTGAGTAGAAAGGGCTTGCATAGTATTGCTGAGGGAACAGAGTGAGGAAGCCGCTGGCTTCCCCAGACCCAAGTGATCCTCAGATCATGTCAGAGAAAGAACTAGGAGAGGAGACTGGGAAGTCAGTAGCCAGACGGGGTCTGGCTCAGCTTTGTGCTTCTTCTCCTGCCCTTTCTGCTTTTGGAGTGGGCACCAGAAAATGTCTGAAGGGCAACCCTGGAATGCATGGTGCATGTCTGTGTGTTTGTAGGGGTGCAGTGGGGAGGGGAAGGCCAAATACATGGTCTGATGGATCTCTACCTGTGGTGAGGTTAGGGAGCTCCGTTTCCTGGCTGCCGACCCAGAGCTATTTGCCTTGCTGTTTGCATCAACAGGATGCCCAAGTGTCATCTTGAGAAAATAAACTAACTGGGTTATGAGCTAAAGAATCATGTGGGGTTCCACACCCCCCACCCCCGCTAGGATCTCAACAGCTGTTCTAGGACAAACACTGCCCACTAAGACTGCCCCCATCACAGGATGAATCTAAAGGGCTTAATTACCTGCAAGTAATTTAGAGAAAGTGCTTGCAATTTTGTATGTGATTAGAAAGAATGACTGCAGTGGACCAGCCACTGCATTTCTCATCATTTTTTGAGACTATTTTTACCTGCTTGGTGTTTGAAAGCAAAAGGATTCTTCCTGCCTGAGAAAATTGTTCGGTACTGTTATTCCACGTGGATCTGGCATAGTCAAAAACAAATTCGGGTACAGTCGTTGTTTTGACTCTGTCTGCCCTCTCCCTCAAACACGCGCTCCGGTTTGGTATTTCAGACCACACACACACACACACACACACACACAGAATGGAATGTTCCATGAGTGATCGTCGTCTTATCAGTTCCATAGTTGGCAGAAGGCTTGCTCCTTGGCCACCTGCCTCTTCGTAGCATTGCACTGTGGCAAGTGCTTCCCCCTCCACTATTTGGGATGTACTGGGAGGACTCTCACGGCCCATCTTCTTTGACAGTTAAAACAAAGCTAGTTTCAGTTCAACTGGTCTGAAGCCCTCTTTCTTCAGGTCTTGTCCAGGGTCTTCCTCTGTAATCATCCATGATGGCCTGTGCCCTGCCTCTGAGCTCGTAGACAGCGGCCCAGGCCACGGTCCTCACCACTGTTTGGGTAACTTTGAGGAGCCTGGAGCAGCCCCGCAAGTGAGAAGCACCTCACATTCACTTTCCCGTCTCCCTCTCCCCATGCAAAAGCCAAGAAACTTTGGTCAACCTGTCAATGGTTGAGTTTTTACCCATTAAGGAATTATTAAGCACTCAATTTTTATTTCCTCCATATATATTCACGTACTCATTGAAATTTTGCCCAACGTCTGGAACATTTGGTAATCTGTTTCTTCTCTTTTGGAAAACCACTTATGTGTGTTATCAGGGACGACCAGGGAGACAAGGATTAAGGTTATGTGCAGCTAATGAGGCCCTCAGCTACTGATGGCCATGCTCCTGGCAGAGCAGTAGATGGGCGGGTGGGTGGAAGCAGTCGATATGGAGAAGGAGGAGGAGGAGGGTGGGTCGATAATCCAGAAGTTCTAGCTTCTGATTTTCTTTCTTTTTTTAAAAAAAGATTTTATTTATTTATTTGAGAGAAAGAGAGAATGAGTGGGGGTATGAATGAGAGAGAAGCAGACTCCCCGCTGAGCAGGGAGCCCAATGTGGGACTCGATCCCAGGACCCCGGCATCATGACCTAAGCCAAAGGCAGATGTTTCACCAACTGAGCCACCTCAGCCCCCAACCTCTGAATTTTCTTAGCAGGCTCTGGCCATAATCCCTTATGCTATTAGGTCTTCAGATATGGCAAAGATCATAGCTATTAGATGAAAAAGAACAAAAAGGACCATTTTCCTTAAAGCAACTTAAAAAGAAAATATTGCCATGCATAATTTGATTCTAGCATAACAATGATTATGCATAAATAAGATACAACATTATAATTATTCCAAGTACATATATGCTTCATTTTTTCTATCTATATATCTTCCATCTAGATACAAAGATAAAATATACAAAGTCAGCATTTACCACTTATCATATTATTCATATATACTTATTTTTTTCCTTAAAATGTACAATTTTTCCCCAAAGACTTCTGTTTATGCACAAAACTCAGATTCTGAAAAACACTTTCAGCTTTTTTTTTTTTAGCTGAGTTAGCTTTGCCCATTTTACTAACTGTGCTTTTATACATTTATTTATTTTTGTGATTTATAAAAATGTCCTCATCATTTTAATAGTCACCCCTGGGTGCACAGGCAATGGTTTAGAAAACTTCCAAAATATGGTAATACCGCTATAGCAAAGCACCATACAGCAACAAAAACACAAACCCACTGAACATTAGCCCAGAACAACATTCCTCTAACTGTCTGGGGAGAATAACCAAAAAAAAGCTATCTTTCATCGTGCCTGAAAGGTCAGCTAACCAGGGGCCCCAGGAGAGCAAGAGGAATGGTACTTTACCGAGGAGGGCCCCTTCTGGAAGACCCTCTGCTTCCAGCTGCCCAGAAATGCCCTTCAGGGTGGAGTGTGGAGACAGAGCTCGTCTTAGGAAGTGAGGTTAGAGGCGTGCAGCGATGTGGAGCCTCCCCGCCTCGTGTGGACGTCCAGATGCCAGGAAAGAGTACCGTCAAGGTGGTCCGTTCAGGCTACCAATTGTTCTTCTCCTGTAAGCTGAGGTCAGGGTTCTGGTTCTCCCCCTCCCTCCCTCCCTCCCTCTCTCTCTCTCTCTATTTCTATTGCCTTTGTGTTTTCTTTTTTTTGCCTTTGTTTTTTATAAAGGGCTGAAGGAAAGATGGTCCCATGTTCAGCATCATGATACCGACATGCATTTCGAGTCCCAGCTGCGCTTTTCCCTAGATGTACCATCACGGGCAAGACACATTGCTTTGCTTTTGCTGTTGTTGCTTTTCTTTTACTTTATTTTTTAATTTATTTTTAATTTTATTTATTTATTTATGAGAGACACAGAGAAAGAGAGAGGCAGAGACCCAGGCAGAAGAAGCAGGCTCCCTGCGGGGAGCCCGATGCGGGGCTCGATCCTGGGACCCCGGGGTCAGGCCCGAGTGGAAGGCAGACGCTCAACCGCTGAGCCCCCCGGGCGTAAACTGAACGTGCTTGTAAACCCCTGTACTACTGTGTGCGGCCTCGGAGAGCCACTGCCTGTGTCCTCTCCCTGTCCTCCCGGGTCACACGGCCTTTGCCAACTGCACTTCAGACCTGAGGGAAAGCTTGAGGCACCTGGACAAGAGCTGGAGAGCTGGCCCGAGGGTGGAGCCCCAGGTGCACCCTGTCTAACGGCCCTGGGGCCACACGAATAACCACGTGGTCACTCAAGAGTGTGACAGGGCTCCGGGTAGACTCCGGAGCTAGAGCAAGTGTGACGGGGCGAAGGGAAAGGGTGGAGGGGACACGGCATGTTAGTTGACTTCTGTCAGCCATGTCTAGAGGCAGCATGGAGTCCCTGTGTCAGCAGGGACGTCTGGAGCCGCCTGCAGCGTGCTCAGGGTGTGGGTGCTGGTACTTTCGAGGGGCAGGAGACACTCAAGCTAACGCCTGTGACTCTGAGTCGGCTGCCCGAGGCTGCTTTCACCATTCACCGGCCAGGCGACCTTGGGAAGTTCCTGTACCTCACTGCCTCAGTTTCTTCATCTGTGAAACAGGGGCGGTCATAATACCCACTTCCTAGGGTGGTGGTTGTTACGATCAAATGAGTTAAGGAGTGTCCGTTGCTTAGAACGGTGTCTGGCACGGAGCGTGTATTCACTGTTATTGCTGTTTTTCTCATTCCTGCTCTTACGGGCAAGCTGCCCTCGCTGCTTCCCCTGCAGCTCAGGAAATGTTGGGCAACCTGGCCCTGGCCAGTCCGAAGTGGGAGACGGTCCATCACCCCGAGATCTTTCCATGCCTGTCACCGGTGTGGCTGTTTATGCCTATGTTGTTGCACGGCGGCTCTTTAACGGGGGAGCCACCCTCACCCTCCCAGCAGGCTCTCCCACCTCCCTCTCTCCCTCTGGGTGCCCCTTTGTCACGGGTGACTTTTCACCACCTTCAGCTCTTCTACTTGTGCACTTCCTCCTCCTCCTCTGGTTCTTGAGTGCCACTGAGGGTTCTTCCGAGGCCAGCCAACAGTCGGCCGTCCGGGCATCTCGTACTGATTGGACCAGGGCTGCTGTTGGTCTGGATGAAGAGAGGGGTGGATGGACTTGATGGACGGTTTGATGGCTGATTTTTATAAAGCCAGTAGGAAATGAAAAGTGGAGTATCAAAAAAAAAATCTTCCGGCCTGTTGGTTTTAAATTATTCTGATAATCTTATTCTTCATGTCGCCATACCTTCGCAATGGTAGCGGTGTTATTTTAAGAGACGGCAGATAAATACAAACCCTGTCCAAACCACTGCAGGGCTCTGCAGGTTCCTCTGAGAAACCCTGCCTTTGGATGGTGGCCTTGAACGCCACAGTGGGAGGAGCCTCCCAGCAGGGCCCTCGGGCAGGAGGCCGCGGTTGGGGGAGGGGGGGGCTTCTTTTTCTTTTTAATAAATTTATTTTTTATTGGTGTTCAATTTGCCAACATACAGAATAACATGCAGTGCTCATCCCGTCAAGTGCCCCCCTCAGTGCCCATCACCCAGTCGCCCCCCACCCCCCTTCCACCACCCCTAGTTCATTTCCCAGAGTTAGGAGTCTTCATGTTCTGTTTCCCTTTCTGATATTTCGTACCCATTTCTTCTCCCTTCCCTTCTATTCCCTTTCACTAGGATGGGGGCTTCTTGATGGCTTTTCCCCTCAGCCGACTGACGTGGGGAACGGGGAATGAGCTGGGAGCGCCACTGTAGACTGAGCTCCAAATCTCCAGGTTGTGAGCAGTTTAATCCACGCTCTCGGTGTAGCTTCGCCATTGACATTTATTAGCCGAGAGTGTTTCTGCCAACACAAGTTTTGAGTAGATTGTGGTATAAACAGATTTCCTCTTTACACATTCTAATCAGTGCAGAAGGACTGTTTTTATTGAAACCGTATCTCAACTTAAACTTCTCCGCACATGTAGGCACACATGTACAGAGTTTAAATTGTATTTATGGTCGGTGGATGTTCTAATTACGGGGCTGCATGTGTTCAGAGAGGAAAATTAAATCAGCAGACATGGGAGGCCAGGACGCCCTTCCGCTCTGGTTTGAGTCCTTGATGGTTTTAGGCTTTGAGGAATCGATGCCGTGAAATGGTGGGTGACAATCCAGGCAGACATTTGTCTCCTGGCTGGTTTACAAAGTTACCTACAGATTTTTTTTTCCCCTCCTTGATGAAGTGAAGCTTGACTCCTTACTGTCCTGCTTCATCCTAACACATCACAGAGCAGTTTCCAGCAAGCAGCGCTTCTGGATAACATCCCTGGCTTCGTTTTCCACCCGAGAATGTGTGGAATGCCGAACTAAAACAGGTATGTGGTTGACACTGTGCCGGCCAGCCGGGTCCCATGCTGCCTCCGCTGTGATGATGGCAACGCGTAGGTGGCCCTCTGCCTAGCTGGGCCCAGGATTCTTCAGAATCTGCCGAAGAGGAAGTGCCAGCATCTTGCCCAGCCCCGCGGAGGGAGGCGCCCGGCTGCCAGGGCCCCTGGGTGCTCAAGGGTCTTGAGAGCAGCTGCTGCGGTGCTCGCGCTAGCTCAGGGAGGAGCGCAGAGCACCACCTGGCCGGGCCCACCCGCCACGGTAATTCTGCTGCTGCAGGCAAAATGCCTTCCTGGTCTAGGTTTGAGTTGACAGATCACCGAGGGAAATTCTTGTCTTGCCCGCACTCCCAGATTATGCAGCTTTCTTTTTAGCGTACCACGCAGGCCTCCTCCACACAGACTGGGTGGTGTGGACCTGGCACCCGTAACTGACTAATCTCTCTGCTGACAGCCGCAAAGTAAAGGCATCTGTGACAATCAGATGGTTCCAGATGTCAAGTTGATTAATGCTGGAGTCTGGGCTGCTAGCAGATCCCCAGGAAACCACCCTGGTGGTTGTGGCATCGGTTGGTAAAGACACATGCACGGAGACTGAACAGATGCCAGTCCTTCTGTATCAGTTTAGTAGAATGCCCCCCAAACTGTGCGCTCCCCCAGGGTGCAAACCCCGATACTTGCTTTTTTTTTTTTCCAGGCATTTTTCACATTGCCTGAAACAGGGAATTATGTTAACAGTATTTCTATGCCAGCAAGTCCGGCCCAGGAAGGCCCTGGTGGGAAAGCCCAGGACAGAGAGTATTTGTGATGATAAAACAGCATGTTTCTATAGCACACCTGATTTTCCAAAGCTCCGCCGTCATTTTTATTTCTTTTCTCACGGTTAGCTTCAATCCCCGTCAGGCTGAGGAAGTGGTTGTGTGAGTGGCGCAGGGTTCGGGTTCCGAAGTTCTGTGTAGATACCGCTTCTTCTCTTATCAAAGTGTGGCCCCCCCAGACCAGCAGCATTACCCCCGGCCTCCTGGATCAGAACCTCTGGGAGTGAGGCCCCGCCATCCAGGGAGTCCTGTGGGTGATTCCAAATCACACTCAAGTCCGAGAACCACTGGCCTGGGCCAACGGCTCCTAGGTTGCGTTTCCCGGCCCTCAGGGCTCAGTGCACTTACGATGAAGCCCCACAGTTTTCAAAATCTCGTGAAACTTCCTGGAAATTGTACTCTTAACGTTACTTAAAAAAAACTACGTATTTCCTTATAGGTGGCTGGTGAATGAGGTTGGGAAAGGAAACTGATGTAGACTTTTTTTTTATGTTTCATTATTATTTTTTAGGAAATGGATTATCAATCCATGCTGTTTGGTACTCCTTTCCTCATGCCACCACGCGCTTATTCACTTATCACTTGGTGCGTGCTCTGTGCTGGACACTGGGAGACCCGAGGATGGGAACGTCCCTGTTCCGGACACGATCATAGGCTTGAGAGCAGATTATTGCAATACAACGGAGTAGTTACTGAAAGGCAGATGTAAGCGGTCCTGCAATAGGAAAAGATCTGGGGAAACCTGGGGACAGGACCTTCAGGCTAGGCCACATGGCCTCCGGGCTTTGTGGATGAGCTTGGGCAGGTGGGATCAGGGGACGTGGGCAGGAGGGCAACTCCCAGGTGGACACCTGCTCCTTCCTCTTTGTTTCCCACCCAAGGGAGGCAGGAGTCTGCCTCTGCGCTCTGGGTTTGCCCTCCTCTTGGGGTCGTCTGCCTTTCTGTTGGGCAACAGCTTGTCTGATGATGAGAAGCGCTGATGGAATATTTGCAACAGGCTCGCAGACACTCTGCACTAGTGAGAACTTGAAAATAAGACTTTTGTGTACTTTGATAGACCTACCTTGCTTCTTATTATAATGGATGGTTGCTTAAAAGGCGCTCTGTCCGTCTAGCCAAGGACTTGGAACCAAATGCAATATCCTCTTGATCCCAAGTCCATTTGAAGAACATTTCGGTTTTATTCCAGAGCGACGAGTTTCGAAAATGTGTAGGTTTAATTTTGGGGCAACCATTTCACAGGTCTTTGTCTTTTTAAAAAAAAATTTTTTTTTCACGATTACTTGGTTTGTGTTTCAGAAAAAAAAAATTCCCTGGGTTCATTTTTTTTCGGGTCCCGGTGAGGTTGGTCCTCGTGTGTCAGGTGCCTGGTTCTAGAACCCCAAGCCTGAGCAGATTATGGGCTTCCTCTCAAGTCTACTTTCTGTCTGTCATTACCCTTCAGAATGTCTGTCAGGCCCACTCCCTTCAGCAGAACTAAAACGAGAGAAAAGAGGCCTGGCAGGGCAGGGATGTCAATAAAAGGAAACTTTATATGTAACAACAGAAACTTGTACCAAGAACATTAGCAATTGCCTTCTTCTGGGGGGGCTGCTTCTGGGTCTAAATGAGGTGTTAGTGTTTGTGGGGTGATAACCTTGTCCCACTGAGTTATGATGAGAAAACAACTCAGTTGCCTACAGAGCCAAAAACAAACCTCAGAACCGCTTAACTCATCCGTCAAACAAATTGTATTTTAGGAAATGCAGGACAGGGAAAAATGCACAAAAGAAAAAAGGAGATTTATTTATTTGTACAAAAGTAGAATGACAGGCGTTTGAGTGGATCCAAATAGCATTTAGGGAGGGGAAAAAATGTGATTCATTGCCAGCTATTAAATCTTGTTTATCCTTCTCTAAACTAACCAGAAACACATTTGGGGGAAAACACTAGGCAACAGTTAGAGCATTGGAAGCCTCCTAGTGGTGCTGTGTGTGCCTCCCCTGCTTTCCCAAGAGGAAGATGAGGGTGTGAGGCCAGTGAACGGCATTTCAAGACCCGTCCCGTCCTGCCTCTGAAGCTCACCCTCGGACTTAAAGAGAATTCCTTCAGTTCCCTCAAAGAGCGATGCTGGCGTTACAGCAGCAGCAGAAGGCCCACGTTTGCCAGGTAGTTGCAGTTTGGTGTCCTCTGGGATGCCCCAAGAGTCAGGGACAAGACGATGGGTCCCTTCTAGAAGCGCCGTTTCCCCAAGAGCTAGTCGGCCTCATCGGATCACCTGGACCTGCCAGTACCAGGCCCGGCTCCAGACACAGCTATGGGACTAAAGGCTTCAGAGCACCTGACGCGGATCTGAAAAATAAGCTGAAATCCCAGTGTCTGGTAGGAGAGACCCCTCAGAGCTTAGTGTGCTGGGGTGACCCCTGGGCTGGTCCTGTGCTCTCCCTGCTGAGGACCTGTGAGGCAGCCACCTCTCGGAGCTGAACCACTGCCCCCAGCACCCCATGCTTAGATGGATCTGGGTCACTGATGCCTCTAGAATTAGGGGGGACGGTGCCTACCATGGGCCCAAGGGGTCACTTGATTTAATTAATTGCAAAAATACACGCTTTTCCAAAAGTAGCCACTAGCTAGCATCTTTTTTTTTTTTTTTTTTTTTTTTTTGCTTTCCAAGCAAATAATCCCACTATGAGGATTATCCAGGGGTTGTGGTTTCAGTAAGTGTCTAGAGAGGCGACTCTTTGCTGAGCTTAAGGCCGCAGGGAAGGGTCCAAGTGGACTCACGACGTCCCCAGCATTACTGCCCCGCCGTCCCCCCGTCCCCCATGATGGTCTAGGCGGAAGGACGCCCGTCTGCGGACTTGCCGGCCTCCGAGCACTCAGTGAGGCTAAGTGATCTTTGCCTGCGTTGGTTTCTGTCCTCCTTCCCCTGAAATCTTCAGCTTTTCTCTTTTGCCCAACGTATCAGATTTTCTCATGTATTTCCATTAATACTGTAAATTCCCTGAGGACAAGAACTGTGTTTTAATCATTTCTGCATCCCTTTCTCCTAGCAGAGCACCCACCACGGAGAGTCGGGCATTGGGAAATGCTGGTGAGGATGCGTAGGACTGTCCTACCTGCCGGCACTGGGGACTGCCCAGGCTGGGCCCACGCAGGTGGAAGGTGTAGGTGAAGGCGCGCATCCCCCCACACAGCTGCCTTAATACCCAGTGTTAGGAAGACTCCTTTTTTTCATTTTAATTAACACTACAAACGAGATTTCCGCCATCACTGCCAGCACCCCCAAAAAGTCAGCCTCCTCCTCATCCCGTGGGTTTCCTCCGCATCCGCCCTCGTATGTACGTAGGGCGAGGACCCATTTGAACTATGGCAGGAGCACCTATGGCATCTATTTGATCAGAAGAACTTAAAGAGCCTGAGAGGTCAGGGGAGGACAAACTTCGGTTAGAAGAAAGATGTGCCTTCCTTTTTGGCCATGTGGCCAGGGTAGCCATTTGCAGAGGGAGGCAGAGGAGGGCTTGGACCAGCATCACCTTGGTCCAGAAATGTCAGAGCGTGCATTCCTCTGGGAGGTGCCGGGAGCATCGCTAAATCCCTCTGGTCTCAGGAGGAAAATTTGGGCACCAGATGGACCAAGGCAGAGTGTTAGCAGGGGGCTCAGACTAGTAGTTCTCTGACTCTTACCACAAATTGTAATGATAAAGGGAAGAAAGACTTTTATTTTATTTTTTAAAGATTTTATTTATTTGAGAGAGAGAGAGAGGACACGCATGGGGGGAGGGGCGGGGGGATGGAGGGGGCTCCTGGGATCATGACCTGAGCCGAAGGCAGATGCTTAGCCAACGGAGCCACCCCGGGGCACCCTCCTCCCTTTTTAAGAGCTTTTTATTTATTTGAGAGAGAAAATGAGCGATCATGAGCAGTGGGGGAGGGGCAGAGGGAATAAAGACTTTTTATTCCCAGGGGCACAGACTGCATGTTTGTGTCCCCGTCTCCCCTCCTCAAATCCACAGGCTGAAACCTAATCCTGCAGGTGGGGCCCTGGGGGAGCGATTGGGCCCTGGAGGCGCGACCCATGCGTGGGGTCGGTGCCCTGGTGAGAGACTGGGGACGTCTCCCTCGGCCACGGGAGGTCGCGGTGGGAACCTGGTAGTTGCCACCTGCGTGCCAGGGGGCTTTCAGCAGCACCCACCTGCCAGGAGCCAGCCTCAGGCCTTTGGTCCAGGACCGTGGGAAGGGGACTCGGGGTCCGTAAGCCACCCTGGCCGAGGGGCTGTCGCGGCAGCCTGGGGAGGGCTCTGGGGCTCCCTGGAGATGTCTTCCAGCTCCTGGAGCCCGTTCGTGGATGCCTGGCCCACGTGTTGGTGCTTCTGGGCATCGGGCAGTGGATGGGACCGGATGGGCCAGTGGCTCCGGGCAGAGCAGAGCCCACAGGGTCCAGAACAGGCCGATCCATGGAGCCAGAGAGTAGATGCGTGGTTGCCTCACGTGGGGGGCGGGAGGATGGGCAGGGACGGCTAATGGGTCTGGGATTTCTTTCTGGGGGGATGGAATGCCGTTCTGGAATTAGACGGCGGGGATGGTCACTCGCCACTGTGAGCATACAAGAACTCTCTGATTTGCACACTTTAAGACGGTGGATTGTATCTCAACTAAAAAATGCGAGAGGAAAAAAAAAGTAATGAGCTCGAGTCTGCAGGAAGCAGCGGCCTCCTTTGCTTCTCCCCCCCCAACCTGCCCCAAGCCACCTGGGAACCTGGTTCACACACTTACACCCCCAGGCCTGCGGCAGGACGGACCTGCTGGCTCTCCACTCTTCTCCCACCTTCCGGCCGCATTGTACTTGGCAGCGTCGTCTGTCGGTCATCTGGCAGTCGAGATGCAAATGGGTCATGGGTTCTGATTACTCCCTTTTGTGTCTGCACCATGCGTGTTTGGGGCTTGGGGGATCCACAGAGAGACCTCGACTCCCCACCGGGTCCCTGGGAACGCAGCTCCTGCGAGCCACCGCCCGCCCCCCCCCCCCGCCGCCCCAGGCCGGATGCCTGACCACTGGGAACCGCTGGAACCGCTGGGCAGCTCTGGGGCTGCGTTCAGGCCATGGAGGAGGGAGGCTCAGCAGGAGGCCCGCGGGGCAGCTGTGTGTGTGTGTGTGTGTGTGTGTGTGTGTGTGTTGCAGTTTGCGGCCCTCCTCTGTGCTCGTGGCTGGAAGCCGAAGCCTTGGAGTGAAGAGAGGCCTCTACCACGGGGTCCCTGGGGCCCCCCTTGGCTCTTCTCCTGTCTGCCCCCATCCCAGCGGGCCCGGCTATGGGCCCTGAGGCTGCCCATGCAGCATCCACGTGTCTCCCCAGCCACCAGCTGGGGGGCTTCTCAGGCAGACACCCAGGGGCCCGTCGTGGCCACTCACCGAGGCCCTGCCCACCTGTCACCCTGACTTCCTGCTCTGCCCTCTGGGTGAATGAGCAGCTTTGCCGCCCACAGCTGCCTCCATGTGGGCTTCCCTTTTTTTTTTAGACTATTTTATTTATTTATTCATGAGAGACACAGACAGAGAGGCAGAGACACAGGCAGAGGGAGAAGCAGGCTCCCTGCAGGGAGCCCGATGTGAGACTCAAACCCAGGACCCTGGGGTCACACCCTGGGCTGAAGGTAGACGCTCCACTGCTGAGCCTCCAGGGCCCCTCGATCTGAGCCTCCCCGATCCTGGTTAACCTGTCACCCAGTTCAGATAGGCCCATCTGCCGTCACTCCCACAGATGACTCTGAAGGACAGACACAACGGGAAGCCAGGGTCAGCAGGCGGTGGGGCCTGCGGACGGTCCTGCCCTCTGCGCCAGGGGCGACACGTACCCCGGCAGCCCCAGGAAGATTGCACGAGTAACCACCGCGGGAACAGCACGGACAGGCCTTTGGGACTTTGGGGACTTGGAAAGAATGGAGGCAGCGCGAGGGCCGAGGTTCGAGAGGAGGTGAGGACACGGCCTGCCCAAAGGAGCGGGCTCTCCCCACCCGCCTCTCACACAATGAACTCAGCGTCGGCCGAGCGGGCAGGTCGGTGTGGTTTCAGAAGGCAGGTGTGTGTGTCCGTGTGGCACACGGCACACTCGCGTGGCGGCAGCAGGCGTTCCCTCGGGGTTCTTGGTGGCCACGCCACAGAGGACATTCCCCATGCCTCTTCACATGTCACCTTCGGCATAAAGCGCTTGGCCAACATTTTATTGATTACTGAGAATTATGAATAACAGCAGCTGTGTTTGCTGGAGAGCTTCTGGGGAAAGATAATTAGAAACATGTTACGGTTCATGGTAATGAAAAGATTGTCCTGTTAGTTTTTAAGGAATTCCTCTAAAATTTAGGACTGGTTCTTTTTTAAGATAAGAGGAGGCCGTAATGCAATGCCGAAATTAGGGATCTGCTGGGGCGACAGAGACATTGGTTTGTGAGAAGTACCATTAGTAACGAAAAACTGAAACGTAGGAGTTCTCGTTACGGTCATGCACCACGACCTCTGGAGAGGGCCTTGGCTTCCGAGAGTAGGCACGTCGGAGAAAGGCCAGCTGTGCAGGTGTCCCTCATATCCTTTGGCTTCTTAACACAAGAATCATGCATTTTAACACAAATTCATAAAATATTCTAAGAATGCTTGACATCTGCATGAGCATGAACAGGATTGAAGCGGCACTGACCCAGTTATTGGTGTCATGTGCAGTATAGCTTCTTCCAAAAAACAGAGAAATGTAGAAGTAGTCCACAGGCCTAGACTATTCGATCTTTTCATGATGGATCTCTAGACACAGCCTAGGATAAGTTCTTTGTAAAATCAAACATTGAAAGAGAGTCAATATTATGCTTATGACCTAATATAGTCCTCTAGGGTCGATTCCTGTGAATACATGAGTCTGACCATTTCTCAAGCATTAGCATAAGGATGTAAAAGTCACAGCATTTTAGAGCTGTACACAGGATCCTTTTTTTTTTTTTTTTTTTTTTTGCACACAGGATCCTTGACAGACACAGCCACACCAGTTAGGGGGCTGTCGCGATTATTTGAGCCAGTGGAGTCAGTGAGTTGTTGGATTGAGCATACTTTTTGGAAGAAGATTCAATAGGATTTGCTGGTAGGCTGCACATAAGTATGTGAGACGGGAGCTGAAGATGACCCCAAGGTTTTTATTTCTGCTAGAAGAATGAAGCTTGCCATTCTGTCATAAAGAGGGCTGTAAGCTTTTAGGGGAGAGATCAAGAGTTTGGCTTTGGACGTCTGAGATGCCTTTGAGCCTTCCAAGCGAAGATGCTATCGCGTCCATCAAATAAGATCTGCATCTGGGCAAGAGGTCTGGGCTAGAGCTAGAAACCTGCAAGTCCTCAGCGCACGTGTGGTATTTAAAGACTGGAGAGTGAGGAAAGATGAGAGGAGGACTGAGGACAGAGAATCCTGGGCCAAGCCAACCTTCAGAGGTCCGGCAGATGCACCGTGGCTAGAGAAAGAGTGGGACAACCACGGGCGAGTGGTGTCCCGATGGACCAGAAAAGAATGTTGTTCCAAACCAAAGGGGTCATCACCTCTGTCAGTTGCTCCTGAAAAGCTCAGGAAGATAAAAACGGAAAATGAGGGCGAACAACTGTTCTGATTTGCCAAGACCCTCCCTGTTTTAGCACGGGAAGTCCTGTGTTGTAAGAGATAGCCTGATCCCAAGCCAGGTGTCTTGGTTGGTCATCCTGCCAGTGAGGCAAGGCCATCGGGCCTATTGGTCATGAATAGTGAGGTGAGAAAGGTTCGTGTGGGATGTGAGGACAAAACACCTGGGCAGAGTGCATTGGTTTTAAGAGACAAGAGGGTGGAATTATTGTCACATCACATATATCACAACACTGCTACATCATTATTCTTACATATTACTAAAGTCACGGAAGAAAATTCTTCTTCTTCTTCTTCTTTTTTTTTTTTTTGCAGACACATCCTAAAGTATTTAAGAGTGAAACGTCAAGTTATCTGCAACTTGCTCGAAAATACTTCAGCAAGGGAAAAAGGAACGAGCAAATAAATGTCACGTTCATAATGACTAAATTTGGGTGATGTCATCACATGACATAATATTCTTTATTTTTATGTCTGATTGAAAGCTTTCATAATAACAAGTGTTTCTAAATTAGAGAAGGGGAATGGGGGGAAAGGAATTAGAGACGGCAGGAAATCACAAATCTTTTCAGGAGTCTGGCTCTAAAGGAGAGTAAGACATGGGCAGCGTGGGATTGGTCTCTGGGTTCTGTTTTTGTTTTGTTCACTATGGGAGAAGTTACAGTGTGGTTGGGAACGTAGATGAGGCAGGCAGGGCAAGGGAGTGCCGGCCATTCACCGTGACCAAGGAGGGTGCAGGGTCTGCAGATAATGGTCCGCGTCCATAGGAGGGTGAGGGCGGAGACGGCTGAGAGGACAGGCGGGGGTGCAGGCAGCCTGGCTGTGCTGGGGGAGAGGGTGCGGTTTGCTGCTGATGATCGCTTTGTTTATTGCAGGCGGGGAGGAGACAGGGTCAAAGGCTGAGGGGGACTTGGGAGTTCAAGGAGTGAGGAAGAGTAGCGGAAAGTCTCCTGGGACCCTGTGAGGGAGGCAGGGACAGAGTTGCCTGGAAAAATGCCACAAGGTTGTCAGGCAGCACTAACGTCCCATCTGAGTTGGAAACTGGTCTGTAAGTGCAGCAGCTGCTGCTGGTGCTGCTGGTGCTGGTGGTGGTGCTGGTGCTGGTGGTGCTGCTGCTGGTGCTGCTGGTGCTGGTGCTGGTGGTGGTGGTGGTGGTGGTGGTGGTGCTGGTGGTGCTGGTGCTGCTGCTGCTCGTGATGGTGCTGGTGGTGGTGGTGGTGGTGGTGGTGCTGGTGGTGGTGGTGCTGGTGCTGCTGGTGCTGGTGCTGCTGGTGGTGGTGGTGGTGGTGCTGGTGGTGCTGCTGCTGCTGCTGCTCGTGATGGTGCTGGTGGTGGTGGTGGTGGTGGTGGTGCTGGTGCCGGTGGTGCTGCTGGTGCTGGTGCTGCTGGTGCTGGTGCTGGTGCTGGTGCTGCTAGTATTGGTAGTGATGGTGGTGCTGGTGCTTGGTGCTTGTGGTGATGGTGCTACTGCTGCTGGTGCTGGTGCTGGTGCTGGTGGTGCTGCTGGTGGCGGTGGTGGTGGCGCCGGTGGTGGGGGGCTGCCTGTAGGCGCACACCTTCCCCTGGGCTAGGCGTCTCCGGGGCCCTGTGTGAGGGCTCAGCTGTGCCCGGGAGTCAGCCCTGCCTGAACCCTGTGTCAGCAGCATGTGCCCTCCTGAGGGGCTCTCAGCGGAGGAGGGACAGCCTTGGTGGACAAGTGCCGCCCCCACCCCCAAGCACTCGGTAGGGAGAACTGAGAGGTGTGGTCACACCTGCTGGCCCAGCAGGACTCCCCAGTTGTCCACAGAGACCGCTTGCTTCCTGCTGACCCATTCTTGGTCTTCTGTCATCACCTGTCTTTCTTCCTGACTCTTCTCCTGACGTTTCGTAGGATCATCTCCCAAAAACCTACTGTGCTGCAGTCCTTGACTTTGATATTTCTTCTTGGAAGATAAACCTAAGACGGTGTGACATGTTCTACGTGAGAGCAGACGCTCAGGGGATGGATAATCGCATGTGACATGTGTGGGCTTCCCCCCAGAGCCGGGAGCGAGGTAAGGGGCAAGGGGATCCGGGGCGGGGTGCTGCTGGGCCCCAGGAGCCGTGGGCACTAGAGGGGAGAGGCGGGAGCTAGACACGCAGGAGCGCTGATGGCAGCGTGAGAAGCTCGGCCCCGAGAACGTGAGGACTCGGTACCACAGGGACATGATGACAAGGGGACTGGAGGAGAGGAAGTCAAAGGCCTAAGGGCCAGGACGTTGGCTCAGGGCAGGAGTGGGGTCGCGGAGAGAGATGCCGAAACGGGGACAACATGGCCAAGGAACGGCCTGGAGGCCACAGGCTGACGTTTGAAGGAGAAGGAGAGGCAGTGGCCTGGGGACGAGCCAGAGGAGCAGAGGACTCGGATCCTGCTCCAGAAGCCCCAAGGGGCGGTAGGGCAGCAGGCCCCCCCGGAGAGCTCAGGCTCCCCTCTGAGGCGGAAGGTGACGGAAACTTCAAGAAGCAGCAGTGTTGGGGATTCTGTGGATGCTTGGCTGGGAATTCCAGATGCATTGAGTAGAGGCGTCTAGGAGTTGAGGGGATCCGCCTGGCTCTGTGGGGTACACCTGGCTCTGGGAGGATATGATGGCGCTGGGGGGATCCGCCTGGCTCAGGGGGGATCTGCCTGGCTCTGTGGAGATCTGCCTGGCTCTGGGGGGCATCTTCCTG
Source organism: Nyctereutes procyonoides (assembly GCF_905146905.1). Taxonomy (NCBI): domain Eukaryota; kingdom Metazoa; phylum Chordata; class Mammalia; order Carnivora; family Canidae; genus Nyctereutes; species Nyctereutes procyonoides. Next base: position 29,346,785 of record NW_026575052.1, read on the forward strand.
GCTCTGTGGGGATCCACCTTGCTCTGGGAGGATATATTGGCTCTGGAGGGATCCACTTGGCTCTGTGGGGATCTGCCTGGCTCTGTGGGGATCCACTGGGCTCTGTGGGGGATCCGCCAGGCTCTGGGGGATCCACCTGGCTCTGGGAGGATATGATGGCTCTGGGAGGATATGATGGCTCTGGGGCGATCTGCCTGGCTCTGGGAGGATCCGCCGGGCTCTGTGGGGATCCACCTGGTTTTGGGGGAATCCACCTAGTTCTGGAAGGATATGATGGCTCTGGAGGGATCCACTTGGCTCTGTGAGGATCTGCCTGGCTCTGTGGGGATCCACTGGGCTCTGTGGGGGATCTGCCAGGCTCTGGGGGATCCACCTGGCTCTGGGAGGATATGATGGCTCTGGGAGGATATGATGGCTCTGGGGGATCTGCCTGGCTCTGGGGGGATCTGCTGGGCTCTGTGGCCATCCACCTGGTTTTGGGGGAATCCACCTAGTTCTGGGAGGATATGATGGCTCTGGGGGATCTGCCTGGCTCTGTGGGGATCTGCCTGGCTCTGTGGGGATCCACCAGGCTCTGAGGGGATCCACTTGGCCCTGTGGGGATCCGCCGGACTCTGTGGGGTGCACCTGGTTCTGGGAGGATATGATGGCTCTGGGGGGATTCCCCTGGCTCTATGGGGTTACATTTGGCTGGGGGGGTTACACCTGGCTCAGGGAGGATGAGTCCTAGTGGAGGGCAGTTTGGGACCTCGGGGTCCTGTGGAGATGGGTGAGCACCCAGCAGTACACGTAGATGTGGCGTCATGGGCTTCCCCAACTGTCTCGCAGGCAAGTGTGGAAGTGAGACCAAGGGCTGTGGGGGAGGAGGAGGCCCAGCAGGAAACCCTGGGCCTCTGAAGGAGGGCCTCCACTCCTCTGTGTCCCAATACCCCATGGCTCGACCTGTGGAGTTTGGGACCCAGTGGTGTTCTAGTCAGGAAGAGGAAGAAATCAAAGAAGGAAAAAGGCAAGAGTTTCATGTTAGGGAAAAGTAGAAAGAGGCCTGTCAGCTCTCAACCATGGTAAGGCAAAGGCAGGAACATTCTGAGAACCAACAAGGGGCAGAGGGGCTTAGGGCCATAAAAATGCCAGCACGTTTGCCAGGGGGTCACAAGCCTGTGACGTTCCAGGTCAGTCTACCCTTTCCTTTGGTCATTCTGCAGATGTTCCAGGGGCAGAGAACTTGTCACGTGCGATCGAGTTTTCTTCTTTACTGGTTCATGGGTTTGCTCATCAGTATTCGTCAAGACATGGAGCTTTCTTTTGTCAGCCATCAAAATAAAAACCAGAATTATTAATTGCTTTTGAATAATTTCTCAAAAATTTGTGAGCCTGTTAACAGACCTAATCTCACTGAGGTTGTAAAGAGACCCATGTACCTGAGCTTTCTGTGGTGTGCCCTGTGGTGCCTCCTCAGGAGGGGGCTGGAGGCCAAGCTCCACACCTGCTTCTATGCAAAAAGCCCACCCTGACCCATTCCTCCCGTAAACTCCTCGCTGTGGGAAGTTCTCTCTTGGCCCTCACACCCCCACTGTTGCTCTTGGGCTCCCCCCAAAAGCAACCTTTGGTTCTTTTGCCTGAGCTTCACATCTCTGCACAAGGTGGTATCTCATGGTCGCTCAAGGGACCTATTATTTTGAGTCTCGCACATTGCTGGCCACATGTAAGCTTTCAATGAAAAATGTGTTGCGTGAAAACCCAATGAATGAGTGACTTTATTTCTGGAACACCTCAGAGGTTGCAAACATGGCTGTAGGTGCTGAGGAATTGGCTGTAAATGAAAGAAACGAAAGTCTCTTCCTTGCGGGTCTTACACTCTAGAGGCGGGAAGGCAACGTGTATTATGGCAGGAAGCCACAGGCCCTGGGTGGGTGGCAAAGCTGAACCCCAGGGTGCACCTTAGTGACTGGTCGCTGGGGGCTGTCTGTGCCGGTTGTTTGACATGCACCATCAATCGCCACCCACCAGTGTGGGGTAGGTAGTGTTGATCCCTGTCTTAGAGATGGCCAATCCGAGGCTCAACGTGCTGAGTTTCCCGAGATAACAGTGTCATACGTGCAGAGCAGGGATTTGAGCACAAGTCTCCCTGATGTCAAGCCCATGGTCCTAACCACCACACCGCACTGCCTCTCACTTTCTACGGAGTCCAGAAAGGTGCATGTATGTTGAGAGGGTAGCGGCACGGGTGAATCTGACATCTTCCTTTTTCTTTCCCTCTCCCGGTTATGGGCCAACATGAGAGAGAAGGCCTCACTTGAAATCAGCCTTTGACTCTGAAGCCGCTTGATGGCCTTAAATTATCAGGCTCTGGTGAACTTCCATTTAGCCACAGATTGCAAATTTGTAAAATTGCCTAAAGTTAGGGCTCCGAGTGCAGGAGCTTTTCCACATCCTTGTAACATAGCAGTTTCCACCATATGAATGAAGAAAAGACTGAAGAAGCTCAACAATCTACACATATTGCGGAAGCAACAGCGCCCTTATATTTCTGTTTCTAAATTATGCCCCAAATCTTAGACAACACTCCTATGCTATTATTTAAGGACTATATTCCCATATCACTCTGGGCCCAGGAGAAGCCTCTGTGAGGGAGAGCTGGAGACAGCCCCCCGCACAGAGGAGACCCCGCCTTGTATTAAAGGAAGCAAGCCAGAAATTGTCGAGCCCAGGAATGCTGTGGGACAGCTCCCTGCACCTGAACCGGGCACGTGAGTGGGGATTACTTCCACACTGACGTTGGGATCTGCTCGGCTTCCTGCCACAGTGGAGGATTCCTCATAGGGATCTAGGACGCGGCGTGTGTAACACTCCCCAGCTGTGCTTCCCAGGTTGTGTCCCAGGAGTGCACCCAGGCCACGGCCTTGAGGGTCTGCTGCTCTTCTGGGACCAGCCTTTCCCTCCCACCTCCCACCTCTGGAGGAAACTCCAGAACAATGGATCTCCTGTGAGGCTTGGGGGAGGCTGGGGCCTTGACCTAGGGCCAGGCACATTGGCATTGTTGGGGTGGGTGGTGTGTGCCAGCAGGCTGCACGACTGCCCTAGGACTTCAAGCTTGGCCCACTCTGGGGCGGGCTTGTGGGTGGTGAGCACCAACACCCCCTCTCTCTTCAAGCAGCTCCAAGGTGGCTGGGCCCTGCTCACCACATGCAGAGGACTTTAGGAAGAAGGAGCATTTTAAAACATTGAGTTTCCTGCTGGAAGTTACAACAAGAAGTGAAACAGCAGGAGTTTGTTCTACTTGGTCGCCTGAGAGCAGCTGCTGAGCAGCGTCCCCAGCCCCCAGCGAGCGGAAAGCAGAGCTTGCCCCGGGTAGGCGCTCCTCTCATCCAAACCAAACTTCCCCTCAATGACTTCACTGAAAGCTGGTTTACATCATGAAGAGAAACTCCATTTATTTATTTGTAATAACTACAGGATTTTATGGACCCACAAGAGGATGTAATTTAAGAAAACATTAGCAAGCTATTCCAAACAGCAAGGTTTTGAAACTTGCTATGCCAAATAATCATCAATGGAAATATTTCAATATTGAGAATCCAAAGGTGCAGCAAAACTCCTTTTGAGCAGGGCTCTGGAGGTGGAGAGGTTCTGAAATGTATGTTTTTGGTCATAACATCCTGGGGTCCTAAGAAAAGACAACTGAATTTTCAGAAACCCGTTATAAACAACATATGACCTAATAGAAATAGGTCCATCTAATGCCTCCCTCGTGGGGCTTTAGCCCCATGAATAACTGAGAAAGTACATGGCTGATCCACTCTGCTGCTTTGCTTTGAACACAGTATTGGAGGGAATTACATGATGTTTTTATTAGGGTTTTTAAGACAAAATAATGGAGAGGCTACCAGGAAAGAGGGTGAGCTAAGAATGGCCCCTTGCTGCAGAAATATGATATTTTTCAAGTTCCCATTCTATTAGCAATCATACATCAGTGATGTTGGTGTTTCCTTACATAGCTAACTAACATCATAAATTTTTAGAAATCTTTTGGTGCCTCGTTCAACTGTTTCCTTCTATTGGAAGACTACAGGATTCAATGACAGGAGACACAGATTCCCCAACCCATCCCGTCCTCATCTGTTACCTCCAGGACACATAACGTTGGAAAGGTTGGTGCACATGATCATCTGCTCATCTGACTACGATTACGTGTCCATGCTTATACCCACGCACTTAGATATCTGTCTCCTAGCTCCACCCCACTCGACTGAGCTTCCTCAGTGGACAATTAAATCTTGTTTACATTTATAGCTCCGGGCTGGCACCGCTGCTCAAGTGCTCGATACGTTGACGGAATATTTACTATTACTGTTAAGTGCTGAGGCCAGGGAAAAGGAAGAGAGTCTACGAAACCAACCAGGCTACTCTTAAGCAGCTCAAATCATACAGAAAGAGAATTGCCACTCTGGAGAAAAATTCAAGACCTTAGCACTAGAGCTAACATCGAAGTAGCAATCTGTAGGTTAAAAGATGCTTTCTCATCTGACCCACACAAAGCACCCCGAGGCGGATTCATTTTTCCTGTATTTCAAAATAGGAAGCCACGTATCCAAGAAGTTAAGGGGACTTTGACAAGGGCCATAGAGCAAACAAGGGGTCACGTTGAGTCTTTCATCCCCAAGTCTGGTTCTTGCCTCATCATACCCCCCTTCTCCCATTGCTTTTCCCAAAGTTGGGATATTGACAAATAGGCCCTTTTTCCCTTTAAGTTATTAAAGGGGTTTATTAAGCTTTATTAAGATGTAATTCACATATCAAAGGTATGATCTGACATATATGTCTCAGTGGTTTTTTGTATATCCACAAAGCTGAGCCATCATCATCTCTATGTGGTTCCAAAAGGTTTTTCCATCACCCGAAAGAAACCCTATGTCCCTTAGCAGTCTCTCCTTCTCTATTTCTCCTGCCCCAGCGCCTTACAACCACTACTTAAATTTCTGTCCCTGTATGTTTGCCTCTTCTGAACATTTCATATAAACAGAATCGAGTAACGTATGGCCTTTTGCACCTGGCTTGCTTCACTTCGCATACTGTCCTCAAGGTTCATTCACGTCTAGAATGTGTCAGAACTCGCTTCCTTTTCATGGCGGAACAATGCTCCTTTGCATGGGTAGACTGCAGGGTGTGGGGCCATTCATCTGTTAGGAATCCTTGGGTTGTTCCCACTTTTTGGCTCTTATGGGCAGTGCAGCTATGAACGCTGGTAAACAGGTTTTTGTGTGAAGATCTGTTTTCAGTTCTCTCGGGTACATAGCTAGGAGTGGGAATTACAGAGTTAGCTGGGAAGTTGATGTTTAACATTTTGAAGGACTTCCGTAGTGTTTTCCAAGGTGACTGCCCCATTTTACATTCCCACTAGCAATGTACAAAGCGTGGAATTTCTCTGTATCCTTATCAAAACTTGTTAGTTTCGGGGTTATATTATTATTATTATTATTATTATTATTATTATTATTATTATTATAGCTATCCTGGCAGGCACAAAATGAGACCTCCGCCTGGTTTTGGTTCACACCTCTGATGACTGACGATTTTGAGCATCTTTCCATGTGTATACCTTCTTTGAAGAAATGTCTGTTCAAATTCTGTACCCATTTTTTTTTTTAGTCGGGCTACTTCCCTTTTCTTATTGAGTTATTTGGCTACCAGGGAGCCACATAGGAGATGACATTAAAGCAAGTTACAATTTTAGTATATGTGCTGCCAAAGCGAGCACATGATTAAAGCAAGTTAACATTACTGGGCTACCCTAACTCAGGACTGTCTAGGGTTCTGCGTTCAGATTCTGGCCCGGCTATTTGGTCAGCTAGGTAAGTCACACAGTCTTGGTGGCTCCGCTTCCTTTTCTAAAGAAAACGAAACAAAAAAACAAAGCTAGATAGGTACCAAAAGAAAAAGAAGAAGAAGTTCTACGGCTCTCTGCAAACAGGAAATCGGGTCGTCCCTTGGATATCTTCCCGGCTGGAGGCTGACCCCGGCCTTCCCTCCACTTAAACTGAAGACCCCTGAGCCCCCAGGTACACGAGTTGAGAGGCGTCTTAGAACTGGTCCAGCTTGAGCCACGTCTCAGTGCCATGAGCACACTCACCAGAGAACGTTCTACGGCTAGAGATCGCATCCTCCAGCGTGAGCTGAAGGCAGGAGGCCCGGGGACGGCTGTGGCAGTCTGGAGATCTCGAAGGCTGCGCCAGCGTGATTTTGCCGCAGCCGGGGAGCACCGTGGCGCATCGCGGTTCTGACGACGTCCAGGGCTCCAGCTGCCCGAGCTGCGCTGCTCTGCGGCCGAGCGCCGGGGGCCTGCAGTGGGGCCTGCAGTGGGGCCAAGGCCAGAGGCTAGCAGGGCGCCATGCGAGGTGGCTGCAAGGAGACGGGAGGACACGGGTGGAAGCCGCTGCGTCTTGATCTGTTTTTCCTATAATATCTTAAAGAGCCCCTTCTGGTATGATGTCCAAGCCTGTTTGGCTACGAGTTTGAAATTTATATGAAAAGACAACCAGTTGAAGGGAGGTCAGGGAAAGAAAACAAGTGGCACTAACCAGCAGAGGAAAGTGGGCATATAGTCAACACGCTGGCGGGAGAAGGTTTTTCTCTGTTTTGATCACATACTGTGCACACGCGACGTGCTCTCTCTGGTATGGGTTTGGCACAGACAGGCCACCTCCTGGCATGAAGCCCGGGGGGACGTGGGGGGAGGCCTGGCTCCCTCCCGCCGCGGGAGGTGGAGTGATCCCAACACGCAGGCTTCACCCATAGCCCACTACCCTGGACCTCCGTCCAGCACCAGATCGGGTTTCCTGCAGCCCACTGCCCGTGGGGCTGGGGCACGATCACGAAGAGAAATCCCTGGGAGGCAGTTGTGGGCAGACCCCTGGGCCTCCCACCACCACGTCTACTTCTCGCATGGTTTATCCTGCAGTGGGGCCACCGCCCGGACCGAGGCTGCTGTGCGGACGTGGAAGACGTGGGAAGCCTGCTCCTACTCTGTGGGTTTCAGGGAAGCCACACTTCGGGGCTTTCCAGGCCATTCTGCATCTTCGTGTCCCATCCAGGCTGCTGCCGGGCGAGCTGCAGACATGGGTGGGCCCACGCGAGGGCGCCGCCAGAGCAAACAGCTGCGGGTGTTGCCTGCTGAAGAGCGAGGGCATCAGTGGGACACTCCTGGGCAGTCTGTGCATCGGGGGCGGAGGCTGCCAGGGGAGCGCCAGTGGGGGGACAGGGCCCGAGTGGGTCACCTGTCAGCCCAGATCTTTCAGTATGACTGTGCTGCCTGCCAGCGACGGCAGCATGCTGGGAAGGCCCCCCCCCCATGCCGAGAGAGTTGTTCTGAACTCTGGCCTTGAGGAACTCTCCCTTTAATACTGGCGGGGTGGGGGGAGGGGGACAGATTTTTCCAAGGCCCCTAAGATGACACAGACTCTCGCTTCTGACTGTTCCCAAGGTGCTGTTCGGGTCTCTCTGCTTTCCTTTGGCTCATCCCACTCAGCCAGGTGGATGATCCTAAAACAGACCAGCAGATCCTAACGCAGAAGAGCCGGCTGGCATGGCCACTGCTAGGGTTACAGGGATGCTGCAGGTGGTGGCCCTGCCTCCTTGGAGACTACTTAACTAAGAGAGGAACCGCCCCAGGGTGGCTTATCTCCTGATCTTCTGAGTGAGGCTTCTAGGACCTTGGTGCCCCTTGTTCAATCCCAGTCAATCTCACAGGTTGCTCACGTTGCATTAGCAATACACTTGTTGCACACCGTAGTTTGTTTTTTCCTCATTGTTGGGCAACTGTCACCTCCGTCCATCTCCAGAACTTTCTTCATCTTGCAAGACTGAACTCTGCATATACCCATTAAACAATAATTCTCCATTCCTCTCTCCCTCAGTCCCTGGCAACCACCATTCTATTTTTTTTGTCCCTGTGATTTTGAGGATTCCAAGTATCTCCTGTAAGTGAAATCATATTGTATGTATCTTTTCGTGAACGCAGCGTGTTCTCAAGGTTTGCCCACACTATAGCATAGGTCAGAATTTCCTTCCTTTTTAAGGCTGAATGATACTCCACTGTATATATACACCGCGATTTGCTTATCCATTTTACCCATCAGTGGATGCTTGGGTTGCTTCTATGGTTTGGTTATTGTGAGTAATGCGGTTAAGAACATGGGTTTTCAAATATTCCAAATTTCAAGACCCTGCTTTCAATTCTTTTGAGAATATACCCAGAAATGCGGTTCTTGGATCATATGGTAGCTCCATCTTTATTTTATTTTTATTTTTAAAAATTTTTTAAAATATTTTATTTATTTATTCATGAGAGAGACACAGAGAGAGAAACAGAGACACACACAGGCAGAGGGAGAAGCAGGCTCTGTACAGGGAACCTGATGCGGGACTCAATCCCAGGACTCCAGGATCACACCCTGGGCCAAAGGCAGGCACTAAACCGCTGAGCCACCCAGGGATCCCCTATAGTTCCGTTTTTAATATTTGGAGAAAACTCCAGACCTCTTCAAAAACTCCAGGCCATCCCATTTTACATTCCCCAAAACAACATGCAAGCACTACAGTTTCCCCACATCCGTGTCAACATGTATTCCTTGGTAGTGGCTATCCTACCAAGTGGTGTCTCGTTGTAACATTACCCTAATGATTATTAATGTTGAGCATCTTTTCCTGTGCTTGTTGGGCATCTGTATATCTTCTTTAGAAAAAAAGCCTATTCAAGTCTGCCGCCTATTTTGAATTAGGTCGTTTATTTTTATTGTTAAATTTTTGGAGTTCTCTATATACTCTGGATATTAATCCCTTATCAAATATGTGATCTGCAAATATTTTCTTCCTCATGAATTTTAATGATAAAACACATAACCCCTGCCAGAACAATAATACTGTAGATAACTAACATTAGACTTTACCGTGTGGCCGATCCTGCTAAGTGCTTTACTTACATTACCTTGGGGCTCCCAGGTGGTGCAGCTCGTTGAGCATCCGACTCTTGGTTTGGGTTCAGGTCATGATCTCAGGGTCGTGAGATCAAGCCCTGTGTCCTGGGTCTGCATCTTGGCTAAGCGCTCAATGAGGGGTCTGCTTGAGGTTCTCTCTCCCTCTCCCTCTCCCTCTCCCTCTGCCCCTCCTGCTTGTGTGCTCTCTCTCTCTCTGTCTCTAAAACAACTAAACCTTCTAGTTTCAAGTGTGCCATGGGCCAAGGGGCCACAGTGGGCTGAATGCCCGCCTCCCAAAAGATATGTTGTGTCCTAATCCTCATAACCTGTGAAAATTACCTCCTGTGGTAGAAGAATGACTATTAGCTTATAGAAACAAAGATGTGGTTAGTGGGTTGGGAGGAGGAGCTCCTCCTGGTGAACCCGGCTGTCACACACGTCCTTGTACAAAAGAGACAAAGCAGGAAAGACAGACGGGGAGGAGAACATAGAAGAGACCACGGTGGAGGCAGAGCAGGGACGGTGCGGCCGCCGCCCAGGGGTGCCCAAAGCCCCCAGAAGCTGTAAGAGGCAGGAAAGGTCCTTCCCTGGAGCCTCCAGAGGGAGCATGGCTCCGCCGTCACCTTGATTTTGGACTTTGGGCCAAACCCAAGAGAATAAATTCCCGTTGCTCGAGTCCGCCGTCGTGGCCTTTGCCGCAGCAGCCTGTCCGGGAGCCTCCGCGGCGGGGCCTCCTCCGTGAGACGAGCTGCCGGTGACCCACCACTGGGCGTCGTTGCTGCCCTGGAATCGCCTCCGTCTGACTCCCCGAGACCCAGGGGTGGTTTGGGGCTGAGCGTTCCCCCAAAGTAACCGGGGTAGAACTACGTGGGTGCGGGCTCGCAAGAGAGCCACGATGAGGGGAGCGGGGCCTGGGCGCAGACCCCGTGGCCCTCGGCCTCCCCGGGTCTGCAGAGCTGTGTGCCGGCTCGGGGGGGGGGGGACAGCAGGACCCGCAGGCCAGGCATGCCCTTCGGGGCCCGGGGCGGGCGCCAGGGAGGAGGGGTGGCAGGGTGCAGCCGCCTGGGAGGTCCAGGAGCCCCAGCAGGCCAGCGGGGGCCTGGGCCGAGGCACCTGTGCAAATAGCGAGTCCTGGAGCCCGGAGCCCAGCATGGCCTGCCCAGGGGCCCGCGGAGGCAGCATCCCTGCGGCCCTGCTGCTCCAAGCCGCCCGGGGCGGGCGGGACAGGGAGCCCGTCATCCCCAGGGTGGCCTGAACCTCAGCCCCCACCTGCGACGAGCCCAGGAACCTCTGGGTGGTGGGGGGCGGGGGGGGGCCTCTGCAGGCGCCATGGGCTCCCCTCCACCGCGCAGCTGACAGACACTTGAGAACTCTCCTTCCCAAGCCCGTATCCTGCTGGTTCGGGGCAAAGTGTGCAGCTTTCCCACCAGGATCAGTGAGGAAATGGCCTGGTTTGGACTCAAACAGGCTGATTTGTTTTCTCAACGTGGCCTCAGCTCAGTTCAGGGAGCTCCAGTAACGCCCGTTTTTTTTCCAGGGTGCCTCTCCCTCCCGCCTCCCTCTCCTGCTCCGAGAACACATCACCTAATGTCTGTAAGGCTTCTGCTTCTTGTTTGACATCCCTTATTTACAAAGCAAACAGAGTATTCCTTTTAACACACATCATGCTAAGTTTATTAATGCAGAAAACAATCCCAGGGGGCCGACCCAGGGGACCCTTGAAACCTGCCAGCACAAACTCTTCAAACGCTCAGTGCGTCAGATCCTCCAGGACAATATTTCACACAATGGAGTAAAAATAATATTTTTCTTTGGGCCTTTCCAGCCGCTTTTGTGGCAAGCAGACAGAAATTATTTTCTTACTCTGCTCCCAGAGCAGAAATCTGGACGAAGCTACGTTTATTTGTTTAACACAATGATTTCATCCTAAATGTCTCGACAGCAAATAGTTGGTGGTTTAATAAAGGGCCTTTGAAAAGAGGCTGGAGCCGGGAGATGTGAGGCATGCGGCTGTGGAGGCTGAGTGGCCGCAGGCTGTGGCGAAGGGGGCCGAGGGGGACCAGGTGCCCCTCAGGCTGTCGGGGGGCTCTGGGGTCGTGGCTTGTTGTTGTTCCTTGGTCAGAACAATTTGTGCTGCCTCCAACCTGCACAGGGAAGGATTCTGACCCTTTGGTCGCCAATGCCGGGCCCTCCAAGACCAGCTCTGCCAAATACGGACACACACAAACCCAAGTGCAGATGCTCAGACTTGCTTGGAGAAGACAGAGGCTTCTTGTGTTCAGCGTTGCCTTTCCCTGGTTAAGTATATGTCCCATGACAGCCAAACGTGGGCTGCTACTCTGGTGCCAGGGCTACGATCAGGGGGAAAGAGTGGGAACTGGGCCGGCTCGCCCCAGCCCACTGACCTGCCCAACCCTCTAGCCACCCGGGTCTTCCCACCCGCAATGAGAAGTGTCAGCAAGACTCAAAATAGTCCCATCTGCACTTTGCTTCAATTTCTGGGGCAGAATTGTGAGGGAGGGCGAAATGGAACACATAGACGCGGAAGAAAGGCCAGGAGAAGGTGGGGATGGTACAGAAACTGCCTAGGCTGGTCCTAGATCTTTGGAGTCCAGCTTCTTCACTTTATGGCCCAGGAGGAAAGCCCAGAGAGGGGCGGTGCTGCATCTAAGGACCCACGGCTGTTGGAGGGAGCTGGGACTGGGACCCAGGGGAACGGGGAAAGCATCCAGCCCAGCCCATGGCTGACAAAATGAACGGGGTTCATTTCTGCCAAGTGGGACTTGGATGGAACATCCGATTCGGTTCCTGACGATTTGGTTCCTGGAACAAGAGATTTGGATCTAAATCCATTCCTGGAACGCATCTGTGAGAATCGGCGAAGCAGAGACTATCTGTGCACACACACACACACACACGGATGTATTTTCAATTGTAAAAGTCAGACTTATTTATTGAACCTTGTATAAAACATATACAAGTATAAATAAGAAAAATATTTTTGTAATCATAACTATTTCACATAGTACTGTTGGCTGGTGTACCGCCTCTCAGTGTTTTTCCCCCTTGCTTCCATATGCTTTTATTCATTCGTTTATTTTTGCAAAATTAAGACTCTAATTGCCTTATTTTTAAGAATGATTTAATTTGTCCTTAAGCATCTCCCCATGTCATTAACAGTCTCCCTGAAGCATGACCTTCGGAACGTGGTATTCCATCATTTCTACGACTGTCATAATTCCTTCTCCTAGTACCCGGAAGCTGGTCACAGGATAGATTATCTTTGAATTGATCTTAAGCCATAGTTACTGAAAGACTGTCAGGCTGTGTGGGGATTGACCCTCATTCCTGCTACAATATAAACGCCTTTCCTCCATCTCAGAGTGGCTTCAGCTTGCTCTCATATCCAAGCACCTACCCCACCCCCAGCTCCCTTTCATCCTTCCCATTTCTTCTTCCTTTTTGCTACTTCCCTCTAGGCCCCGAGACAGGCCGATATTAATTCCTTACATCTGCATGGTATTTTACAACCTCAAAGAGTTTTTATAGAAATGGCCTTATTTGATCTTCATAAAAACCCTGCAACATGGCCAAAGGTGGAATGATCCCATTTTACATTCGACCAGTGTTGTCTGAGTGCCAACTATTTGTACTTTGGGAGCCACTGAAGGAGGGTCACAAATAAGTAAGTCCTTATCTCAAGGGGTTTTTCATCTAGTGGGAGCACTCTTGAGGAATGCAGCAGGTGATGGCTGCGCTATGATTGACTTAAATGACTCACCTTCTGTCACAGGTCAGGGAAGTGACCCAGCACATCGTCCACTTTCTGTACTCTGTCCCCTATGCCATGCCACAGTTAGATTTAAAGTTGGGGGCAGTGGTCAGAGCAGGCGGATGATGGGAAGCCTTTGGAATTCCCTCCATCCCTTCATTTCAAGCCCTACTGAAAGGCCCTAACATTTGAGATGTCAAGTTTCCCTAAGAAGAGTCCATGGATTGCAGCTTCTTGTGTATTGGACGTAGATATCTCTGTAATTCATTTTTTCATGAACAAGTGATTATTTGGAATTAGACTATGTCTATATTCCTTAAAGAATTAAGAAAGAGAAAGGAAATAATAGTTATTGAGCACCTCCCAGGTATAGGTCTTGGTAACAGATGCTTTACACGCATTATTTCCTTTAAATCAGAACACACAAGAAATGTTCTTCATTGCTTTATTACGTAGGATTGAGTGCAATCTTTTCTTGACACATAATAAACACTGAATAAATGCTAAATGAATGAATGAATGCCCATATGATAGATAAGAAAACGGAGATCCTGAAAGGTTAGGGAACCAGGACTAGGTGACATAGCTAGGAAGTAGTGAAACCCAGCCAGCCTGCCTTTGAAGCTCTGCTTTTCCCACTACTTCCCCCTCCATCTCTTGGTAAGCTGTACGTGTTTTAGGCCATGGAGGGACTAGTCAGCTATCATGCGTGGTGGCTTCCCCGTGCATAGATTTCCATCTGGCTCACTTTTGCCTCTTTCTCCACGCTTCTCGGCACCTTGCTCCAAAATGGCACATGCTGTTGTGTTTGCCCATTGACCGTCCTCTTCCTCCAAGCCCTACTGGATGCTCCTTCCTTATATCATCACTCACATGGGGAGTCTGGCTCTCTGAGAATGAGAAGTATGTTATTTTTCATACCGCAATTTTTTTCATTCTCTTCAGACACTTGAAGGACACTGGCCTCCCTTTGAGAAGCTAAAGCAACACACGAAGTCACATTTTGCAAATATCCTCTAGATGTGGTCCTGTCCCTTTTCTAGAGACCCATTTGGCAAGGATTGGAGAGTTGCTAAATGAGCTGCCCGTCGAGTCTCTCGAAATGTCAAGTGTTCTTCTTTGGCTTGACGGCTTGGTCTTGGCCAGGGAGCGAATTGTGAGATCTTGAACGGAAGGCTCTTGCTAGCAAGACGGTCTGCTTGGTGTGCATATCTTTAACTCTGTCGCATGTGCCGCCGTGTAGGTGTCTCTGGGAACTGAGAATCCGTACACTGGCATTTCATGCATTGCCAAGATGCAGCACTGCATAAGATTTGGAAAATAGAACCTTACGAAATAAAATCAGGGTCAACTGTGTGGAGGCTGAACACTATTTCATTTTTTCTCCTGAATAGGTGAAGTCTTTGCTGGTAATATACATACTGACATAAGAGAACAATGACCTCTGAAGGGTTGTAAGCACTCTCTGGGAATATCTAGTTGATACTGAAAGGCTCTGTCAGGACTGTTTGGGGAACAAAATTGATGTGTGTTGAGGAGAGTTGCTTTCAACTCTGGTGGAGAACATTTTCGGTTGCTTTTTCACTCTCCTTATCCTTCTTCTGTCCCAAGACTCACACCCATTGCTCAAGAGCACACCACCCTTGGACCAGAACAGCACCAGTAAAAGATTTACTGGTGCGGTGAGATCTCTTCATCGTCATCATCCAAGTCTGAGTCTCACCCCAGCAGTCCCTGAGGACTTTTTTTTTTTTTAAAGATGGGGAGAGGGCCTTTCCAAAAGAGATGTTTTAATTTCTGCAACCTTCACAAAGTAATAGGATCCTTTCTGAAATACTTGTTGGAGTCCCAGAATGTAAACTGAGCCTTCTGATCATCACTTTCCCTTTATGGAACTATCTTGGGGGTTCATTAGGCTATCTAGTCAGCAGTTGGTCTCTAACCTGAACCAGATGTAAGCCATTCCATGTGGGGGTAACTTTATCCCACCCACCCCACCCCCATGCTATTCGAGATTGGCAGTGTATATTCCTGACATGCACCCATATCAATGATCTAATTGATTAGGGATACTAAGCGGACCACTCAGATGAAGTGCCTGGCCTAGAATAATTTATCTTCCAACTTAAAGCATCCAGGCAATTGAATCCTCCTAAAACCTCAAGGTGCTCCATGATATATGGAGTAAAACCCCCTTTACTGACCATAAAATCATTTAGAGCACAGTGACAACATGGCACTTTTAGTATTCTTTTTATGACACGTCATATCTATCATACGTCAAAAGGAGTTCCCAAACAAAACAATACCATTGAGTAAAAACTTGCATAGGGTCTCTCTCTGTGAGAAAAGTTAGTTTTGGCCTTCAAACACCGGCTTTTATGGGTTCTTACAAAGTCATGACTACTTCTTAGCAGTTGGATTTTACAAGCCTTGAAATGAAATTCTTAATTACACTAGTTACTTTAAAATGAAAAATGAGTGACTTTGACCTCAGCGATGATAGAACAGACATATTTTTCCCTATTCCTGATACTAAACGCAACTAAAACCCTGACATTTTACATGAAACAAGCACAAGGAGATAATGGAAGATGGAAAAAAGAAGGCAGAGTAGCTAAGGACATGAGGACTCAAGGGATGACACAAAAGTGTGTTTTCTTGTTGCCTCATATGTCCTAGAATTAGGGCTGAAGATGCTGGCACCCAAGAAATACCAGCAGATACAGACATAAAAGACCCCAACAAACGCCTGCTCTCTCCAGCCAAAGGACCAGGAAAGATGCAGCTTAGCAAAACAGAAAGCCAAGATAATGATCACCGCTCCAGCCAAACAACACAGAAAAAACTGGGGCCCTACTCCACCCAAAGGCCTAGATTCCCACCTGTATGAGACTGCATTGGACTCCCCCTCGGCCCACCTATGATGGAGTCAGAGGAGGTCAAATAGGGATCTAGGACCCTACCATCCACCCTTGTGTTGGTGGAGACCACATGGAGAGCTTGGACTTTTATCCCACCCAGCAGTAAGGGGGCACCCCCGTCTGTCCCCCTGAGGTGGTGTCAGAGGAGGCCTAGTAGAGACGAGGGGTTCAGGGTTTTCACAATTGCCAGAGGTAGGGAGGCCACCCCCACTTCAGTGTGGAGACTGCATGGGGACCCAGAATCCTCATTCCTCTCTGTCAACAGAGTCCAAATGAGGAATCTGGACTTCTACCTCCACCGAAGTAACGAGGGGATGCACCTTAAAAAAAAGGCGGGGAGGAGGCAGCGGCAGATAGAACAAAAGGTGTAAATAAGACCCAGCCTGATACGATAATACAAAAACATCCGAGTTTCCATTGAAAATCGTTTGTCATCCCAGAGCCTAGAAGATCTCAGCCTGAATGAAGAAAGGCAAACGATAGATGCCATCACTGAGATGACAGGGAGGTTCGAATTATCTGGCAACAACTTTAAAGCAGCCGTGATAAGAATGCTTCCGTGGTAGATATTTGAGATTGATTTGCCAAAACCTTACAGCAATCGACACACAAAGTCTCAGCCTTAGATCTACGCTCTTTCTAACAACAGCATGGCGATGCCCAAGACTCCTTAAATATAGACCCCTTCATAGACCCCTCTGCATCTTAGCCTACAGGTGTTGCACATGCTTTGCTAGATTTCCATTTAAGTATTTTTTAACATCCAAGAACTCTTGTTACCGTTCATTTTTTTGCTTCCTTTTCCATAGCAGCTTGTTCTTGTTTTGTGGTTCCAATTACTTCTCAAGTTTCTCTATGAATATGCAATTTTAAAGATTGTGTTAATTCCTGCTTTATGTTTGTTGCCCTTGTTGTAGATTATTCTATTTGTTCCTTCTGTTCCTCTTTTGTGTGGTTGATTTTTTTCCCCCAAATGTCTCTTGGTTCTCAATGGCCCATTCATATTTAAGAATGAAGGACTAGGTTAATAATATAGGAGAATGACGTGAGCCTTTTCTGCTGATGAGTGGGCTTAGGGAGGACTCTTTGTGACCATTTTTTCTTTGAAATCTTTATTGGTTGATAGTTCCAAGAGTTGAAAAGTGGGATTTGCCTATTCCCATGATTCTGGCAATTCCTATACTACCTGTGATTGTCCAAAGATCACTGACAGCCCCACATGCAAATTACACAGTGAAGTAAGGAAGAGGTCAAGAATAAAGCAAACATTTTTTTAAGGATAATCAAGCAAAAGGATATGCTTAGAACGACGTGATGGGAATAGAACCTTGCCTTCAATATACAAAATCTTTATTTCTACTGATTATTATGGGAACACAGGCATGGTGGACTGTGCATAAAAATTTATTGAATCGAATTATTTTTTTCTAATTCCTTCCATTGAATAAGAAACAATTAAGAACATTCACAAGTACTTTGAAATATTTCTAAGTGAAAGATTATTTGAACCTGTTTAGTGTGACTGTCATTTGGGAGAGTGATTACTCCATGCCAAACATTGTTCTAGGAACTTTTCATACTTGGGCAGCCCCGGTGGCTCAGCAGTTTAGCGCTGCTTTCAGCCCAGGACGTGATCCTGGAGACCTGGGATTGAGACCTGTGTCGGGCTCCCTGCATGGAGCCTGCTTTTCCCTCTGCCTGTGTCTGTGCTTCTCTCTCTCTCTCTCTGTATCTCTCATGAACAAATAAATAAAATCTTAAAAAAAGAACTTTCCATACTTATTTCATCACATGATTTATTTTATTTAAATTATGATAACAATCCTATGAGGTAGTGTAGTAGGTGCTTTTGGTACCCTGTCCATATTCGTTCTCACTTCCCCTTACACTGTAGGCTACTTCTGCAAGTGCTGGAAATTCTCTGCTTAAATAATCTTTTTTTTTTTTTTCCTGGCTTAGGGAGCACACGTAACTCCCATGCAAGACACTGGGGATGCTGAGAGTTAAGATCTTCAGAAATAACTTTCAACCAAAGACAGACGTGCACTTGGTGGATAAAAACCCTAGCTTCCTTGACCTTTGGTTGAGAATATCTGGGGTGCGTGCTACACTCTCCCAGTTCCCCAAGTGCAAAGAAGCTCCAGTTGCCTACCTTGTGGACACTGCTTCCTAGGAGCATCTTCCAAATAAACTCGTTGCTCTCAAGTCCTTGTCTTAGAGCTTCTGGGGACACCCAAACTAAGAGCATTAGGTAGTATCACTACCCCAATTTTGCAAAAAAATAAAAAAATAAAAAATAAAGGAGAGGAGTGAAAGGAAAGAAAGAAGGAAGAAAAGAAAGAAACTGAGGCACTGAGAGGTTGATTACTTGACCATGGTTAGTAAGTTTGTGAGGGGCAGAGCCAGGCTTCTAAGTGCAAGCTCTTAACCAGCACATTATAATTCCGTAATGCCTCTGAGAGCTGACTGTGTGCAGGCACCATGCTGAGTGCTTCATACAATTCAGTTTTCAGGGAATAAAATAAGCTCAGATCAGTTATGCGACACATCCAAGGTCATGAGTAGTAAGTGGCAGAGTGAGGATTTAAACTTGGGTCTGGGATCTTACCCATCCCACCTTGCCACCCCCAAGTGAGCCTGCAATGTTTAGCTGCTTTTCACCTACATGGCTCTCAGGTGGAGGTCAGCAGAGTCTAGGGGGCCTGGGGGGCTCAGTCCGTGAAGCATCTGCCTTCAGCTCAGGTCATGATCCTGGGGTCCTGGGATCGAGTCCCACACTGCTTGGTGGGGAGCCTTTCTCCCTCTCCCTCTGCCATTCCCCCTGCTTGTGCTTTCTCTCTCTCTCCATCAAATAAATTAGTAAAATTGTAAAAAAAAAAAAAAAAGAATGCTCAAAGTATAAGAAATGTCACATTTGTTTTTCTAAATCAAAATAAACCTGGTATCCATGCATCCACTCGCCCAGATGTTGAGAATCCCAGGACCAGTCATTGGGGTTCGGCAGCCCCACCTTGGAGAAGAACACTTGGGCTTGCGAAGCAGTGGGATGTGTCCTCACCTGTCAGTCGCCATTTGAAGGAGGGTGGCCAAGCCTGGCCATCAGGCACCGTCGCGTAGAGTCCCAGAGTCCCAGGAATCCGTGTCTGGTTCCATAGGCATGGGGCATCCAGATTTTTCCACCTGGGGGTCCACACATGTGAGTGGGTTGAACCTCTCCCTCTCTTGGGATGCTGTGGGTATAGACGCCTTCCAGATCTTGGGAGACAATCCTCTCCTCTTAACCTCAAGCTCACGGTCCCTGCTCCCTCCCTATTGCTAGCCCATCACCCTTTCTTGGTACAGGGCCAAATTCCCTTCCTGGCCTTTGTCTTTGAAACCAAAAGCCTGTGGGGCCTTTGGGTGGCTCAGTGGTTGAGCACCTGCCTTTGGCCCAGGGCGTGACCCAGGAGTCCCGGGATTGAGTCCCACGTCGGGCTCTCTTCGTGGAGCCTGCTTCTCCCTCTGCCTGTGTCTCTGCCTCTCTCTCTGTGTCTCTCATGAATAAATAAATAAAATCTTAAAAAAAAAAAGAAACCAAAGGCTTATGGGTGATCTCCCAGGCAATTCTCTGAAGCACCCTACACAGAACAAAATAAAAGGAAACACAAAGCAAGAAGTCATTTATCATCGGCCTCCATTACACACACACACACACACACACACACACACACATGCGCACACACAGGGTGAGCAAACCGAATCTTTGCAAATGAAAAGCTGTTCGCCCTGAATAAGGTGCTTTTACAGACCAGTGGCTAAAGGCACGGCCTGCGTCATTTCGCCCGGCCCTGTCCTTTATTGGCTGATTAATTTTGGGCAAATTGCTTAACCTCTGTTTTCTGATGTGCAGACTGGGGGTCATAACTGTATCACAAGACACTGAGTTGAGGCATTTATTCAGCACAGTACTTGACAAGCACCCCCCAGGCGGAGGCACGAGCACTCAGCACCCCTTGTTCCAGCTCTATGGTGAGTGCAGCACGGCCTTCTCCCCACGTCTAGGCTCTAGGCCCGGACCAAGGGGATGCTTCTGAGTGTGATCCAGGCATTTGAAACCAAAACCTCTGTGTTCTAGGCCGAATTGTGCCTCACCCCTAATTCAAATGTTAAACCTAACTTGCAGTACTTTAGAATGTGCCCGTATTTGGAAATAGGGCCTTTAAAAAGGTGCCCATAAAAAAAATAAAAAATAAAAAAATAAAAAAATAAAAAGGTGCCCATAAAAAAAATAAAAAATAAAAAAATAAAAAGGTGCCCATGGACACCTGGGTGGCTCAGTGGGCTAAGCATCTGCCCCCGCCCCTGGTTCAGGTCCTGATCCTGGAGTCCTGGGATCGAGCCCCATGTCAGGCTCCCTCTCTGAGAGCCTGCTTCTCCCCTCTTCTCCCCAGCTCATTCTCTCTCTCTCTCTCTCTCTCTCTCAAACAAATAAATAAAATCTTTTTTAAAAAAAGAGGTGATCAGAATGAAGCCATTAGGATGGGCCCTGATCCAGTCTGGCATCGTACTTAGAAGAAGAGGAGACTGGGACAAGCAGAGCGACCCTGGAGATGTCAGGAGCAGAGAGACAACTTCGGGAAGAGGCGAGAGGACAGCAGAGCCGTCCGCAAGCTGCTAGAGAGGCCTGGAACGGGGCCCTCCCTCAGGGCCCTCAGAGAAGCCACTTGATCCGCGACTTGGCCTCCAGAACCGTGGACCAGGCTGTGTCTGTGCCACCCGGCCTTGGCGTTTTGCTGTGCAACACCATGCTTCTGGAAGTGGAATCAAAGCCTCCCATGCTGCAACCCCGTGGATCAGCACCCGTCGGCCCAGGGTGTAGGGCTTCCCGAGGATCTACGTGGTGTCGCAGAATGCAAACTTAAATTAATGTCAACATAAGACAGTAAAATGGCCAAGCAAAAATAAAGAATAATTTCAAAAGCAAGGTCATAAAATGACTTTCAACATTTTTTTTTTGAGATTATATTTGAGAGAGAGTGAGAGGGACAGAGAGAGCGTGTGGGGCAGGGGCAGAGGGAGGAGCAGATGGCCCTGCTCCGCGGGCAGCCTGAGTGAGACTCGATGCCTGCCCGCCCCGGGATCGTGCCCTGAGCCGCCGGCGGGCACCCCACAAGGTGTTTTTAATGACACTTGCACTTAAGATAGGGTGTGCAAAGGATTTCGGATGGCTCAGTCACGGAAGGGTCCAGGCACGAGTTACAAGTCTTTGGCTGCGAAAGGCTCGTACCAGCTGTGGCATGTCCCCAACCCTCAGGACCTGGGGTCAGAGGGCACGGGGCGCGGGGCCTGTCCCCAGGTGCGAGGCCCAGGGTCCCAGGGCCCACACACCACACAGGACAGGGGTCAGGGTCCAGCTGGAACCTCGGTTCTGCCCTGGGCCCTGCCCCGGGCCACTTGTAACCTGGCCCTGGGTCTCAGGCCTGTCCCGGGCCGAGGAGGCAAGGGAGCCTGCCTGTGGACAGCGGGCACCCGGGAGCCTGGCCCCGAGGGTGGTGCCGTCCCAAGGGCTCTGTGCTTGGCTCAAGCAGCCCGGGGGGCACTTGGTGGGTGGGTGCTGAGCGGCGCATTCCTGCCGTCGCGGGGGCCAAGACCCAGCAGGAGGGGAGGGCGCGGGTCTGGTCACGTCAGCCCAGGCAGTGGCAGGGCTCCGGCAGGAGGCTCCCTGGGATGCCGGGGCAGGGGCCGCACCTGCAGGCCACGCGTGGGAGCCGGAGCTCGCTGACAGCGGGGACACGGTTCACGGACTCTGCGGGGACCGGGACGTCCAGGCTCCAGGCGGTCACATGGCTCCAACGCGAGTCCAGCACAGAAGGGACACGGGTCCCTAACTCATGAACTTGAGCGACGGGCCACCTTTGTTTGGCAGGGGCTGAAGGCACGAGGCAGGAGGCTGCTTGACGGGGGCAAGGGGAGGAACCAAGCCGCCTCTGATGGGCCAGTGTCGCTGGGGCGGGGGCCGGGGCCCATCTACCTGGTCTCCAGGGGCCGCTTCTGGTCGGAGCGGGCAGGCCGCTGCCTGGAACAAGGCTGGGCTGCGGGGCGCTCTGTAGCGGTCACGTCGGCATCACGGCCCGTGGGGGGCCCGGGGAGCCACCCAGGCCCTTGTCCCGGCAACTCCGGACCAGAGGCCTGGCCAGGGAGCCAGAAACCTGGGTTCGGGGCCCAGCTGCTCCCTGAGCGAGCGCGCGCTCTCCCTGGATCTGTTTATTATCTGCGTTTGGCAGGGGTGGGACCACCCAGGAAGGGCAAATCACTGACCCTTGGGACAAGTCCAACCTACACTTGTGTGTTCTTTGGCCTATAATTTATTTATGAAGATGGTTTACTTTGGGCGCCGTCAGGAAGGGCGTGCGTCCTGTAAGGCGCGGGCCCTCTGCTCCGGGCTGTGTAGACGTGCTGGGCTCCTGCGGCTCCGGGAGCGGCTCCGGCGCCGAGCTGGACTTCTCGGGCCTTCCCGGCGCTGGCCGTCAGTGGTCCTCTCGCCGTCCACGGGCTTTCTCCTCTCGTCGCCCCCCACAGTCACCCCACACGGCTCGCCACGAATATTTGACACCCCAGCTTCTCGAGTCCATTAGTCCTTCCAGAAAACTGGAGAGAGATGATAGAATTAGCTACCCGAGAGAGCACGGCCAGAGCAGCGAGCTGTGAGCACGGGAGCACGTGGAGCCTGAGCCCCGGGGCCACCCCAGGGCCACCCTGGGGTCCCCCGGCTCAGGGTGTGTGCTGGCCCCGGTTGGAAGGGGGCAGCCTGGCCACGCCTGGGTCGGGGAGCCGCCAGGGAAGCGATGCCCCTCGCTCTCCATCAAGTAGCAGGAGGCGAATCAACACCCCGCGAGGGAAATCCTTTCCTCACACACTCGGCTCAGGAAATCGTTGCTCTGTCCCTAATTTGGGGCCCGGACACTGCTGTGTCGTTGGATCCTTCCACCCATCCTCAAACCCCGGACCAGATAAATCGAGTTGAACTGACTTCAAAGCAAACACTGAGCAGAGCCATCTGTGATTCATTCCTGTGCAGGCCCTTTTCTAGTTATGTAACCAGAGAGATCCAGACAGAAAGACACAGATTGCAAGAACTTTTTTTTTTTAACCCAAACCTTTACAGTATTGGGATAATTATGGCTTTCATGGCGTTGATTACTTTAAGCTGTCAGTAATTTGAGTCTTTTCCAGAGTGAATGACCAACTTTTTGTAATTGCATTATATCTTCCCACTTCCATCCCTAAATAAAGGAAACCGAATCCTGAATTCACAGGGCTCCCTTCAGAGCACCTCACCCTGTGTCCTTTGTTGTCGGGTTGCTACAACGGGCTCTTCGATTTCCCAGCATCCTCCCGGCCCATGACACACTTGCTTCCTACTCTACGGTCTTATTAGAGAATGTCCAGTAGGCTCCTCCCTGAAAGAAGAGGAAGTGTGAAGTGTAAGTCAGCCAGGGCTTTTGACTGAGTCATTCATAAGCCACCCAAAGAATTGTTGTTCGTGGATAAAGGGCGGTGAAAAATGCTAGATACTTTAAGACTATATTTTCCACTCACCTGCAGTTTTAAGCATTTTCTTTTCTCATTATAAAACTAATACCTATCAATGTGATAATTCCAAAAAATATAAAGAAGAAAATAATGACCCCAAATCCTTGCCTGAGTGCAATATTCCAAGAGTAAGTGATGCTGATATCTTAGCACAATTTTTACCAATCTTTCTTTCATTTATGTTTATAATTATAGCGTTGAAAGAATATTGCATTTATAATTCTGTCTCCTGCATTTCTACTTAAACATTGGCCCACATGATAAAAAAAAAACCTTACTTTTTCAATAGCAACACAATTTCAAATGAAATGGATGTACAATAGGAAAAAAACAAAACAAGACAACAAATTCCCTACTGTAGAACAAAGATAGTGTCTACTTTTCTGCTACTATACATGCTTCAGGAAGCATCTTTAGCTATAAATTTCTATCTGCCTTGCTGATTGCTTTCATAAGATCTAATTCGAAGATTTTATTTATTTATTTATTTATTTATTTATTTATTTATTTATGAGAGACAGAGACAAAGTGCAAGCATGATCGGAGGAGAGGCAGAAAGGGAGGAAGAGGGAAAGGGAGAGAATCTTAAGCAGACTCTGTGCTGAGCATGGAGCCTGATGTGGAACTCGACTCCATGACCCTGAGATCATCACCTAAGCTGCAACCAAGAGTGACCACCTGGGTGCCCCAGTCACTGAACGTTTTTGAAAGTTCTTATTACATTTCAGAAAAATTGAGCCACCTTTCACCAGGATATATGGACATTTTTTTAAACCTTACTATTTCGATAAATAAAAAAGCAGAGTCTCATGTTTGCATTAATTTATTCTTCTTTGGTTACTAATTAAAATGGTTACTTTTTTCAAATCTTTTTTAAGCAATTTGAATTTTTATCCCATCTGAAAGTAGATATTGTTGTAGCCCAGAGACTGGGGCTTAGGATAATTGTGAGCTTCCTGGTGCAAAGATACTCCCATCTCAATGCAGACCATCGGAGCAGTGAGGCCAAGAAGAGGGTTAGCGGACTACGACCTCCAGAGGAGGAATGAGTCAGGAGCGGTCCCCATTCCAGGTTGTATCTGTTATCTATTGCTGCTTAACAAATTGCCCTCAAAACTTAATGGCTTAACAATTATTATCTCACAGTTTCTGTAGGTCAGAAAGTTGCAGGCAGTTTCGCTGGTGCCTCTGCCTTGGGGTCTTTCCTGAGGTTGCAATCAAGTCATTGACTGGGAATGGAGGAGGTGGTTGCAGCAGGCTCACTCCCAGTGGCCTCAGTTCCTCATCACACAGGTTTCTCCACAGAGCATCCTCACGACATGGCCATAGCTTCCCCCAGAATGAATGACTTAAGAGATAGATTACAGTGGAAGCCTCTGCATCTTTTAGAACCTGGTAGAAAAAGTGATAAACCATCTCTTCTGCCATTTCTGTTGGTCATTTAGACTCACACCACTACAATGTGAAAGTGAATAGTACAAGAGTATGAAGACTGGGAGGCTGGGATCACTGGAGGCCGCCTTGAACGACGGCTGCCACATTGGCCGAGGGGCTTCACTTTCCTTGTTGGAGGAAAAGAGGGAATCAGCAGCAGAAGCCTTCTTTACGATTGTTCACAGTGTGCTCATGTTAACCACGCATAGTTCTGTTCTCATCATGAGGCTGGTATTTGCCAATTCATTTTGTCTCCATAAAACCTATAATGAAAAAACCCTGTGCTTATAGTTACAGACAGAAATCTGGACTGGGTGACCCGTGCCCCTCGAGCCTGGTGTCTGGTTGGGGGTGGCGGTCATAGTAAATCCAAGCAGGCACTGCCAGGCAAAAGCTGTCTGAGACTGGCAATCTGGAATTCTATATCTCAAAGCCCAGTGATTGTGAGTGGTGGCAGAGACACTGGGGCCATAGAGAGAAGGGGACAGATGGACAACAGCTCAAGTCTCCCACTGATGGGATGAGAATCACAGGAAAGATTTTTAAAACAGGAGTGGGTAATCTCAGCCCTGGGAGAGGGATTTGGGGCTAAAAGGAGACAAGAAATAAGGTGCCATGGGTAAGAAATAAGGACCCTACTAGGACCTTCGAATCTGAAAATATATATCTCAGTGGGTGTGATAATTAAACTGTATGAATATTACCCCAAAATGTTTTTGACATCAATCTAAAATTAAGATGCTGAGGAACTTACCAAATAAGCTCTTCTCTTTTCTCCCCACACCCTTTCCTCTGGCAGTTTCATCAACCTTATAACTTCATCTACTTCTTTTTTTTTTTTCAACTACTTCTTTTTTTAAAAAAGATTTTATTTATTTATTTGAGAGAGAGACAGAGAGAGCATGCACTCATGTATGAGCAGGGGGAGGGAGAGGGAGAGGAGAGAGAGAATCTCGAGCAGACTCTGCACTGAGTGTGGAGCCTGATGTGGGGCTCAATCTCATGACCCCGAGATCATGACCTGAGCTGCAATTAAGAGCTGGATACTCAACCAATGAAGACACTCAGATACCACGACTTCATCTACTTTTTTTGCATGGTGGACTCCTAGATGTATATTTTCAACCTTGCCATGTTTCTCTAGCACATTTCCAACTTCCCACTTGACATTTCAACCAGGTTGACCTATCAGCACTTCAAACTTGGTGCAAAACAGAACTTAACAGAATTTATTTTTCTCCAAATTTTGTTACTTCTTCTCTGTTGTCTATTTTGATCAAGGCACCACCAGACACCACCCTTGAGACCTAAGACTGGGAAAGCAGAGGCTTTCTCATATAGATAAGGGGTTTTCTGTGGTGAGTAATTTTAAAACTTTATATATGAGTAGTAGACCTGGGCAACTGGCAATAAGCAAGCTAAATAAATGCATTCATTCAACAAATATTTATTAAGAACTTGCCATATTCCAGAAGATATGGTGCTAGGCATGGGGGCTGATGGATAAATAAACCAGACGAGGCTCTCTACCCTCATGGGATGTTCATTCTACAGGCACCAGGTCTTTGAGTTAGGCTCAGCTGTCCCCTCTTACTAGAGCATCGAGTAAAGCCAAGGGGGCACGATTTCCCCTCTTTCTGTTGCTGTGAGCTAGAGAGCCTGCTGCCGTCGGCACTGGATTCCGGAGCATCAGGCAGGGAGTAGCATCCTAAAGAATGGCAGGAAGTAACAAGCTCCCACGGGAGATGACCAGGCACTTGTAGAGGGCTGACTAAGGGCCCTCAATAGATGTCCACATCCTCATCCTTGAAACTTGTGACTGTGGTACCTTCAGTGGCAAAAGGGACTTTGCAGATGTGATGAAGGATCTCGAAATGGTGCCATTACCCTGTATTACCTGGATGGACTTAATATAATCACAAGGGTCCCTCTACAATGGAGGCAAGGTCAAGGTGGCTGAAGAAGGGATGATAGAAGCAGAGGTCGGAGTGATGTACTTTGAGGAGGAAGGAAGGGGCCTTGAGCCAAGGAAGGCAGGTGGCTTCCGGAAAGTGAAGAACAAGGGAACAGATTCTCCTTGGAGACCCCAGAAACAAGGTAGACTTACCGACCCCTTGAGCCTCATGAGATTCCTGTCAGGTTTCTGATCTCCAGTGCCCCAAGGCATTGAATCTGCGCGATTTGCCCTACGCTTGGTAATTAGTTGCAGAAGCAGCAGCAGCAGCAGCAAACCGACACAGCCAGCAAGTAGGTTGGCGGGCACAGCTCTGGGGTACCGCAAGCCGACGGGGAGGCTCAAATCAACGTGGGACTCACCACGCAACCTACAGTAAGATCTACAGGGCACTGCTGTCACGGAGCAGATTCCGTCCCTGAGCCCCGTGGGAGGTGTGGTGGGGCCAGATGGTGGCTGTGCACGCAGTGCGTCGGGCCACCATGAGGGCACCAGCGCCAGGAGCGGGCACAGCGAACATCAGGTGGCAAGCAAGCCACCTCCCCTCCACCAGGGAGTGAGTGCACATTATGCTAGTCACCCTGCGGTCGCCCCGACCAACGTAGCTGTCTACACCACGAGCTCCAGCTACAGAAGTGGCTCAGGGCAGAGGACGGTAGCCTTGCAGTTTGGTGCATTTGCAAGGACAGGCAGGGACCGCGGGGCCCAACACGGAGCACCCCCCCATCTCCCCACAGACAGCTCTCCCCACCTCAGCCCAGCCCTGATGGGGCTGAGAAATCGATTTACCCTGGGGACGTTCACATTCGGCCCCAGAAAAATGCCTCTTTGTCCTCCAGGCAGCTCCCTTTGGCTGCCGGGGTCCGGGAGTCCCTGCCCAAGGCTGCGGGTTGGGCAGGGAAGTTCCCACCTGGGGCCACTCGGGTGCCCCCGCAGTCCACAGAGGGCCTTACGAATACCACCCCGGCCAGGCCGCCAAGCCTCCAGGGCTGTTTCAATAGGACCTCTGTGCAGGGCGGCCGCTTGTGCGATTCTGGGGCCCGTGAGGACCTGGAAGATGGATTAAGGGGCCAGCAGCCTGCGGGGAGGGACTGGCGCTCGACAGGCATCTGGGGGTGGGGAATGGCACGGATCACACTCAGAAATGGCCTCCAAAATATTGCTCTTACTACAGGGTTTGCAGTTCCTCCTCGGAGGAAGCTTCTAGGGCCTGGACAGAACTAACTAACTCTGAGGACTCCCAGAGTTTAGACTCCAAACAAGGGTTTAGGTGTGTGCATTTAAGTGCACATGCATGTGATTGTATGTACGTGCCCCCCCTCCAGTTTTCCCCTTTTGTCATGGAAACACACAAAACAAGGAAATCCGGAAGACATTTCTCTTTTTTCTCTAAAACGTTGCACTCGAACATTCCCATTTCAGAATGTTATCGAAGCCAGGACTGCAGTTCTCTTCAGTATATGAGAACAGGCTTGCTCCCCGCTGAGGAATGTTTTTTCTTGTGGTTGGTGGTATGATCTGGGCATAACTTGGTGGTAGGAGGGGATCCCAACCCCCCTTGCAAAACCGAGCTACACTGTATTGCGTGTCAACATTCAATCCCCAGATGAAATCACAGGAAGACAAAATATATTCCAGTCTAAATGCAAAGATAAAAGATATTGCTTGGTTTCATTGAAATCATACAAAAATATATGTAATAAAATCCTATTAGCTAATGTAATTGGTTTGATTAAATTTTATAATTTAATCTATAGTATATCCAAAGAAGGTTTGCAATCAGATGTTTCAGCCAGTCACTAAAATGCATGTTCCCTAAGGCTCAAGAAGTAGGTGACAAATATTCACATTGCGATGCTTGAGTAGTGACCCAGGGGAGTCAGCCACAGGCCAGGGGACCCAGAACAGGGCCAGGCACACAGTGAAGCCTCAGTAAATGTTTGTTGGATGAACCAATGACTGAAAGAGATATTTTTTCTTTTTCTTTTCTTTTATTTATTTTATTTTTTATTTTATTTATTTATTTATTTATTTATTTATTTATTTATTTATTTTGAGATTTTTTTTTCTTTGAAGGCTGACCTTGACCCTGTTCTATCACATGAACTTAGAAAAAAAACTCACTAAGATAAAGCGACATCAGCAAATAATATTTATTTATTTTATTTTTATTTTTTTAGCAAATAATATTTATAACCTGATACATTTTTTAACTTCAAATTAAAGAAAAACACAGTATGCATTTAGAAGAGCCTGGTTGGGGCGCCTGACTGGCTCAGTCGGAAAAGCATGCGACTCTTGATCTTGGAGTCATGAGTTCGAGCCCTACCTTGTTGTAGAGATTACTTAAAAATAAAATCTTAAAAAAATAAAAAATAAAAAAATAAAGACCTCCAGGTGCCTAGTTGGCCCAGTCGGTTAAATGTCTGCCTTCGGCTCAGGTCTTGACCTCAGGGTCTTGGGATCGAGTCCCTGTGTCGGGCTCCCTGCTCTGCAAGGACTCTGCTTCTCCCTCTGCCTCTGTGATTGCTCTTGCTCTCTCAATTTCTCGAATAAATAAGTAAAGTCTTAAAAGAAAAAAAAATCTTCCTAGAGGAGCATAGAAAAAAAACCACTGAGAGATTATACCTTGCACTGTTGATGGTTACCTCTGAGGACAAGAGGAACTCTGGGAAAAATGAATGCTATCACATTTTACATCATTTACGTATTTCTGTATTTGTGTGACTTTTTTCTTTTTTTGGTTAAAAAAATAAGGACTTTTAAAGGACCTCACTTAAAAATGTTTAAAGCACTCTAATCTGTGACTCAATGGAAAAAGTCAACTTTTTGGAGGAACCAGAATTTAGGAAGGTTCATCACCTCCAAAGGTCATGATAATTTCCTTGCTTTTCATCGAATGATCTCTAACCACCAGGACGGTGGTTAAGTTTTGTTTTCTTTTGTTTAAAGAATGCTATAAAAAAAAAAGTTAGTCGAATATTATGAGCTGCATCAGGTTCAACATTTATTTATTCAACGAGTATTTATTGAGTGCTATGCTTACTTTATGGGCCAGCAAGTTTAACAGGAGCTGTGGTACAAAGAATAATCTGGTGGAAAGAATCAGAGTTCTAAAAGGATTTATTATTTTTTTTAAAGTCACCGAAAGTCCCTGTGCAGAAGTGGGACCTCAGACTGTGGCATTTCCTTTGCGAAGGATGGTTATTGCCTATTCATCTCCACAATTTATTCCTATTTCTTGTCATGCATGGAATGCCCACCTAACCTAAGGTGGTCTTGTGGAGTTTGTCCTGTGAATGTATCATAATTGCGACAGTAGATGTAGAACAATCTACACACTCAAGGAAAATAAACCCTCTAATGAGGACTCAAGCTAACCCCTTCAGGGAATTGCCTTTTTTTTTTTTTTGGATTGTACTTCAAGGCCATTAAAATATTTAGTTAGTGATTTATTTGTCCTGTAGACAGATGGAGGGATAGGTCTATTTTTCACCTTACAGTGGAGTTTTCTTTTTAAATATTCTCTTTGGCCTTGTGGTGAAATGCGCGTTGTGATACTTCCTTGTAGTGACACATGCAAAAGCGTTATTCATCACCCAGTATTCTCGAGCACACGTTTCATTATTCTTGCAAGCATTCCGACCTAAAGAAGCCCTGTACCCTTTGCCCGGCGTAAAAAGAATCAAAGACGTGATACAGTTTGTCACCCGTGTGGACTCTGGTTTTACGGACAGGGTCACCGCATCTCACATAAAGTTCTTTCTTATTCTTTTTCCTTCTCCTCCCCCCCCCACCCTAAATACATAACTGTACTTGGTCTGATGCTAAATCAAGGTAAATGAGACGTGACCTATTAAAAAGGAAATGAATAATTCAAAAGAGGGGAAAATTGCATTCCTGGCTAGAAGCATGGACGTCATTGCCTGAATGTATGGGTTTGTTCTACTACTTCACTAGATGGTTTCGCCTTTTGGGTGGCATGTCTTCCATCATCCAAATGACCTCATGAAGTCAGTAAAGTAAGTCAAACCATGTTTTGCTGCTATCTACTTTATGCTTTCCCCGCCCCCCAAGTTTAATGCGTTCTTTTTAATTAATGGATGTGTGTATATAGCAGACCGGTCTCTGACGGGTCCCTGGAAATAGTTCTTATTAAATTCCCTAAAACTTGATCTAAGTCAGGAATTAAATAATCGATGTGAACAGGCGCAGGTCAGTGTTTCGTGGGCAGAATCATTAGTAGAATGTCTCATGTTTCCTAAGGACCAGCGGAGCCAGCCTCGTATCTCACTGAGGGCTGTGCAGGAGGAGTGGGTCAGGCAGGTCATTCTCAGGACATGGTCCCTTCACGTCCTTGGGGCCAACTCGAGAGGGACAGGACTTACCCAAGAAGGCCAGGCCTGGACAAGTGGAGCAAAGTCAGAGGGCGGAGCTGCACGGTCTGCGGTGCTCTCTCTGTTACGTGTCACTGACCAACGTGACTTTGAGCAGGTGACTCACATGTAAATCAAAGGGAATCTGACAACTCACAGAGATGGCCAGGTCCCCCGGCCCGGTGCCCCTCGCCACTGTCTCGCACGTGGCCGTGTCTGGCTGTCGCGTAGCTTTTTGCTTTCTTTCTCTCTCTTTGTGCTTTTAACGGAGGGGAGGAGGGTGGCAAGGGAGAAAAGGCATTCGAATACACTATAATCACAGCAATATTGTCTCCCTACAGAATGAACAGTTCCTAGTGTGTCTGGGCGATCAAGATCTGCGTTGGGAGTAATAGTAAATAGATCGTACTGTGATCCAAGCAATCACTAGAAAACAGACTTTGATCATGGAATTTTTTTGGTGTTTGTTTCTTGAGAATGCTGGGGAGAAAAGGCCCCCGCCAGCCCAGGGCCGCTGTGGTGGGCATGCGGAGGGGAGCCGTGAATGCTGCTCTGCAGTAGGTGCGCTCCTCTCCACAGGGGAGTCCTTAGGGCTCTTCCTTCTTGATTACCTAATGAATGAAATAAAGAAAGGAAATGTGGGGCACCCGGGTGGCTCAGTGCCTTCGGCCCAGGGCGTGACCCCGAGGTCTCGGGATCGAGTCCTGCATTAGGCTCCCTGCATGGAGCCTGCTTCTCCCTCTGCCTGGGTCTCTGCCTCTCTCTGTGTGTCTCTCAGGAATAAATAAATAAAATTTTAAAGAGAAGAAGAAAAGAAAAGAGAAAAGAGAAAAGAAAAGAAAGAAAAGGAAAAGAAAAGAAAAGAAAAGAAAAGAAAAGAAAAGAAAAGAAAAGAAAAGAAAAGAAAAGAAAAGGAGATGTGTCTACAGGTGTCTTGTGAAACCTAGAGTTGAAAAATGGGTAGTGCGTGGCCTGGGATGGGCCCTGGGATATGCGACGTTCAGATGAACGTTCACGTTGGCCATGTGAAGTTTTGGGAAAGCCAGTTCTCTTAGAAGGAGGCCCCAACGGGGCAAAAGGACTCAGCTATACTGAATTTACCAGATGTAAATGAATCTCAATGACGTTGGTTCTAAAACGAGAGCTGAAAACCTCAGCAAGAAAACCTTGGTCCCGGAGGATTTACTTGGATCACTGGAGGTGTCTGTGATCTGAAAGGGTAAACACCAAACTGCCAGTCGCAGCCACTCCCGGGAGGAGGACCTGGGGAAGAGAAATGAGAGGAACACGTTAGGTTCTGTTTACTCTGTGCCCTTCTGTCAGTAGGCACTGTACGAAGAAGAAGAGAGAAAAGAAAGGTAAAGTCCCGTCGAAGATTTGGTGCCCTGAGGGACCCCACCCTGGCTCTTTTTTTTTTTTTAAGATTTTATTTATGTATTCACGAGAGACACAGAGAAAGAGAGAGGCAGAGACCCAGACAGAGGGAGAAGCAGGCCTCCTGTGGGGAGCCTGATGCAGGACTCGATCCCAGGACCCGGGCAGACGCTGAACCGCTGCACCCCGAGGCACCCCAGCCTCCCCTTGCTCTTAATGAGCTGCTCCTGCCGCGTGCGGTTGTCGTGTGCCGCACTAACGTTGCGCTGCAGTCTTGCACGGGGACAGCTTCCGTGGGACCGCCCAGCTGCAGGCCCATCCTCTGGGTTGGGGGGCTTGGGGGGGCCACAGTTTCCCCCAGCAGAAGGTTCCGGGGCACCAGCCGCCTAGACACAGGAAGAGCCGGGGGCAGGGTTGCCGGGCCCACGGGGACAGCCGGGTGCAAGCCTACGATGCAGGCCCTGGTGCTTCCTAAAGAGCTTCGCTGCTTTTACGGAGACTGTGTTCTCAGCCTCCACCTCCACCCCATGTCCTGGTTTTTAGGGTTTCTTTAAAAAATGGTGGCATGTCTCAGCTGGATGAGGAGGCACAGAAACACTATGTTTGTCGTTTCCTTTTTTTTTTTTTTTCCCATTGAATTTTGGCGCAAAGGAGGTCCGGGTATCCGTGACAGCCAGACTCCGTGGAGACGGACGGCGTAGACACGAGGGGCGCAGGGCAGGGCCGCGCAGCCCCGTTCAGGCTGTGAGCACCTCG
This sequence comes from Nyctereutes procyonoides, assembly GCF_905146905.1. Lineage (NCBI taxonomy): Eukaryota > Metazoa > Chordata > Mammalia > Carnivora > Canidae > Nyctereutes > Nyctereutes procyonoides. The sequence goes on from NW_026575052.1 coordinate 29,379,916, forward strand.
GGGTGTGCTGGGAGGGGGCGGCTTACGCAGAGCACCCTGATGTAGAGTCAGCTGGCGCCGCGCCACGAGGGGTGGGCTGGCTTGGCCCTGGGCCCGGGGAGGCTTGCGGAGGCCCCGGAGCCGCAACACGCGGGTCCGCAGGCCTGGGGGTGGCCGGCCTGTCTACTGCCTGCCTCGGAAACAGAAACTTCCCCGGTGGGAGGAGAAAGGAAACACCGTCCTGATCCCAAAAAGGGAACTTTAAACCAAAGTCCAGCCAAGGAAGAGAGTGGGAGAGAGACCACCGCAGGGCACAATAGAAGTCCCGTTGTCCCTGCCGGGGGCTGGCGAGCACTCGCTGGCCTCGCTCACCCCACTGGCCGCTGATACTTCCCGGCCCGGCGCACGTCCCAGGGGCCCCGCAGCGGGAGGAGAAGTCACAGCAGGCACGGGGGTGTCGGTGGCGGGAACCGGGCGCGATGACCGGGTGAGTCCCTGCACACCGACGGAGCTGACCTCAGGCCGCCCGGAACAGGGAACGATGTGTCTGGGAGCACCGGGCCCACGGAAGCAGACCGAGGGGAGCCCTGGGGATTGGGCAGGTGGGACAAGGGCTCAGTCTGCTGCGCCTGGGGTCCTCCGGGCCCAGCAGGTGCTGGGAAGGCTCCCAGAGCACAGCAGCCTCCCTCCAGAACCGGGCCAGGCCAGGGTGGGCATGGGCTGCAAGAAGATGCATGGGAGGGATAAGAAGCCCCGCGATAAAGGTTTTATTTTTATTTTTTTAAGATTTTATTTATTTATTCATGAGACACACACACAGAGAGAGAGAGAGGCAGAGACACAGGCAGAGGGAGAAGCAGGCTCCATGCAGGGATCCCAACGGGGGACTCGATCCTGGGTCTCCAGGATCACACCCTGGGCTGCAGGCAGCATTAAACCACTGAGCCACCCGGGCTGCCCCAAGATAAAGGTTGTAAAGTTAAGGAGTGAATAGATCTTTGACAAAGTGGCGATTCCAGAACATGGGAAGAGGCCAGGGTGGGAGCCCGGTGTCATAGATTTTAGCCTGTGACCCCGACGTCCCCGGGGCTGGCTTTGGGTCTGATGCAGGTAGAGTGAAAGGGGTGGGGCCGCACTTGCCGTCCCTTCTCTGCCTGGCGCCCTCACATCCCCTGAGCTTGGCCTCCCAGGTCCAAAGAAGGGGGTTTTCTTACCTGCCTGCTCCTTCTCCGTGTCATCAGGGTCTAGGACCACCCTCAGGAACCTCCAAGGTCGCCCCAGCTGGGAAGCCGGCCCCACTCTGTGACCAAGACGACTCACACCAGAAGTCTCAGGCCCTCAAACCAGACGAAGGTGAAGGAGGGTGGCTTGGAGAGACCTGCAGGGCTCTGAAAGCCGGGGAGGGAAGTTGCAGCCTGCAAGGCGGCGAGGACCCCAGGAGGGGAGTCTGGGCACGCTGCAGGCGGCTTCGAGGACTTTGCAGCTTTGTTCCCTGGTCTCCTTCAGTTCCCTTCGGCAGGGAGAGGGAAAGTGGAAGTGTTCTCAGGATTTAAGGATATTCGTTAAGGATTTCGTTTTAAGTGGGCCGCGTTCCGGAGCCTTGGTAACGTAGGTGTGAGCGTAGCTGTTGGTGAGAAGTGCTTGGGTGACATGCGAGCCTGGGTTTGGCCTCGGCTCTGGCTCCGACTACTTTTGTAGCCTTGGTGGAATCAGAGAGGCCTCTCCAGGCCTCAGCTTCATCATCTGGAAAGCAAAGGACTGTCAGCATCTCCAAGGAGAGCCCCAAGGACATCCAGAAGAACTACAAACACTTACTCAATAGGCCTCACAGATGCATGGGTGGCTCCTTTTACCTGGAGTCAAAGGTGGTCTGAGCCAAGCTGTGCCTTGATGAGGAACTCCGGGTCCAGGCCCAGGAGGAGGAAGAGAAAGGGAAGATACCCCAAATGTGAGCATCGATCTCTTCCAACCCAACCCCACCCCACCCCACCTCACCCCAACAGCCACCTCTAATTATTAAATAACAAGAACAGAAGGGAATGGCTGGGGCTGAGTGACGTGATCTCCGATGGTCCCTGCAGACATTTGCTGGCGTGAGCGTGAGCCATATTGGGTGCACCACACTCTGTCGTCCACTCCAGTTTTTCCATTGTGGCCAACGTGCAGCACAGGGCTGGCGGGAACCCGAGCTCATGCCAGTGCCCGTGATCTTCTGCCCTTCCGGGAGCCGCCTAAAAGCACAGCAGTCCTTGCCCTAATGCGAGTCCTTCCCCAGACACCCAGAGAGGCAAAGGGGAGGCCAGGTCTGGTCTGATCAATGTGTGTGGGCTTGGAAGGACCCCACACTTGGTGGAATGCTCTGGTGTCACCATCTTGAAAGTTCTAATGATTTTTTAGCAATGGGCCTTGCTTTGCTCTTTTGTGACAGACACCCCCCTAGGGGCAGGGAGGGGGCTCGCCAGTGCGCAGCTTCCCGGAACGGACGCTAGTGGGGACAAGTCCAACAGGGCGCTCTTGCCACGGTAGTGAGGACAAGTCCGACAGGGCGCCCTTGCCATGGGTGCCAGATCCACAGACTGGGTGGCAAGAGTTCCACAGGGTGTGTGGGCATTGCTAAGTACACAGGTGTGCAAGCACATAATAGTGCAAGTACACTTGCAACTCTTAGCGAGGGAGCTTTTTTTTTCTTTAACACAAAACACAGACAAATATCCATGTCTCGTGTGGATATATGTATAAACTCACACATATATGCACACATATGTACACACCAAATCTTACAACGGCCCGAGCAACCTTGAGCAACTTAAGGTCAACAGTGAATCCAATGTCTGCTTGCATGTGCTTCTGCATGAGCAGATTTCCAAGTCAACTCATCCAAAGCCCTTGTGAAACCTGTAGAGGTTGAAAAAAATTTTTTAATAAAATATAAAATAATTAAATAAAATAAAAATAAACGTGGAGTTTGGAAACTTTACCAAAGTGACTTTTAAACACCGTTTGGTAGAGGAATGGATGGTTCTTCCATAAACCTGGTTCGGGACCGTCCCTTGAGCAGCAGGCTGTGTCTTGTTCATGCTCAGATCATAGAGTTTCCAGGTCTTCGATAAGGAGACACGTGCCACATGCGTTATTTGGATGCTCACGGGTCCCGGAGAGCAAGAACGGGGTCGTACTCATCTCTGCACCTTGCACGGAGCCTAGCACTCTGCCTGCAGAGAATCTGGTCAATAAACCCCTGCTTAATGAAAGAATCCTCATCTCCAAGTGAACAGGATTGTTTTCTTACTTCCTGAAACCCATTCAGTGAAGGTGGAGGAACATATATTTAGCCCCGTGAAGGTATCGTGGTTCGGTGGGTCAAGGCCCGTGACCGTCACCTGGCCCAGCCTCTCAGCTAGAGGCCATCAGACCTCCCAGGTGTAAAGTCTTACTGAAGCACTGTGGGTCTCCCTAGGTTATCTGAGGTCATACAGTGAACCTGGACCAGAACCTAGCTCTTCCAGCATGTAACCCGAGCAAATTTTTTCCACTAACCCACTCTGCCTTAAGAATCGGGAAGCGTAAATAAAGAGCCTCAGGTGTTTACTCAGCACTTATATATAGTCTTGCAACCCACGTCATTATGGAGGACAAGAGCTCAAGGGTTTTAATTGCTGCCTGCGAGGGAACGTCACCGTCCCCTGCAGTTGCTTTCTGGCCAGCCCGTGAACGCTAATTTGAGATCTAAGGCGAAATGAGAAGGAAGGAAGGTCTAATAAAAGCTTTTTATTTGTAGATTGAAATTAAGTACTCCGTGCCCAGACTGTTGGCTTTCTCTTGACTCTAGGGTTGCCGCTTTAACGCTTCAACGAGCAGAAAATTGGAGAGTAAGAGCGTCAATCACTGGGTCCTGCCAAGCGACACCCCCTCAAACCTAAGCGAAATGTGATATTTTGCTTGCTCCGAACAACTCCAAAACCATCTCAGCTCCATCCACGCCGGGGTTGGAGGAAGCTGCAGTGTGTTTGGTTCCCGGTTACGTTATGTCACCAGAGCATCTACCCGTCCTCGTGATTCCTTAATGCAGAATTTCTACAAAGGATCATCCCCATCCCAATCCCAGGCGGCCAATCGGATGCTGTCCTTCAGCCCCAAACAGCAAACTGCGGGGCAGGACAGACATCGGGTCACTGCTGTGGGGGAGGGGAGAGCAGTGACCAGACAGCTTTGAGCTTCAGCCAGGGAATTAGTGAGGTGCAAATTGCATGGTGCTGGCTGCAGGGCAAGAGGAAGATTGCAGGCCGCTGCCTGGAGAGAGGGAGAAATAGCAGGGCGGTATTTCGGGGCCTGGCAACCGTGGCCGCTGGGCATGCTCCTCGTTGCCTTAAAACACACCCCTAACAACAACAACAACAAGTTTTTATTGACGTGCAATGTACACACAGGAAAGTGCACAGATCACGAAGCTCGGTGAACTCTTGTAACCCTGGCGGGTGGCCTGCATCCTAGCCAAGACAGAGAACACCCCTTTCCATCCCCTTCCACCACCACCACCCCCGGACGGACGCTGCCCCAAGGGGAGCTGCTCTTCCCATCTGGCCTTGTCTCTTAAGTGTAAGCCAAGTGGCAACTGAGGAAAACACCGCGTGGTGGAGTGGGTCCAGATTCCTCCCATAGCCCTATTGCCACAGGCCCAGGTCCGTGCGAGATCAGCAGCCCCCTGGGTCTCGACGGGGTCAGACCCGGAGAGGAAGGAGGGCAGGGCCTGGACAAGAGGAGACCCAAAGACTCCAAGGGGCGGCAAGGAGGAGACGAGAATGCAGGCTGCCCCCCCCACCTCCTTTTCCCCACCGGCTGGGCCGGGCTCTGCCGCAACGAAGGTGAGGTGGCAGCGTCCTGGTGGCCCTGGATGGCGTCGGCCCCTCACACTGTGCTTCTGCTGCTGCTGTTCTGCTTGTGTCTTTGTGGGGTTTCTCTCCCAGGAGGCTCTCCCAGTTGCCTTACGGTGGTGGACCGTGCTGGGGAGTGTCAGGCGGCGGAGTTGGGCCTCCACAGCCGGTTGCGGCTTCCACACTGATTCCTGTGGCCTCGAGTCACGGCTGGAATTGCTGCATTTGCCACCTGGCGGTGGCCGACTCTACTTAGACGCTCTTTCTGAGGAGAACCAAGCCCGTCTGAAGTGGGTTGTGCCCTCGGCTCGGAGCGTGGGCGCAGCCTGCCCGGCACACGGTGCTTGGGGTGCCGCTGTCGGGCTTCACACCTGTGAGACATTTCGACCTGGGCATCAAGACTAACAGCTCCGTTCTCTCCGCTGTTCTCAGTGGAGAGTGAGGCTCCCCTTCCACCACCGAGGAGATCTGCTGCCGCGCTCACCACGTCCTTGGCTTGGGGAGAAGAAGTTGCCTGGATTCTCTCGGCTCAGCCCCAGAATCTTCTACGTGCTCTGCAGGCCAGCTTCCCCCGCCCTCACCACACTTCTCTTCTTGCTCAGGCGACCGGGGCCTTCTCAGAGGTCAAGTCCAACGAAGACTTTCCGGTCCTGATCTTAGATGAGCTCAGTATGCCGTTGACCTCTCTGTCCACCATGACCTTCTCTTCTCTCTTCAGGCCTCCAGGTTTTTCTCCTGCTTCGTACCTTCCTCCAGTTCACTCTCTCTGATACTATCCTCTCCCACATCTCTCGTTACTACTCTGACTTCCTGAGGTGTTGTCCTCAGCTCTTTCAGACTCTGCACCCTTTTCCTGAGCAATCCCGCACACCTGTGGCTTCAGCCTTAGCTCCAGATCTCCAGCTAGGTTTGTTTCCTTTTTTTTTTTTTTTTAAGATTGTATTTATTCATCCATGAGAGACACACACAGAGAGAGAGGCAGAGACACAGGCAGAGGGAGAAGCAGGATCCATGCAGGGAGCCCGACGTGGGACTCGATCCTGGTACCCCAGGGTCACGCCCTGGGTCAAAGGCAGGTGCTCAACTGCTGAGTCACCCAGGTGCCCCCAGACTTGATTCCTTAGAGCTCCAGGCTGACTGTTGGCCTCCCCATGGGCGCTCTATAAACATCCATAGCAACTGCCCTGGCTGCACATTAGAATCATGGTTACTTTTTAAAAATATATCCGTGTATGAACTTAACCACTTTAGCTATTGATTTAGTTGATCTGACTGAGATCTGGACGTGCTTGTTCTAAAACCTCCCCAGGTGAGTCTGACGAGCCGCCAGGAACTAGGACACTGAGGTGCAAGGCACACGTGTGTAGATAGCTAGAGTGCTAGGGACAAGAATCCTTTGGTGTCTCCATCCTGGGCCTTCTTCCAGGAACATAGATTACATCTCTGGCCTTCAGACTTCTCAAAGATCTTTATAGGCATTGACCGATGAATCTGTGGCCCCACCGAGAATTAGAAGTGATCCTTGGGCTCTAGGTAAGAAATAAAACTGAGGCTGAGAGAAATGACTGATTCGGAAGACTAGTTCTCCACTCCTCTACCCCTTTCTCCGCACAAAACCTCTGTGACCCTGCTCAAATTCTGGGGCAGATTTTGGTGTTTTTGAGGCCTCAAGCTCAGTGTGCCGTCCTGCCAACGCCCTGAGGTTCTCTGACTGCAGAATGACCAAGAAGGAGAGAGCGGAGGGGCTCCCAGGAGACATGTTTCCAGGACTAGTACCAGTAACCACTAGAGGAGTCAGAAACACCCTGAGCTTCTTTTGGTTTCCCTAATCATAATGGGGGTAGCAACTTTTACTGTTGGAGAAGGTGTGAAAGCAAATGAGAGAGAGTGAGGATGCTAAAATACGGGCATTTGGCTTCTAATACAACCCAGAATGAAAGTGTATGTTCAGGAAGCAACTTTATTATCATTTTTTTTCAAGATTTTTACAATTTATTCATGAGACACAGAGGGAGACAGCAGAGACACAGACACAGGGAGAAGCAGGCTCCAGACTCCGTCCCAGGACCCCGGGGTCACGGCCTGAGCCAAAGGCAGACGCTCAACCACTGAGCCCCCAGGTGCCCCTGGAAGCAGCTTTAGAGCTAATTGTGTCCAACCACTGCATTTTGCAGGAGAGGAAATGGAGGTCCAGCGGTTAAGGGATTTGCCCAAGGTAACACTGCCAGCCAGGTGTCAGGTTTTATATTTCAGTGCCCGTTTCCCTCCAGGCTTCCCTAGGAGCCCCTGCGTGCACTCAGGTGCCTGGGGTTGACCCTTCACATATCATCTTTCCACACAGAGTGCTCGGTGGCCCAGGGTCCTTTGGGGACCTCCATTTCCTGAAGAACACCAAAGCTATTCTTGGCCCCTTCTCCCCACCCTACTTCCCTCTCAGCTAGAAGTCCTGAATATAGGCGGTCTGCCTGAGGCTTCGGAAATGTCCATGGCCTGCCTTCCTCTAGGAGCTATAATCTAGGGTATCTCCCCAGTGGGGTAAAGTTTAGGGGTGTGGAGGAGGGGTTAAAGTCAGGAGGGACTCACCCCAAAGAGGCTGGATCCCTGCTGTCTGGTGGCAGAGTAACTTGTGCTTGACTCTGCGCTGACCTTGGACCAGATACAGATTCTTTTTAAACCTCAGCTTTCCTACCTACGAAGTGGGCAGCATCACGTGTGTACCTTGCAGGGTTGTTGTGAGAATTAGATGAGGCACTTTCCCTAAAGCGGCAGCTCTCAGATGTGACTGTGACGTGGAACTCCCTGGGGAGCTTAGAACCCACACAGACATTGGTGGCCGGTCCCTACTCCTTGGTAATTGTGAATGAATTGCTCCAGGTATCTGGATTTTTAGAATCCCACCAAGCAGTGCCAACTGTGCAGCCAAGATGGGAAACAAGGCTGGCTGTAAAGGGCTCAGCACGGCACCGAGCAGGTGATGGTTAGCTTTCCATAGGAGTTCCAGAATGGCAGGAATTCAAATCTCCCTTCCCCACTCAACCCTCAGAGCAGGCTTGAGGGAGGACCTACTTCCTTCTGCATTTTCCAGGAAGGATCTTCCTCCCTCCCCCATCCCCAGTTCTGCCCAGAAACCCCATCCTGAGCTTACTGGAAACACTGGGCTGGTGACCTGTGGCCCTGAGAGGTCACTGGGGAAGGGAAAGGCACTGCGACCTCAGGTGACTGTGCACAGACCCGTTCCAGGCACCTCCCTGTTGGACCCCTCAGTGCCTTCCTCCAATAACCAGGGGACCCTGTAGAGCGTCCCCAGGGGACCCCCTGTAGAGCGTCCCCGGAGGACCTGGGCATTGGCTCAGCGGCTAAGGACAGGTCTTCTCCAAGCGGCACAACTTCTGTCTTGAAAATTATTAGCTGTGAGGAGGAAATGACCCGACGCCGGGCCGCAGAGCCCGAGGCCAGGGAGTCGTGGTCAGGGGCGTGGGTGGAGCGGCCGGCAGCTCTCGGCCACTGCGCCTCGCGGACCCGCGGGAGGCCCGGCAGGCGGGCGCGACCCTCCCCGCGGGCTTCCCCGGGTCTAACCGCCCCCTCCCGGGCCTCCAGCCCCTGGGCCGCGCCCCCGCTCGAGATGGAACCCGCGGGTGGGAAGCCGATGCCGCCAAGTGCAGGTCTGGCTGCGCCCTGGGGCGGGAGCGCTGGAGGGTCCGGGAGGGGTCGCTGGGGGTCGTGGGCGGGTCCGGGGGGGGGTCGCTGGGGGTCGCGGCAGGGTCCGGGGGGCGGTTGCGGGCGGGTCCGGGAGGGGTCGCTGGGGGTCGCCAGCGGGGTGGGGAGGGGGTCGCTGGGGGTCGCGGGCTGGCAGGCGGGGCCGGCGGGCGGGGTCCGGCGCGAGTAGGGGCAGCCCCCCCGCCCGAGCGAGCGCCCCTGGGCGCCCCGCCTGCTGTCCGCGGCCGCTGGGCTCGTGTCCAGTGGAGCTGGGGCCCCGGCGGCGCGGGATGCAGGGCGCGGCCCCTCCTGGAGGTTCCTGGGCTTCGTCTCTGCGGAAACCAGCGCGGAGGGGCGGCGGCGCCCGACCAGGCTCAGCAGCTCTGGGTTCTCGCCCCGGGGCGGGGCGGGGGTCCCAGCGCCATTCACCGCCCGCGGAGGGCACCGACCGTGGCTGGGGGGGTGGGGTGGGGTGCTGCGTGGCTCGCTGCCACGGGGGTTCCAGCTTCAGCTCCCGGTGGGAACCTCTGACTGCCTCAGTTTCCCCAGCCCGGCACCTCTGTAAGGTGCCGCAGGTGGGCCAGGGCTGCAGTCTGCGCTTGCTCGGGTCTCCGCATGGCCACTGGAGCCTGCTCCCGTGTGCCCCCGCCTCAATGTAACACGGGGATGGCGCTCCCACCCCACAGGGCTGTTAAGAGGAACGAGTGCAAAACACCACAGTGCTGGGCATGGAGTAAGCCCCGGTGAGCATCTGACCTTATTAATAAAGTGGGGACCATGGTCAAGGTCGCTCTATTCCATCCAGTCCTCTGCATGCTCTAAAGGGGAGAACGGGGTAGGTGGCCGGTGTTAAGTGGCAGGTAAATAACACGTGTAAGTGCTGCTGTTACTCCCAGGGAATCGGATTTTTCTTCTACTTCTTAAAATTTAAATATCGTGCCCTGCTCACATGTTCATCGGGGGTTAGGGACCCCGCACATCGGCCCCACGGGCTCCAGATAAAATGGCCACTGAAATCGCGCCTGGTCGTAATTTCCTTGGGCGTTTTGAAAAGGGCTCGTCAAGGTTGCCAGGCCAGCACCGGCTTTGGTTGGCAAGAGGGCAGCGGGGCAGTGACAGCCCCGGCTTAGTAAAGCAAGAAATAAACACCTCCACAGTAGGACTCTTCGGGTGAACTATTTTATTTCTCTTTTGTGTTTGTTCTCACTCGTTGATGGTCTGCTGCAGACTAATGCGATGCTGATGTGTCTTAATATTAATGGTTTGGAGCTGGAGACCGCCGTTCTCCTCACGCCGCTGTCGGGCCAGCCCCCACGGGGTGGGAGCCACCGGGAGGCCCAGGCTGGGACCCCGCATGGTTCTTTTTGTCACTTTCTCCCTCTCACTTTTTGTGGCCCAGGACCCCACATCTTTAGGTTCCTGGGGAACCATCTTCAGGATTGGGAGTGAGTTTAAACATCTCTGACGCTGTGATCCTAATTTTCTGCCCAACCGGAAAGCGGGCATGCCCTCGAGCCGGGGTGCCTCTCAGCCTGGGTGGCGAGTGCTTAACCCTTTGTGGGAAGGCCGACTGGCCCAGGCGCCACCCGCATTCCAACCAGGGCTCCGTTCCCTCCCCGCAGGGCACCTGCTGGGAAAGAGAGAAGGCAGACGCCAACGGCTGCTGGCTGGACCGTGAAGTAGGTGCCACTGAAAACTGATAATCACCAGCCTCTCTGGGAGCTTTCGGTCCCTCACATGCTTCCGAATTCACTGGGGACTTCGTGCCCGGGCCCAGCACCCTCCTCCCTGGGCCTTCAGTTAATTGCCCCACACCAGGATTTGAGCCCGAGAAGGATCAGAGTCCAGGGCCCGGGCCCTGCACCCTGGGCTGTGTGGGAGTTCTGAGGACCCAGGGAAGCTGAGGACAGAGAACCGCACTTTGGGGAGCTCTAGGCAGAGCCACGTTTCTACCTTTTAAATGAAGACCCAGCGGCCTGCCTTGGGCCTCACCGGAAAGAGACCTCAAAGGCAAAATTAAGCGTCATCCCCCAGGGCCAGAAAGCCGGTGGGGGTCGGAGCGCCAGTCCGGGGAGCTGCGCAGCTCCAGGGGTTCGAGGGGCCACCAACGCGCTGCTGCTCATAAAACGGTTGCGGGCAAGGACCCGGCCGTGTTGGACACTCTTCCCCCTGGAGCAGAAGGGCAAACCGACCCTTGGCAACCCTCAGCCTCACCCTGCCATTCCCAAACGTGCCGGTTTTCAGGGTAAATGAATTTCTTAAATGCCACAGCGACGACTCTGTCGGTGCGTTTTGGTGTAGGCAGGTTAGCAAAAGCACCAGAGCCTTCTTTCCGGCTTCGCTTTGATTCTGGCTCAGATTTACGGGTTGGGTTTTTACTCGGCGACAGAGCCAGGCCACCCGCCCGCCCCCCACTCCTTCCCTCCCTCCCTCCCTCCCTGGGACCGGGCACAGCCAACACCAGGCTCCGGTCACCACCGAAGCTCAGGGGAAGGCGATTGCAGGATTTATCAACCCCCTCCCCAGGACCTCGGATTTCATCTCTTTCTTCTCCCCCTGCATGTTCAGTTTGTTTTCTCAAGACCTAAGCAATTTTTAATGTACTCTATACTTCCCGCTTAATCCTCATCGTTTATTGTATAATTATAGTTTCAAAGTGATTATGTAATTAAAATCATGTTTCGTTGCAGCAGGACTTCAAAAGGGCGGCAAGACCCCCGCTCTGGCATTATTTTCTGGTGATGTAATAATTTCCCTGTGATATTTAAAATAAACACATTAGTTCAAGAATTCTAAACATGTCTCAAAGTATATAGTAGGCTTGATTGGCACGAGGCTGGGTTGTAAAGAAATGGTAAAACCTATCACTAGTTTAATATATTTCTATGCTCCCATGCAGGGTAAATTATAGGATAATGGGGCGCAGGCGATGGTAAGCTCTGTTTATATAATCCATTTCTTCACACGAGTTCCCATTGCTTTCCCTTCCCTTTGCTGTATGTGGTGGTTCTCTGATCCCCTGACCTCAGCCATGTGTTTTCACTTTTTCTTCTGATCTCAATTCCATGACCAGCGGGGAATAAAATACAAATTGAATAGTAACCATTCACAGGCCACTCTTTTCAAACTGTTGTTAAAACCTCTTTGTCTTGTCCAGCGGCTGATAGATAAATGTGTTGTATTTCGCCTTTTTTCCCCCTCCTTCCTCTTTTTTCTCCCCCCCACCCTGGTCAAGGAAAAAAAATAACCCTCCTCAGCCCCAATTATGCTCTTTAAAAATTAAAACCCACACCTCCTTTCAGGCCGTCTCCCGCGCGTCCCTTCCCGGGTTGGCGCATTGGGCAGGCGGCCGCGGGGACGCCCCGGGTTCACCACGTGCAATAAAGACGCGCTGGGGGAAGGCGCGGGGCCCCGTGTGAGGTCCGGGCCATTGTCCCGCCGCCCGGAGGTTCATTTAGCATCGAACCTGTGTTGCCTCTGATGTCCCGGCCGAGCTCCCCGGTCGGGGCTCCGGAGGACGGGGCCGCCTCTCCTGGATCCCGGAGCGGGGGCGGGGGCGGGGGGCCGGGGGGGGGGGGGGGGCGCAGGAGCCCGGAGAGGGCAGGTCCCGCGGCCTGAAGACCAAACCTCCGCCGCCCGCCTTTTTCCTCTGCCTGGCGAACCTGCGCCGCGGGCGAGGCGCACGAGGAGTCCTGCGCTTTTACCGCGTTTCTCCCAAACCGGGAACAATGATGGCTCCTGGTTTCCCGGCTTTGCCTTGCCCGGACCCCGCTCCCTTCTGCGTCCTCGGCTGCTTTGGGGGAACGTGAGGGCAAATGACAAAAATTGTTAGGAACGTCTACCCCGCAGCCCGCCCCCCCACCCCCGGCTTCCTGCAGGGCTGCTCCGGGGACGCGGCGCGGCAGCGTCTCTGTGGCGCGGCCGCCGGGGAGGAGGGACCGAGCCGGGGTCCCCGCACCTCCAATCGCGCAGGGCTCTTGCCTGGGGCTGATCTGAGGAGCGCGCGCCGCGGGTCCGGGGTAGGGTCAGGAGCGCGCACTGCACCAGGGCCCCGCAGGCACGAGCGCGCGCCCCGGGTGGGGGTGTGTCTGTGTGTGCAGGAGCGCGCACCGCGGGTCCGGGTATGCGGGAGCAGGAGCGCGCACCGCGGATCCCGGGGTCAGGAGCGTGCCCTGCACCAGGGCCCGGGAGGCAGGAGCGCGCACCGCGGGTTGGGGGGCGTCAGGAGCGCGCACTGCACCAGGGCCCGAGAGGCAGGAGCACGCGCCGCGGGTCCGCGGAGGGGGGTGCAGGAGCGCGCACCGCGGGTCCGGGTATGAGGGAGCAGGAGCGCGCACCGCGGATCTCGGGGGTCAGGAGTGCGCACTGCACCCGAGGGTCTGGGGAGGTGGGGGTGCAGGAGCGCGGGAGGGGGAGAGGTGCAGGAGCGCACACCGCTCCGGGGCCGGCCCTGCGGCTCGCCCGCGTAGACTCTCCTGCGGCGCGAAGCTCCCCGAACCCTGGAGGCCGCCCGTCGGCGCCCTTCGGCGGCGGCCCGCGTACCTGTAAGCTGAGCCCCGCTCACATGCTTCGCATTAAACCTCCGTGCCCGGTGCCTTTTCTCTCTCTCTCTCTCTTTTTTTTTCTTCCTCCGAAAGGGTTCTTATAAACTTCCCTTCGTTTATTTAGCCTGGTTTTCATTGCTCCAGTTTTGCATGGGTTGCCTTTGTTTAGTTTATTAACCCACGGGGTTACTTTAACTAAACATTTGGACCGAATACTTCGGGGTAGAATTTCAACGTTTTCTAACGAAATTACCGAGTTTTTTGAAGCCGCACAGAGAACGCTGTGTTGAGTTTATTAGTCAATTTAACAGACTATAAGGGAGGAGGGGAAAAAAAAGAATTTAGGACAGCCCGCGTTCGTACCCACTGGGCGGAAGCTGCTCGCGAGCCCCCGGGGTCGGGGCTGCAGTGGCGCGAACGCTGCAGGGACGGTCGGGGCGCGCGCACGGGGCCCCGGACCCTCGGAGCCTCCTCCCCCAACCCGGACCCTCTGAGCACCCCCCTCCCCTCCCCTGCCGTGTGGACCCGACCTGCGACCTGCGAGGGCGCGCGCATCCCCGCGCCTCCCGGGCTCTCCCCGCAGGTGAGCTCTGCAGCCCCCCTGCTGAAGGTCAAGGGGAAGGGGGGTCGTGGCGGACTCCGCCAGAAGTACCGAGACCCGCGGGCGCGGAGCAGGGGCGCAGCTCTCCGCGGGTCAGGGTACACCCCCGCAGGCCACTGGGAGACTCTGGGGGTTTGGTTCCAAGCTCTGGAAGCCTTGGGGGCGTCGGGGGAGCTGCATCCGGCGGGAGCGGCGACTGTGCTCTGTACTCCGTGCAGCCGCAGCCTGGGGCCAAGCCTTTCCCGCAGCATCCTCGGCCTAAGCGGACAGGAGCAGCTCCAAACCCCCGCGAGGGCAGGGCCCTGGCCAGCCTGCAGGTCTTCCTAATAGGCCACCTCCCCCGCCCCTCATGCTCTAGCCCTCTGCCAGAGTTGGGGGGGCCGTGCCCAAGCGCCCCTGACCCCTACACTTCTGAGATGGAATTGAGACCTTCAGTTTGTTTGGTGGAGGTCCTGAAGTGGAAGCCCAGACCCAGAAAAAAAAGAAAAAAAAAAAAAGACCTTCACCTAGTCTGGGGGAGATGGGATGAAGGGTGGCAAGGGATGAAACACTGAGATTCCGTAACTGGCACCCCAGGCTGGTGTAAAAGCAAGCAAAACAAAGCAAAACAAAAAAACCCATGAAAGGCAGGGTTTGTTTTACCGCAGCATACAGCCACCACACCAGGACCCTATCCCAACATTTTCTTTCTTTTTTTTTTTTTTTGGATCCCAACATTTTCAAATTGAGTTATGATAGGAGGTACTGCACAAGGCTCGAAATTCAAAAGATAGCAAAGGATGTGACAGGCAAAGGGTCTCATCCCTAGAGGCAACCGAGTGTTAGTGGATTCTTGTGAATCACCCTGGTTTTGGAAACACACACTCGCTTCCTTCCTCACTCTCCTTCCCCTCCCTGGCACTCCCTGGGACTACTTCGCTCCATTTCAAAGAAGGCCTCTCCACCTTACAAGGTATCGCTTGCCACTTGGCCTTTCCTGGGTCCTACTGCACATCTGCCTTGTGTTCTACTGTCTGTCGTGCTCGAGATTTGCTTCTCTATCCTGCACACAGAGGAGAAGCCTGGTGGTCCCTCTGTGCTGTTCTTGAGTCCAGCTTTATGCCTCCTGCAGCAGGAGCTTGGCCTTGGCTTTCCATTCCTCAGGGACAACCCCTTACTCCTCCTAAGTTGGGCCCCGGGCAGCCTGCCGCCAGCCTCCTGTCCTCCCAGGCCTTTTCTCAAACCTTCAACCCCCCTCACTCCCCGCTGCTGCACCAGTCCTGAGGCCAGCCTCGTGGCCCCTAATCTGAGGACCAGCCTCCTCAGTCCCTGCAGCCCAGGCTCGGGCTGCAGACCGTCGGGCTGGCGCGGGAGCCCATGGATCCGACACAGACAGTCCCCTCCACAGCTGGGCCCACCACGCACACCCCAGCTCCCCTCCTGTCCTCTCCTGAGGTCATTTGTCTCACCCTTTCCGGGCCGCCAGAGCCCTCCAGCTCACTTGTCCCCAGGCCTTTTCTCAAACCTTCTAACTGGCAGACCCTTGTCCCATCTCCGCTGATCAGCATCCCTCTAAGCCTTGCTCAGAAACTGCTCACCTTCCAGCCGTATGCATCATTCCCTCCCCTGACCCTCAAGGTAATTTGCTTTGATACAACTTTTGTAGATGTGGGTTTTTTTTTAAGTTTATTTATTTAGTTGAGACACACACACACACACACACAGAGAGAGAACAAGCACAGGGAGGAGCAGAGGGAGAGGGACAGGCAGGCTTGCACTGAGCTGAACCTGACTCAGGGCTCCATCCCATGCCCCTGAGATCCTGACCTGAGCTGAAACCAAGAGTCGGAGGCTTAACCAACTGAGCCACCCAGTGCCCCTCTTACGCAGATGTGTTCAGTAGTCATTTGGATGTTTGTCCTATTTCCTCTTCTGGATTATACAGACTGTTAATTCCTAGCACGTACAAAGCAATGATTTTCCTTTTCTTCTTTTAGTTAATAATAGCTCCCCCACTCTTCCTCCTTTCTCTCCCCCTCAAAAGAGAAGAAAGGAAGGGAACTGAGATAAACATTAAAATCTCTTTCTTAAATGCCAGTTAATGTTAGCTGTTAAGATTGTCTTATTGAAGTCCCTTTCCCTGAGATATGACTAATGGACAAAATTAAGCCCGCCAGACCGTGTGTGCCCTTTAAGAGAGCAGGTTACAGCAGTGACTCTCTGAATTAGTGAGTCAGGGAGGTGGGAGGAGGTCGGGTGGGTGACACTGGGGCAGGCGGGCTGTGAATGATAACTGAGGGGCTGCACTTCTGAAGGGCCCGTGGATGCCTGGTGAGGATGCTCTCCCGTAAGAATGTGTAAATACTGGAGCTGAACTTCTGGGTTGGGACGGCTCACTGGATACTCCTTGTCGGGCTCTCTGCGCTTCAGGGGCAGGAAAGCCAACTTCTGGAAGCAGAAAGGAAATCTCTCCGAGTCTCCTGCATCTTTCTTGGCCACTTGACCTCAGATTCCCATTAGCTGTTGTCTGGTCTGAGCCAGTAGGGTGCCAAAGAGAGTCTCTGCTTCTCCCTCCCCATAGACTCCATCAGGAACCCCGAAATTAGATGCAATAGAAGGAGAACCATGTGGGCTGTACCCAGCATCCTTGAGCCCAGCATCTTGCCCCTTGGGCTGATCGACATCCTTAAGCTCCTTTCAGAGCTGCCACTTGTCTGGGTGGTTGTAATGCCTGACGGTCCCACTTTGTACAGAGATTTGGGACGTATGCCCCTCCTCCACCCCCACCCCCACCCTGGGAGGGGGCATGGCACAGGGTGATTTGTTATTCAAGACCTTTCTGCTGCCCACTCCTCATTATACCAACCAAGCAGATGCTGGGGCTACCGGGGTGAACAAGGGAGTCAAAGGCCCCGCTCTTCTGGGGCTTACTTTCCCGTCGGAGAGACTCTAGTAAATGGTTTGGGGCTTAGCCCTGTGGCATCCAGTCTCAGCTGATGGAGAGAACACGGAGTCGGGAGCCGGCCTCAGGTTCCTTGAGCCCATCTGTGCTCTCCATGTCCCTAGAATGACAAGTTGAACCTCGTGGGTCGGTTTCTCATCCCCTCTGCTGGGAAGGCTTTGTGCAAGTGACCAAATCAATAGACATTCAAATCCTCTAGATGCAAAGTATGCATGTGATCGGGATCTGGAAGTTTAATTGTGATTATAAAGGGAAATCTGATCGGTTCTGTGTAATAGCAAAAACAGACACACACTCCTCTCTCCCATTCCCCGCCCCCCACGAAAAAAAAACAAACACCCTGGAAAGAATCTGAAGTTAAAATAAAAAGCAGCTGGCAACAGGCCCATCGTGTGTGATGATAATTAGACAAACGTTTTCCAAGTATGGGATGGTCTTGTGAAGACCATGGTGGGGAGGAGGGAAAAGCTCAGGAAAGGGGATTTTAGTAAAGCAGTGATTTCTGCCTGCCTGCAAAGAGTGTAGGTGGCACAGGACATCGTCACACAGCCTCTAATTTGGTACCTTTTATTTTGTTTCCATGCATCCTGGGAAACATGTCTTCAGCTGAGAGAGTGAAGAAAAACTTGAGGCTTTGATTTGCAAAAATTAAAGCCATGACTAAGGCTTTGGATCAAGGTTGTGTCCCGGGCCTGGAAAGCCTCATCCTTCATTGTCTCAAACCTTTCCTGCCCTGGGGAAAAAGACCTAAGAGTCTTAAGCTAAAGCAGCTCTTCTGCATCTGGGGGTTGACCCTCTCCCAAATTATTGTAATCTTGAGTCTGGAATGAATATCGGTCTGGACTGGGTGACGGCAGCCGCCTTCTGCTCCTGGGTGGCTTGGGGTCTTCTGTGCAGGCCCGGGAGGAGGCAGGGCAGCTGCCGCAGGGGGACACACAGGTACCATTAGCCACCTGGCCAGCTCTGCGCAAGAGTCGGGCCTCTCTCGCCCTAATCCCCGTCTCCGAGCCAAATATGACCCGTTAGAAATTGTATTAGACGCTCATCTTTTAGCGCGACTATTAAGGTCGTGTGCTAACTCACCTAGGGCCATGGACGTTCCCAGCGTGGGCTTTGATTGAAGGAAAAAGTAAGTTGTGCCCGTTTAAAGGATTTTGCGTATGTGAATGTGTGAAGGAGGGAAGTTGAGGAAGAAATAAGAAAACTTGGTAGAATCAGTTCCATCCCAGCCAAAGAGATGTAGAAAGCATGTGTGTGTGGGGGGGTGAAGGGCAGAGCGCTTCCTTTCCTTTCATTAGCAGACCCAGGTGCTCTGTGCTTCAAAGGGAGAAAGAAGAGACCGCCTGCAATTTCTAGAGCATTTACCCCGGACTCTCGGATGCTCTGACCTCTCCCCTTGTGTCTGCCCTGGATTTTACCATAGGTTTGCCCTGTGCAGCCATCGCACGAAGGCTGGCGGTGGCTGCTCTGTGCAGAACCAGCCTCGGAGATGCATACAAACCGAGGCAACCGCAGAGCGCGGTAGGTGCACACCGCGTACGTCACGTCCCTGGTTGAGCAAAGCACTGGTTTGCTTTTAGGGAAAAATAAAAAGCAGGCTTTAACTTTATTTTTATTTATTTATTTTAAAGATTTTATTTATTTATTCATGAGAGAGAGAGAGAGAGAGAGAGAGAGAGAGAGAGAGGCAGAGACACAGGCAGAGGGAGAAGCAGGCCCTATGCTGGGAGCCCGACATGGGACTCGATCTCGGGACCCCGGGGTCACGCCCTGGGCCGAAGGCGGCGCTAAACCTCTGAGCCACCCAGGCTGCCCTTAACTTTGTTTTTAATTAAGGAAGATTAAAAAAAAATAACAACCATGTTCCGATATACGCTGTGCGAAAATGCAAACCCACACAGAAAAGCATAAAGAAGTAAAACAAAGAGACTCCAGATGTGACCCAAAGGCAAGCGAGGACCGTCTCCGGAAGTCAGTCTCCGTGCACACAGGCACTTGTAGATTGATGTCTGCAACCTCATGTCCGAGAGGCAGAGCGGTGAGCTGCTGCCTACCACGGGGCCTACGCGACTTTCCGTATCCTATGTTGGTGAGTGTAGACAGTATTACCTCTGTTTTTCTTCCTTTTTGATGTTTAACATAAACACAGAAAAGTGCACAGATCCGACGTCTGTTGCGACCCCAACTGCTCACAAAGTGAACACGCCTCAACTGGTGGCCCGATGGAGGGACCGAAGGTCTCCGGCGGAGCACCTGCAGCCTCCTGGGACCCATCCCAGGCCCCAGTCCTTCCCAAGGCACACCTGGCCGACTGCCTGGGGCCCTCTGCCTCCTTTGAGCTTCAGGTAACACTGCCCCACACCTCTACTCTCTTTGAGCCGGGACTCAGCATACTGTTTGCGAGACCCACGCGTGTCGTGCTCTCACCATTCACCTCCCCTCGGGGCTCTGTGCTTCCAGAGAAGGCCACCGACCACGCGTTGCTGAGCCCTGTGCTTTAAAAACAATTGTATTAATTTATTTTAGAGGGAGAGGGGGCACTCTGGAGCACGTGAGAAAGGGGGCAAGAGGCGGAGGGGGAGGGAGGGAGAGAAAGAGAGGGAGAGGGAGGGGCGAGCAGACTTGAGCCCGGAGCCTAGAGCCTGAGCCTCACAGGGGGGCTCAGAGTCATGACCCGGAGAGGAAGCCAAGAGTCAGGCCAAGTAACTGCCTGAGCCACCCAGGCGCCCCCACCCATCTACTTTAAAAAATTTTTTTATTTAAATAGAACTTATAAATAAATGTATTTATATTTAAATAATATTTTATTAAATATTAATTTAATATTAATAAATACTATAATAAATAATATTAATTTAATATTTAATGAAATATTTTATTTTATTTAAATGAAATTCATAAATTTATTTATTTACTTGACAGAGAGAGAGAGAGTGAGCTCACAACCAGGGGAACCGGGGGCGGGGGAAGCAGGCTCCCCTCAGAGCAGGGAGCCCAAGGCCCGGCTTTATCCCAGGACACCCCAGATTGTGTCCTGAGCACAGTAACCGACTGAACTACCCAGATGCCCACCCCCCCCAACCAGTCTACTTTTGATGGACATTTGGGCAGTGTCCCCGCCTGGGGCCAAGGTGAGCAGGGCTACTGTGGACGTCCTCCTGCATGGTCTGTGATGGAGGCACATGCACGTTGCTGTTGGACGTCCATGCAGAGGTGGGGGTGCTGGGTTTCAGGGTGTAGGCATGTTCAGCTT
This sequence comes from Nyctereutes procyonoides, assembly GCF_905146905.1. Taxonomy (NCBI): domain Eukaryota; kingdom Metazoa; phylum Chordata; class Mammalia; order Carnivora; family Canidae; genus Nyctereutes; species Nyctereutes procyonoides. The sequence continues at coordinate 29,399,801 of NW_026575052.1, forward strand.
CGGCAGGCACTGCCCGACGTGCTACCCTTTTTAATGCCAAAGCCACGTGGGATTTTGTTGCGTTCACCCATCACTTGTATTTGTGCAACCAGGCTTGCGTTGGTGGGCATCTACTCTTTCTACAAGTTCTTCTGTCATAAACAATAAGGGGACTGAATCCTCGGGAGGCTGAGAGGTTAAGTGCTTGCTCCCTGCTTACATCAGGGCTCAGTCCCACCCCAGTCTGTGTAGCTTGCGTGATTTTTTTCACCTGTCGTGACATTGTTCGTGCAAGAAAGAGTAATTAGCCCTCGTCGTTCTCAGTGCGGTAATTCTCATAATTATGAAGAAGAAAGCCAGGTGAGGAGTCCACCTGCAGAATCTGAAACATTGCCTTGGCCGCTGGTCCCGTCCATCTGCGAAGACAGGGCCGTGAATGCCTCTCCCACTCACGCTCCTTACCCCGAGCTGCTGACCGCGGCACTCCAGCCAAACCTCCCACGGTACCTGTGCCAACCGCACCTGTGCCAGGCCTCACTGCACAACCCGTTTCTATCGGTGATAGGCGATTCAAAAATCTTTTATTTTTTTATGATAGTTAATTCATTCGCGTGGTTTGAGAATCACAACAACACGGAAAAGTACGCAGTGAAAGGTTCGGCTCTGTCTCGTGGGGGGCTGTGACGTCCCCCAGTGCACCTTCCTCACTATGCACCCTCTTCTGTTGACTTACTCTGTTCCTCTCCAGCGTCCCCGCAAAGCTGGGGGTGCTCTCCTCCGATCCTCCCCACGCGAGAGGTAGCGTGTGATTTGCACTGCCCCGCACCTGGCCCCCAGGCCTGACCCTGCATTCAGGCCCCATGACGCAGGGTGCAACAGGACAGACTGCCATGTCAGGGAGACCTCAGACAGCGACCGCCCGGCAGGGGTGGGGGGACATCTGAGCGCATACTCGCTACTTGTAGTTTTCGTTCGTGCTTTTCTAGTTTTCACGTGTACATGGTCTTACTGGAAGCCAAAGGTGCTTGCCAGCCTTCCTCAAAGAAAGGAAAAAGGCTCGCTTTAGCTACTTTAGCTGTTTCTTCTGACCTTGGGTTTTTTTTTTATTAAGATTCTATTTATTTATTTTAGAGAGAGTGAGAGAGCTGGGACAGGGAGGAGAGGAGAAGCAGGCTCTGCTGAGCAGGGAGTCCAATGCTGGGCTCGATCCCAGGACCCCAGGATCATGTCCTGGGCTGAAGGCGGATGCTTAACCGGCTGAGCCACCCAGGCGCCCCCGTTTCTTATTACTTTGACCCAGAAAAATGCTTTTTGGGGGAGCATTTTCTTACACTGACTTGCTGGAGCTGATTACCCACAATCAGTCGTAAAACGGAGCATTTTGGGTCTGCATTTGGCCTCCCGGGTTACACTCCTGACTCAGTTCCCCAAACGGCCCCACCTCCCGAGCTCGAGACCGCTGTTTGCCCCGTGAGCTGAAGGTCGGCACCTGGCAGGTCTCTAGGGCACTTTGGGCTCTGGGCTGTGGGGTGGCTGCCCTCCCGGACTCTGGCGGCGTGGGAGACCGAGACCCTAAAGAGACCCCAAGCACGGAGCAACGAGGACGCTCAAGGCAGCGAGCTTGGAAACGGCCCCCCGAGGAGGATGTGGCGGCAGGTGAAGAGGTGATGCTGAAACTAAGCCAGCCCCGGGGAGGGGTGGAGGGGGAGAGTCAGGGAGAAGAATATTTGAGAAAGAATATTCTCTCCTGTGAATAGACGCGAGGAGGGCTATGTGGTTTAGAAAAAGAAACTGAAGCCGGTCTGGCTGGGGCCTAATGAGTGGGTCGGGAAGTCGAATTCCTCACCTCGCCCGCCGACTTGAGCCCTGCGTTTTGGGGGTGTCCGGGCGGCCACGCGGCCAGCTCATCCTTCCTGTTGGGCTGCCACGGTGCCCGCCGCCACTGCCTCAGACTCCGGGAGGGGACCCGGCTCAGAAAAAGGAAGAAGCCACCGAAGCGACTGGAGGGAATGACTACGTGCCGGCAATTAGGCCCGGAAGGCCTGGTTCTGCTTTCTCCGCTTTTATATGGTTATGACTTGGGCGAAACAACGCAAAACAAAAACCAAAATAATCTCAGATAATCGTTTTGGGCCTTTGCGTGTTTTGTTTGGTGGCAGAGTGTTCTAACAGAGGGAGGATTGGAGGAGAAGAAGGGACAGGGGGCAGACGACCCCAAGCCCACGGAAGGTGAAAAGGGCTAATTTGGCATCAAGTTGGGAACCTAGGTTTGCATCCCCTTTCTCTTTCTAGATGGTTCTCTACAAGGATTCTGCAGCAAGTGAATTTAGGTCAAGCAAATTAGAGCGTTTTTGTTTTTTTTTTTTTTTTTACATTATTTTTCTCATGCTATTAGCAATTCTTTACACTTGGTGGGCACCGGGTGGAGGTTTGCCGGTTAGATTTCTCTTGTTCATTCAGTAAATACTTTATTGAGCACCTACTGTGTGTGAGCCAGGTGCTGCTCCAAAGGTGGGAGATGCACCAGTACACAGAACAGACAAAAGTCCCTGTTCTCAGGAGCTGCCTTCATAGCGGAGCTTACGTGTTTTAGGACCACAGGGAGTAGATCTAGTTTCCTCCTTCATAAGGGAATGATCCTAGGGAAGCATTTTCCTTACTTCACTTTTCTTATCTGTCAAAAAGTTTGATGAAGGCCTTTGGAAACTACTGATCTGACTCCGGACTCAGCCCTTTCCAGCCACCTGTCCTTGCTACTCTCATCCAGCACTGGTTTCCTCATCTGAAAAAATAGACATAATAATGCCTCATTAAAGACATTGTGAACATTAGACAAATTGCACACATATAACACTTTTGGGTATACACTGAGTGCTTAATACATGGCCACCATTATTATTATTTATTATTATTATTATTATTATTATTATTATGTGCTCTCTAGACACAATAAATATGTATAAAGTATGGTTTCTGCCCCACTGGGGTTCCATATCTACTCAGGAGGCCAGACTAAAATGCAAGAACTAACAATGAGCAGTACCCAAGAGGATATAATTAAATGGTTTAGCAAATTGTAGGGTGTTATCTGTAAATGCCACAGGAATTCAGAGGAGGAAGAGATGGATTTGGGCTGGTAGAGGGTTAGACTGGTGCCTGGCTTTGCAGGGGAGGTCAAAGGAAGGGTTCTCAGGGTCCCCAAGCCCCCAGTCCCGAGGACGAGGCAGGAGAGACCAAGGCGTTGGCGGGATGGGCAAGTAGAGTCCAGTCACAAGCGGCATGGAGAAGCGGGCAATGGAATTTAAGCTTGATGTGTGAAGAGAGAATAGGGACCAGCCTTAGAAAGCCCACTCAGGTCAACGTAGGTCAAGGGAGGAGAGGAGAATGAATGTTCCTCTCCATCTGAGTCCTCACCCTGGGGAGGGAGGGCTGATTGGGGGGTGGGAGGGTGACGGGCGGCTCTTCATTAGGGCTGGTGCACCAATAAGCAATGTATTGTTGTTGTTGTTGCCGTTCTAAGTCGGCTCCACGCCCAGCACGGAGCCCAGAGAGGGGCTTGAACCCACGAGATTGAGACCTGAACCGATATTGAGAGTCAGGCGCTCAACCGACTAAGCCACCAGGCACCTCTGGAATTTGGTGTCTACTGTTGATTCCGGGGTATCACATAACCCACACGTTTTAACCCAGGAGGGAGGCATGTCCTCGTCAGTTGGCCAGTCAGGGACAGGGTGTTATAGCAGTACTGGCAGGAGCATCCAGAGAACAAATACAGCCTTCTGTGCATCTTTCCCACCTCTCTGCTACCTTCCTCAGGGAGCTGATGGCGGCGGAGGGGGGGGCGGGGGCGGTGCTCAGGATGCTGACACCGCTTCTGTACTTTAGGGCCAACTTCATGGTTTGGCCAGAGGACTCTTCACCCTGTGCTTGCTACTCCTTCCTTTGTGTAGGAATAACCGCCATAAATAGCATTCCCAAGACGTATAACAGGGCGCACCCAGTAGTCAGGAGGACCCTGTCTCCTTAGCCTTGTTTAAATCAAGGGGGCTCAGAGCACTTCACACACTAACTCGGCAGCCTCCTTCTAAGCCTGGGAAGGGGGTGGGCCACCAATGAGGTTAGACCGTCTGAGAGGGTTGGGTTTTGTCACAATGGCTGGGAAGCTGAGTGGCAACGCATCAATATATCATAATCCAATTAAGGTCTCAGGGTTGGGATATCGTGCTCCTACTTTCCAGATTAAATTAAAAAAAAAGAAGAATGCAGAGAACAATCAGATAATGTGGATTTGCAATCAGATAATCAGAAAATCTGGCCCAGGGAGAGGCCAGGCAGAGAAGCAAAGTCCCGGAAATTCTCCAACAGCATCACGCCACCCAGCTACCATCCGAGCAGTCATGGGTGGGATTATGACATCTGTCTCATCAAGTTGTGGTAAAAACACGTACAACAGAAAATGTGCCATGCTAACCGTTTCTAGTGGCACAGTTTGGCACATCTGTGCATTTGCATTGTACAAGCAGTCTCCACAATTCTTTTGATCTGGCGAGATTGAAACTCTGTCCCCAGTTAACCCACAACTCCCCATTGCTCCCTCCCTGTGGCCCCTGGCAACCAGAATTCAACTTTTTGCTTCTGTGAATTTGATTCCTCTAGGTATCCTTCACATAGGTACTCAACCTGGTTTTAGTCTTTTTGTGGCTGGCATATGTCACTCAGCATCATGTCCTCAAGTTCCATCCTGAGGAGTGTAGCATGTGCCACAATGTCATTTTTAAGGCTGAATAATATTCTTTTGTCTGTATCTGCCATATTTTGTTTATTCATTCAACCACCAATGGACAACGAGCATTCATTCGTTTCTTTGTAAGGCAACTGGTTTTTTTTTCAGTGTTTGGTGTAGCTTACATATTCACATGGTTCACAACCCAAACTGTATAAAAAAGTAAATGGTGGGCATCTCTCTTTTGTCCCCCCTCCCCACCCCTCGCCACCACCTATAGCTCCTTTCCTCAAAAGCCACCGATGCAAACCTGCCTTGTTTATGCATGCACTGTGCAAGTCGTAGCAGGCTGACTGCACTGTCTGCAAATCACTGTTTTGACTTGACAACATTTCTGAAAGAACATTGCCTTCGTGGCAAGAACACACACGCACGTGCGCCTGTCACTGCGCACGGCCCTGGTACTGCCATAGATGTGCGCTGCTGGGTGAGAGACGTGCACTCGGACTTGGGCAGGCCCTCCCAGCGCTGCACACAGCAGGAGCTTCTCAGGCGTTCCCGGGTGTCTCACTCAGCCCCACCACCCTGCTGGCAATTATCATTCTGTCGAGCCTGCTGTGAGAACTCAAGAGAGGCGAAGCCACTTGTTCCAGAGAACAGAGCTACTCGAGAGGAGGGGTCTGGTTTTAAAGTGGGTGCCATGTCCTCCAGTTGGGGTCTCCGCAAATGCTGTGTTCCCAGGCCCCGCTCCACTGCACCCCACTGTGGGGGCAGCAGGCCCAGCATCGCTCAGGCCCCTTGTGGGCAGTCTTCTCCAGCCCCAGGCATATCTCGGGGAGCTTTGGAGCTGCTGGAGAAAGAGGCAGAAAAAGGATCGTCCCACCCCGTGTTCACAGAGAGCCTCGAGGGTCCAAACTCAACTCAAGCACTTCCTCCCACCTGGACTGACATCCCCCAACACCCCCAGCCCCCAGCTCCCTGGCCCTGGCTCCTCCTAGTCAGCTTGGAAGAGTCCTCTCCTCTCTCCACCCCTGGACCGTCCCTCCTCCTCTGTCCTCCTGGGGCAGCCACCCCCCTCAGGTCATGTCAACCTAGCTGTTTCCTTGTCTGTCAACAGATGCGGGAACTCGTGGAGGTGATATTTGACATTGTTTGATGCCTACCTTGGCCGCGCTGGCTCATCACCCAGAAGAGACCTGAACTGAGATGGTGCACATGACCCAACAGCGGGTAAACAAGCCTGGGAATCAAAGATGAAACCTCAAGACCGGGTCAGGAGGTGAGCAGCAGGGTGTAGGGGAGGGAATTGTAGGAGTCGCCCCGTATTCGTGGGTGGTCAGGGGAGGCCATGCCTCAAGGTCATAACTCAGGCCCCTCCTTTCCCTACAAGTCCATGCCGCCTACTTTAACCCCATAGACCCCTGGTTTTTCTCCAACCCACGTACTCTCCTTGAAGTCCTCACAGATGGCCTTGCACGTCCGGGAGATGACGTCTGACTTGGATCCTATCTTCCAAGTAATTAGTGCAGCCTCTGTGTCCAACACTCTCCTAAGCCTGGACATATATTCAATGATTTAATCTTCACAGTGATCCTATGTAAAAGGGGCTATTTTAGGGGCCCCTGGGTGACTCAGAGGTTGAACGTCTGCCTTTAGCTCAGGGCATGATCCTGAGGTCCTGGGATCAAGTCCCGCATCGGGGTTCTCCCTCTGCCTGTGTCTCTGCCTCTCTTTCTGTGTCTCTCATGAATAAATTAATACTATCTTTAAAAAAAAATAAAAAATTAAAGGTGCTATTTTTATATCCTTTCTATGAAGAGGAATCGAGGCACAAAATGGTCAAGGAAGTTGCTCGAATCACACAGTGGGAGGGCCCAGAGTCAAACCCAGACACTTTGGCTTCAGCATCGATGTTTTTGAAACACCATTCTAAGCGGGATGGAAGCCCCTTACAGGCCATGCTCCCGTCTGCTCCCCAGGACCCCTGGCCCCAGCCCGACTGGCCCCACAGAACAGAGGTCAGTAGGACTGCCGCTGGGACCACCTCTGGTCTGGCCCTGCTGTAGTTTAGGTCAGGCGCCACTCGGACTTCAAACAAGTGTTAGGACCCCGTCAGGGTTCCATGGCCAGCGCACACCTGGGCGCAAACCACGACTGTCTCCTCTCCGCCTTCCCCTTTGTGCCACATAGGCGGATTGGCCTCCTGCAGGGTGGCAAGGAGAGCAGCGGGCCCTTTCTCAGGGGGCCTGTTGGCGCGACTGCTTGCTCCTCGGCAAAGATGTGGTCGGAGCTGTGTGGTCTGGAAGCGGACCGCCTGGCGGGTGACACAGCGGCCAGGTTTCCCCAGGCCCCATGTCCCGGGCGTGCTGGGGAACGGGAAGCACTATTCCCGCAGCCTCAGGCCAGGGGGTGGGGGGAGGAGAGCAGGAATTCAGCTTCACAAACGCACGGGGATTTACACAGAAAATTACTGCCCTTTCACTCGCTTCTATTTTCTTAGGAAGGAAAGGAGGGGAGAGAGAGGCCAAACAAGAGGTGGACCTCCTGAGGCGGCGTGAATGAGACCTCGAGTAATGGGAACCTCTGCCCAGCCATTTCCCCCAGGGTGTGAGCCAGCAGAGCTTTTCCTTGCAGGCTGGGCCTTTGGGGTTTGATCTGTACGAAGCTCAGAGCTGGTGCTGGGAGTGTTTGGACTCCCATCTGCAAGTGGGTCACGAAGGCAAAAACCGGCCCTACACGCTAAGTGGGGAACACGGAGGTCCACGGAGGGCCTCGCTTGGCCACTCGATGCTGGGGCTGGCCCAGGCGCCCCCTTGGAGGGGAGTCAGGGTGATTTATGCCAGGTTGAAGCAAAGAGGCTGCTTTTAGTGATCACTCTGTGAGCCTCCTGCAGGGTGGCCAGCTGGTGAAACGCCCGTGTGGGCTGCTCAGGTTTTCGTATTGGTTTGCAAAGGCTCCCACTGATCCAAATGTCAGAGCTGGTCTGGAATTTCGGAGTCGAAATTCCTTGCTTCGGGTCAACTCTCTTGTGCAAACCAAACCTGATGACAGTCTCTGGGAATGAGCAAGTACGGACCCTGATTCTAAAATAACATGACAGATCTTCAAACAAAGAAATTAGGACTTGCGTGTGTGTGCAGCGGTCACCTGTGAGGTCCATGCTGACATTTTTCCTGCTCAGAACGGTGTTGGACTCTTTTCTCCGCAACGCCGGCATGTGCGGAGCCACCCTTTTGCGTGCCTGAGAAGTAGCAGGGGCTTGTTTTTCTGGAGGTGGGTTTACATGTTGGGAAATGTCAAAAATAATTCAGAGCCAAGTCTGGCGAGCCAGACCAGCAATCCAGGTGAGTGATACCATCTGATACTCGAAGCTAAAAAAGCATAATTATGAAGTCACATACCTAACATCCCGGCTGGACTAGCCCCGAAGACCCCCCAAAAGAAGAAAAGGGCTGTTGTAGGCAATCATAGCCCCCCCCCCCATGTTATCGATGGTGATTTTGGAGGGCCCTTGCTTGCTTGGCTAAATAGATGGTGAATAAGTTATTTAAAAAAAATCAAAAAAAAAAATCAGTCTTGTTCCTTAACATCATCCACATTTATGTAAAAACTCCTCTGCAACAGCCATGTGATTTTTGTTGGCGTATGAGCTTATTACCTAGCGCTGCTCTCCCTGTATTTATCATAAGCCATTAATTTATTTCAATAGTCCCTACCATCGCTCCTGAGTTTTCCTTGGCAGCAGTCCAGTTCCTGAATGTACTGCCGAGCAAGGAGCAAGTAGTTTAACATAACAAGGGGCTGGGATTATTGTTGAGAAAAGCAGAGGGAGGTCACATCTGCAGGGCTGCTCAGGCCAGTGGAGTCGCAGGCAAGAGAGGCTGGAATTTGCTGTGGGCTCCCCTTCCATCCAGCGTGGTCTGTCAGGGAGGCCGCCCTGGCTGTCCGCTCACGGTGGCTGACTGGGTCCTAACCCGGGGTGGGGGTCAGGCCGGTCGCCGCAGGAGGCTCACCCACATGGAGACGGGGCTGTCACCCTGGAGTGAGGGTGAAGGCCATGATGGTTATCTGGAGGGAAGATGCTCCGGCAGGGAAGGAGGCTCCTGAGACCTGGCCGTCAGAGGGTGGCAGCAGGCAGGGGGTCCAGAACCTGCCCCCTGTACCCCGGCCCTCCCTGGAGAGCTGTGTTCCCAGCCAAGCCCCCCGACAGCTGGGCCAGAGCTCTATGGGGTTACAGCCTTAGGTGAGGAGCTAATCACAAACACGACTCGGCCCCGTTTCTTCCTTCTGGGCTTGGCTCCTGAGCCCGGCAGTGGAGTGGCCGGGCCATCCTGGATGGACATGGGGTGATGCAGGGGGGCGTGAAGCCAGCCTTTGCTCACCAGGGCCAAGTTCTTACCCGTGTCCTGGGGTTTCGGGGGATCGACTGGCTGCCTAGGGCGGCACTGCCCTCAGCTTGGCGGGCAGGAAGGACCGATCCGCGGTCTGCTGACTCCCTGGGCCCACCCGGCTGCACCCTCCAGGCCCCACACTTCGGGGAGCACCACCCTCCCCGGCTCTGCAGCACCCCCTGGACCGTGCCACCTGGGTCGGAAACCCTGTCTAGCTGAGGTTTCTGTTCTCGCTCTTCTCTCCCAGCCCTGGGGGTCAGTGTATCTAGAAAACCCACTTCTGGTCCCAACCAGCAGGACTGGGTTATGACCGCGTTTCTGCCAAAACCCCTCCCTCCCCAACCCTGTTGAGGAATGTCCCACGGGCTCAGCCCCCGCCCTCACATTCCCTCACGTTCCTACTACCTCAGGCTCTGATATTCGCAGTGCTGGTCACTCAGGTCGACTGGAGACAGGGTCAGTGTCCTCTGCCCTGGAAGCCTTGCCCTCGGTTTACAGATTTGATACAGGCCGCCCGTGTTGTCTCCATGCGGACCCTACAGGCAGCCGCTTAGTGAACGCTGTGCGTGCTCGGAGTCTCACCACCACAAGATAGTCTCCTTCCTTCTGATTTCTGTTTGCAAAACCCTCAGTTGCCAGCAGTTCTTCACAAAGAGAGGTCCTTGGTGTCACCAAAGGCAAGTCATCCTCACCAGAGTCCCAGTAAATCTCAGTAGGCAGCTGGGATGGCAAAGTATTTCATTTCTTTGTTTCTTTCTTTCTTTTTTTTTTTTAGGGCATTAAAGGTGCTGCACGCAAGTAATTAATCAGAATGCGTTAGTGGCCTTGACTTCATAGGTCATTACACAAGAAATTCTATTTAGCTCTGAGAGTGTCACACGTATTCATGTAGCCATCGGAGTCTAATTCTTTTTTTTTTCACCCCAAGAAAGTTTCATGTGGGAAATGGGGCATCAGGAAATGCGAGAACCAACAGGGTTTCTTATTATAAAAACCTAAAGCAAGTCGGTCCCACCACTGGCATCAAAAGAAAAGTGTGATTTTGGCACCTTGACCCAGAAAGGGAAATTTGCAAAGGGGCAGGGGAGGGGGTACGGCCCAGAATACAGTGAGATGGATTGATGAAGATGCCGATGGTTTAGGAGAGGATGGAGAGGGGCTGGGAGGAGGGAGGGGATGGAGAGCCATGGGAGGGGGGGGGAGAGGGAAGGGTTGAGCCACTTGGAACCACCAAGCCCGTAGTCAGCGGGCACAGGGCAGAGAGGTCACAGGTAGGCGCCCGGGCACCCGTCACCTGCCGCAGGTGTCTCTCCGTGTGTGACCACTGCAGGGCTCTTCCTCACACTCTCCCCATGTCTTTCAAAGCGCTGGTTGCCCGGCTGCGGGGCGGCTGCCCTTGGGGGGAGAAGGGCGGTGGGCGGGAGAGCTGGCCAGTGGGGCGGCGTTGGGGACCGGGCCACCCCGACACTGTGAGTCTCTGTGCCTCATGAGCGCCAGGCCCAGCCCAGGAGCCCCTGCCAAAGGAGCCGTGAATTGGCCCCCAGGGGTGGCTTCCCGGGCCCCAGTGCTGGCGGTAACGTTGGACGGGGAGCTCGGGTCCTGAGAGTTCCTGGCTTTCAGGTGGGACGTGACTACAGGCCCCTGGGAATGTGGTCAGGCCAGGCTGCTCAGGCCCAGCCAGCCCCTAGGCCGAGGCTCGCTCCCACCCTGAGCTCCCCGAGCCCCCTGAGCCCCCTGAGCCTCCGCATCCGGGAGCAAGGCCACCTGCAGCACAGAAGCTTTGCCTTGCTCGGCGGCTGAGGAATTCCAGCCACGACACCACTGTCCTCTGGGGAAATAAACAAGAGTTTTGGGAGTGGTACCAATGTCCCTAGTCCTGATCCACGAGAAAACGTTAGTCTTTTCGTTCCGAGGCTGGTCTTCAGCAGATAGTAAGGACGCTTGCATTCAGAAAGCAGAAGCAGGGATCCCTGGGTGGCGCAGCAGTTTGGCGCCTGCCTTTGGCCCGGGGCGCGATCCTGGAGACCCCGGATCGAATCCCACGTCGGGCTCCCGGTGCATGGGGCCTGCTTCTCCCTCTACCTATGTCTCTTTCTCTCTCTGTGTGTGTGTGACTATCATAAAATAAATAAAAATTAAAAAAAAAAGAAATGTACTTTAAAAAAAATATCAAAAAAAACAAAAAACAACAACAACAACAACAAAAAAGATAGCAGAAGCAGCGCTCGCGGGTTCCCCAGCCAGCCGGCCAGGCCTCCCACTCTCCCGGGTGGGCAGTGGCCAGCGCCCTGCATGCCCCCCGACGGCCCCGCTAGCTCGGCCCCTGCCGCCCCTCGGAGCCCAGTTTCCACCTGTTCAGGCAGCGTCCGGGGAGGAGGCAGCCAGGCTGGGCTGCCAGGCCCGTGTGGCCATTCGTCCTGGCTCCCGGGGCTGCTCAGTGGGGAGGAAGGAGCAGCCTTCCCACCGGGGAGCAGCAGCCTTTCCGGGAGGTCAGGGCTTCTCCACCCATGCCGTGACCCGTGCCCCCAACTGAAAGGAGCCCTGGGCCCAGCCGTGTGGCCGCAGGCTCAGTGCGCGAGGGCCCGCCGGCAGCCTCCAAGGCCCTGAGCACCCAGGTCCCCTCCTGATGCGTGGGCCGCCATCCTCACGCAGGCCTCCCACCTGACCAGCCGGTTCCACAGCCTTCGGTGCCAGGAAGAGACTTGTAGGTGCTTCGGGCAGAGAAGAAAGAGATAGACACAGGAAAGAGAGAGGGATCGAAGATTTGGGAAGGAGGGTGCTCCACGGAGAAAGAGTCACGAAGGGGCAGGAGGCTGGGATCCAGAGGAAGCCTGAGGGCTGGTTGGCGAAGGGCAAAGACAGCTGTGTCCACGGTCCCGCAAGGGGAGCCAGAGAGCAGTGGCCACGGGTCCATGGCATCGTGGGGAATGAGGGACTTTGAGGCGGTGCAGCATCACCTTCACTCTGTGCATGGGCCGGACGCTCCCACGTCCCCTGATGGGCTCTGCAAGTGCAAGCCGGGGCTGGCCAGGGCAGGGACCATGGTGCAGGGTCAGGGGCCTGGAAGGAGCAAGGCTCTAGGACAAACTACCTTGTATGCTGAGCTCTTTTTTTTTTTTTTTAATTTTCTAAACTTTTCACTTTGGGGTGCTTAGAGTTCATCGCAGAAGCAGGCAGACGTTCCGGGCCCGTCATTTCACGGATCAGCCAGCAAAGACGTGGCAGGCAGAGGCCCCCGGGGCAGCATCGTGTCCAGGGGCCGCAAGCAGCGACCAGCCGGGCCCGGGGCGGGGGGGGGGAGGGCTCCCGCTCAGTCGGGAGAGAGGCCGGGACAGCTGCACCCCACGGGGACCGCGTTCCACCCAGAAGCACCCCGTACGGGTGGGCATGGATGACGCCCTTCTTCTGCCAGTTTATAAATGAAGCCGTCTATACCCGGTTGGCTTCACATGAGGGCTCCTTGCACTTGAGGTCTGTTCTTACAGCGCATCTCACAGACCGGCCCGGAGCAGAGCCGCAGTGAGAAACTGCCCACAAATGAACGAATGACAGCCCAAGCCCAGCTAACGTGTACCTGCAGAGTAAGACATGGGACAATATCTGGAAAGGACTACAGATCCGTTGAGTCAACCCTTAGGGATTAAAGGGTTAATTTTACTTTTGAATTAAGGACTTTAAATTCTTCACTGCACCCCCAGGCCCTGTTAACATCCTGCTTACAGAGCCTTCCAGGTGGTTGGTTTTTGGGTTTTGTTTTCTACGCACAGGAATGGAATCGAACAGTAGGTTGTGTCCTATGAGCTGCTGTTTTTCCCTTGACAGTGCACAGTAGACATCCTTTCCCAATGTCAGTGGGTTGGGTTGGGTTTGATTTTTCAGTTTTCAATTCCAGGTAGTGGTAGTGGATGACGTGGAAGGTGTAAGACCACTACACAAGTGAGCATGAGATGCTACGAGAAGGGAACGCTGGGAGACACGTGCACTTCTGGGGCAAAAGGCAGGAGTAGGACCCGCGAGACCCTGGGGAGGGAGTCAGAGCAGTGAGGAAACAGAAGCGAAGAAGGAGAAAATTTCAAGGAGAGGAAGGAGCCAGTGGCCCAAAAATGCTGCTGAGAGGATTCGGAGGTCAAAGGCGGAGAAGTTTTGGAGGTCAAGAGTGGAGAGGACTTGGGGGTCAAGGGCAGAGAGAACTCGGAGGTCAAGGGCGGAGAGGATTCAGAGGTCAAGGGCAGAGAAGTGGAATCTGATTCAGCAAAAAGGAAGTTACTCACTTTATACTTTCCTGCTGGCCCAGTTCTTTCATGTTTAGAAAGGAGGGAGGAGATTCCTGTTCTAGGAGATGGACGAGAGCGAGCGTTCATGAGGGCGTGAGGTCGATGCTTTGAGAGAGTGTTGCTTAGAATTGCTTTTTGTCACATTTGAGAGAAATCAAAATACAAAGTCTTAACCAAATGGATTTTATTTTGCTCAGCTGAGAAATTGTTGAGGCAAGCAGTCAAGAACTGTCACAGGTGGTCAAGGACCCACAAGGACCCACAGACTTTGGCTGCTTATTCCACCCGTCGTCCTGTGGGGGTTTCATCCTCACGGTTGCAAGGTGGCTGCTGTGCCTCCGGCCATCATTCGGACCAAGAAGAAGAGAAAAAGACATGCACCCCCCCGTATGATCTGTGTCTGCCCACTTTGATCAGAAGCTCCTTCCCTACACCTTGCTTGCAGGTCACGGGCCAGAACTGGTGGCCTGGCAGCTGCCGTGCGTAGAGGAAGCTGCAGAAGCAGGAGTTTTCCCTGAGCAGATTGCCAGCCAGGTCTTCTGGCAAAGGAAGGAGAGAAGGGTACTGGGCAAGCAACCAGCGCTATGTGCTGCGGGGCGCTGCTGCGAGGAAGGTTGGGCTTTAGCGAAACAGCATGCAGCCTTCTTAGGTCTGCTACTTTTTTTGGTGAGAGACAAAAATGTTACAGCAATCCTTTGATTCTAATTCCAATGGAAAGTAAAGAGCCCACCGACAGCCGCGGGCGAGGATCCCCCCAGGGCGGCGCAGTTGGGGGACCCACGTCCCCTCCGCCTCTGGGTTCCAGCCCTTTGGGTTTCACTGACAGGGTCCTCGTGTCCTTCAAAATGCAACGCCACCTTAGAAGGGCAGTTGGAAAAGGCCCAGCGCGGCGAGTGGCTGGGGACCTGAGGGCTCAGTGGGGGGAGCCGTCTGTGGCCTGCGAGGCTCAGATGTCCTGTCCCGATGACAGACACGCCTGATCGCTGTTTGCGTCCAAAGCCGGGCTGGGCCCGCTCGGAGCCGAGGGGAGCCCTCCTGGGGCAGCAGCGAGAACCAACGAGCTGCGGCAGGGAGGCTGCTTTCCCACCTCCCTTAGGGGCTCTGTCATCTCCCGGAACACTCTGCCCTCACCCTGCGGCAGCTCTGTCCCCGGGGGGCCGGTGCAGGTGCCAGGAGGGCTCCGCTCTCCCCCCACTTTCCTGCCCTGCTCCCCGCCCCCACGCCAAGCCTCCCGCAGGCCGAGCGACAGACTTCCCAGGTGCCAGGTCCAGAGCAGGACCGGATCATCCGTAAGAGGACCGTGTGGGCTAGCTCCCGGGGGGGCCCCAGTCCTCAGTGGGGTTCCCCTTCCCGCACGGCCCTCCCTGCCCCTGCCCAGCGCCCTGCAGCTGAAGAGGAGCCACGGCTCCGGGGGAAATTCCACCCTGTGATTCATTTGAGCAGGATAAACAGAGCGCCCGCTCTGGAAGATTCGGCCCAGAGCACAGGGTGCTGAAAATCCACGTGAGGTCTCAGACGTCAGGGAAGGAAGCCAGAGGAAGGACCAGAAGTCAGGCAGCAGGTGTAGCAGCTGTGACACCAGCACGCATGGGGACTGAGCAAGTGAGTCCATCTTGCTTCCTCATCTGGGAAGTGACTCGTGCTTCGTAGAGTCCTGCAGGCCTGCAAGGTTGCTAGGGTTTCCAGACACTTGATTTAAATTGTTAAGGTTTTTTTCCAGTTGTATTTTTAAAAAAAGAGAGAGACACGATCAAGTATGACATGTGCCAAGTTTTAACCCACTGAAGACTGCCAACGCGTTTGCTATAATGCCACATAAACACCCGTTTGTGGGTAAACCTTGGAATAAGGCTGCCTTGCCATGGGTCTCACGGCAGAGTACCCTGGGGTTGCAAGGAAAGTCATCTTAAAAAAAAGAACCCCAAACCCAACTGTTACCATGTGTAACTACTTATCAGAATAAAGATTTTTTTTTCCTTCTCAATATGGTGCAACCAGCTAGTCCACATGCAGAGGCAGACCTGAGTCTCCACCTGACTTCATCTCAAGGGGTCAGATAGCCTTATCATACTCGGTGGATAATCGAAGATTTAACTTAAAAATGCATTCATGTGAATGAAACGCTGCCCTTACTTTCTGTGTAGGTGTTGTAATATGGCTATTTTACTAAAAAAAAAAAAAAAAACAAAATCTGAAAGTCACTGGAGCAGACGCTGCAGAAGGAGCCTATTGCTTCCTGCGTCTTGGTGGCTGTGTGTCCCGCAGTGGACCAGGCAGTCCCCAAGAGAGGACTCCAAAGGACATGGGCAGCAGTGGCCAGAAGAGGCTGGGGGGCTGGTGGGTAATGGAAACTTGCACATATCAAGTGCTCAGTCACTACTTGTTCACCAGCAGAGCCAAGCCTTGGAAGGGGCTGTGGGTCAATTCTCGGTTGCTGGAAACTCAGGAGCCCACAAATGGGCACAGGCGAAGATGAGGCTGCGGCCTACATGGGCGGGGAGCATGCAGACGGGTTGCTGCAAAGTGGTTATGGGGCAGGGGTGCAGTGGGGGAAAAGGACAGCAACTTTGGTACCTTCAAGAGAAACCTCCCAGTGGGTAAAGCGTGGTCCTTCATCCTCGCTGCTGATGGGTCTGTGTAGGTCTTTAGGTTGATGTGTGTTTGGCCAGGAAGACCCGGTCACCTGCTCAGGGAACTGCAGAGAGCACGGATAATCCCACTCACAGAAGCTGGCGGCTGAGGCAGTGGTTCTCACACTGTGTAGGAATCACCTGGAGAGCTTGTCAGCCTCCAGATTTCTGCCCTCGCCCTCACTCCGAGATCCTGATTTGGCAGGTCAAGCAGGAGGCCTGAGGATTTTCATATCTCACAAGCTCTCAAGTAAAACGAATGCTGCTGATCCCCGAGCAACACCGAATAGCACTGATTTAAGTATGGACGAGACACTCACTACATCCTCAGTATGGTTCAGGGGACCACAGGAGACAAAAAAAAAAAAGCAACTCTTCAATGGAATGAAGGGTATAGGAAGCCTCCTTTCGTCATCATGATCAGCTGGAGCCTTAAAGAGAAGTCCTCAATTAGGATCCACAGAGGATGGAAGAGAGAAACCGCGGGGACATGGAGAGATAGGACAGGGTCTGGCCTTTGACCTATATTCCATATGGTTGTCTACCCCAGAGAGCAAAGTGAAGATGAAAAGCAAGGAGATGAAAAGCAAGAGCAAACTCTTGCAAAATGAGCATGAAAAGCAGGCGAGAAAGCAAAAGTGCCCGTAAAGCGTTCTCAAAGTTGAGGCTAATAGGCCATGGCTATCTGAGCAGCGTGGTGAGAGGCACTTTCTTCAAAGTTCTGTTGAGAGGAGGAGCATTCACGTGATGCCAAGAGCAAATCTTACCCTCTGGCTGCAGAGAGAGCCAGAAGTTGTCTTTTCGCAGATTACTGGTGGCCCCCGTTTTCGTTATAATTCTCTTATTATTCCCACAGTGAATACCTTTCTTTGGCTAAAGAGTTGTGCCATTGTGTCCCCCGTGGCCCCCATCATTGGTTTTCAGAGGTATGATATGGCTTAACGGGAGGGATCCCGTAGGCAGCGGCTGTCCTTGGATATAGCAGCCGAGGAGGAAAGGGCTCAGCACAGATCTTTCACCAACATGGTGGGGAGTGTAGCTCTGTCATTTAGTTGAGAACGGGATTTTAGCAGCAAATTTGAAAATGACAGAACAGCTAAAATCCCATTCTCAATTTTTTGAAAGAGACAGACAGATGTCCTACAGTGTTGTGGCTCCAGTTGGGGAAATCAAATGACTCACTTGTGTAAACTTATTAGAGTATTTTCTGTCTCTCTCATAATGTAGCCATAGCATTAATTAGAGCATCAAAGTCTATGTATTTGGACCTATAAAATCTTCATAACCAGCCAAAACAAAAAGAAAAAAAACTATCGAGTATTTGCAACCTTAAAAATGCATTTTTGAAATGACCCTATTGGAATTGACCTTTTTTTTTTTTAGCTAAGTTGGAATCCACAAAGGAAAACAAAGACTAAGACATAAACCAAATTGCTTTTAAGAATTATCCTGTGGCAAGGCTATTTATTTTACTTGGAAGAACCAACATAGAATGTATTTGCACTGGGTGATCCATATTTACATATGATAGAGATAGTACTCGATTTTAAAAAATAGCACAAAAGTCATTGAAAGTCAATGTTAGGACCTAAGAATACATTTTCCCATAGAAAAAAATTGTCATGCATAGTGGGAAAAATGCTGGGATGGACACATACAAGGCTAGACAGGCGGTGATTAAGCTGAAGAGCAGGCCGAAGGATGCTCACTTGGGATATGGAGCCTGACCTTATAACGGGGACTATGGGGACAGGAGACTAAGCAGAGAAAAGTGACACTTCCCCCTCTACTGGATGCCTGAGCGTTGGAAATGGGACGTTTTATTCCTTCAAATAAATGCATTTTTGTTGAGTATCCTGTGTGCCAGACATCATGCTGGGTGAAGGGACATAATGAACAAGACTGAAAGATTTCTGCACTGGGGAGCAAATATTTTAATGGGAGGGATAGATGATTTAATAGAGCATTACAATAGTAGCTTCTGAAATCATAGGAGCACCTGCCTTGGCCTTGACGTGTGAAGGAAGGCTTCCCAGAGAAGTGACGTCTAACACGGGCCCTAAAGGATAAAAAAACAGTTAGCCAAGTGAGGGTCCCTCAGAGGATCAGGGGCGAAGGAGGGCTCTCCAACCAGAGGGATCTGGGTGGACAGAGTCCCCAGGACATGACACATCAGGCTGGGGCTGGGGGGAGGGAGGGACTAGGGGAAGAATGTGATGGGTTCCATTTTGGAAATGTTGAGTGACAGGCCTGTCAGATGTAGATTGTCCCGTAGGTAGTTGGGGAGGAGCATGAGTTCCGGAGGGCAGCCTGGGCTGAGAGTACAGACATGGGAGTCATCTGCGTGTGCATCGTAGGACGGGGGGGCCAGCTCCCAGGGGGAATAGGGCCAAAGAAGCCAAGCAAAGGAGCCAAGGAAGCAGAAAGAGGTCACCAGGGTCAAGGGCTTTAGAGCCAAAGATTCCATTGCCTTTCGTCATGATGCCCCTGGTGATTTGGGTGAGAGCAGTTTCATCGTGGGGAGGTGAACAGAAAGGCAGTGAAGGGGAGGGCAAAGAGTAGGAGGTAAGGGCATGGAAGCAAGGAGTGCCAGCAGCTCTTCCCAGAAGCCTGAGAGAGAGCAAAACGCTGGAGTGGGAGGGGGGTTCCAGGAGAGTAGTTTTTAGTAGTTTTTATTTGTTTAGACGGCAAGAGAAGAGCGAGGTCCTCGGGAAGGCAGTGGAGGTGGGATCCAGCAGGCAGAGGACTTCACCCCAGATGGAGGGACGGGGAAGATGTGGGCAGTTGGGGCTGGGCAGGGGGCGGGGGAAGGGGGGTGCAATGCAGGAGGAGAGGGGAGGGCCGCCCCCCCAGTCCCTCTGCATGTCTCCTTCCCCAGCACCCCAGGGTCAGGCTGCCCACCTGCTGCCTCACTCTTCAAGTGGGGTCCTTCCATCCCCACCTGCCACTCACTCCCGCTACGGATGGTCAAAACCCCCACTTCTCGGTCTAGCCGGCGAGGTGTCAGAAGGGAAGCACTGCCACTCAAGAGATTTATGGTCAGGTCAGAGCGACGGAGGGCTGGTGGCCCTACCTGAGGCACTGCATTCCCGAGGAAAGGATCCTGTTCACCTACGGAAACCTCACATTCAAGGGTCTGCGAGTCGAGGAACAAATGCCGCAGATAGTTTTAGGCAGCGAGGCAGGATAACTGTCCCGAGGCTGCCGTTTATCCACAGGGCAAATCCGCAGGACGAGCGAGAGAAGTCTGCACAGGGGCTTGGTGCAGCCAGCTTCCCGGTGGGGATGGATTGAGATGCCCCGAGCACATTTCTGCTTGCTGTCCTGGCTTTGCCTCTTCCAGGCGCTGGGGTGACCCAGAATCTAGAGATCCTGGCTCCAGAAACAACCGATACCACGAAAACTGGCTTGCACACGGCACGCTGACTTGCACATGACACCCCGGCTTGCACACGGCACCCGGCTTGCACATGACACCCCAGCTTGCACACGGCACCCTGGCTTGCACACAGCACCCTGACTTGCACATGACACCCCAACTTGCACATGGCACCCCGGCTTGCACACGGCACCCTGGCTTGCACATGACACCCCAGCTTGCACACAGCACCCTGACTTGTACATGGCACCCTGGCTTGCACATGACACCCGGCTTGCACACGGCACCCTGGCTTGCACATGACACCCCGGCTTGCACATGGCACCCTGACTTGCACATGACACCCCGGCTTGCACATGGCACCAACTTGCACATGACACCCAGGCTTGCACATGGCACCCTGACTTGCACACGGCACCCTGGCTTGCACACAGCACCCGGCTTGCACACGGCACCCTGGCTTGCACACGACACCCCAGCTTGCACATGACACCCCTGCTTGCACACGACACCCCAGCTTGCACACAGCACCCTGGCTTGCACATGACACCCCGGCTTGCACACGGCACCCTGGCTTGCACATGACACCCCAGCTTGCACATGGCACCCTGACCTGCACACAGCACCCTGGCTTGCACATGACACCCCGGCTTGCACATGGCACCCTGACTTGCACATGACACCCCGACTTGCACACAGCACCTGACTTGCACATGACACCCCGGCTTGCACATGGCACCAACTTGCACATGACACCCAGGCTTGCACATGGCACCCTGACTTGCACACGGCACCCTGGCTTGCACACAGCACCCGGCTTGCACACGGCACCCTGGCTTGCACACGACACCCCAGCTTGCACATGACACCCCTGCTTGCACACGACACCCCAGCTTGCACACAGCACCCTGGCTTGCACATGACACCCCGGCTTGCACACGGCACCCTGGCTTGCACATGACACCCCAGCTTGCACATGACACCCTGACCTGCACACGGCACCCTGACTTGCACATGACACCCCAGCTTGCACATGGCACCCTGACTTGCACATGATACCCCGGCTTGCACACAGCACCCCGGCTTGCACACGGCACCCTGACTTGCACATGACACCCCGGCTTGCACATGGCACCCTGACTTGCACATGACACCCGGCTTGCACACAGCACCTGACTTGCACATGACATCCCGGCTTGCACATGACACCCAGGCTTGCACACGGCACCCTGGCTTGCACATGACACCCCGGCTTGCACACGGCACCCCGGCTTGTACATGGCACCCTGACTTGCACATGACACCCCGGCTTGCACACGGCACCCTGGCTTGCACATGACACCCCAGCTTGCACATGACACCCTGACCTGCACACGGCACCCTGACTTGCACATGACACCCCGGCTTGCACACGGCACCCTGGCTTACACATGACACCCCAGCTTGCACATGGCACCCTGACTTGCACACGGCACCCTGACTTGCACATGACACCCCGGCTTGCACATGGCACCCTGACTTGCACATGATACCCCGGCTTGCACACAGCACCCCGGCTTGCACATGGCACCCTGACTTGCACATGACACCCGGCTTGCACACAGAACCTGACTTGCACACAGCACCTGACTTGCACATGACACCCAGGCTTGCACATGACACCCAGGCTTGCACATGGCACCCTGACTTGCACACAACACCCCGGCTTGCACACAACACCCCGGCTTGCACACAGCACCCCGGCTTGCAGAAGGCACCCTGGCTTGCACACGACACCCCAGCTTGCACACGGCACCCCAGCTTGCACACGACACCCCAGCTTGCACATGACACCCCGACTTGCACACGGCACCCCGGCTTGCACACACCCTGGCTTGCACATGACACCCCGGCTTGCACATGGCACCCCGATTTGCACATGGCACCCCGGCTTGCGCCTGTCGGGCCCACATCAGGTATGAAGCAATGTGCCCAGCGAGCGTCCTTGCAGTAGGGCAGCACTCGGGAGCCCTTGATTTCGTTCCTGCGGCCCAGGGCGTTGGGACTAGTAAGATGTCAGGCAGGAGCCGTGCTTGTCTGCGAGCTGGATACGAGATGGGCTGGGGGTGCTCTCCCTGTTCCTTTGGGACCCAGGGGTGCCGCAGTCTATCCAGAAACTCCACTTTAACAGCCCTGCCGCCTGCCAGCTTCGGTGCTCACACGTGGAGTTAAAAAGATCCTCGCATGCCGAGTCGGGGGCCGTTCTTAAAAACGTTCCATTGATCTGTTTTAGACATTCAAGGAAAACACGCTTGGGAAACACACACAAAAGGGCTGAAGACGAAATGAAAGTGGTCTCTACTCCCTTTCCCAGGGCGCGTCGCCGGAGTCGTTTGGCTCCGTTTCAGTTTAGTCTTTTGGTTCTTTCTGTCCGTCTGTCCTTCGTGGCTCGGCGTCTCCCTCCTTCAGAAACGGCCGTACCTCTAGCTAGTGGGGCGTCCGGCCTCTCAGTTCGCCAAATCAGGAAATGTGGAAGCCGTCACAGAACCTCTTTATTTCCCCCGTTTTCTCCCTGATTTCTGTCCGTATCTTTCCCTCCGTCTTCGCCAGCGTTTATTTTGGAGTGTCTCCATTTTTTTTTTAAATCAAAGTCCAATTCAAAATGTAAAACAGTTTATGCTTTTTGAGTTTTATTTCCTCCCTACACTTGTTAAAATAGACCCGTAAAAAGAAAAGTTTTCCAGATTATGATAGATCCCTCTCCAACTGTATAACCAGTGCAATTTAGAGTCTTAGGATAATGATCTGCTGCCATATGTGGGTTATAACTCGAGGTTTGCATGAAAATGTGTATTGGATTAAGTGACGCTGCTGCCACAGCGAGCTGGCTGGTTTTAGGAAGTGAAACGCGCCTGCCTCTGGCTGATGCGGTCGGTAGAGCTTTCTGATGAAGGCAAACCAAACACCCCGTTAGGGCCATTAGGGCCTTTAGGGCCGTGACTTCAGGTGTGGTCTCCTCCCCACCGAGGTGCGCTCCACGTTCGTTGGTTCAAGAAGATTTTCTACGAGAGCAGTGTAATGCCTTGGAAAGCAAGGATCTTTTTAAGCCTTTGCTTGTCTGGGGAGCTGAGGTCAGCCACAAAAAAAAAAAAAAGGAGTTGTGTGCCACAGAAAGCCATTTCGTTGGGGCGGTGTGGGGGGGATCAGTTTGAACAACTTGGCTTTTTTTTTTTTAAGATTTTATTTATTTATTTGACAGAGAGAGAGAGCACACGCGGTGGGGAGGGAAAGAGGGAGAAGCAGGCTCGCCACTGAGCCAGGAGCCCGATGCGGGCTCGATCCCAGGACCCCGACCTGAGCCAAAGGCGGCCGCCCAACCAGCTGAGCCCCCCAGGTGCCCCAACAACTTGGCTTCTGAATCGAGTGACCTCCCGAGACCGCGATCCCGTGTGTAGATGAAACAGGGAGCAGACCTCCAGCCGGGACGGCCCCCTTTCCCCTCCAGTCACTCCCACTCAAAACAAAAACAAAAACCGGGAATGCCCGCAGCTTGGTGTTGCCAGGGCCAGGGCCCTGCCCCGAAACCCTAACCATCTGTGACCGCCTCTGCTCGGATTATCTTCATTTGGGTTGCCGGTACTTGCGGGCCGCCGCGTGGGCCTTAGAAGCCGCTGACGGGACCGGGCAGCAGGACACACTGGCAGTGCCACCACCTCCTGGGCTGTGACTCCGGGAGATCCCAAGGGAGCGCTTGCCTCAGGCCGCGGCCCACGCCTCGCGGAGGGGAGGCCGGTGCTTGGGAGGGAAGGGCCACCGCTGCCGCCCGCTGTGAAGGGAGCCTCACCTGCCCCGGCGTGGAGCCGGCGATGCTCGAGTCTGAGTCCGCACGGCCCTCGACCCATCCGAGGTCCAGGGCCAGCCTCGCGGAGCTCCCCGAGTTCCCTGGGCCAGACACCTTCACCCTGTGCCGAGTGTCTGGCTGTGCTCAACCTGCAGGAGTCAGGAGCCACAGCAGAGACAGCCCGTCACTGGGGAGACACAGAAATGTGAACGTCTGGGTTCAGGTGAGGGGTGCCCTGGGGTCAACAGGAAGGACCTGAGGCGGGGTGGACACGGCGGCTACCCCTCCCTCCCTCCTTCCCTCCCTCCTTCCTTCCAACCTTCCTCCTTCCTTCCTCCTTTTCTTTCTTCTTCTTTCCTTCCTCCCTTCCCCTTCCCTTCATGGGATTGAGTATAAAACATGGGATTCTGAAAATCTTTCTTTCTTAGGCATCTGTTCCCTAGTTCTGTAGAAATGACTGCACTAGACACTCCCATTTACCAAGGCACTTGTGAGCTGAAAGATGCAAGCGCTGTGGAAACTCAGCCAGTTATGCTCAACCAGTGTGTCTGCCTGTGTTGTGCCTGTCATTAGCCTGGAGAGAAGGGACTTTAAAATTGACATTTTCTCTTTTTTTGTAAAGACTTTATTTATTTATTCATGAGAGACACAGAGGGGGAGGCAGACACAGGTGGAGGGAGAAGCAGACTCCACACAGGGAGCCCAACGTGGGACTCGATCCCAGGTCTCCAGGATCAGGCCCTGGGCTGAAGGCAGTGCTAAACCGCTGGGCCACCGGGGCTGCCCCTAAATTGACATTTTAAGAAGTATTTGAGAACCTTTGTTTGGTATTGTGTTTGTTCAAAAAAAAAAAAAGTTAATTAGTTAAAAAAAAAAGCGACTTTCCTTCCCTTCCTTCTTTTTTTCTCTTTCCTTCTCAACTGAACTTTGTAATAAATTGTCTCCTCCTCACTTTGACCATACGCATGGCTTCAAAAAGGCAGATTTTAAAAATATATATTTTATGTGTTTATTCATGAGAGATACAGACAGAGAGGCAGAGACAGAGGCAGATGGAGAAGCAAGTGGTCCCAGGACCCCAGGATCACGCCCTGGGCTGAAGGCAGATGCTCAACCATGGAGCCCACCCCCACCCGGGTGCCCCCAAAAAGGCAGATATGATGTGAAAATAACTCTTGAGAGCCTCATGTCATGGACTCTCTTGCTCGACCACGTCTGGGAAGTCACTCGTGCCTGAGGTGGGTGTTGGAGAGTGGACTGGACCTTGAGGGGCCCCGTGCCCAGGTGCACCCCCCAGAGCCCGGCGACGACCTGTGGGTCTGCAGGGAAGCAGATGAGCCGAGCCAAAGCCCTGACAAGCCCAACTGTCCCAAAAGGAGCTCGCGGCTCTGGGGCGGCCGGCGTCGCTACCCTGCTCAGCGGGGCTGTCAAGGCACAGCAAGGCCGGGGAACTCTTCATTGGAGGGAGTGTATTAAATGTAGTGACCCAGGCCGGGGCAGAGGTCACTGGCACAGAACTCCATCCAACACGACATCATCCCAGAGGCAGCACCGCTGTCCCCCCCCCCCTTTCAAAAACCCTGGAAAATCATCAGCAGAGCCGGAGTATAAACTTTAAAACTTTCATTTTCATTTCGGGGATCGAGAACTGAAATATCTAACCACGCCCAGACCTCGCCAAAATCAGGCTTGGACACTTAACAGTTAAGCCCTCGTCACAGATTTTGCTCCGAACGTGCACTGTCGAGGAAAAGCAGCTCCAATACAGGTTTTCCAACAACTGTTACTACTAGAAGAGGATTTTTTTTTTTTTATGAGAACATCGTTCAATATAGTCACATTTCATTTCTAAAAATAGACAAATAACAAAATGCTTCACAGATGCTGACTTATGAGAAAAAAGAGGAGTGAACCAGACGTATACGAAGGAAGGGCTGAGGCGCTGGTGACAGGACAGGCCACGGGAAGCACCTCCTCCTCTCCGCCTGCCCACTGGACGGCAGCTCGCGGGGTCACTGGCACGCTGGGGTCGGAGCTGCCGTGCGTGGGGAGCATGGCTCTGGAAAGACCCCTGGTCCCTGCGGCTCTGTGCTGTCCTGGCCCCGCGGACCCCGGCCTCCCGGGGGGCACCTCCCGCCCGCTGCAGGCAGCTTTGCCCTGGGACTGTGCACCAGTGAGATGTGGGTGGAGGTCACGGGGAGCAGAGGCCCGGGAGCCACAGTGGGGCTCCTTGTCCTCCCCCTGCCACCAAGCAGCACGTCCACGTGCGGATTGCTCCTTTAGTCGGTATCTGAGCAGGAAGGAGTCGGGGAGCCACAGCCCCACCTGGGCCAAGGTTCCGGAGGGAGGAGTAACCCCAGGCTGCTTGGGGCCCCGGACCCCCGCTCTTTGCTACTGGCGGAACGCTACGCTGGCGGTGGCTCGGGGGGTGGGGTCTCCATCCTGAGTCCGTCCGGAATTTTCTCCGGTCACCCGAGTCCTTTGTGTTGCACACCTGCGTGTGCTTCCTTCCCAGGGCGCATCTGATATCGGCTGCGGGAAATTGTGAGGCGCCTTGTAGACGCTCCAAGTTCAGAGTTAAGTCAGAGTTAAGTCACCGAGTTAAGTTCAGAGTTAAGTCACCGAGGCTTCCCCAGCTAGACCCCTGTCGGACAGTCCCTAACGCCCAGGCCCCGGCTTCCCGATGCTTGGCCGAGCAGCCTGCCACTCATTCCTGAAGAGCAGGGCGGCAATGTGTACGTAGGCCCTGCAGCCCCGTCCAGCTGCCTGCGCCAAACGTGTCCATCTCCATGTCTCCATGGAGCTGCGGCCACGAGAAACGGTGCTCACTTGCCTTCACTTTGTATAACGGGGAAAAAAAAATTTTTCCCCACTTGAGACGGTGCTCTTGGAGCTCCAACGTAGGCTTCGCAATATTCCCTGTATAACGTCGTCAAGTATCGCCGTGTAAACCGGGGTTCCACCGCCTGGCCAGTGCACATGCCCACCGTGTTAAGCCAGTGTCCTCACGGCATTGTCGGAACACACCCATGAGCTCCACGGGGCGGGAGACAGGGGTGCGTTTCCCTGATGTCACAGCCCGTCTTAGCTCCAGGGCTTCTGGTTGGGAGGGACCTACCTCTTTTGCTAATCACATCTGGGCTTTACCGCATCAGCTTGGAGATTCTCTATGTGTTGGCCTAACACCCCGGGGCCAGTGTAAGCAGCGACAAAGGAGTTTATTCGAAGGTGGTAGTTCGCAGCTTGGCCTTAGATGAGGCCTGGTGGCAGGAACTAGAGGAGCGGCGGGGCAGGCCCACGTTCTCTCTCCAGGTGTCTGCGGTCTCCACCGCCCCTGGTCCTCAGCCCTGTGTTGGGGTGAAGCTGCCTCCAGCTCTGGAGCCCACACGCACAGGAGGGATCTTTCCATGTAGCCTCGACTCCCAGGATCACCCGCTCAGCACGCACTTAACTGAACACGTCCTGTGTTCCAGTCACTGCTGTAGGTGCGTGGGGTACGTGGGGGAATGAGGAAGATGCCCGTGGGGTGGGAGATGGGGTCTGATTCACGTCCTGGAAATAAGCTTGTTGGGGGCCCAACTCTACAGAGCTCAGAGAGGCCTCAGGAAGAAGAGTCATTGTCTGCCGGGCGGGCGACAGCCCAGACAGTGACACTTGCACAACCAACACCAAAATGCCAAATGGGAAATTGTACTTTTTTAGTTCGCGCACATGGGCACGACCTCATGCGCCCTTTTTCACTCGCATTCCAGCGCATTATGAGCCTCACGCTCTTGCTCCTTGTTCCTTCTCTTATTACTCACAGCCAGGCTGGTGATGTGTGCTGTCGACTTCATAGCGCAGAAAAAACGAAAAGGCCAAAATAAAGCAAACAAAACAAACAGGGGCATAAAAGAAAGGAGTCAAATGAAGTCAGTGTTGCTTGGACGCCACTCCTAAGAATTCTCTGGAAACCAGTGGATTCCTGAAACATGGTCCAGTGACCAGCAGGGTTCAGTTCTGGCGTGGGCTCATGGGCTTGTCACAGCGTCTCTCCAAGCTGTGTCAAAGCCACGCGGTTCCTGTGACGCACCCTCGGTGGCTTTGTTTGCCAGAAGGAGAAAGAGATGGTGCGTCGGCCCCAAACCTTACGTCTGCTCCACAGGGTGCATGTGGGCCTCGGAAGTTATTTCTCAGGGAGAAAGATGAATGACCTCCGGGGCAGGGAGGGGGGCATTCGGGCAAAGGGGATCCCTGAGCAGAGACCTGGAGACAGGAGGGAGCACAGGTGGTTCGAGGGGGCCCCGCTCACGGTCATCGGCTCGCACGCGGAAGTAGGGAGCGTGAGGGACGTGGCTGGCAGAGTCGGACGGTGTCTCTTGGAGAAACTCGACTTCCTCCTGTAGAGGTGGGAAATCAGCGGTTACCATTTGGGTTTGGCTGTGGTTGCGAGACAATCCCCCCATCTCTGCCCCCCGAGCTTCTCACTTCTCTGCCTGTCTCGAGACTGAAGCCTTTTGTTCCGGATTATTCCTTCACGGGATGTCTGTTCCAAGGACCCCAGCTCCCAGAGCATCCCTGGAAGATGGAGGTCGGGGCTCTTTGAGGAGAGAGCCGGCAGCCTTGCTTACAGCCTGCTAGAAATCTTCCGCGTCCCCAAGCTTTGGGCAACTCAGCTGGGCCTGAGTCCCACGCGGCGTCTGCCCCTGTGGGCCTCAGGGAGGCAGGGCACCTGGAGCGAACGCGGGGTGCAAGCTGCTCGCTCTGCTGGGAGCTGTGAAGACCTGTGCATCGGCCCCGGGAACCGCGCGTGTCGGGCACGTTCTCAGGACTGCTGGAATCCAAGCTCCCGCATTAGCTCACAAGCGGGGTCCCCCTTCGAACCTTCATGGTTCCTGACAGCTGCGTGCTGGCCCTGTAGTCTGGAGGCCGCCGCAGTGACCGGGTGAGGGGTCAGCTCCTTAACGAGAGCCGTGCAAGGAAGTATGGTTAGGAGGCAATAGATTCCAGAAGTTTCTAGAAAGTAAAAGTGGTAGGACTGTGACGGTTGGGACCGGAGGAGCTGGTGAAGGAGAAAGGTCGTGGACGATGTCAGCTTCCAGGTGACCGGGTCACTGCTGGAGCCTCCAAGGAGCATGAGGGAAGGAATCCAGCTTCTTCTCCCAAAGCAGTGGGAAGGTTCGCCTCTAGGCTGGTTGCGCTGAGGTGCTCGCAGGACAGTCAAGGGGGTGAAGGCCAGCCGAGCGGCACAGTGGAGTCTCGCTGTTGGCCACGACGGACACGGGACCAGAGGGGGCGATGCCCCGTGAGAAAAGTCAGAGGCAGGCAAATGCCACACGGTCTCACCCATATGTGACATCCGAGAAACAGAACAGAGGATCACAGGGGAGGAGAGGGGGAAGTAGGACAAGATGCAACCAGAGAGGGAGACAAACCGTTAGAGACTCTTAACTACAGGAAACCAACGGGGGACCACCGCAGGGACGGGCGTTACAGAGGGCCCAGGACGGGGTGCGCACCTGACCCTGATGAGTTGTTCCACTCCACCTCGGAAAACGACCATACACGTTAATTAATTGAATTTAAATAAAATAAAAGATAAATAGTACTAAAAAAAAACGGGGGGACAATGGTCAGAAGCCACCGCGAGGTGTGTGCCTGGCGCCCAGGAGCAGGTGCCAGGACCGTGCCCGCCTCGGAGGCCTCGGAGGCCCCAGGGTGCCAGGCTCCGGGACAGCGCCTAAGAATCCCGCCTCTAGCGTCTGTCCTCTGGGTGCCTGGCCCTCCATCGTATCAGAACCGCTGGTATCACCAGCAGAGCCCAGGCAAAGCGATGGCAAAGTGTGACGGGCATAACGGGTGCAGGTTTACACCTCGGGGTCCAGGCGAGGGCACCAGGCAGCCCCGGGGGCCCCGGAAGTCCCCGACCTCGGGCCAGCCCGGGGAGGCACAGAGCCGGAGCAGTGGGGGAGCCAGCCGCACTCCTGACTCTTGGGCAGCAGCCGCATGAGCTCATACCGTTCGCTGCTGGAGCCGTCAGACTCGGGGGACAGAGGACTAGGACAGCAGCACCTGGGGCTGTGGCCTCGCTCACGCCCTTCCCGCTCCGCAGGCGACCCACGGTGCCAACGGGCTGTGACCGTCCGCCCCCAGCACGGTGGCTCTGTGCCCTGCCGACTCGCCCCCTGGCTTCACGAGGACCCAGCGACCCCGCCACGGATGAAGGTGTCCCCAGGCTCCCATCACCGCACCCGCGGTGGCCTGGAACACCGGGCGTTTGCTCCTCCGTCGTGCTGGAGGCCAGCAGTCCGGAGGCCAGACGGTCGTGGGGCCGTCGCGTTTCCGGAGGGGCAGGGCCTGCATGTTGCCAGCGGTGCGTGCTGTGCCTCGGCCTGCAGCCACCCCAGCGCTGCCTCTGCTCAGCGGCACGTGGCCTCTTCTCCTGTGACAAGGACACGGCTCCTCTTGCACGAAGGGCTCACCGGACTCCAGCATGACTCTTACCTGTGTCTGCAGCTGCCCTGCTTCCAGATAAGGTCACGTGCTGAGGTTCCGGGGGAAGACTTCCACCCAGCTTCTTGGGAGCACCATCCTACCTGTGACCCGTGCAAAGGAGGCCACGGACGCCCCCCAGCTCTCATCGTGCTGGCTCCCCTGTGGCAGTGCCTGCCCGCGCTCGGCTCAGAATCCTGCCTTCGGCCCCTGACTCTCCGAGCCCCACACTTCCCAGCCCGCTGACGTGAGCACTGTGCAGCCCTCTCCCCTGGCCCCTCTTCTTCCCCCATCTGACCATGGACTCCCCTGGAGTTCGAGATTTGGCCTTTTCCTTCTCTAAAGCCACATCCTACGGCTGGGTGAACTTATGGCCTCAAAAACACACCTGAACCTCTACGTGAGGTTAGTCCAGGTGATGGTTCTGGGTCCCAGTTCCATGTATCCAAATGCCAGTGAGATAAAGAAACCTCAGAAGCCACCCGCCCAAAATTGACCAAATTCTTGATTTCCTCCTCTGTACTTCCTCCTCTCTTGTTTGTTTCTTTTCTTTTTTTTTTTAAGATTGTATTTATTAATTTGAGAGAAAGAGAGAGAGAGCACAAGATGGGGGAAGGTCAGAGAACCCTGGGAAGCCCTCCCCTGCCCCGGGTCCCCAAGTCAAATGTCCGGGACCTGAGCCATGTGACTCCTCCTCCTGAAGGGCTCCAGGATCCCATCCCCCTGGGTCGCCCCCTGCGTGGTCTGTCATTGGACCAAGCCCTCCTCTCTTGTCTCCCAAGCTCCACCCGCCCTCACGCCGTCATGTCATCCACGCTGCCCGGAATCCTCTCACACCTACTCTCCTCTGACCTTTGTTGGTCCCCTGCTCATGCCCCTCACTAGCTCTTGAGCCAGAATCTCTCCATGGCCCACGAGGGACACCCGCAGGCCCTAGCCCACGTCGGCCACCTGAGGCCGCCCCACACTACTGACCTCATGCTTACTACTGCTTAGCCCAATCCCCGGCTGCAGGGCTGCTGACGTCGGGCAGGTGCACTGAGCTTCTCTGTGCTCCGGGCGCATGTGTGCGTGTGTGCGCATGTCTGTCTCCTTCTCTCCTTCTTTTTTTTTTATTTTTTTAATTTTTTTTTAAACTTTTTTTAACTTTTTTTTCCCCTTCCTTCCCTCCTTCTGTCGGAACTCGGAGACGTAGCCTTGAAAATGCATCTCTCGGACACCGCACTACAAAGTGAAACTGCCCATCTTTGCCGATCACGGAACCGTCTATGTGGGAAACCCCGAAGGATGGATAAAAACAGATGAACCCCCCGAAACAAACACATGACTCCAGGCGGGCTGCAGCGCACAAGGTGAACAGACACAGCCTCTTTCTGATTCTTCCTTGTGCGCTCCCAGGCGATCTTACTGCCTCCTCCTCTCGCTCTTCAGTCTACCAGTACAGGCCTGTGTTCTAGCACTTTCCACACCGTGAGGTCATGACTTGCTGAGCTGGGAGCGCCCACCCTGGCCTGCCAGGCCCTTGCATGCAGGAACCAGTGTGGCTCCGACCTCTCTCTGTCCAGATGCCAGGGCCTACGAACCCGGAATTGCTGGTCGGTGTTGTGTGCTCATGAACATAGAGCGGACTACTCTTCCCAAAAGCCTCCCGGTGAAAATCTCACTTCACCTGCCATTTTCCAACAAAAGCTCCTTTTGCTAAAGGAAAGGAGACATGCATACGACAGTCTCAGGATGGTCCCTTCTCTTCTGAGAAACATTATTTCGTCTCACTGTTCAAAAACGTCACAGTCTGTGCAGGAACCGGCTGTACCAGGACAGCGCTTTTCTATGCGATATGCCTAATAATCTTAGAGGTGGCCGCAAACAATTAGAACTCAGCCCCCAAGTGTATGTATGACGAATAGATGACATCACATCACATCTGGGTTCTAGCATCGTCTCCGTCCTAACGTCAGCAAAATGGTTTTCGATATGATTTCATGCTGTATGGAAAACTGCGGCCAAGCGCCATACCAGATGAACTGCCCGCGGCCTCAAGAAGCGGGATGCGCCAGGAATCAGGAGTCCGCGCGTGTTGACGTGGAGGGAGCCTCGCGAGGGGAGCCGCTGAGGTGCAGCAGGGCAGTCCGTGGGAGCGGGGGGCACGGGGTAGTGCGAGTGCAAGGGCACTGAGCTGCCCGGACTGCCTCCCACAGATGCGTCTGCTACCCTCACCTGCAGGGTTACCTTTGCAATCCAAGGCCGCGCTGGCGGCAGGAAACAGGGAGCTTGCGTGGGGATCATCCTCGGCAGCAGAAGACGCTGGATAACGACTTCCCAATTTCTTCCCCGTGGTGATTCAAGTCAAGAGTAGGACAGATTTGGGGGCGCCCGGGTGGCTCGGTCAGTAAAGCGCCTGACTCTTGAGCTCCGCTCAGGTCTTGATCTCAGAGTCCTGATCTCAGGGTCGTGAGTTCAAGTCCTGCGTTGGGCTCCACACCCTACTTAAAAAATACAAGAAGGACAAGTTTGTCTCTTCCTTCCTAAATGACTCACTTTTCTCCTTTTTACCTAGAATTGCTTTAAAAAAAAAAAACTAGCTCCACACAGTACTTATTAGGTGTACAGGAAAACGGACTTGTCACCAAATGAATGGATACTTCTTCAGAGCGACAGCCTAAAACACATAGTTGTAAGACTTAATACATTGCCCCGCATAATGTCTCCCTGGGGTGAACTCAGCGTACTGGGGAGTAGGTCCTGTGGGGTGTCTCATTCTCGCTAGGAACCACTGGCACACAGCAAGTGTTTCATGAATTTTTGAGTGGATAAATTTTATTCACTTTTACCTTATCTGCAACAAACTTGAAAATTAAGACTCATTTTTGAGGTGCCCGGCTGACTCAGCCCGTGCAGCATGTGACCCTTGATCTCAGGGTCGTGAGTTCAAACCCTATGTTGGACCTTGAGCTTATTTTAAAAAAAGAAAAGAAAGACTCATTTTTCACTTGCCAACTAGATTATATCTGAGCTACTTCCCCACACCAGTAGTTTATGAACACCCAGAGGATGAGCATTGATTTTATTTCAAAACACAGACAATAAACCTACTGAGAAAATATGATTACGCTCCCCACCCAAATATAATTTCATCTTAATCATCCCTATTGTCTAATGACTGTGGTTTTTCAACTCCCTTTGGTAGAATGGCCTGTAGCACACTGCTTGCCTCTCGGTCTGTATCCTTGAGAGTTGACTGAACCCTTTTTTTGCTAGGTTTAGACACAGATCTTATTCTAGACTTTGGGAGAAGATTTGGCCCAATTAAAAAACTGATTGTAATGAAATAAATGAGTTTTCAGACAGCTTATTCTCTCTTAAAACCCTAATCTACCACTTTAAACTGTAAAAGGACCTCACATTGAGAAGTCATGGGAGCTCCTTAGAGCCCCATTTAAACTCTCTGTTAGCATCAATTAGGAGGGGTTGTTAATGCGTCTCTACGACACTGATTTATTTAGAGAATATCATGTGTTTGAGAGCTGCCTTGGCAAGGAACTCTGCTAAACATAGAGATACACACTCCATGCCCACTGGGCTCACATAAAAGGGAAAAAATACGCAATAGGGGTTTACCTCAGTGGGGTGAGGCTTGATATTTTCCAGATGGTGACACCACAAGTGAGTTCAATAGAAGTATCTTTAGAAAAAGATGCTCGAATATTAAATAAGCAATGAATATACATCAAGCCCTGATCTGCTGCGTCTCTTCACATCTGGGCTGGGAGTGTCTCTCGTCCCCAGCTGCAGATGGGGTGGTCTCCTCTGGCAGTGGGAGGCCCCATTAGATTTCCCATTAGGAAGATTATTCTGGCAGCGTAAGCCATAGAGCTGGAACATTGTCCACAAATAGACTCGCAACTTTTCTTGGGTGGAGGAAGGGGGAAAGAGAATGAAGCTGCAAAGGGGAGGTTTTCCTTGGTCGCAGGAGTGAAATTGTGTGCGTTGAGTGTGAAAGATGAGGCATTTCCTTCAGAATCTAGAGAAAGGTCAGTGAACGCAACAGTCAGGACGCGAGGTGCTCATGGAACAGCTCAGAGGCAAGCTGACCAAGGCTCCAGGGAGTCATTGCTAAGACGAAGGACAATTGGAAGGGAACATGAGCGTGCTCTCAGGAGGCAGCGACAGGCAAGGTGGCTGCCTGACACGGGGCACCATATGGGTCTATGTCCTGGGAAATTGAGGCAATGATGGGCGTCTCACCATATTACCTACTGTGCCAGCCCGTGTGTGTGTGTGTGTGTGTGTGTGTGTGTGTGTGTGTGTGTGAGCGCGCTCTAGCAGACAGTTCAGGAGGCCCCAGAAAGGGAAGTGGAGGCGGAGAAGTCCTTGGCCTCAAGCACTGATTCCCCGGTGCCTGCATGATCCCCCTCTACCTTATTCAGAAAGCGGGAGGCCTTTCTTCCAGTTTTTCGCTAAAGTGTATATAGAACATTCAAGATGAATGAGCACTGCCAAAATATTGGGGCTTGACGTCAGGCACTACCAGTG
This sequence comes from Nyctereutes procyonoides, assembly GCF_905146905.1. Lineage (NCBI taxonomy): Eukaryota > Metazoa > Chordata > Mammalia > Carnivora > Canidae > Nyctereutes > Nyctereutes procyonoides. Next base: position 29,434,001 of record NW_026575052.1, read on the forward strand.
GACATTTTTAGGGATGTGTGCTCATGTAGCGCTGTCGAGTACTCCAGCCCAGGCCCCGTCACGAGCAGGGCCGGTGAAGGTTTGAGGCTCCCCCCAGGAGAGAGAGCACGAAACCCTCCAGGGTCTACATAGCATCATCGATGGATTGGCACTTAAAGACCTACTGAAATGTCTCTAGCAGTATTTCCCAAATGTCCTTGAAGATGAAAGTGCCCCGCGCTGCTCCGTAAGCCACGAGTTTGCTAGGCTCCAACCCCAGTCTAGGGAAACAGAATTTTCTGGAAAAGAGACATGATGTTCAACATATATTAACAAATGCCCCAGGTGACATTCATCATCGGGGCTGTCAACCAGGAGGAGTTTTCAAAAAATGCCTCTGCCTAAGTTCGGTGCTGCGGTGGCCCAGCGGTGATGCGGTCAACGGCCAAGGGTCACTCCAGGCACGGCCTGAGCCTTGGCTGTGCCTGCGGGCTGCGGAGTCAGGCTGCCTGCGCAACTCTGGGCCTGCGGGAGCTTGCTACTTGCACAGCCACAGGGGATTCCCTGAACTCTCCCAAGCCTCCATCCCCTCAACTCTAAGGTCAGAGCCACTGTAAGATGATCCCCTGGGGTCATGTCGGTAATTCTGCATCACATCTGGCCCATTGCAAAAGCACTCAGTAGATTTTTTGCTTTAATTATTAAGAACTGAGGACACAGGGGAGCCTGGTGGCCCTACTCAGGCCCCTCTTAGTCTTTATGGCACATGCCCCCTGCTGCCCCCCCGGGCCCAATTCCATGCAGGTGAGAGGTTTACCGTTCAGCTCCTTGCCGGACCCCTAGCCCCTGGCACAGTGCCTGAGCCAGAGCTGGCGGTCAATAAATATTTCTTGAATAAGTGAAACTCTGTCTGGAGCATCCTATGAGGAGCAGAAGAGGAGGCTGCTGCGTTGGAAGGATGCCCTCCTGGTGGGCAGAGACCACGCGGAGGGTGCGGAGCCCCGATCTCTGCAGAGCATGCTCGTCGGCCCTCCAAGGTTGCAAGTGAAAAAGACTAATGGGAAACGTATCAGAAACATCACCTGGACATCGGGCGTTTATAAGCCATAACCCATGGCCTTATGTACGCATTTCCCGTGTCCTGCCCGTCTCCCGTAGTCCTCCCTGTGTTGCCCCACAGACCTCTGAAGTCTGGGCAATTGGCTGTGATGCTGGACGGGTGGCAACTGGGTTGTAGGCTGGACTTGACATTCGGTATGTGGATTTATCTTCGCCTGGAATCCGTTGGGTTGTAAGTGAGAGAAACCTACCTAAGGAACTCCAGGAAAATGAGCAAGTAACCTCACAGGCATTCAGAACCGGAGAACCAAAGTCATCTGGCCCTGGGGGTCCAAGCCAGGAAATGGGAACGAGGCCCCGCCGTCCTTCTTTCGCGCCTTGGCCCTGCTCTCCGTCTTCCCTGCACGGAGCAGCTCCTACTGCTTCCTGTGGTTGACCACCTCGGGACTTCAAATGGCATCTGGAAGGACTCCAGCTCTGACTCCCTATGACCTTCGGTCCGTCACCATCCATCAACAGGCCGACTCAGCCTTTGTCGCCAAATGCAAACGCTCTTGGGAGGAGGATTGACTCAGCTGGTGCGTAAGCTGACTCCCCGTTGGGTCAGGTGTCCGTCCTGGGTCCCATCATCTCAGGCCAGATCCCTGAGTAAAAGAGACAGCCGGGGCCAGGGGTGCGAGTGGGGCGGCGGTGGTGGGGAGAGGGAAATGGACCAAAGAAAACAAAGTTCTCTTGAATGTGAGTCTTGTACCACCTCACCTCTGGTTGTGCTGTTAAAAAAAAAAAACAGCCTCAGTGATGTGAGAAGAAAGTAAAAATAGCATTACCATCATTTGAGAACAGTTCCCAAATATTGCTCAGATTTAATAAATCCAGTAGAGTCTTAGTTTAAAATAGTAACTGAAATTTATGATTCAACCACCTCTAATCCAAGCAAGTCCTATTTTAACCTCCTAAAACTTCTTTAAAATATCTTTAAACTCCCGGAATGACTCAAATGGAAACAGGCCAAGTAACATTTCATTCGACTTAAATATTAACGTGAACTCTAAGTGATTTTTTTTTAACATTTGAATGTTAAAATGAAATATATTGCATTTTTAAAAATATTTGTTCAGCATCTACTCAGGTTGTATGGCTTTACAGAGTTAACCAGAGCCCTCACGGTTGAGTCAGGCAATGACTTTTTTGTACATCTGTTCCTTAAAAACACCTTCAAAAAGAATGAAGTCGTGCGTCAAGTTAAACCAGAAAGACAGTTCAGACGGGGAGTTCAGTGGAGATCCGAGACTGGACGGTGTCATGGTTGCTGCATGATACATTCCCTAATGATACATTCCCAGGCAAAATAAAGAAAGTTCCGTAGAAGGAGGACTTTGGTCTGGATGATTACACGGTAAAATGCCAGTGTGCTTTGCCTGACTTGAAACGAGACCCCCAGGGCCTCCAGCGGGGGGACCGTCCCAGCTCTCACGCACGTCTAGGAGCTCGAACTGTGACACAATGTCCTGAACAGTGCTTGGCAGCACACTCTCACCATGAATCAACTCCTGGAAACTCACCATCAATCACCGTCCCACCACCTCCACCCCCCGACGCTGATCTGATGAGTCAACCAACGCTCAGGGAAGCATGCAGCCATCAAAACAGAGAAGAGCGTGGCTGGTGGGGTTCCAGAGGGAGGCTGGATCTCGGTTTTGCTGCTTGCTGCCTGTGTTTTTGGAAAACACCTCCTCCTACGGAGGTGCTCAGTAAGCAGTGATCATTTCTGCAAGAAGAGGCCGACACAGAGGTAGGCCCATCAGGGTCCCAGCCTCGTTTACGGTAAAACCCTCTGGATAATGTTTCTGTCAGGTGGCCAGGTGGCTCTATGCCTGAGCCAAATCTCCTTCATCCCAGTCCGTGTCTTAAGAGCACAGCAGCCCTCCTGTCTCCGAGTCACCCCGTGAGCCCCTTCATCCAAATGCTCGCCCGCCTGCGCACCATCCTGTGAGGCTCGGCCCAAGCCACACATGTGACGGTGTGAGAGCCAGTACCCAGCCCTCCAAAGAGAGCCTGGCCTTATGGAGTTTGCTGACTTCTCTGGTGTACTCGCACCCAGGCTTATTTTAAGCTACCAAAGATTCAACAGCTGGCTAACAGCATTCTTGAATATTCTCTTAAATGTGCATGATGACTTCCTTCCAAAGAAGAAAGTAGGGAAAGAGGGGAGAAAGAGTAACTTTAGAGCAGGCAAGTCTCACAAACACCATCTCAACAAGGTGACCAAGATCAACACCAACAGTGATAACAATCCACAAGATGCTGGCCCTTGGTAAAATGAGATGAAAATGGCACTTTGTGGTCTTTTTCCAAAAAAAAAAAGAAGAAGAAGAAGAAGTAAAGTTCCACTCTAATCTTGAGAAAAAGCTCATATACATCTCAGTTGAGGGACAGTCTACACTATACGTGATCAGTATTCCTCCAAATTGTCAAGGTCGTCGAAATCAAGCAAAATCTAAGCAGCTGTTGGAGTCAAGAGGCACTTCCAGGGCAGCCCGGGTGGCTCAGCGGTTTAGTGCCGCCTTCGGCCCAGGGCGTGATCCTGGAGACCCGGGATCGAGTCCCACGTCAGGCTTCCTGCATAGAGCCTGCTTCTCCCTCTGCCTGTGTCTCTGCTTCTCTCTCTGTGTCTCTCATGAATAAATAAATAAAATCTTAAAAGAAAAAAAAAAGAGGCACTTCCATAGAAAGGGCAACAAAATGTAATGTTGTATTCTGGACAGGATCTTGGATTTGAAAAAGGACATTAAGGAAAATGTAAAGAAATCTGAATAAAGTACAGACCGTTAGTTGGTAATGATGTATCAATGTTGGTTCATTGGTTTTAACAAACGTATCATATTCATGTGAGACCTGATAATAGGGAAAAATGAATGCAGAGTGTATGGGAGCTCTGCACTAGCTTTGCATTTTGGGGGCTAAAGCTAAAACTATTCTAAAATAAAAAGTTGATTTTAGGGATCCCTGGGTGGCTCAGTGCTTGAGCACCTGCATTGGGCCCAAGCCGTGACCCCAGGGTCCCGGGATCGAGTCCCACATCAGGCTCCCTGCACGGACCTGCTTCTCCCTCTGCCTGGGTCTCTGCCTCTCTCTCTGTCTCTCTCATGGATAAATAAGTACAATCTTTAAAAAAAAAAAAGTCAACTTTAAGACATTCCTAAGTCATTTTAATGGTTGTGTCTCCGAGGCCAGGGGTCCAGTGTGTCCCAAGATCACCCGAGGCTTGCCTGTCGCCGGAGCAGAGTGCAGGCCCCCTCGGCCACATGGCCCAGGGCCCCTTCCAGCGGGGGGGGGCCGCAGCCAGCACCCCAAAGGCCGATGTCTAAGCTGAGGCCCGGGAGGGAGTCCCCCAGAACCCAGCCCGTCCGCGTCCCCCCGGCGGCCCAGTACCGGGCTCTGCGGCCTTTCCCGGCCCGGCTGCAGCCCCGCGGCCTTGGCCATGCTCCCAGAGTGAGTGGCCATGGGGCCTCCACCTCGCAGCCATAGGCTGGGCGTGGGGATCCACATGGAGAGCCGGGCTCTGCTGCCACCCACTGCGCCCCGCGCCCCGACCCCCTGGCGACCTGGTGCCCAGGGAACAACCGCTTAGAGCCCCTGGCTCGCCTTGTGCGGCCTTGCTGGAGCCCATGCTCAGGTCTCTACCTGGCATCCTGACTCGGCCCCGGCCAGTGACCCCGGGGTTTTGGGCCTCTCCCAGCTCCTCGGAACCTGCCAGCGGCCCACCTCCCTCTACCCCCGGGTGGAATCACTCGGCGGCCCACACTGGTGACAAGTGTCACACAAACATGCCTCCGTTTACTCATGAACCCAAATATTTAGATTCTAAAGGACGTGTGACTTTTCCTTGCTGTCTCTCTTTCTGGCCACCTTGGAGGAGCAGGAGGATAAAGAACCTTGGAGAAGAAAGGGATCCCAAAGAGACAACTTTAGGAGCTGAGATGAGCTAGAAATTCAATATATTTAGGGCTCCCTTGTGAAAACACAGAAACAAAAATAAAAATGCCTCCCACCGCTTCAACATCCCAGTTCTCTGACGCTCCCCCCCCCCCCAGTTCTCTTTAAAAACAAATGGAAAAAGCCAAGTGTTGATGACAGTCGCTGGGGGGGATGAGTCCGTCCCCAGGAAAGAAGGGGCCTGCTCTTCCACAAAAGATGAGCTTTGTCTTGACTGACAGGCCCTTGCAAACAAAAAGCACAAGTTAACTCTGGGGTGCGTGCGCGTCCTCGTAGAGAGGTGGGAGGGGGGCTCCACAAGAGTCTGCATTTGATTTGCGGGATTATGAATTATCTCAGATGTTTTGAGAAAAGTCTGAAGATTTGGTGGGTATTTAAAAATTACAAGTTTTATTTAAGAGACACGTTGGGATTAAGGGTTGGTTATTGGGGAAACATTTGGGGCAGCCCTCTGTCCCTAGCAGGGTTCACGAGGCCCCCCTGTCTCTAGGGGAGTCTGAAGTTCTTTAAAATTGGCTCCCGAGACTCCTGAGTGGTGGGGAGTGTGGTCTTAACCGTACGGAAACACACAAGTGAAAAAAATCTCAGATGCCCCTCAAAATTCTTGAACGAGGTGACCATATCACCCCCTCCGAAACCCGAAGATTCTGAATGTTGCATACATATTTTAGAACATCATACTGACCTTGGACTATGTGGGACAATTTTCTTTGAAAAATTTTTTTAATTTAATAAACGCGATGGGCATCCCATTTTCGTCTTAACTCCTCAGCTTGCGAAGGGGCTATCCATCTTTTTGGGTGTGCGTTTCCTAACCTGTGACATGTTTTTTTTCCATGTTGTTTCTCACATACAGATTTTGGAGTTTTAAGGGGTTTTTTCCTTTTAGCAATCCATAAATCCCCTTTTTAAAAATCATGAAATATTTCAGACATAAGGAAAATAACAGACTCAGAGCTCGTTTACAAACTGCTCAGATCCTACCTCTTACCCCCTCTTCCAGAGGTAACCACTTAGAGTTGCTGTAGATCTTTCCTTTCCACATTTTAATATTTTTAGTCTTTGGTCGTCATATACACACACACAGTGTCGATATTATATAAGTTTTTATATTTTATGAGTGATAATATACTAAAGTTAGCATTCTGCAAATGGCTCCTTTTAAACTCAATGTTATATTGCTAGATTTATCCATTTTGGGACCAACTGTGAGATGCAGTTCATTCATTTTAATGACCAAACTAAATTCCACTGCACGAATATACCACAAACCATGTTTTTTTTTCATCTGAGGAACTCTTTATATGATGATATATATTAACCCTATTTCTGGTTGGGGTGTGTGTATTTCAGCATCTCCTTATTTTAACTGTTTTTATTCAGAAGTGTAAACTTTCTTGAGTTAAATCTGTTGATTTGTTTTTCTAATTTCTCCTGTTGCTTCAAAGAGTACAGTGTGTTTAGTCTTCCAAAGAGCTAAGAAGTATTCATATTTTCTCGTACTTTTTCTGTGACTTTTCTCATTCCTTTTCGTTTAATTCTCTGGTTACACTTAGAACTAGGGGGAGAGGTTTGGTGGGAACACATACATGAATTCTCCCCAATATAGTAACCCATTGTGCCCATGGGGTTTATTAAATTCTACAGTTATAAAAGTTATAGAGTTATAACTTCTTTTATCACATATTACTTTTTTATGTATAATAGGATTTAATTTGGGACATTCTATTCTATTTGATTGATATCTGTGTTTAGTGTTACTTCAGTATTTGGATGTTATTTTATTATTGATGTTTTAAAATATATTTTCAGAGCTGATGGACCTTATTGCTTCCCTTTTTCAAAACAGTCTTTGATATTCCTACCCTTTTATATTTCCTATCAATTTTATCAAAATATCATAGAGTTTCCAGGAAAACTGTGTTGGATCGTTTTCACTGCGATTGGGTTAAAACTAACCATTAATTTTGGGACAAGTGACATTTCCTCTGTCTTACTCTTTACTCCAAAGCAGTTTCCAGTTAGTTCCTTTGTTTTTTCTACTTAGTCTATCAAAAATGACATTTTGACTCATGAAAATACTTATTCATCTTGCTTATAATCATCTTTTATTAGCCAAATTTTCCAAAATGATATTAAGATATTGAGGACAATTTTGTTCTGAATTTTCCTGTAAACACATCAGATACATCTTCGCATGAATTGAATACTGACCAAAGAATCTATCCTTCTCTTCTGTGTTCTTTGATGCTTTTATAAGCACCTCGATTAAGAGGACCATGTTCTTTCTTGATGACTCTTATTAACATACATTTATATCACTATATTTAATATATTTCTCTAAACTGTAATGCCCTTGAATTTTGGGAGAAATATATTTTATGTACCCCTTTTGTATTCAACATATAATGTTCAATTCTGTTTCCCAAATTTTTGCATTTTAAAAATATCTGTAGTTTTTGCTTGTTTCTATTTATTGGGTTGGTATCAGGATTGTGTTTGCTTCATCAAATAATCTGGGTAGCCTTGCACGCACATGGAGGGACATGAGTCAGTGTGACAGGGTGGCTTCCTTCTGCCAGAGTGACTTATCTTACTGGTGAGTTTGGGGTAGAACAGGACCCTGGCTCCTGCTCTCCTCTTGGGAGCCAACTTGCCCACGGAGAACAAGCTTTCTGATCTACAACTCTTGGTCACACGTTATATGAGGCAAGTTCCATGAGGGAGCATGTGGGAATCTAGTGCTGCATGTGGAAAGGATGTGGATCATTTTAATTCTAGGGTTTAGTTCCGAAAGATTTAAGCCACATCCTTCAATACAGCCATGGAATAGCAGTTATTGCTAATAAATGCTGTAATTTTGATTTCCATGTGTTTAGTTTCCTTGCCTATCTCTCAGTTCTGACTTTTAGTGGGAAAAGAGCATTGTAGATCGGGTTCGTTCAAATCTCAGTACTCCAACATATGTTTAAAAGAAATTCTAAAATGAATGGGGGGAAAAAACAATATTCGGAGGATAATGGGTAGTGATGGTTGCACAATTCTGTGAATATATGAAAACCAGTGAAGTGTAGACTTTAAATGTGTGAATTTTGTGGTATGCAAATCATATCTCAATGAAGATGGCTTTTAAAAATATAATGGCTGAAAATTCTTCACAAGTAATGGAAGTCACTAATAGTTTCAGAAATTACAGGATAAATCAACATGAAGGCACCCCCAGGCATAGCATAGTGAAAGAAAGAAACCCTTAAGATATAGAAAAGATTTTAAAAGCTACCAGAAAGAACGACAGATAATCTCAAAAAAGAATGACAATTAGGTTGGTAGACTTCTCAACAGAAGCCAGAAGACAATAGAAGAATACCTGCTAAGTGCTGACAACTAGAAGTCTATACCTAGAAGTCTAAACTACTAGGCCAAAAGTCAAGGTGAAATAAAGATCTTCTTTTTTTTTTAAGATTTTAGTTATTTATTCATGAGAGACACAGAAAGGGAGAGAGAGAGAGAAAGAGAGGCAGAGACACATACAGAGGGAAAAGCAGACTCCATGCAGGGAGCCCGATGTGGGACTTAATCCCAGGATCACACCCTGGGCTGAAGGCAGAGCTGAGCCACCGGGCTGTCCTAATAAAGACCTTCTTATCCTCTCTTACCTTTCCATCATTCACTGTAGCGCTCTGAATTCAGCAAACCCTTTGTCCTAACAGGACCTCATTCTGTTCATCCTGGCACCTTTTCCCCCACCTCTCATACCCTGCTTTCTCCTCTCTTTCCACCTTACCCAGTTGAAATTCCTCTATGTCATTGTCGCTTTCTCCTCAGTACGACTCACTTGGCAAAACCACGATCCTAGTTCAATCCAACTTTCTACCTACTCAGAGCCTACAGAAGGGAGACACAACCACTCTGACCGCCCCATTTTAAATTCAAGACCATAAACCTCAAGTGAACCCTGGATGTTCCCGGGCAGACATACTATATTTCTCAATCCATGTATCTCTGTTGTCATACTTGACCATTTTATATCTTTTTCCTTTGTTCTCAAATTCCCAACATTTCTTCCCACATACTCACTCACTGAAAATCTTGTTTTCCACTTCACTGAGAAAAGTGAAACAGTCAGAGAATTTCTAGATTCCCAACACTACTGTTGTCCTATGGGTCCACATATTCTCTAGTCTTACCTGTTACTATTCATGGCCTAGTCTTGCTGCCACGCAAAGTCAATCTCTCCGGTTCAGAACTAGGTATTTTTTCTTCTTGCTTGCTTTCCTAAGGCTAGTAAAGGACATCTCTCCAGTGACCTCTTTCTGTCTCTCTCACTAGTGGATCATTTCCATTAGCATATAAACATGTGGTTATACCTTCCATCTTGAAAGAAGCTTTCTCTCGACCCCACTTCCTCCATCAGCCGCACCCAGTTTCTTTGCTCATCTCTATGGTAAAATGCCTTAAATGCATTGTCTACATTCGCTTCAGCTCCATTCCTTCTAGTCTCTTGGAAATGCAGATTTTCATCAAGTTTTCACCGGCACCACTCCACTGAAAATGCCCTCTTCAAATCTTTCAAATTACTAATTTAAACATATTTGTATTCCATCTCTCTGTAGCATTTAAACACAGTTGATTACTCCCTCCTGCCTGATACCCTTTCTTTCCTTGGCTTCTGGGATCCTTCACTCCCTTGGTCCCCCCCAACGTCACTATTCATTCCTCAGTCTCCTTAGCTGGTCCTTCCTATTCTCCCTGAATCTCCATATTGGAGACCACCAGTGCTCAGCTCTTCATCCTCTTTCTTCTCTATTTGTACTTATTGCTTTATTGTTCTCACTTAGGCACATGGCTTTACATGCCATCAAATTCAACAGATTTCTATCTCCTGACCATGTATCTCCCCTGTGCCCCAGATTCACATACCAAACTGCCTGATACGTGATCTCCACTTGGGTATCCAATAGGAACCTCAAAGTTAACATGTTCAAAACTGAAAATTCTGTCCTTCTCCCACCAACTTATTCCTAGTCAGTCTTCCCCATCTCAGTTGTGGGCAATGTCATCTTTTGGTAGCGCAATGCTAAAACCTTGTCATCTGAATCTCTTTTCTCCTATGTTCCGCATCCAGTCGATCAGGAAATTCTATTGGCTGTACCCAAAATATCTCTAAAATCTGACCACTTATCACACCCTGTACTGCTACCACCCTGCTCTGAGTTTCTGTCTCTCACTTAGACTCCTATAATAGCCTCCTGCCTGGTGTCCCTGCATCATCCTTACTCTTCTGCAGTCCAGAAATTCTTTAAAAAGTAAGGCTTTTTTTTTTAATTTATTTTTTTAATTTTTTTTTTTATTTATGATAGTCACAGAGAGAGAGAGAGGCAGAGACATAGGCAGAGGGAGAAGCAGGCTCCATGCACCGGGAGCCCGACGTGGGATTCGATCCCGGGTCTCCAGGATCGCGCCCTGGGCCAAAGGCAGGCGCTAAACTGCTGCGCCACCCAGGGATCCCAAAAGTAAGGCTTTTTAAAGAAAAAAAAAAAGCATGTTTCCTACACTTTTGTGTTTCCTACACTCAAACCTCCACAGGCCCACAAGGTAGAAGGCTTACAACACCCACAACCCACACACAGTCCCCACACCTCACTTTCCAACATACTATCTCATTTATTCATTTCTTACGTTTTTATTTATTTGTTTCTAATCGTCTCTCCACTGCAATGTGACCTCCATGAAGGCAGGGATTTTTGCCATTTTTCATTTGTTTTGTTTCCTGTTAAGAGTTGCCTGAAACATAGGAAGAACTCAGTAAATATGTATATTTGAAAGATTTTATTTTTTGTAAGTAACCTCTACACCCGACATGGGGGTGGAACTTACAACCCCGAGATCAAGAGTCACATGCTCTACCAATTGAGCCAGCCAGCCACCCCCACTGAGTAAATAATTGTGGACTGGAATGGAATGTGTTTAGTATAACTAATACCAAAACTAGACAACAGAGTGAAAAGGGGAAATATGAGTGAGTCCCAGCAGAATAAAAAAATTTAAATAAAATTTTAACAATGAAGTAGATTAAGATGACAAGAACCATGTGTACCTTAGATAGACAATATAAGAAAAAAAAAACAACCAAAAAAACCCCAGACAAAGCTAGCTACAGATTAGCCAGCTACTAGAGACACAGGGCCAAAGATTCCACGGCAGTGTAATCAAAAAGTCGTAACTGAATTGTGCATACTACAGGGCCCATAACTCATTAACTATGAGAGAAGCAGAAAAACAAATCAAGGGACCAGTTTATCCTTCAGGAAGCCAGCAGACCAAATGGGTGCCAACTTGGCACCAAATTTTGTTATAACTTGGGCAGACTCATGGGCAGGCTTCTGCACAGGGTCTTACCAAAGCTAGAGTGGGAAGGAAAAGTAAACAGGAAGGGAAGGCCAGGGTGGGGAACTATTAGCCTAGAGGCTTGATGCAATTCTAGCGAACTCCAGGCAGCAGCTGGTCTGCCATGGGGTCCAATCCAGTGTGGGGTGCCGACAGAGTCAGGCATATCAGCTCTCCCAGGCGCCAGCTTATTCCCAAGCAGGGCCCCAGCCACCGGCCAAGGTATGAAGAACAGGATCCTGTTCCCAGAGTTCCTGGCAGGAAGCAGGCAGGGGGTCCGACCAACCACAAGGGTGGAAGGGGCGGTGGATGAGGGAGGATGAAGGTCAGGATCGCCAAGAAGTGTAGCTGTGGAAAGGGACCAATATAGTGTGGCATATGGAACATACCAAAGGTGGGAGGGAGAGGACAGCTTTGCATAACTGGCACTTGTGTTTTAAGATCTTTTTTTTTTCTTCAGGGGAAGAGGTCTACCTATCTCCGGTTGGATTTTACAGCCTCTACCTAAGTTGTGCCTTCCCCGCTGCACTCTAGCAGGGCCCCTCAGAATACCCAATAAGCCTTTGTAATTTATAATTGGGCCCCATTCCCTTGAATAAAGAGACTTTCCCCAGCGCAGAATTTACATCCACACAGTCCTCCCCACGCTGGCTTTCTTCCTTTCTGGCAGCCCCCGGGATCGCCCCCAGGGCAGGACCGTGAGATTCACGGGACATCTGAACTCTGCCCAAACACTGTTTAACCCCATGGCTACCCCTCTGACTGCGCTGACCTTTGGGGGTGGAAGGTGGGGGGGGGGCAAGAAAACCACCCTTCCTTTACTCCTCGTTATCCCAGCCTTGTCATCTCCGTTTCCTATGGAACACATGTAGGTTTGAGAAAGAGGAAAGAAAGAAAGAAAGAAAGAAAGAAAGAAAGAAAGAAAGAAAGAAAGAAAGAAAGAAAGAAAGAAAGAAAGAAGAACGAGGAAAGAAAGAAAGAAGGAAAGAAAGGAAAGGAAAGAAAAGAGAAAAAAGAAAAGAAAAAAGAAAAGAAGAGAAAAAAGAAAAGAAAAGAAAAAAGAAAGAAAAGAAAAGAAAGAAAAAGAAAAGAAAAGAAAAGAAAAGAAAAGAAAAGAAAAGAAAAGAAAAGAAAAGAAAAGTCTTTCATCTGGGATGTGTTTTCTTTACTAGAGCAAGTGGGGTGGGGGGAGGAGGGGGAGGAGGGGGAGGAGGGGTGGAGGGAGCTGGGGGTACCAAAGTGCCCAGCAGCAGGAGCACCTACAAAAACAACCCTCACAGGGGAAAACCCTGCTGCGGGGAGGGGAGCGTCCCTGGAAGGCAGCTCGGCTCCCCCAGGTCCCGGCTAGGAGGGCAGGGATGCAGGGGGATGCAGGGGGATGCAGGGCCCGAGGGGGCGGGAGGGGAGGGATGGGGCGGGGAGGGGGCGCTCCCCAGCAATTCAATGGCGCTTTGATTTAACAACTCCAAGCCCTTTGAAAACATTTTGCCAAGAAAAGCTTGCCATCAACACGTATAATCTCTTATCAGAGGCCCCTGAAAGCCCGGGCCCTGGGGTTAATTCCCCCATCGCAATGAGTTTGAATCAGCCCTAAACCCGCAGGGACATGAAAGCGCCCGGGCTCGGGGCCGCGCGGACCCCACTGCGATCCGCCGACCGGGGAGGATTACGGGGCCCGCTGCGCCCCAGCTCGCCGGCGGGACGGGCAGGCTCAAAAGAAAAAGAATAATTAGGGATAATTGCTTGTGTCCAAACACAAGCATTAAGGCCCCCTGTTCCCCTTTGGGACTTTGTGAGCCAGAATGAAAGAGACACCCCCTGTTTTGACAGCTGGGCCGGCGGCCTGGATCCGTGACCGCGCGGGAGGCGCTCCCGGCCGCTGGGAACGCGGGGAGGGCGGGGAGGGCGGGGAGGGGCGGGGCGGGGCGGGGAGTGAAGTGGGGGCGGGGGCGTCCACCCACGCGCGGGGGCCGCAGTCCCTCCGCTCGCCGCCCCGGCCTCGGGAAAGCCGGCTGTGTCCCCGCGACCCCGCCCCGGGACCCGCTGCGGAACCGGGCGCCCGAGATCGGGGAAGGCCGCGACGCACCCTGGGGCTCCGCGCGGCTCCCGGGTGGGTGCCCCGGTCAGTCTGCACCCTGCAGCACCCGGGTGGGCACCCCGGTCTTTACCCTGCAGCACCCCGGTGGGCGCCCCAGTCCATACCCTGCAGCACCCCGGGGAGCACCCCTGTCCACACTCTGCAACACCCCAGTGGGCACCCCGGTACGCACCCTGCAGCACCCTGCAGCACCCCAGTGGACGCCCCATTCCATACCCTGCAGCACCCTGCAGCACCCCAGTGGGCACCCCGGTCCGCACCCTGTGGCACCCTGCGGCATCCTGCAGCACCCCAGTGGGCGCCCCAGTCCGTACCCTGCAGCACCCTGCAGCACCCCAGTGGGCACCCCGGTCCGCACCCTGTGGCACCCTGCGGCATCCTGCAGCACCCCAGTGGGCGCCCCAGTCCGTACCCTGCAGCACCCTGCAGCACCCCGGTGGGCGCCCTGGTCCACACCCTGCAGCACCCTGCAGCACCCCGGTGGGCACCCTGGTCCGCACCCTGCAGCACCCTGCAGCACCCCAGTGGGCGCCCCGGTCCGTACCCTGCAGCACCCTGCAGCACCCCAGTGGGCGCCCTGGTCCACACCCTGCGGCACCCTGCAGCACCCCAGTGGGCACTCCAGTCCGCACCCTGCAGCACCCCGGTGGGCGCCCTACTGCAGCAGGCACCCGAGCCCCGCGTGGTCCCTTGCGGGGACACCAACCCCACTTTGCTCAACGTGGAGCGACGGGAGCCCCGTTAGGAGGCCCCCCGAGGCCCCGGGGAGGGAGGGGTCCCTGCGGCACGTGGCTGCACCCTTAATGCTGCCTCCCTCCATGGCTGGAGGTAGCTGAGGGAAACACTGGGAGGGAAGCCGCTCAGGGCGCCGTCTGGAGAGGAGCCTGCAGAGGCCTCAGTGGACAAGCTCCAGGGGCCGCACTTTCTGGAAGCTTGGCCAGCTTCCCCTGCAAAGGCCAGCAAACCACAGAGCGGGAGAAGGCCAAGCCAGGCCTGCAGGGACCCTTGGAAGGCAAGGGGTGGTTCCTGCCAGTGGGATGCCAGCTGGGAGGGGAGGGGAGGAGAGGGAGGGGAGGGGAGGGGATGGAGGGGAGGGGGAGGGAGGGAAGGGAGAGGAGGGGGCCGGAGGGAGGGAGGAGAGGGAGCGGGGTGGAGAGAGGAGAGGACCTGACGGAAACCCGGTCTCCTAGACCACCCGGAGCACCTGGACCACCCAGGCCGCAGCTTGGAGCTGCGTGGCCAGCCGCTGGAAAGGCCGGAGCCGGTGTGGATCTCCCAGAAAGCCTGTCTTAGGGGTACCGCGGACTGGGGTCTCTGAGGGCAGCTGGCAGCCCTGCCCCCAGAGTCCACACCCACGCCGCCCCCTAGCTGCTCAGTCTGTGCTCCCACTTCCCAATCCGATCATCTGCGGGGACGGGAGGAAGAACGGGGAAGCTGCGTGGCAGACACGCGGGCATGAGTGATTAATTAAAGGGAAACCACATCCGACAAGAAAAGACTTTTCTGAAAGAAGCCGAGTCTGCGAGGAGCTCCCGACACTACAGCTGTGGTCCAGACGGATCCACCAGCTGCCAGGCCCGCCCCACGCAGCAGAGGACACGCGCTGGGGCCTGCCGGTCTAAGCAGGGAGGACCCGACTTGTGAAAACCCTGCTTTAAATAAAGCAAATAAAGCTCGGGGTTAAATGTTTTCTGGGTTAGACCTGAGACTGAGGGCAGTGGCTGGGGCCATCCCTGGGCTTCCCACTGGCTGGCTGTGGCCACTGGGTCCTCCCCAGGGGCACTGGATATGGCACCCACCCCGGAGAGGTCAGCTAGGTCACTCGTAGCTCTGAGTCTATGCAGCAGAAACCCAGGTTAGCGAGCCAAGCACAGCCAGATTCCACTCCAGACAGGACTACAAAGGAAACAGACACTTAAGATCAGAAACTTTCAGACCCCAACAAAATGCACACTTGCTCACATTTTTTTCTCTCTCATTCCACCCCTATGGTTTTGGAAAAATCTGATGAAAGCAAGGTTTCTCTAACAAATAGAGAAAGAATGCTATTTGCTGAATATCTATTTTCATTTTGTATTAAAATACCCTCAGCCTGTTGAAGATGAAGCACAAAATACAGTTTAACAGTGTAGGTAGGTTGATAAAATTTTGTACTCGTGGGTTTCTGATAATTTCCTTGGCCAGAGAATTAGCTGGGAAAATTCCAAATGAGGGCTAGTATTGTGTTTCTTTGCCTTATAAGGATGACCTATCCCTCTCCCCTCTCCCCTCTTCTCCCTCCTCCTGGGAGTAGAAAGTTAGGAAATTTAAAAACCTGCTTTGCCAAGTACTGAGCCGTTTCCCTGCACAGAAATGGGTGAAGCTCTAGGAGTTTGCAGACTGCCATCAAAAAATTTTTTTTCCAGGCGAGGCCTCAGGTTTCGAGGCAATCATTGCTTATTTATTTGTTCTAGAAGTCGGTGTGTGTAATATTCTGATGACAGCAAGGGAGACGGTCCTGCTCCTTCTCTGGTGATTCTGAAACCCTCCCTCTTCTCTCTCCTGGCTGCTTTAACAAAGGCCCTAAAGGGAAGCCTTTGGTGGGTGGGGGTTGGGGGGTATTGTTTTGTTTTTGAGATTTAATACTGCAGATACCTCATCACACTGGTGATGGTGTGTGGTTTCAAGAATATATAAAAGCAATGATATTTAATCATTCAATTCCAGGATCTTGGCCAAAAAGATGAGATTAGATGAAGAAAAGAAAAAAAAAATGATGCTCAGGAAGAGAAGGACTTCCTTCGAATCTACCCTTCCCCGGAATCCTGACACTTTTGCTCAAGCTGCGGAGCAGCCCAGTTGGGGGGGGTGGGGGCTCAGAGTTCATGAGACAGTCGGAGAAAGGAGGTGTGAAAGTGATGTCATACGCCCAGCTTTCAGGCCCCCCCCCCCCCCGCCGTGTCCTGGAGTTGCTCTTGGCTGCAGCGGTGCGGGGTCCAGAGGTTCCGGGTCCAGCGGTGTGGGCCCAGCGGTCTGGGTCCAACAGTCTGGGTCCAGCAGGTCTGGGTCCAGCAGTGCAGGCCCAGCGGTGCCGGTCCAGCGGTCCGGGCCCAGCAATCCGGGTCCAGCGGTGCAGGTCAGCGGTCCGGGTCCAGCAGGTCCAGACCCAGCGGTCCAGGTCCAGCGGTCCGGGCCCAGCAGTGCGGGCCCAGCGGTCTGCGTCCAGCGGTCCAGGCCCAGTGGTGTGGGTCCAGCGGTGCGGGTCCAGCAGTCTGGGCCCAGCGGTCCAGGCCCAGCAGTGCAGGTCCAACTGTCCGGGTCCAGCGGTCTGGGTCCAGCGGTCCGAGTCCAGTGGTGCAGGTCAGCGGTCCGGGTCCAGCAGGTGCGGGTCCAGCAGTGCGGGTTTCGGGCTGCTGCGGGAAGTGCGAGCCCGGCCGCTGCCGCCGCCCCAAGGAAGAGCACCTGGAGGAGCGCAGCCCCAGCCCAGGATGACCACAGCCCCAAGGAAGAGCACCTGAGGACCGCAGGGCCAGGGGTATGGCAGGGACCCGGAGCCTGCCCCCGGAGTCTGACGCTCAGTGTGCCCTGGGCTCTGGGTGGTTCTCGTGTTGCCCACATGTCCCTGCAGCCCCCGCCCCACGCCCGCCCCGTGGACACCAACTGCCCCCAAGGCCCGCGTGGACGCGCCACGTGAGCGGGGGGAAAGGCTGCGTGGCACGAATGTCCTCCAGGTTGGGACCTGGTTTTTTTTTTTTTTTTTTAAGAAAGTCAGTCTCATCGGCCTGAGAGGGGAGGGCCGGGTGTGAGCAGCTCAGCCAGGAGCCTGGGCCTGACCGGCTCCTGCCCCTCCTGACCCCGCACCCCCGAGTCTCGGGAGGAGGCTGTGCTGTGGGCATCGCACTGGAGCCGCACCCTGTGTCCCCCTCTCCCCGGGGGCACACTTCTGGGGTGGCATTGCGGTGGGCCCATGGGGCTGAACACCCGGCGGCGGACAAGATCTTCCCCAGGATAGGAACCCCCCCCTCCATGAACTGGCCACGCGACCCTTCCAGGGACCCGGAGGCCCTGGGACCCTGCTGGTAGCCGCCCGCGCCCCCCAAACGCCCTAAGCTCCAGTTTTATTTTATTTTATTTTTTTTTAATTTTTATTTACTTATGATAGTCACAGAGAGAGAGAGAGAGGCAGAGACACAGGCAGAGGGAGAAGCAGGCTCCATGCACCGGGAGCCCGATGTGGGATTTGATCCCGGGTCTCCAGGTTCGCGCCCTGGGCCAAAGGCAGGCGCCAAACCGCTGCGCCACCCAGGGATCCCCTAAGCTCCAGTTTTAAATCAGATCTCAAGCTTAGCGGTTTAGCCGAGGAACTCAGCTTCTACTTCTAAGAGGCAAAATCAAAATTGGGATGGAGAAGGCTAAAGTAATCTTCAGAGAGCTGCACACACCCCATCCTTTACAGTGCCCGCGCTGCTACGGCAGTGAAAGGTTTCTTTTCTGGGATAGTGTTAGAATAAATCTCAACCAAAGCTATAATCGAGAAATAAAGGGGAAAAAAAAAAGAAAAATAGGGGTATTTTTGCCACTGTCCCTATGCACCTTATGCGCTTGCCTGCTGTATGGTCTGGACGTGGATGGATGCACATGTGTTTCCTGCAGTGGATGCTGTGGACTTAAGTTTGGATTCTGAAACTCAGCAGAGTCCTGTGGACTTTCCCCCAAAGGCTAATGAAAATACTATTTTCCTTTATTTAGAATCTCCAAAACAGGAGCAAACTGTTGCTTTTAGATAAAGCTACTCTACATGTGGAAAAAAAAAAAGATGCACATACATTGTATCTACAATGGAATGTTTAAAATTCGTGTATTTCTCTAATGTAAGCTGACTTCAGGGTATAGGGAATTTCTCTTCCTGCAGGGGCCTTTAGGCGGAGTCAGTTCTTGGCTCCTAGAGGAGTGCCTGATACTGTAAAACACTAAATCTGGACAGATTTACACAGAACAGAAGCTTTACTCTCACCCCTCAAATTCCAGCTGAACAGCTTTAGGGGTTTTTCTATGTCCCAGACCTCCTGAATGTTTTTCCAGGGTGAATGGTTGAGCCTCAGCCTATGGCAGCTCAACTAAAATCATGACATTATTAGGCACAGAAATGAGATGTGTCATCAGGTGTTTGAATATGGAACAAAGACATTTTAAAGATACAGTTACTATAACCTATAAAGATATAGCTACTATAGCTATGAAATAGTGCATATATATATGCATATATATATGATAAAAACTTGGAAATAAGTTTTATGTGTAAGAAAGACATGTAGTCCTTTATTTGAAACTGTCTTCACACAGTTTTTTTTCCTCTAAACAATATTTTTTTAATATATTCTAGTTTTTTTTAATTTTTATTTATTTATGATAGTCACACACACAGAGAGAGAGAGAGAGAGAGGCAGAGACACAGGCAGAGGGAGAAGCAGGCTCCATGCACCGGGAGCCCGATGTGGGATTCGATCCCGGGTCTCCAGGATCGCGCCCCAGGTCAAAGGCAGGCGCCAAACCGCTGCGCCACCCAGGGATCCCTCTAAACAATATTTTTATGAAGAAAAGAAAGAAAGGATACAAGACCATTTTCCCAGACCCCATCTGAATGAAACTGAGATAGGCATGAATTTTCCTCTAACTTGAAAATAACTGACTATTTACATTGGTAGAAAAACCACTCAGAAAACTGCCTTCCCCTCCACTAATGAAAATTATATTTCACTTCCCCCATATTCAACCCAGAAGTCTTTAACTGGACTGCCAGGTATATAACTATTAATAGAAAGCTGTTTGGGGAGATGGGAAGCTCCTTTGATAGGTCCTGGCTGCATAATGTTATGCTTATAACAACACAAATAGACTAGGACATAAACTGTGAGAAAAGATTCAAGTCAAATACATATGCGCATTCTGCAAAAGCAAAGAAATTTGCATGGTCAGGGTTAGGACAGAGAATAGTACTAAAAATAATGTTCCCTGTTGCCAAATCCATTCATAGCTGATAAGATAATTAAGGACTTTTTTCCATATAAATTTAGTTGCATTTATATGAAGCTTGGTGCGACTATGACACGTATCTCCAAAGCAGCTGAGAAACCTGAAATAGTTAAGGTGCTCCCTACATCTCCGTTCCCCTTGCTTATGGAGAATAGTGGAAATTACAATGTTCTGAGTTAAACAAATATTTAATTTGCTCCATGTCCAAGGCAAATCAGATTTTAGGCCAACATATGGGCTCCAGCTTAGGCCTGGAGACATAGCCTCTGGTTGGGCCCCGGGGGTGAATGATGAGTATGGTCATTGTCAGAAGTTTTTGCTGGCCCAGAAAGACTCAGCGTCATCCACCTTCACAAGGAATGGAGAGAGACCGAGTTCTGCTTCATTCTAAGACCCATCACAGGTTAGAGCTCCCTAAAGTGGACCCAGAATGGTTGATGAGTATTTAGTATTTAACTTCTCATCTGCCTGGCTGAGTTCCCTTAGGGCAGGCACGATGATTTACTGATTTGGGGTTCCCTATACTTAGCACCACACCTGGAACATGATAAGTACTCGATACAGATATGATAAATCACATACATTTTTCAGTTCCTGGTGAAGAAGCCCTTTGTTAGGGTCTTTGAGTCTTTAGGTGGCTGCAGAGATCTGGACACGTGCTGTGCTCTTGTAGCCATAAGCCACGGTCCAATTGATATGTAGTGTAAGTATAAGATATATGCTAGATTTTGAAGGCTTTGTATGAAAAATATAAGATATCAATAATTTTTATGTTGATTATACAGCAATATTATAAATAATGCTTTAGGTATATTGGTGTAATTAAAATAGATTTGTGGTACACTATCTTTAAGATGACTCTCAATCACCCATATGTGTAATTCCCTCCCAGAGAATGTAGGCTGGACTCACTAGGTTAGTTCTAACCAAAAAAATATGGCAGGAGTGATAGACTAGAACTTCTGAGATTAGATTACAAAATCAAAATGCAGCTCCGTCTTGGGTGCTCCTTCTCCCCCACATTAGCTTGCCTCCTCTCCTCTCTTTCAGAGCCCTTTCCCCAGTGAAGGACAGACTGTCATGCTGAGGATGCCATATGTGGATGCGAGGCCCCGGAGGAGAGGAGTCATGTGGAGAACGGAGGCACACCAGCCAACAGCCAGCACCAAGTGCCAGCCATGTGAGTAACACTTTTTGGAAGCGACTCTCCTGCCTCAGTCAGTGTAGACCAGCCAAGAGCTTGACTGCAAACCGAGGAGAAACCCTGAGCCAGAAATGATCCAGCTAAACCACTCATCCACAGCAACTATAAGATAATAAATGTGTGGGTCAGACAAGGTTTGAGGGTAATTTGTTACACAGCAATAAATAGCCAATACACAATTATGAATAATAATGTCAGTTTTGTTTTTTTTTTTTTACTTTTGACAATGGCTACCAGGGGGCGCCTGAGTGGCTCCATCAGTTGAGCATCTGACTTTTGATTTTGGCTCAGGTCATGATCCTCACGACCCTGAGATTGATCCCACATAAGGCTCCATGCTGGGCGTGGGGCCTGCTGAGGAGTTCTCTCCCTCTCCTTCTGCCCGCCCCCTCACCACCACCAGTGCTCACTCTCTCTCTCTCTTTCTTTTTTTTTAAAAAGCAGTGTAGCTACCATAAAGTTTTAATTTTTTTTTTATTTACGATAGTCATACAGAGAGAGAGAGAGAGAGGCAGAGACACAGGCAGAGGGAGAAGCAGGCTCCATGCACTGGGAGCCCGACGTGGGACTCGATCCCGGGTCTCCAGGATCGCGCCCTGGGCCAAAGGCAGGCACCAAACCGCTGCGCCACCCAGGGATCCTACCATAAAGTTTTAAGTGGCGTGTGTGCCTCCCATTGTGATTGTATTGGACAACACTGGTCTCTGTGGCTCAGGGTGCCACGAGCTCTCCATGCTTAATTTGGGACTCTAGGGAGTTGCACTCTAACTTATGATATAGAAAACCATGAAATATTTAGGTGTAGATCTTACAAAATGTGTTAAAATCTATAATCTTTGGCTAGACCAATTTGTGATATTTCCTTTCTAAACAACTGTGGATTGAGAATCAAGAGTCACTTCAGTTCTATTTTCGCCCCTACATCGCTGGAAACGGTACTCAGACCACTTTAATGTCCTCTCCAGCTCTAATATTTTATGATTCAACAACTGCTCACTTCAGCGTTTTCTTGCTACCAAGGAGCATTGGTGACGCTGGCGATAGCCAAGCTCAGTGCTTCTCGCGGTGTCTAACCAACATTAGCAGCTCCACTTCTCCGAAATAGTGAAGAGTGTGGCAAGTGGAGCAACAAAGGAGCGTGCTCCAGTGCGCCCCTGATGGCTCCTTCTGTCCCCTGCGCTCCTCCCCAGCCTCCCTGGAATCCTTACATCCCTGTTCTTCACCACGCCTGACTTTGACAACAACAGAAAACTGTGTTTTCATTTAGGAGTTTTGTAGCCAAGCTGGGAGTTGGGAAGAAATGAAGAACTTAGCTTTCTATTTATTTGTATTTGCAGAACCACAGAGAGCCAAGGTGATAATTAGAAAAACATTTTAGAAAACTGTATTTTTTATTGGATTTTATTTTTCCAGAACAGTGACAAGATCTTATAAATTTTCAATGGCTAAACATATCAGTTTCCATCTTTTGACCAGACGGCCACTCATCTGAGTCTCTTTTACTCCAGCTCTTTACAGATAATCATGGAATAAGAGTGTGGTACAAAATGAACACCATCTTCTGTTTTTTTTCTATATTTAATCAAGAAATTCTCTTCCTGCGCCTTTTTTTTAAAAGCTTTTATTTATTTATTTGAGAGAGACAGAGCATAAGCAATAGGAGTGGGAGAGGGAGAAGCAGGCTCCTCCCTGAGCTGGGAGTCTGATGTGAGGCTGGATCCCAGGACCCCTGGGATCGTGACCTGAGCTCAAGGCAGATGCTTAACCAACTGAGCCACCCAGGAGCCCTTCTCTTTGTGTGTCTTAAATGCATTTTATTTTGACAGCATGATTGCGGATATAATTAATACATAGCACTTCAAAGAGGGATGATTTCTCTAGTAGCATTTTGACCAAAAGTAGATGGTCTTTCAAAAGGCTCTCATTGACAGTTTCAATCACTTAAAGATAATCCTTGATGGAGGTTGTTGAAAATATTCCAGCTTTGGATTCATTGGGTGATTAAGTGAAGGACAAGGGACTGCTTCTCAGGCCATCATTCCATAAATATTAGTGGATAGTGGCTGCTCTGAAATTTTGTATAAGAAAGCTGAACAGGTTGCTAGCATTAATTAGTATTACTTTGGCAGATGACATGTATTGTTTTATTATGTTTATTTCTATTAGGTCTTTAATTTCCAATTTTTTATAACACTACTTTCATGGATTTTAGATTTTCCTTTAGAGATGAATTTTAATCCCATGAGGGAATGGTGATGTGATGTCCCTTATATTGAGACAAGTACAAATCAGAGCTTTTTATTAAGTGATTATTTCAATTCTAGTTTTTTATTTTCAGTTTTCTAAATCTACATCATTTTTTCCTAAAAACTGTTAATGTTCATCTAAGTACACAAAACAAGAAAACCAGCCATTTCAGATGATACCAAAGCTTTTCCAAGTTTTCAAAATAATGGGATTAAAATCGTGTGTGTGCTGTTCTGTTTTCCATAGGCAATAACCCAGACATTGCTTCACAGAACTAAGTAAGTTGGCTTTCAAAATATACTGAACAGATGCTTCTGATAACTTTCTGAAACAAGTAATGAACAGCACAGTATTTTAGAGTATGCATATTTAAATGAAGGTCTAAGAAGGATGGTTCTTGGTTTTTTTCATTTTTATTCTCATTTTAAAACCAGTTTTCTGTGCTTCAGCATTCAGTATTAAGCAACATCCACCCAGCTCTTGGAGAGCTTTTTTTTTTTTTCACATTTGCAGGCACAACATATTTTTTTTTCCATAAAGAAAGCTAGTACTTTACCAGTGAAATTCTATTACTTTCTTCAGGCAATGGTGATTTATATTATAAAAGTTTAGTACCTGGGATTTTATATCTTCAGCTCTTGGAAACCAATCAAACTGTTTGCAGGCCTTTGCCTCCTCTTCAGGCCTCCTCCTCCTCCTCCACCTCCTAGACCGTCTCCGTCCTTCCCCAGCCACCCATGATCTTGTTATTCTTCATTCTCGTGGCCCTCTCTCCGAGGCAGACCCTCCACCTTTGGTGATTGTGCAACATCACAGTCCCGTTCCGTTCCCGTTCCTGAACCTTAGACTAATGGGGCCTCCGGTGAATAATCATGCTCCTTCCTCCAGCTCCCTGCACCCCCACCCCACTCGGCTGGTCGGTTGGGCTGGGTTGCCTGATAGGATGCTCTCTCTTCCTCTCTTCCTTGCAAAGCCCAAAGAGGACTCACAAGGAGCTTGCCAGGTAGACCTGGCTTTAGCAACAGAAAGTGCTAGTAGAGGAAGAAGCAGTTCTTCTCGGGACTTAAATTAACGTTAAAAAGAAGGAAAAGAGTTGAGGTGTAGTTTCCAGTGTGTGCAGGACGCATCCACTTGTCTTTCTAAAGCCTCGCCTGCTGTTGCCCCAGTGTCCCCGAGGCACTCCCACATCATTTGCTATTACCAGCCATGCAAATATTTTTCTAATTCCCAGGGCAAACTCAGCCTCACAAACAGGTGCCTTTTAGTGCAATCAGGATAAAATACACATGTGGCTATTATTCTCTGGCTTTGAAAAGGTGACGAAGGGCATAAGGGACTATCAGGCCAGGCCATCCCGGGGTAATTTGCCATGAGCCTCTGTGTGGATCCAGACCCTCCCTTTGTTTGAGATCCAGCGCGTGATTCCTGCAGATGACAGACAAAGACAGACTTGCAACAACATTATTTCAGGAGGATAATAACCAGCCATCATAAATTCCTTTTTTAATAGTTTATTGCAGGTTGTAAGCTATTAACAATGACTTTATTTTTACAGCCCCAAAGAAAATAGTTCCTTGTTGCTGCTAGTCTCTAAAACCACTGTAGGACATTATAGTACCCTCAGAGAAAACCTAGCCTTTCACGAAATGAATCATAAATAGTTGAGTCAAGAGAACCACTGTTAAATAGGAAAAAAGAGGAAGGGAAGAGAAAAAGAAATATCTGTCTGAGATGCAAAGGAGGTGCTCTGGGAGCTCCTTCCATGCAAATAGAATTTTAACCCAATTCTCAGGGCCACCCTCCTAAGTCTTCCTTTCCTGGGTGAACAAAGAAGTTGAACAAAGAAATCTCTAAAACTTTAACAAGAATTATGTAGAGAAGTGAAAATGAGTTAGGAAGTCGCTCTTTCTGAGGTCTGAATGAGGAGCTCCTGGTTTCTTTCTTTGGTTTCTTTCTTTCGTTTCATTTTGTGTTCTGGTGGGGGTAGGCTACAGCACTTCATGACTAGTTCCTTGCAGTAGAGAAGAAACATTACAATTTTCATTAAAAGTCTCACGTTTTCTTAGAACTTTTACATCTTGACTTTAAGTCATGCTGCGAGAAGTGTTCACCACTGTGTGTTCCTGTAGTTTCAGAGTACACAACAGTACCTATGCCGTCAGTGGCCATCTGAACAGAAAATAATTGTGTAGACAGTTAATTAGAGGAGATAGTTTATAAGGACGTGTATATCTCTTTTTCTTTTCCTTTGAAAATATGTTGGCTTCATTTGGAAAAATATATAAGCCCTGAAGTATCTTTTTGAAAAACAATTCTTGTGAAACACACATAGAGTTAAAACCATGCAAGTCAGGTACATGTGTGACTAATCATATTTTTGATATATCTCTCTGTCTAATCATTAACTTGAAATGCCATATAAGAATTTGTAATCCACAGTAAATTATTTCATAGAAATAATTTAAGAGGGCTGCTAATGTGAAACATTCTAGTTTCCACCAGCAGTTTGCTGCCAAACGTTGTAGGAAAAAAAAAAAAGGAATCCCAGATATAAGTTGACATAAATTATAGTGAATATAAATCTCTAATGATCAAGTGGCGGTTAGAGATTATTGCATTTAGAAGATAGGGAAAAAACATATTAAACACCAGGAAGTCTTTCCAGGGCCCATTTTACGTACTAGGAAACTGGATCTTTAAAAATCCCCTCAAAGCTTTTTAACATCTTTGTTTAATGCCCGGCTCAATGTTGTACACTTCAAAATGTAACAGTTGAGTTTATTGAGCATAGAAAATAGAGGGGAAATCATATTTTAATTATCAGAGAGACGGCCTAAGCTCTATTTTTAAAATGTAAATTTTAGCTTTCAAACTAAGACCTTTCACTTTTTTCAAATGTTCTTCCCATAGTATCCTTTTTGCAGAAAAAAAATCAGAATAACTCCAAATGATAATTATTCAAGTAATACTTATGAGAGGGTTTTTTTTCCCTCTTTCAAATTCTTAGGTTTTCTGCAAAGCTGGAAACATTTGAGTGGAAATAATGTTCAGATTATAAAAAGCAGCAGCACATGAGTGAAATCAGCCAGAATTGGCCTGACAGGGGGTCAGAAACCAGAAACAGTGACATGCAGCCCTCAAATGGCAACATTATTCAGGTAGAAATCCATAATTAGCTAAATTTTTTTTTGAGTTTAAAGGATTACTATAGAGTACAGAAGGAAAATAGTAAGCCTGGTGGAGAAAATTAATTCCCTTTCCAAATCTTCATCCTTTCCATCAAGATGTGCCTCCAAAGACAATTACGTCAAAGAAGGTTAGAGGCCTAATTCTGAACACTGCCTTTTAAGCACATTCTAGAGACCTATTAGACATCATGTAAACTGTAGACAGCAGCGTTTCTACCACCCCAATACTAAACATCTGTGCACCAGCTTCTTGAGAGCAGAAATGGAGACATATGCATTTAACATACTCCAAGAGCAGAGTCACAAGGGAAAATCTACCTTTCACCATATATGGCCATTGTGCAACTCTATCCAAGAACTCGATGCAGATATTTATGTAATATCTTCACTCCTTCTCCCCACAGGTTGGCAGAGGTTTAAGGAAATTCTTTGGGGAGGCCCCTGCAAAGTCACTCTTCTAAAATATGAATGGTGTTGATGGAAAAAGCTGAAGTGCTTTTTTGAGCATGAATCGGACTATCGCCATGTGGGTATGTCAGAGAGTTTCTTATTAATCTTTCTAAAAACATCTATGGATGTAAAATTCATCGTCATTATGCATATGAAATATTTTATTCGTGCTGGAGTTGTTTTACTTGTTTTTTTTGTTTCTGGCAAGGTGTGATCTTGACCCATTCCTTTGGGGAATATCTTAGTATGCGTTCAGATTCAGTAACAGAAAAGAAGAGCCAAGGGATAAAGTGAATACTGGGTGATATTTTATAAGTAAATTAAGTGACTTTGGGAAATTGTTGCCTATGGCTAGATTAACACCTCCCTGCTTATTAAAGAGGAGAAATACAACTAAAGGGCAGAGTTCCAATAGTGGTACACCAAAGGAGACAAGAGTGTTAGAATGTCACAATTTTTTCATGAGTATAGTTTGCATAATTAAATCAGTGTAAAATGTGAATGCTTGAGTACAGTGCATTTAATGAACATACAGCAGGCGTGTTCATGCAGTCACATTGGAAACTAGGATGTTTTAGTACAGATCTTTAAAGGTCCATCACAGAGACGTCAGAAAGGCTGGATTCTAATTCTGCTCTGCTCTTTAGGAGCTTTCTGACTGTGGCTAAGTCCCTCATCATAAAGAAATGGAGATAATTATACCTGCCCTTACCTCACAGTGATGAAGATCAAATAATAGAACAAATACAAGATTGCTTTGAAAACTGTCAAACACTTGGAAGCACAACATACTATTATGCCATATTCTCCACTATCCTGCAATAATAGGATCCATTTGCATGTCAGTGCTAATGTAGGTCTCCCACTGGGAGAAGAAAAACCAAGAGAATGCCATTGCCTGTACTCCTGCCCTCCGGAAGGAGCCCTCTGAGCATGGGGGAAGGGCCATGCTCCCTCTGTGAGCATCATCCCCTGCTCCGGAGGGACATTCTGTGTCCAGGGTGTTCTCATGCTCACAGAGAGGGCATGGCTCTGCAAATCCTCCTCCACTTGTCCATCTCCCACAAATGTTAATAACAAAAATCCTCTCAAACTTCCCACATCAGAATATATGTTCGGATGATAGAGACGTTTCAAAAGGCCAACACTGCCTGGCCTATTCTCTCTTCATGCAACAATAGTACACTTACTGCTTCTCTACTCTGCTCACCCTTCCTGAAAAATATATTTAAAATGTGTTCAGTAAATTGTTACCTAGTAGTGATTTTAGCCTCGGGGTCCTGGGGGCAGGGGGGAAAGTCCATAAAAATGTTAATTATCTGGAGCATAGAGCTTAACATTCTGGATTCCAAGATGGTATTTAAGCCTATTTAGATTTTCTCCAAATTCTTTAAGGCTAATGCAACATTCTGAATGTATCTAGTAATCTCTAATTATTTGTGGAAATGGTAGATGTGAGAAGACCAGATTAAATCCACAGATAATCCCAAAATCTCATTTTAGCCAACAGCGTGGCTGTTTTCCCACCAAGCCCAGCACTAGAGGGAACATTAAGAAGAGCTGAGTGGAGTTCCAAGCTCCCCGTTCTTCTGCCCACCCTCCGAGGGAGATGCTAATGACTCAGCCAAAAGAAAGGAAGAGTAGCCAGGAGAAAGGAAACTGAAAAACCATGAGCTTGGGCCACTGCCAAGCTAGAAAAGCAGACACTGAGCAACTGGAAGGCACTGGAGACCTAGCATGAAGGAGCAGCCCGCAGACCCAGGCCTTGGGAGCTGGGCTGCGGTTTCCAGAAGGACTAGGGCCGTCCTATTTGGTGCTGCCACACTCAGATCACGCTCTCTGCCCAGTGTGACCAGCGTGTGTGTTCACCCAAAGTGGACAAAGACCAAGCTTTAATCAGGAGCCTGGTTTCCTGGCTCATAGTAGGAAAGACCCGGCAGCAGACTAACCCAAGTGCTCTCTCCTCACTTGAACACAATTTGCTAACAGGATGAGGAAAGGAAGAGGAAGACCAAGACTCTGTTTTTAGGAGCACTTTGTTAGTCCCCCTGGCTAACATCTCATTGGTTTCCCCCTCTTGGTGCTTTCTGGTTTTTCTAACGGTTTATTAAGGTCATAAGAGCAATGGCTCACAATCCTTTTGAACCTGGGTTTAGATTGTTTTTAAAGATTTTATGTATTTATTTGAGAGAGCATGAGCAAGTGGGGGGGGGGGGAGGGAGATAAGCAGACTCCCCACTGAATGCAGAGCCTGAGGAGGGGCTCCATCCCAGGACCCTGAGAGCACGGCCTGAGCCAAGGTCAGCCCCTCAGCGGACTGAGCCACCCAGGTGCCCCTACCACCCCCCATAGTTTTAATGAATATAAAAATAGTATATGGTCTGCAAAGATTATTTGAAATCTCAAATATCATCAGTGAAACAAATTAGCACGAGTCACTGTAGAATAGTTTTTTTTTAACAGATGAAATATCTTATGAAGCAATTTAATGTCTATGATGTATATAAAAAAAACAACCCACCAGAGAAGTGCAGTTTGACTTTTCACAGCCTCATCCTCGTCCCCCTTTCCTGGGCCATTTCCATTTGTGTCGGGCTCTGTAGGCTAGAAGAACTTTTGGGGAGGTTTGGTTCAGATGCGTCCGGAATTAAATTTGGAAGCGGGAAGAAGAGAAGGGGAGATGATTTGATGAAAGGAAGAGAGCAGTTTACTGATGCGTCCTGGGGTGGAATGATGGGGATATGTGGAAGTCGCGCTGGGACATAGAAGAGCTGGCGTGGAGGAGCTACGGTTGGAGAACACAGAACAAGCACTGGTTCGGTAGAGATGATGTGAAAAGCTGGCTCCCGCATTTAAACCCTGAGCCGCAGGGCTCAGGACTAGGCTCCAGCGCCTGCAGGGCCGCATCTGCAGTCCGAGCTGGGCCAGGCGAGGCGTGAGGCGTTGGGCCTGGGAAAGGGCGCGGGGCTGATGCCCTTGGGGGCCCCGCCCCCCTGCCCGCCTGCGCTCCGGGCTCCCCGCACCCTCCCCCAGACCCTCCCCCAGACCCTCCCCCGACGCCCCCGCGCCCCGCTGGCTCCTCGCAAGCCACCGCTAGGCCTCCTTTCCTGCCCCCCGTGGCCGTCGGGGGGGGAGCAGCGACACCCCCACCCCCACCCGGGGTCGGGGCTCCCCCTGGACCCCGGGCACCCGGGTCGCAGGGATCCGCTGCGCTCAAGGAAGGAACAGAGGGTTCCCGCGGCCTGAGCCACCCCTGGGACCTTGGAGATGATCCAGGCCGCTCCGCTCCGCCCCCCGCCCGGCTAGGAGTGCTGAGGACCGCGGGGACAGCCGGTCACCGGCCAGGAGGCCGCCCCGGGACAGGGACAGTAACGGGGAGCCGCGGAGGGCGGGGCAGTGGGTGTGCAGAGTGGAGGGGGGTGCGGTGTGGACGGGGGTGTGCAGTGTGAACCGGGGTGTGTGTGTGTGCAGTGTGGACATGGGGTGTGCAGTGTGGACCGGGGGTGTGCAGGGTGGAGGTGGGATGTGCAGTGTGGAGGTGGGGTGTGCAGTGTGGACGGGGGTGTGCAGGGTGGAGGTGGGATGTGCAGTGTGGAGGTGGGGTGTGCAGTGTGGACAGGGGGTGTGTAGTGTGGACCTGGGGGTGCAGTGTGGACGGGGGGTGTGCAGTGTGGACAGGGGGTGCAGTGTGGACAGGAGGTGCAGTGTGGACATGGGGGTGTGCAGTGTGGAGGGAGTGTGTGTGCAGTGTGGACATGGGGTGTGCAGTGTGGACGTGGGGGTGCGCAGTGTGGACAGGGGGTGCAGTGTGGACAGGGAGTGCAGTTGGACAGAGGGTGCAGTGTGGACGGGGGGGTGTGCAGTGTGGACAGGGAGTGCAGTGTGGACTGGGGGTGCAGTGTGGATGGGGGTGTGCAGTATGGACAGGGGGTGCAGTGTGGACGGGGGGGTGTGCAGTGTGGACGTGGGGGTGTGCAGTGTGGAGGGGGGGCGCCTGCGGGTACCTTGCAGCCCCCGCCTTCGCAGTCCTTCCTCCCCAGCCGCGCTGCTGTGTCCCATCCAAGGTTTCTCCAGGGGACAGTAATGCTCCTAAGAACGCTGAACTTCATGCCCGGGCTTCCCTTACCACCCGGTCCTCGGCCGAGGAATAAGACCTGAGTAACAAAGCTTAGCCGGAAGCCTGCTTTTCCTTCGTACAGCCCAGCTCCGTGCTGGTTCAGCGTCCTGTGTCAGGTGAAATTATTCATGAGGCTCCGAGCCGAGTTGGTAAGTCTTACCCCTTCCTCCTAGAAATTCCAAGTGGATTTAAATCACTCCCTGGTTGCTGCAGAGGGTCTGTGTTTTATGGGACTTGTCTACTGAGCTTTGAAGTATTTGCTCACCAAATCTGCTTCTCAGCTTCCAGCTCCTGGATAAATTACCCGCCCTTCTCTCTGCTGCCACTCCCCCTGCCCCCCTTGAGTGGGAACAGTGGAGAAGTTCCCCAGACGATCGCTTGGAATGAGAGCTCCGGGACATGGAGTCCGTTGCCAGGTCTGGGACACCCATGTGCTGCATGCTTGAAAGAGAGATTTCAGATGCCTAATGGATCGTGCAGGGAATTGGGGCCCTTGGACCTTATGCTGTGCACAGATTTATCCCTTTCTCACAGGATCGCTTAACTAGTGTCACCATTTAGTATCAAGCCTGGTCTGTCGCCTTGTCAGGAAAATGGCCATTAGCACACTCATACTTTACTCATACGTTAGAGAACACATTAAAATCCTCGTGTTGAAAACATCTTGGGGCTTCTGTGAGGATTGCCACTTGCCAGAGGTTAGTGTTAATTGATGTCAGGCAGGTCTGTTGCAAAGACTGTAGACTTTTATTTATTTTTTGTTTGGTTAGGGCTAGAGAGGGTAAAGAGAAAACGGGCAGCTAAGGGCCTTTGGGGAGCCAGGAGGCATTTTGCATCATCTGCCAAGCTACTTAAAAAAGCGTGGTCACCCGGCCTTCTGGATGCTCCAGACGGGACGTGGCGAAGGTGTGCTTTCAGGGGTCTGCCCTTATGCTCCCCGTGCCTAACAGGCCACTAAAATCACCATTCTTCTCATTTGCACAATGTGCTCAAGAGATAATTAAAGACTTCCCAGGAGACTCAGGAGCTGCCACCACTGGAGTTGAGATAGGTCACATTCCTACGATTCACCTCACCAGGGGCCTCAGCTGCACAGGGAGTCCTTGATTCTCCAGCTGGGCCTTCCCAGGAAAAGGACAAGGACTCTGTGACCCTCTTCTTATTTAGAATTTTACTAAAACAACATCATCGACAACAACAAAAAAGAAAAACAAACAAGAAATCAAAATACACAAAAGCATAGACATCTGGCAGGTTTACAAAGCGCAGATTTCTTACCCTAAATTAATTAAAGCCTGTCAGACTTGGCTGATGCTGGCTGGCTCTGGCTGGGCTCACGGCTTCGGATTCCTTGTTGCCCACATCACTGCTGATTCATCCGAGGAGGGAGTTCCTGCCACTCTGCTCCCTGGTCCTCTTCAGGGGCCTCCAGCTTGGCTGGACTCCCACTTCGGAGCATGTCCCAGTGCAGAGTCGAGGTCCCTCCCTGCGCCTTTTGGCAGCCCTGGGATTTTCCAGAGTGGCAGGCGGGAAGTTGGGGCCCTCACCTGTCACTCTCCTCTCCCAGGCAGCCAGCCCAGGCAGCAGGCCCCGCCGCACCCATCCAGACCTGCCTACTTGGTACCCACCCCTCCCCTCCCCACCTCTTCCCAGCCAGCCAGCACCGCTGAAAACCACCTGTTTTGTGTTTTGAAAGCCTGCCTGGAAGCACCCCCATCCTCCACCCTCTCAGACCTCCCACTGAGTTCCAGTTTCCTGTGCAAACTCCAGATTTAAGTCCTCGAGTCAGTTGAAGAACAGAAGAGCCCGCTGCCTATTCAGTCCTCTCCTTCCTGGGGCAGAAATACAAAAAACGCCCCGGGGGGGGGGTGGTTGCCAGTGGTCCACTGTCAGGGCAAGAGCCGTCTTGTAAAGTCCTAAGTCTGGCAGCCCCTGGGTGGGGGCGCGGGGGGATGTCCTCAGACTTGTCGAGGTCATCTCTGCAGGGCCCCCACGTCACTGATTAGTCCCCTCAAATGTTCTAGAAACAATTTCACGGGCAAAAACCATGCCGGTGCCGTGCCCTGTGCTATGAAATGTCGACCAGGGGTAAACAGATGCACAGACACACACGGAGGAAACTTGAAGTTCCTGACTGGCAGTTTCCGAAAGTTCTGGTGATGCTAATTTGTTCAATGATGTTTTTAGCTTTCTGCCAGCATTTGCTACCAGCTAAGTGGGAGCAGGTGCCACGGCCTGGAGGAAAACTTTTGGAAGATAAAAAGCTTAGAAGTGACAAAGCTGTCCCCGCGTGGTAGACAGAATGGTGGCCCTCCAGGAGTTACCTCCTCATCCACAGAACCCGTGAAGGTGTCGCCTTACCCGGCAAAAGGGACTTTGCAGATGGGATTACACTGATGGTCCTGAGATGGGAATGGGAAGATGGCCCGGGGCGGGGCGGGGGGAGGCAGTGGGATCACAAGTGTCTTTATAAGTGAAAGGAGGAGGCGGCAGCAGCAGAGTTGGAGAGATGCTGGACTACTGGCTTCGAAGATGGAGAAAGAGGCCAAAAGAATGCAGGAAGCCTCTAGAAGATGGAGAAGGGAAGGGAATGGATCCTCCTCCAGAGCCTCCAGAAGAAATGCAACCCAGCCACATGTTGATTTTAGCCCAGCGAGCCCCAGTTCAGACTTCTGACTTCTAGAACTGTGGGATAATAAATTTGCATGATTTTAAGTCGCGAAGTTTGTGGTAATTTGTTACAATGACAACAGGAAATCGGTATTCTCCCTTAACTGTTTATGGGACTTGGATTTGAGGGAGCGCTTGTGTACAATGTGAAGAATTAAAACACAACAACACGCCGTTCACTTGTTTTATTTATTTATTTATTTATTTATTTATTTATTTATTTATTTATTTATTTTTATTGGAGTTCGATTTGCCAACACATAGCATCACACCCAGTGCTCATCCTGCCAAGTGCCCCCCTCAGTGCCCGTCACCCAGTCGCCCCCACCCCCTGCCCACTTCCCCTTCCCCCACCCCTAGTTCATTTCCCAAAGTTAGGTGTCTCTCATGTTCTGTCTCCCTCACTGATATTTTCACTCATTTTCTCTCCTTTCCCTTTATTTCCTTTCACTAATTTTTATATTCCCCAAATGAATGAGACCATACAATGTCCTTCTCTGATTGACTTATTCCACTCGTTTCTTGAGCTGCCGGCCGTCACTCCCTCGCCGCCGACACTAGGTCGGGTCGGTGCTTGGCCACTGATGCACCAGCGAGAACTTTCTGCAGTGGGTGCCATGGGCGCTCAGCCACGCTGAGGCTCAGGCCGGCCCAGGGCCGTCCCTGCGGGCCCCGCGCTGCCCTGCTGCCGGGACAGAAAGGGACAGAAGTCCTGGCTGGTGCCTCCCGCCGTTCGGTGCCCGTCGTCGGGAGGAGCTCGCAAGCACTGCCCTGGGTCCCGGGGCCGCCGTCCCAGGAGCCCCGTCGGTGGGCAGGCGCTGCCGGTGCAGGCAGTGAGCAAGCTGCCGCCTGGGAAGCGCCCTTGGGCTGCAGACAAGGTGGGGGCTGCGCCGGGGGCGCCGCTGGGCGGGATGCCCGCGTATTCAGAAGTCCCAGGGTGTGGAGGTTGGGGCCGCTCTGTCCCCACGCCACCTGCCAGGTTGCCCCGCACGAGCTCGAGGGCAAGCAGGGCCCAGGCAGGGCCGCGGCCACTGGGCACCTTGCCTGCTCGGTGTCGTGGTCCCGACTGCCTCCGCGTTGCCTCGGGGGCTGGAGAACCCTCTGGATGCCATGTGTTCCAGCGAGAGAGCAGCCGTGCTGGCGACGGAGGCCTCGCCCGCCCCTGGCTTCTCCACCTCGGGGGCAGGGGCCAAGCCGGGGGCCCGGAGTCCCGCCCGGGAGCAGCCCAGAAAAAAACTTGCTCTGAGTGGTTCAGTGAGCTCGGAGCTAGAAATCGTACATTTATTTTGCTCTATGACAGTATAATTAGCTTTTCCTCTTGTGAGGAATGAAAGGGCAGCGTGCTTTCTGACAGCTGTGGGAGCTGCCTTCCTGCCTGGATAAGTCTAGTATCCCCCGATATTGCCACACCTGTTTAAACAAGGAACAAACTAGGTATTTATTTGAAGTTCAAGAGGCCATATGAGCCACGGCCTAAATATAGGCCTGGATATAATTATAAAGATACTTAATTCTTTGTTCTGAAAGACTTTTGCAGCCCGCTGTTCTCGCAGAGGCTCTGGCCGTTTCCTTAAACGTGTGTACTTCTCAGAACGAGGAAAGGCCGGGGTGGGGAGGCCTCGTGGGGGGCAGGGTGCGTGTCCTAGGAGCGGGGAGAGACGACTCCCCGATCTTGTTGACCATCGGACTCTCCGGTTAGACCTGGACACAGATGCGGATCTCTGGGTGCTCCCCGGGAGAGTCTCCCCTCGGGCTTGGGACGGAGCCTGGATCTTAAAGCTCCCCGGCTGGGGTTTGGGAGCCCCGATCCTGCGGTCCCGGCGTGCTTGAATTGAAGGTCTGTGCAGGGCAGAGTGGGAGCACGCGTGTCTGGATCCCCCTGGAGAAGGCTCGGGGCCCACCGCGTTTCCTGCTTTGTCCTGGAGGGGGAGCTGCTGCCGTTCTGAGGGAAGTCAGCCCAGTCCCCGCAGGCCCAGGGCAGAGGGCACTGGGTGTGGGAGGAACTGGAGCCTGGGACACTGGCCAAGAAGCAAGTGCCGAGAGGCAGATGCAAAGAGTGGAGCCTGGACGTGGGCCAGGGAGGGGCAGATTCCAGCGGGGCGGATCATGTCCCCTTGGGGCCTGGGGGAGAGGGAGGAGGAGCTCTGGGTTTGCAAGGGGTGGCTCTGCAGACAGACCTGGAACTCGGGATCTGAAGTGTGACAGTGACCTGTGGCTCTAGGCGGGGAGGCTCACTGGCTGGGTGACCTCCAGTATGCCTCCTCCCCACCAGTGTCCCCATAGGGGCTCCCCTGCTGGCCTGGCCCATGCCCCTGAGCAGTGCCCACATGCCCAGGACAGGGAGCTCCCTGCTGCTGCGCCCAGAGCATGAGGCCAGAAGGTGACATTTGTGAGACAAGGGATTTCAGCACCTCCAGGGCAAAATGCCTTGCAGATATTTGCAGAACGTCTTAGTGACAATTGAACATATGCAAATGAGTGATGAAAAACAAAGCCAAGAGTGAATCTGCACAATTAGGCAGAGGCAGAGGTAGAGGGGCAGACGGAGGTGGACTTTTACTTTTTGGCGATAGCGGGAAGGAACAGTGACACAAGCTTGTGAGAAAGCATTAGACGCGTGAGCCAGACCCATTTCCCACGATGGCTCGGCTCTGCCATGTGAGTTTCAGAAGTGCACGGTGCCACTGTCTGGGACGGTGAAATGGCGTCTCAGGCAAGTAGTTTGCTGCTTCTGAGTGCAGTGCGCTTACTGAAGTCACCCAGAAATCATTACAAGATCTTTTCTGACCCATTTTTTAAAATGATTGAAAACATGTGGGGAATCTGATTTCCCATGTTTAGACAAAGCTCCATGTGACCCCTTTTAAAGAATAATGGCAACATAAAGACACACTTCACTCCATTCTCATTTAAGAGGACTCCTTGCAGGGACATGTGACTAGTTTTAGCCCCTAAACTGTGAAATGAAAAATAAAAATAAAAATAAAATAAAATAAATAAAAACTGTGAAATGTCTTCTCTCACCAGATCCCGAATCTGCCAGAGCCACGACCTTGGGCCTGTTGGCTTTCACTGTAAGAAACAAATGTCTGCTGTTTGTAAGCCACCAAGTTTAAGGGAATTTTGTTATAGCAGCCAACATGGACTCAGACCACGGATGTTTGCATTCTTTCTAGTTTCCACTCTTGCTTCCAAGGCTGTGGTCGATACCCCTTCAGTATCTCTTCGTGCTCGTGCGTGAGAGTTTCTGCAGGGGACCTAGCAAGAAGTCGAATTTTTGGCTCACAGAGGATAGCGATCGTCGGTACGGCTTGATATTGCCAAGCGATTCTCAAAGAGGCCGGACAAGGTCATACTGAGGGCAGCAATTTTTGGAGCTTACGTTTTATGCTCATATCTTTGCCCTGGGGCCTCATGTAGACAATGTCATGCATTCACCTTTAGAAATCTTCTAGACTAACTCCTCTGATCCTAGATAGCTGTGTTGTGACACTTGAAAGTCTTCCCCCCCCCAAAAAAAAAGACATATTCATTGCAAAAAATTAAGACAATTCATACACGCGTGAAGAACAAGGTAATAATCACTTGCTGTCCCAACACCCAAAGAAAACCACTATTAACATTTTGATGAAATCCTTCCAAACATTTCTGGTGCAAATGGATATGTGTGCAGTGTTACATGAATGGAATCAGGCAGGCTGGTTTGTCCCCTGCCTTTTCACTCAACAGGTTGCTTTGGACACCTTGAGATAGTTTTCCAAATCTACAGAACTCCTTGATTTCCTCTGGCTTGGGGTTGCTTTGAGGTTAGAAGACGGGAGGAGAGAGAGCTAACAGTGGAGAGGGGCTTGGTCCATGCTCCATCCGATCTCCTCATCCCCACCGTCCCGGGAGGCAGGCGCCACCACCCATCCTACCAATGGGGAAATTAAGGTCAGAGCAACAGAAGCAAGGGACTCAGAATTCAGTAAGCTCTCCCCCTCATCCCGCTGCATCTACTCCCCCACTCACCCCTCCTTACCTCCCATCGGGCGCCCTCAGTCCTCTATGGATGCAAAGGGTGAAGGGACGTGGAGACTCAGAAGCTAGGAGGCTCACATCTCATCACAACTTTTCTGAAGCCAACAGGGTGAGAATATAAAACACTTGCCTCACGGAGGTAAGTGTCTGCTTCCCCTCTTCCCACCTCGGGCAAGGCGGCAGCAGTGTATTCCTGAAGACCCTCTGAGGGGCCTTAATCTGGAAACATCTCAGAGGAGAGGGTCAAGGGCCATGCCTCGACCAGGTGGAAGCAGCTAGACCCTGAGAAGGGGCTCTATGCAATCCCAGACTGGCAGGGGTAGGAGGGCCAGGGAAGGGGAGGCAGAGCGTGGGTAGCAGGTGGTCGCCCGTCTGTAGTAGGTGCCTCTCTGAGCCACCAGGAGTGCCCAGAAGACAGATGGTGAGGATCTGGGTCAGCGTGGCTTCACTTAACCAAAGGAGCAGTGGCAAAGAGGAAAGCCGTCCGGGCCCGAGGACACGGCCTCCCTTCCCATCCTGCCATTGGGAAGCACCACACAAGTCCAGGTTTCTCGTAGGCTCCCAGGCTTGGGGGAGGAAACACCCAAATTTTATGGATGCAAAGTTTTATTTTGGAGAAATGAAGGAATGTGCCATTCCTTGGATTTGATGTTGCGGCCTAAAACGCAGGGCTGCTGACATGGGTGTGTGACATGTGCTGTGCCCCAGGGCCTCATGCTCCACCGGGGCTCCTACTAGGAGGAGCCCGGCCTGTGGTCTGCTGCGCTGCCATCACCATCTTGAATGTCTCCGTAATTGTTGGGTAAGGAGCCGCACGTTCTCATTCTGCTCTCGTGCAGATTACGTAGCTGGCC
Organism: Nyctereutes procyonoides; assembly: GCF_905146905.1. NCBI lineage: Eukaryota > Metazoa > Chordata > Mammalia > Carnivora > Canidae > Nyctereutes > Nyctereutes procyonoides. The sequence continues at coordinate 29,472,282 of NW_026575052.1, forward strand.
CGTGAAAATGCTTGCCGGCTGCATCCCCCTGCCTTCCTGCATCCCTGCATCCCTGCCTCACTGCCTCCCTGCATCCCTGCCTCCCTGCCTCCCTGCCTCCCTGCCTCCCTGCATCCCTGCCTCCCTGCCTCCCTGCCTCCCTGCATCCCTGCATCTCTGCATCCCTGCATCTCTGCATCCCTGCATCCCTGCCTCCTGTGTGGCAGCTGTTCCCGAAGCCTTGGGGCTCTAGGAGCAGCCCTCCCTGAAGGCCGGGCGCCCAGGGGGAGTGCGAGCCGCTGTCGCCCATCGCCTGCAGGCCCCACGCCGCCCCTGCTGCTCCGTTTCTGTACCTGGGCTCCTCCAGCGGGGCATTGGTTACATACATCTGTCCCGTGAAAATGGGCCGAAATGTCCACCTAACACGTATGGTTATGACATGACATGAGACCCTTGGCAGTACGTAGACAGGTGGCCAAGGTGAGAGCGGAGCAGCGGGGCTGGTGGCCGTGGGCAGCTTCGGTGGGCTCCGGTGGAGAAGGCTCATGAGTGCCTGGGAGCCCCGACCAGTCCCACGTGCCCCGGGGGGCCCAGGCTGCTCCCCCGAGCGGACTTTCCTCCCCGCGGGCTCCCCTCTTGGTGTCTGGCCTGGAATGTGCACAGGTCTGCAGGAGCCATACGTCAGGCTGGAGTCTGTATGTCTGGAACTGGATCATCTGCTTCCGAGGCCGTTGGATCATAATGTTTATAATGCTTCTCAGTTTGTTCCCAGGTTCTTGGAGCTTAAATGACTGCTTTATGGAGAAAAGACACTTATTTCCAAGGTTCCAAGATTCACCTTGTGCTGGCCGGAAGCTCACCCTGCAAGTAGCTGGGTGTCGTGGTGCTGGACAGAGATGTCCCCCAGATGAGGGCCTGGTGTGACGGGGGTGGCCAGGGCCCGGGAGACCAGGGTGCAGCGCCCCTGAGTCACAGACCCCTCCGTGCGCCCACGGCGGCCCACGTTCTCTGTAGGCGGCATGGGACAGCTGCCTCGTTTCTTACCAGTGGCCTTAATCACCCTCCTCCCCTCCGCTCTCCCGGCCCCGGTGTATCTGGCACAGGCCAAGTGCTCAGGGGACGGGAGGTCTCCACGCTTGAGTTCATTACATACTCGGGGCTTCTGGGCGTTGCTCTACACCTCTCCCATGGGCGACTCTGTTCAACTCTCAGCTGTCCAGTGGAGTTTTGAGGGTTTCTTTCAAATGACAAGAAAAAATCACCGAGAGGCCAGAGACACTGACGCAGGCTGGCAAGTGCTGAAGCCCAAATTCAAAGCCCAGCTGGGACAGCCAGTTGGTCCCACGCTCGCTTATCTACCCCGCAGGTTGGTAGAAAGGGGAGGCTAATTACAGCAAGGACCCCAGAGCGCAGGTGCAGGCTGACACCCAGGCGTGAGAGAGGCCAGGAGGCAGCAGCCTCGTGGGGAGATGGCGATGCCAAGCCGCAGGGGGAGCCGGGCACCCTGAACCTCCCAGGCAGTGACCAGGGCTGGGCACCACAGGAGGTGCCAGAAACAGGTGCGCAACGAGTGGACAGAGACCACCTGGGCTCGGCCGGACTTGGGGTGCAGCTCCCCAAAGGCATGGGGCAGCCTCTACCCAGTCCAGCAGAGACTTGAGGGGATCCCAGCGGAGGGCTTGCTCTGTCTTGTGCCCTAACGATGGAGTAAGAGGCAGGTGCAAAGGGCCTGCTCTGGGTGCTTGGGACAGCCGTCCGAGCCAGGCAGACAGGCAGCCACATCCAGTGCAAGCACGGCAGCATTTGGGCGAGGCTCTGGAGATGCCACGGAGGGGGATCAGAAGCACAATGTTGGCGATGGCACGTGTTGATTCTAGTCCGGCTCCGCTGCGAGCTGACGTCCCCTGCGGCCGGTAAGGAGGGGAACGCAGCAGACAAGTTAGTGCAGGGAGCAGCCCGCATGGCGAGGACAGGACACACAGGATGCACATGTGGGGCATTCAAGGGAGCCCTCGAACCTGCAGGAAGAGGCGTGCTGCGGCCGCAGCGTTTCCAGGAGCAGAAGCTGGATGTCAGTGTCCCCTGAGTACATCCAGACCCTGCTCTGGGCTGCGGTGGCCAGGAATGCAAGTTACACTGACACGTAGGCAGCCGGGGCCGGGCTGGCAGCGTCCCTGAGCATTGCTGCCACCATGGTCTGGGTGGTCTAGGGGGGCTTTTTGGAGGACGGGAACCTTGAGCTAATCCTTCAAGAATGGGGGGGGATTAAAAACATATGCAGACAAGGGGCGATGGTGAGAGATGGAGAGATCTGAACTTCTAAAGGTATTTTAAAATAGGGATAGGGCAGCCTGGGGGGCTCAGCGGTTTAGTGCTGCCTTCAGCCCAGGGTGTGACCCCGGAGTCCCGGGATCGAGTCCCACATTGGGCTCCCTGCATGGAGCCTGCTTCTCCCTCTGCCTGTGTCTCTGCCTCTCTCTCTCTCTCTCTCTCTCTCTCTCTCTGCCTCTCATGAATAAATAAGTAAAATCTTTTTAAAAATGTTTTAAAATAAACAAATAAATAAAATAAAATAAAATAAAATAGGGATAGTCGCAAATAGTGTAGATACTATGATTCCTTTTTTTCTTAAAAACATGTACAAATAGGGGCACCCGGGTGGACTGGTCAGTTAAGAATACAGCTCAGTTTCAGTTCAGGTCATGACCTCAGGGCCCTGGGATCAAGCCCCACATTGGACTCCGTTGCTCAGTGGGGAGTCAGCCTCTCTCCTTCTGGCCCTTCCCCTGCTCACGCATATACGCATGCTCTCTCTCTCTTTCTCTCTCTCTCAAGTAAATTAATATTTTTTAAAAGTATGACTGTATATACATATGCATATAAATGCTCAAATATTAATGACATATGGAACAATATTTATTAAAATATTAGCTATGTTGTCATCATTGGGTGGTTTTTACTTCTTTTTGCTTATCTGTATTTTCCAGTTGTTTCCCAATAAGCACATATTACTCATGTGAGGTAGGGAATATGGGCCGCCCTAAGTCCTGTCCATATGTAAATGCTTCATGTCAGAAGCTGCTATCTGGTGTAAGTTGGAATTCTTCCAAGGTGTTACTGGAATAGCAGATTTCCCCAGTTCCTGGGGCTCGTAACCTGATGCCTTCTGAGCGTGCCCTCTGTAGGTTTGAGTCTGTCTCCACAGGGTGCCAGCTGGTGAAATGGAATCACAATAGTACCTCCCTCCTAGGTTCCTCCTGAACTTGATAAATGTTATTATTGGCTTCTCTCCCCCGCCCCTCCACACACACCAGAATCTTAGGTGGGTAGCCCTCTCAAGCTTGGACGTGAAGGTGGTGTAGACCCACTAGGGCCTCTCACGACGTCACGTGCTTGTGAATGACCAGGAGATCTTGTTTGTTTGTTTGTTTATTTGTTTATTTAGATCTTGTTTAAATGGGAATTCTGACTCAGGAGGCCTGGGCCTGAGATTCTCCATTTCCATCACCTCTAGGTGATGTCACGCTGCTGAGACAAGAAGGGAGGGATGCGTTAACGTCTTTTTAAAAAGTCCAGGAACAAAATGCCCTCAAAAGTATCCAGATATTACCTATCACATGGATTCTCTGCTCCCTTGGGCAGCTCTGTCATTCTAGCAGTAAACGTACACGCTTGCTCCCGTGCATGAGGCCCCGTGCTGAGTTCCGGGAAATCACGCTCTCTGTTACACGGCAGGGCCCCTACCCTTAAGGAGCTTGCATTTGTCAGCGTAAAAATGTAGGCAGCTGTGAAGAGAACGTACCCCGGGTGCTACGTGAGGGCTCCAGGCAGTGAATGAGAGCAAGATCCCAGGGTCTATTTTAAATTCTGTAGAGAACTCACGTCCACATGCTTACTTTGAAACGTTGAGGATTAACACATGCTCCAGATGCAGGATCGCATGAAAAAGTCTTAACAGCTAATGGGAGTCATGTCTCTCTATATAAATATATGCTCCCATAGGATATGTGAGGTTGTGGGGTATTGTTTTCATAGTCACAAGTCCTCCCCACTCCTTGTTGAATGGAAGCACCAGAGGCTGAGATATGGAAGTCATCTGGAACATGAATGCATAGGCTTGCGGCCATACCGCACCATTGTATCCATTGTTCGAGGAACATGTTTGTCTCATTTGGCTGTATTCTGTGTTCAGCTCCTGCTGTATTCCATTTGAAGATTATTATTTACTATGGAAACGGTGATGTCACGTTGGTGTAGGTGGGGCTCAGGCCATGAGTCAACACAAAATAGTTCATCACACAATGGTAAGGAGAGGTGATTTAATGGGGCGCGTTGAGATGGGTTGATCCACTGTTGGACGATGTTCTTGAGCGACGATTGCCCTAGGAAGTGACAGCCCTCTTTTAACATAAGGACTTTCCATCAGGTGGGGACACTTTGGAATGGGAGCTCCTGGAAAATGGGGCTCTCCGGGAGTCCCTGGGGTTGAGCAGGACTGAGGTTGGCAGCAAGTGCCATGGGGAGCCAGGGGGCCACAGGCCCAGCTCATGGGGATGGGATGCCACCAAGCCCGCCCAATGGTATCAGCTGTTGTTAGCAGGTGCGAGTGATGTTCCGGACATTACATCCTCCGACTCTCTCAATAAGCTGTCTCTGTGAGCTGTGTGGTAGTGTCGCTTCCATGTCACAAGTGTGGAAACTGAGGCTTACGGAAGGTAAGAACTTGCCAAAGGTCATAATGGAATGATGGAGCAAAAGGAACCCGTTCTGACTCCAGAACCTACCTTATTAGACACCGTCCTATGTCCTTAAAGAAAAAGATGAAATCTCAGAGTTTCCTGTATTCTACTAAAAGTGTTCTGTTATCACTGGATCCGTGAAACACACACCGTGGTCTGTCGACAGAGCACCCATCAGATGGGGGGGTGGGAGCTGGAGGGGACCAGGTCCCTCTGCCAGTTGCCCTGGTGAAGGCGGTGACATCTCAGGCCGGGGTCTGTGCGGGATTACCATCGCCTGATATGACAAAGCTCCCGTCAAGGCCTCGGGCGTGTGCTAAGCAGCGCTCAGCAGGCGACGGGGACTTTCCAGGGCTATATTCCAAGTTGCTCAGCCAGTGAGGAGCCAAATGCTGCGGCTACAGGCGTCAGCCCCTGATGGCTCTTCTCCTCCGCATGCCGCCCAGGGACCTGGTGACTGCGTGAGCCCGAGGGCGCCCGTGGTGGGGGGCTGCAAGCTGGGGGGAGATGGAGGCCGGGCCTCCACTGGATTCGCAGCCACTTAGCATCGCTCCTGCAGGGACACAATCCTCCTCTCAGCTCCCAGAGCCTTCTCCTCGCACGGTTTGCCCCTGCGTTAGTCACCTCTGCACACACCTGAGTACTCCGAGTGTTCCTCTTGTGCCAAACGTGGGGTCTTTGGGTGGCAGGGAGGGGTCAGCAGGCCATCTGCCTGAGGCCCCTGCCTGAGGAAGACCCGCAGACTCCCTCTTCTAAGTCTTTGTGTATGAATTGACGGCTCAAAGCAGAAAACAAAGATGAAAGCCCTCTGTCTAGAAGCTCAAGGACAACCGGTCCTCTGCTTCTAATGGCATCTGGGTCTGAGAGGAAGGGGTTCAGCCCCCACGGTCCGAGGCTGAGTCTGGATGAGCTGTGTGCCCTGGTAAGGGTGATGGGTATTGAAAAAGGGCTTTGTGACTCTGACGTCATACCTGAGTGTGAACTGCTATTTTAATTACAGAAAATACAAGTCTTAGAAAACAGCCAAGAGGGGGCACCTGGGGGCTCAGTGGTTGAGCATCTGCCTTTGGCTCAGGTCGTGATTCCAGAGTCCTGGGATCGAACCCTGTGTCGGGCTCCCTGCAGGGAGCCTGCTTCTCCCTCTGCCTGTGTCTCTGCCCCCCCACCTCCCTGTGTGTATGTGTGTGTGTGTGTGTGTGTGTCTTTCTCATGAATAAATAAATAAAATCTTTTTTTAAAAAATAGCCAAGAAAGGAAGTTCAGGAACTGGGGCAGATTAGAAGTAACATTGGGGGTTCTGTAAGCCAACCAGGTATCCCACATGATACAGTGCCTTCACTTTTGCCCCCTGGGCAGATTGGTGGTTTCCAGATTCCCTTTTCAGTTCTTTTGCGGGGGGGTGGGGGGGGTGGGGAGTCTTAAGGCACACTCCTGTGTTTACTGTCCTCTGCGTCTCTGGGCTTCTCCGCGCCCCCCGCGCCCCACCCCCTGAGGGCTGTGACATAAGTCTGTGCAGCTTCTGCCCCGGGTAGCTGCAGGGGACACTGTTCACAGCAAAGTCTCTGTGAGTCGGACCGGTGGTTCTTGAACTTGGGTGCATGCTGGAGTCACCTGGGAACTTTAAACACCATTGACATCTCGGGCCCTCCTCTAGAGAGTCTGGTTCACTGGGTCTGGGAGGCAGCCTGGGCATCGGGACTCGTCAGGCTGCTCAGGTGGCTCTAACATGCAGCCCTGCGTGAGAGCCACGGGATTAGACTCTGCTGTAAGTGGCAGCCATGGGGGCGGGGGAGGGGGCGGAGTGTGGCGCCGTCTCTCAGTCCCTCCGATGGGCCCTGCCCATACGCGTGTGTCATCTTCAGTGACCTGAACGTGCCAGTAGGGGAGATCACAGACTAACCACATGCTTCTCTGCCTTTTGAGTCATGGTTTCCCTTGGGTTGGGATTGGGGCTGAGGAGAGCGTAGGTACTGACCTCTGAGCCTTTGAAGACTCCCTCTTACTTCCTGCATCCTTCCGAGGGCTGAGGGAGAGGCAGGCGTCTAGGCCGGCTGCAAACCCGGGGTTCGTCAAGCCCGGCTTCGGAGGCTGCATAACTCTGGTGCTCTGCCCAGGGGGAGCATGCTGTTTTGATCTCCTGGCTGAGTGATTTAGGCCCTCAGAAGAATCTGGCTTATTTCCCCTGGTGCCTAGGTTATAAATCAGCCACTGTTAGCAGCTGCGTTTTACTCTTTTGGGCCACAAGGGAACTGTAGTAGTTTTTACTGAATTAGCAACTTAATTGCACTAAATATAGCACTAATGCCCCCAAAAAGTTATGGCTCCCATAACTCCCAGTGGTGTCTGGCTTCCTCTGTTCCTTCCCCTTCTCCCCCCACCGCCCCCCCCCCCAAAACTCAGAGAACAAGTTAACCTCTGAACGCTTCAAGTTATTAAATTCCAGCTTCTGGAATGAATGCACTTGGTTTGAATATCATTAAATCCTGCCCTGTGATGGTCATGTCACCGTTAATGTCCTTCAAATGTGAGGATGGGGACATGACAACCCGACAAAAACGCAGAGAAATGAGACCCGCGTGTGGCGCCCCGAGGTCCCGGTTCGGCGGCCCGGTCGGAGGCTGGCCTGCCTCGCCCGCCAGGCGCTCGGGAACCGCTGGAGCTGCCGCCGCCGACTGCACCTGCCGCTGGGGAACTGCCAGGCCGGCGTCTTTGGCTGAAACCTTGCCTCTGGCCCGTGGACTTGGACTTGGCATTCCAAAGTTAGTATTTCTGGTTCAGCAGAGGGATTCAAAACACACATTTTCTGAAAAGTTCCACATTCTTGAGCAGACAGTTGAATGTAGACTGAGCAAGAGGGAGAGGACCAAGGATGGGAGAGGCTGCTGGGGATGCCCCAGAATCGATGCCACCCCGTCCCAGGTAATGAAGCCGCAGCAACAAAAAACAGCTCTGTGTCCCAGGATCCCTTTGCAGCTCGGTAAAGCCATGGACCACATCTGGCCAGCGAGGAGGAAGTGGAAGGTACAGCACGGAACTTCCAGGAAGGCTCTCTCTACGAGGATCGAATCGGGTGCGATTTGTGTCCTTCTCTCTGTCTTCTCCTCCTTCCTTCTGCCTCCTGGCATGTGGACATAACGCCACGCGTCCGCAGCCACCATGGACCATGAGAGGACTTCGAGGAGGGAAGCAGGGCGCCAACTAAAGATGCCACAAAGACAGGAGTCCGGGTCCCTGAGCATCGGGATCAGCCCCGTACGACCGACGTCTGAGCTTTTTATAGGGAAGAGAGGAAGAAACTTCTCTTGTTTGAGTTAATGTCATTTGGGGGTTTTAGTTACATGAAAACAAATCTACTTCTGAGTGATAGACTCTGGTAGGGCAAAATTAACGGAAAAGTTGTCTCTCAGTCTGTGTTAGCACATTTGGCCTATGGATGTCCCCCTGCTAGAGCGAACGGCATCCTTTGAGAAAATGTACGTAACTATGTCTTATGCTCGGTGAGGTTAAGCAGCTTGCCCGACGTCACCTAGCTAACAGCGCCAGCGCCAGCACTGATCCCACCTGTGCTCGTATTTGACCTCGCTTGCCCTGTCGCAGGAGCATGGCTTACTAATCGCAAGTCTGCAGACTTTGGAGGGCTTTTTTTAAAAGATTTTATTCATGGGCGCCTGGGTGGCCCAGTCGACTGAACATCTACCTTCCACTCGGGTCATGATCTCAAGGTCCTGGGATGACTCCTGCTCGGCAAGGAGTCTGCTTCTTTCTCTCCCTATCAAGATATTTGTTTGTTTGTTTGTTTGTTTGTTTGTTTATTTATTTACTAGAGCACAAGCAGGGGGAACAGGAGAGGAAGAAGCAGGCTCCCCGCCAAGCAGGGAGCTCCATGTGGGGCTCCATCCCAGGACTCCAGGATCATGACCTGAGCCAAAGGCAGACGCTTCACTGACTGAGCCACCCAGGTGCCCCTAGACTTTGTGGGTTTTTTTTTTTTTTTAATTTTTTTATTTTTTGACTTTGTGTTTTTGATCAACATTATCATCACGTTTAATCCTCGGCAGGCTGTGTAGCGGTCAGTTCTGGCCTGAATCCACCCCAGACCCGAGGAGCCTGGGAGAAACTTGGTTACTCCAGACACATTGCCCCTTCTGGAATCTGCCAGCCTTTACGAGTAAGGCTTTTGTCCATCTCTCCTTCACCTAGTCCCCACCTGTGATGCTCCCAGTCAATGCTTATAGACTCTGCATAACAGGAGGGAGGAGGTTCATGAGAAGTTACTTTTGCTTAGAAGATTTTAGTAACAGGTGGTTCTGTGGACAGGGTTCGTTGGCCTTCTCCAGCTGTGCGTTCCCATCAGGTCAGTTACTGTATTGAGAGAGCACTGGATAACTGACGTGGCTGATCATGGAAATGAGATTTGTCAACCCATCAACATTAAGAAGAAGGGAGAGAGAAGCCTCTTTGTTTATTTGGGCCATTCTGGTTCAATGAGTGAGGGTGACAATGAAATTTAAGTCCTGCCCCAGAAATACCAACGAAGTGACAAGCTGTGTGCTCCTGTCTCTACACTGAGGATAATCTGTTACCTTAATGTGGAGCCCGCAGCAGAGCTACAAGGGTCATGCTGGTTCCTGAAGCAAGGTGGCTCCGAGGGCGGGTGTACCCAGGGCCCAGCTCACCACCTGCCAGTAGGATGAGCCTCCTGAGTTGACGGTTTGTTGTTTAAAGAGTTGAACAAATTTCTGAGTGCCTGTAATGCTGACCCTGAATAATGTTTTCTCAGTGTCATACCTTTTTTTTAAAATTTTACTTATTTAGTCATGAGAGACAGAGAGAGAGGCAGAGACACAGGCAGAGGGAGAAGCAGACTCCCTGCAGGGAGCCCGACATGGGACTCGATCCCGGGGCTCCAGGATCATGATCTGGGCCAAAGGCAGACGCTCAACCGCTGAGCCCCCCGGGTGTCCCAGTGTCATACCTTAACATAGTGGTTGATGTGGGAGTGAAACCAATCATAAAAGTACATAAGACATAGTTATATAATCACCTAAAGACGGGTCCTTTGTGCCTAATGTTAATACACGGTCACACTTGGAGGAAACAAATTAGGTTTCCCTACATGTAACAGAAAAATCAAAATCATGGTGTCTTAAACAAGATTTAAAACTTTTCTTCTCTTTGATTTGAAAGAAGTCTGCACAAGCAGGCAGCATCACATCATCGAGGACCCAGCCTATCCTGTTTTCCTGCTCCATCTTTGTGGCTTCTATTCCCAGAGTCCTCTCGTGGTCCGAGCTGGCTGCTGGGTGTCCTGTGACTATGTACAAGGTGTAGTCCTTCAGAACGACGAAAAGCAGGGAGTCAAAAAAGGAATTCCCCTACCTATGTATTTTCCAGGTGGTCTTTCTGGAACCCCTGTGCCAAAACTTGCACTTGTATCCAGTTGGCCAGAACTGCATGCTCAAACTTCACTGCAAAGGAGACTAGGGCCTCCTAGGTGGGCTCACTGCCACTGGGGCTTTTCTACCCCTAATAATACAGGCTGGCCGTTCTCAACACATTGGCTCTTGGAGATTGTTATGCTCTTGAAATATATTAAGAAACCCAAAGAATTTTTGTTTATGTGGTATCTATTAAGACTTACCTTATTAGAAACTAAAACAAAGATTAAATATTCATTTGTTTATTCATTAAAAAATTATAGTATCTATATCAAACCATCACATTGTACAGTTTAAAATCTTCTAATTTTACATGTTAGTTATACCTCAATAAACCTGGAAAAGAATTAAAATAGCTCCAGGACCTTCAAAAAAAATTAAAACATAAAGATAAAAATTTCAGGGGCACTTGCTGGCTCAGTTGGAAAAGCATGCAACTCTTGATTGATCTTGGGATCACAAGGTCAAGTCCCAAGTTGGGTGTAGCGATTACTTAAATAAACAAACAACGAACTTTTAAAAAATAGAGAAAGTAAAATATAAATAAAATTGCAATTATATCCCCTTTATGTGTTAATAACATATTTTTTTCCAATGTGGAGAAAAAGGATGAGAAGAGTGATATTTCTTTCCAATTTTGCAAATTAAAAAAAAATACCAGATCTAACAGAAGACAGACAGATTCTCATATCTGCTTCTGCATTGACTCTGTTGCAGTGTGTTGTTCTGGTTGAATTATATGAAGAGAATCTGGTTTCACACAGATGTGTGAGTTGGAAAATGGAGAAATGTTTTTAAACCTTTTCAGATAATCATAGATACTGTTCTTTGATACCACCCCGAAACTCACGTGGCAGTTTCTTAACGGCTAGTTGCAGTGTGGAATCTGAAATTGCATCCGTGACTATTTTGTACTCTGTTCCATTAAAATCATTGGTCCATCTAGCACATTGAACACGTGTTTTATGTGCGTGCGGTTTTGTAAAATCACCTAGTGCTCATGTGGAAAATATTTGTTCACAGACTTATACAGACCTTTCAAATGTTGACACATTTCATTATATAACATTTTTTTAAAAATCACATTTTTAAGTGCCACTTCGATCTCAAAAATAAAGCCCACTTTTGGGGGAGTTGTCAAGCTCATGATGACAAATACAAGTTTTCAGGAAATTCCGATTTTCACTTCACAGGTTGGATGTCATCGTGGGCAACACAGCGTCAGTGACTTCCCTTGAAGTGACAGACTCACTCTGTTCAGTGTGGAGAGAATGCCGGCCAAGTACACGAGTCGAAGGCTTTGAGAACCACGCAGTGAGCTGGGAGGTCAGTCAGGGTGTCACTTGAGCCCAGAGACCAGAAAGGGGACCCCGCGGGTGAGTCGCTACGGCCTCCAAGGGGCCGAACGAGACACAGACACACTCTAGTCTAAATCTGTTCTCTTTGGAGCTTGGTAGATGGAGCCCTTCGCCGTCTTTCTGCCTTCTGGAAAAATCTGCACATATTTTTGTGGCTCCTGTTCAGACTGTTGGGGGGTGGTGGCGTCCTTCCTGGCTGATGTGGGGTCAGGCCAGTCCCAGAGGCCCAGGAGGAAGAGCCCCGGGGGGACAGTGGGAGGGTCTCAGAGGGGCCAGAGCCAGAGCCCCGGGGGCTGCAGGGGGCGCCGACGTCCTTGCACAGCACCCAGAGGGCTGAAGGGTGGCAAATGCTGCATCGCTCATCCTGTAGCTCTTCTGGGGAGGAGCCAGCCAGCTCACCCTTGGGTCCACCTCCAAAGGTACGGAGGAAAATGAGCTGCTGCTGCGGTGAGCAGTTTTCCCAAGGTGTGCAGGGGGGCTGGATGAGGGAGTGATCATCGAACCCCCGGAATCTGACTCGTGGCTCTGCCGCTGACACCAATCCGGGTTGGCCTCACACTGAGCATGAGCCGCAGGGGGCTGCAGCAACAGCGTGTACGTGTGAAGAATCCATGCACAGGGGGAGCGACAGATGACGAGCACTCTGTCCTCTACCCCGGGACCTTACGTGTGTGTCCGCGTAAAGGTGCTGCTCGTAGCACAGCGCGCTTGTGCCCACGGGCACGTAAACACACCGCGTCTACATCTGCGCGCCCTGTGTGCTTGTATGTCGACGTGTAAGCAGCAGTGACAATGGAAATCATTTCGCCGGGACCTCAAGAAGGTGACATTAACAGTAACAGCACATGGAGAGAGATCATTTGCTTCTCTTCTTCCTCTATTCCAAAAATATTTTTTTAAAAGATTTTATTTATTTATTCACAAGAGACACACAGAGAGAGAGAGAGAGGCAGAGACACAGGCAGAGGGAGAAGCAGGCCCCATGCAGGGAGCCCAATGCGGGACTCGATCCCGGGTCTCCAGGGTCACGCCCTGGGCCGAAGGCAGGTGCTAAACCTCTGAGCCACCCGGGATGCCCCAAAAATAATTTTATGAGCAGGTAGGAAATGAACAATAAAAATTTTAAAATCATTAATTAGCCTGGACTAAAGTGAAAAATGAGTCTCCCATCCTCTGCCTCAGAAATGATCATTACCAATTCTTACATTACTCACCAAAATATATATATTTAAAAAGTGTACACACACACACATTCCTTTTTTAAGAATTTATTAAAGTAATAAATGTAAGGATTCAAACAGGAAGATCTCGGACTTCTTACCTAAGCTTCATTTTCAGCCCCTTGTGTGTCAGCAGACTCCAGCACACATATTTGTGTCTATGATTTACACATGTGTAAGTTTTGTGCCGGAGGACAAATTCTTTGTTTCAGAAGAAAACTTCTGGAACCCAGAGCACTGATTTCCTTCCCAGTTCATCTGGTTATTAATCTTCTTAAAAGCTCAAGACAAATAAAATTCCCATATCTGAGACCTTTGTGGTATCCCAGAGGCAGGTGAGAATCATTCCCGTGGAGTTGTCTTCACGTTCTGATTTGTCATCAATTCTTAAGAGCCATCCAGTAAAGGTTTATTTAGTACAGCTCTCTGTTGATTTTATAACCAACTGCTGACTGCTTGGGACATAAAACTCTTGATGATTTACAGGTAGTAAATGGGCAAGAAATCCATAAATCACATTCTATGAGAGGGTATAGGTGAACACACACACACACACACACACACACACAACCACCTTCAAAGGAAGAGTGGTAGGCATGTCCAGAAAATGCATATATTTCTAATTTGAGGAGAATTGGGAATTCATTGGTGAGAGGTCCATTATCAACAGCCCCCATGAATTAAATTGTACCGGGTAATATTTTAATGTTCAGCAAGAGGCTTTGCCCTTTATTTATTTAAAGAGATTTGTTTAATTTATGAGATTGATTTATTTATTTGTGAGAGAGAGAGAGAGGGTGAGTGAGGGAAGGGGCAGAGGGAGAGGGAGAGAGAGCATCTCAAGCAGGGTCCCCACTGAGCAGGGAGCCCAGCATGGGGCAGGATCCCTGGACCCGGAGATCATGACCCCCCGGGCCAAATTCAAGAGTCAGAGGCTCAACCACATGAGCCACCCAGACGCCTTTGCCTGCTATTTCTAAAAGAGGAGACTCTGGTTCCCACTTCTGAAATGTTTGGAGGAGTTTTCATCGAGACCTTACCCCGTAAATGATGAAACCTTCCCGAGAAGTTTTTTTTTTCCTACCAAGTCAAAAATGCTAAAGGTTGTCAGAGTCTTCAGATACTCTTGAAACTATTCTGCGGGATCCCTGGGTGGCGCAGCGGTTTGGCGCCTGCCTTTGGCCCAGGGCGCGATCCTGGAGACCCGGAATCGAATCCCACGTTGGGCTCCCGGTGCATGGAGCCTGCTTCTCCCTCTGCCTGTGTCTCTGCCTCTCTCTCTCTCTCTCTATCATAAATAAATAAAAATTAAAAAAAAAGAAACTATTCTGCAACAGATATTTCTCAACATGTAAACAGTCACTTAAAGATCTCTTTTTGTTTTCATATATCTATTATTTCTAGCCCCGTGTTTAGAAAAATATCTGGTAATATGCTAAAGTCAGAAAAAAATAAGTTTCTAATTCCCAAAAAGTCCTAGAGGTCCAGGGAAACTGACAGAGAAGGAGATACAAAGTGCAAAATCTTAAAAAAACATTTTCATTTGGAAAGTGAAATTTAGTAAATATAAATCTGCTACCATGAATAATTTGCCTCCCAAAATACAGTATAACTAGAAATTTAGGATGCATTTAAGCAGAAAGCTGATATCACTTGGATCCTGATTCAAGCAAATGAAGACATAAAAATAAAATAGAGAAAATCAGGGTAAATTGAACACTGGCTAGATATTTGATGACATTAAGTGTAAATTTTTTTAGACATACTAATGGTGTGATTTTTTTTTGAGTCTTTACCTTTTAAAGATATACAATGACATATTTTAGGATGATATGATTTCCTTATAAAAATCCAGTTGGGTGATACAAATATCAAAGCATCTTATGGTACACCTGAAACTCATAATGTTGTATGTCAGTTATACCCCCATTTTAAAAAAAAGAAGAAAAAATCTTAAAAAAAATAAAAAGCTGAAAAACCCTGAAAAACGATAATAAAAATCCAGGTGGGGCTGGGACACCTGGATGGCTCAGCGGTTAAGCTCTGCTTTGTCTCAGGGCGTGATCCTGGAGTTCAGGGATCTAGTCCCACGTCGGGCTCCCTGCATGGAGCCTGCTTCTCCCTCTGCCTGGGTCTCTGCCTCTCTCTCTGTCTCTCATGAATAAGTAAATAAAATCTTTAAAAAATAAAAATCCAGTTGGGGGATTGTGGATGGGGCTGTAATTGCAGCAGGATTGGCCACGGGTTGAGGTTGGTGATGGCCACACAGGGTTCTATGTACTATTTTCTCGACTCTTGTATTTGTTTGAAATTTTTCATAATGTAGAAAACACCAGAACAGTTAAGTTGAACCAAAGTGGTCCTGAATTATCTGTTTGAAAAGTTCTTCATTTCTCTCTCTCACCCTGTCATTCACCAGGAGCTGGGTGCCGATTGTGTGCAGGGCCCTGCGTGAGGCCTTTGGTGAGGGCCAAGTGCTGTGAGCAGCAGACGGCGCCTGGCACGTTGACCACTGCTCAGGACCCGGCAGAAAGCCCTCTGTTGGTAAGAGGCCTACCCCACGGTCACTCTGCGGAGCTTCTGTCTGGGGGCGTGGGGCCTCGGCCAGCCCTGCTCCTGGGGTCCAGCATAAACAAGGCCGGTGAGCGCCCAGAGGTCAGAAGCTGGGAACAGACACCCACAGCCAGCTCTTCACAAACAAGAGGCCTTATTTTTATGCGGTTGCCGCACCCTCTGCCAAGAAAGTGGGGAGGGCATTAAAAAGGCTGATTTTGTAGTAGAGAGCCACTCAGTGCAATTGAAACCAAGACCCGTACCTGGCACAGCAGAGCAAGAGGGGGAAAGACTGCATCTCCGGGAAGGGCCCCCCGCCCCCGCTCCGTGTAAGATACTCCCAGAGCTCTGCAGGAGGGAGCAGACGCAGAGCCACCTGCAGGGAGGGCCATCCCGCTGTTGGCCCAGGGCAGAAAGAGGAAGCCCTAAGAGCTCTGTGTAATGCCTTTCCCAGGGTGCGGGGTGGCGGGCCTCATCTCATAGGCCCAGATAATCCCTGTCCTGCCCTGTCTGGATCATCCGCTATCGTCATTCTCTCCAGCCCAAAGGCCCAGCCCCGGTCAGCTCCTGGGACATGTTTCCAGACAACATTACATTCTTAGGAAGCCTGTCTCTTTTGATTAACAAGACCTCTTAGCTTTCTTTAGGATTCCGTATGCACGGCCAGATCGTGCCCACACACAGCACCCCACCGACGGCTGAGGGCGGATGAGAAGCATGTTTCCTGGTGTTGTGGTCACTTAGACCTGAGCTTTGCCAGCAAGGGCACTGTTCCACCCTGCATGGCTCTAGGCCTTGCCCTGACTGGTGAGTGTCTAGACCCAGAGCCCAGGGCCCCCCTCGTTAAGGCTGCTCACTGGCTTTCCGGTTGCTCTGCAGACACACACTGAGATGTCTGACAAGGCTGACACGGCCCCGTGGGCTGCCAGGGCCACTTCCCACACCGGTAGCCCCAGGGTGGACCTCCTAGGCAGGACCAGACAGACTCTAATCCACTGTCCCCAGATCACAGTCCTCCGTTCCTCCCCAATCAGATACTGGAGGAAAGAATGAGAGAGGGCAAGTATCTGGTTGACTGACATTGCTGGTCAAAGGCCAAGGAAGGGCCTGGCGTTGGAATCCTAAAGCCATGCGGTGGGCTTCCCGTCATGCTGGTGCCTGCAGCCCTCATATAAAGACAGAGCAGGGATCTAGAAGCCAGACAGCAGGTGGAGGTGCTTGTCAGGTGGCGGAAGGGCTGTGTGAGGCTGCAGCGGCCGGCAGTACAGTTTACACAGCCGGCGGGAGCCTCCCGGGGCTGCCGGCCACTCGGCCACTCGAGGGCGTCCCAGGCATGTCCCTCATTCTCTTTGATTAGGTACCGGCCACTGTTCCCTCAGCTCCCAGCACAGCCCTCGGGGCTCAAGAGACACCAGTTGCACGCTGTCCGGCGTGAGCAGTGCTCCCTGGGCTCATGCAAGTCCAGGGCCCGGACTTCACTTCCTCCAGCAGGCCCCCATGGCCCTCCTACGTCACCCAGATCCCTCTTCCAGCCACAGCACCTCTCACGGTGTCAGAGTAACCCACAGACCCGCCTACCACCCCTACCCCAGCCACACGCCCTGTGAGCGCACAGCACAAGCTCTGGTGAGCACAAGTTGGGTGAGTTTGTCACTGTTGGAGCCCCACTGGATGGCCCATATCCTGCCGCAGAGCAGAGACTCCATAACTAACGTTGACTGAATGAACAAATTCCCTACCCCGCGCCGTTGCAGGCCAGCCTCCCACCTTGAGCTCCTGAAGCTCGATGCATCAGTTATCTGTCTGTTAGCACTTCTCCCCTCTTAGAACAGGGGCAGTTGGCGCTGAGCAGTTCTGCTGCCTGGAGCTAAAACTCCCCAAGGCCACTTGGCTGCACATGGGACTCCCGGCGTCAGCGGGATGGATCGCGGTCCTATCTGCCTTGCTCCCACACACGGACGCCCTTCCTCAACGTCTTTTTCCTACATGAGCCTCCCTTGATGCTCATTATAACCCAAATCCAGGAATATAAAGCTGTGGGGTAAGTGAGGATGAGCAGAGAAGGGGCCAGGGAGGCAATCCTGCAGGGTGTCATTGCCGGGATGGCACAGCCAGTGATGCCCCGCTGTGTCCCTGTCACCCCATTTCCTCCCCAGAACCGATGGCTAGGAATCCACTATTTCATGAATATTCTTTCTGCATGCAGAATCCTGTGTTTTTTTTCCATCACCTCCTATCATCAAACATCAAAATGAATTCTCATATAAAAATGTTCTGTTTCTAAGATATAATACAAACCATGCCAATAATGTACCAACCATATTTTAATCATATCCTTGGAAAACTAGATGTTTTTGATAAAAATCAGTAAAAATCACTCCATATATAAATATGGTACCAAAATCTTAAGGAATTGCTTGCTGAATCCTATCCTCCTTTGGGATGAGCCTCCCTTATCTCATGTGGTAGGAAAATAAGGAAAATATTTTCTTTTAAAACCCGATAGTTGTAACTGTCTCTTCTTAAGTCTTTGACGGGTTGTGGTTGTTTATTACACAGTTCAGATTCTGGAAGATTAACAGCACCAACTTCTTTTATAAAGAAGGTGAGTTTGTCTTGACCTTAAAAATCGTTTCCATGATTTGTGGTTTTCCAGGTATTGCCCTGAATCTCTATTTTGTCTGATTTCGCAGAACTCATCCACAGGTGCTTAGAGAAGGCTCCAGGTTCTTGGTCACTGGGCTGGGGTAGCTCGTGTGTAGCACAGATCCCGGCCTGGGGGCACACAGCGAGCTCTCGCCTTGCCAAGAGTCACCGTGACCCAGTGATAAGAATTTATTTATGTCATTGCCCATCATATTTATTTTGTACAGTTATTATTTTATTCTGCTGCCAGCTATCTAATCCTTTTTTAAAAAACAGGATATATTGTTTTATTTTATTCCACTAATAAAATGCTGTGCAGCCTTTAAGATACCCAGAGTCCTTAAGGGACACTGGATGGCAACCAAGTGTTTGGGAATCTGCACCACCACCCCCCACCCCCCGCCCTGTAGGAGGGGGCTGGGAAGAGGTCCTAGGACACCTCCAGTTGAGCCTGGAGAGCTTCCCCACTCTCTGCCCACTCATCCCCCCGCTCCCCAACCCCCGGCTGCCGTGGAAACTCCCAGAGTCACAGCAGCAGTGATTTTTCCGTCGGCTGCTGGCTTTAAATTGAGACACCAGTGCCTTCCTGTAGGCCAGGGGTGGGTGGTGGCCCGAGGAAGGTTCCTGCCCCTGAGCCCTGTGCAGGGCAGGTCCAGCTGGACCGGAAGGCAGCTGCCCCTCTCCGGCCGCATTTTCACCAATCTGAGCCCCCCCAGGGGTCGGGGGTCAGGCTCCTGGGCCGCGGGCTGAGCTGGGGGTCACGGAGGGAGCACCTGGGTCAGCATGGTGGGCTGGCGAGGAGGGGAGTACAGCTCCTCATATGGGGGAGGAGAGAAGACCTCGACCCCCGGCGGGGTGGCTTCCAGCAGGTGGGCTGCGGGGCCAGATCTGGAACGGAGCAGAGCACACGCACCATTAGCGCCCACCGAGTCTGAAGCAGGGCCGCTGGCCTGGCCACGGGCCCCACCTACCTGTCGCGGCCCCCCGCGGATGACGGGCCACCTTGGTCGCCCACGAACACCGCGTTGTCCGCCGGGTAGATGGTGTAGTAGTGGGGAGGGCCGGGCGTGGGGCCGCAGGGGCTCCCTGGCTGCAGGAAGGTGGCGTTCACCCCAAGGGGCTCTTGGGAACCGTACGGAGGAGGGATGTACTGCACCACCGTGGCCCCGTGGAACGTGATGGGTTGGTTGATCCCCGTGAAAACAAACGACTGTCCTCCTGCCGTCTGCTCCGCGTCCGGGGCCCTTTCCTCACCTTCTCTGCACACCTGGCAGGACAGCATTTTGAACTTGCACACAGCGATCAGGATAAACGTGACCCCAACTGACAGCAGGATGGGCCCAAGGAGCTGGGTCCATTCAAAGTGAGAGACCCCCTGGTATTTGATCCAGCCCATGATGGTGAACGTGATCCCAACCAGCCCCAGGAAGATGCCTGAGAAGAGCAGGGTGGCCCCCGCCTTGTCGTCATCTGACACCTGGAGGTCGGCCGTGCTGGGCGTGTAGGGGGTCACGGAGAACACGTTGAGGGGCAAGTCTTCCACGTGGCCGCCGGCCCGCTCCATCGCCCGCTGCGACCACCGCGCTCCCTGGAGGGCCGGGGACTGGGAGCGCCCCTAAGAGCCGGGAGGGCTGCCCAGTTACTCATGGAAGGACTTTGGGCCCCCGGAGTTAACAGAGTGTGGCGGCAGAGGCTGAACCTTGAGTAGAAGAATAAAGGGCTGGGAAGCGGAGCCTGACGCTTCTGCGGTGGCGCGGTGGCATGGTGGCATGATGGGAGGTCCCCGCACTGGAATTCGCTGACAGGCTCTCCCATCCCCTTTGCTCGCTCACCCGGAGTCCGCGAGCCCGTCCTCGTGTGCTCCCAGGTGCCTCCCTGCAGGCGCAGGGCGCTGCGCCGGGCCCCGCTGGCATCCCCCCAAAACCAAGGTTGTGGAAATGGCAGGAGTGACCTTGGGGCCTCTGGCCGGGGGCCCTGGCTGTACCTGCCCCGTGTCAGACGCCCCACCACGTCCCTGCCGGCTCAGCTCCACGGGAGTAAACAGACGCCTTTCTTGGCTGAGCGTGCATCCTTCCCGCAGGAGGGAGCCCGAGCCATGAGGACCCACAACCTCCCATAACTCACTGAGCTCAAGGCGCTGTGGACTTCTCTCCCACCCACGTGCCTTTTGCTTTGAGCATGTGGGGGCTGGTTAGAAACCTACCCACGCATCACACCACGGGCAAAGGTGCACGAGCAGCGGGTACGACCTGGCGTCCAGGGGTCACGGCCTCAGACCCTTCCTCCCTGACAGCAGCACAGCCCCTGTGCCCCAGGTGAAGACAACAGCTACGTCTTTAAACTGCTGTGTTTTGCAACCAAACCCAAGCCAATTTAGAGAAGAAAGCTTGGTCCTCAACGATGTCCTCTGTCATCCATGACTACAGCAACGCAAAGCGGCCCCATGAACTTCTTCCTCTGCAGAACAGTGACTACAGCTCTCTGCCTTTCCTGGACAGGTCTTATTCAGATGGATGTCTCTCTTCCATGCTTAAATAGATTTTTTAAATATTTTATTTATTTATTCATGAGAGAGACACACACACACACACACAGAGAGAGAGAGAGAGAGAGAAAGAGCACGGCAGAGACCCAAGCAGAGGGAGGAGCAGGCTCCATGCAGGGAGCCCGACATGGGACTTGATCCCGGGTCTCCAGGATCACATCCTGGACCGAAGGTGGTGCTAAACTGTGGCGCCACCGGGGCTGCCCGGTGCTTAAATATTATATTAGCTCCCTTTCCCAATATTGAGCAGAAGGTCCAGGAAAACAGTTGCCCTCTTGCTCTAGGTAGGGCTTCCCAAACTTACTTGATGATAAAAATCACCAGGGCCACTTTTTCTAAAAGGCAAAATCTGAGTTCCTTACTCAGACCAACAGAACCCAAATCTCCAAAGGAAGTGTAAGTGCCCCAAGTGGCTTTCCTCATCGGGAATCTTTGTAAACTCTACTCCAACTTAACCCCAAATGCTCCTCGGTGACAAGGGGATTTTTTTTCCCACCGAAAATGCCTCCCTCCTGCTATGGGATAAGGCCTGTAATTTCCAACTTCATTTTCAGATGGGAAAGCAAGCAGGTGACCCCCTCAGGTGCCTTCCCAGGTGTGTCCCTGAGCAGCCAGGATGGAGTGGTGGTGCAATCGGAGTAGTCTGCCCCTTTTCCTGCTGAGCTAGATCAAAGATCCAGGGAAGCCAGCTTTTCTCTTTAATCATAAAAATTCTGGTCAGCTAGCCTGAAATTCTTTTCATGCTCTTAATCCCTGAGTTAACAGCTGAAACAGTGCCTGGCATTTAGAAAAAGCTAGGCTTTCAAAATTCTTCTTCTAAGTCACTCAGTTTGTGTTTCTCATTTATCTAGCTATATCCACCTGCAGTTAAGGGAACACTTAAAGAGCAGGGCAGAGAGATCACTTTTGTGAAAATAGCCCATGAATGCAAAACCAAAATGACTCTCAGAGCAGAGAGGTCAGGGAATTTAGTTAAATTTCCAAGGTCACCTTGATTTAGCTTCTCACTCCAAAAGTTCAAACTCTGTCCATGCGGTAAATAGCAATTTTTAAAAAACCTAACGAACCAAATTCAACAGCATATTAAAAGAATCCTGTGCTATGACCAAGTGGGATTTATTCTTGGAATGCAAAGATGGTTCAACATTCAAGCGTCAATCAGTGTAATGCATCATATCAACAGAATGAAGCAGGGGAAAAAAAGCCTTAGGTACTTATCTCAACTGACATCAGGAAAAAAAGTGCTAAGGATTATTAAACTTCTTTTTTTTTTAATTTATGATAGTCACACAGAGAGAGAGAGAGAGAGAGTCAGAGACATAGGCAGAGGGAGAAGCAGGCTCCATGCACCGGGAGCCCGACGTGGGATTCGATCCTGGGTCTCCAAGATCGCGCCCTGGGCCAAAGGCAGGCACCAAACCACTGTGCCACCCAGGGATCCCTAATTTTTATGTTTAGATTTATGTATTTATTTGAGAGAAAGTGCACACAAATTGGGGGAGGGGCAGAAGGAGAGAGTCCCAAGCAGAGCCCCCGCGGAGCACGGAGCCTGTCTCAAGGCTTCATCCTACCACCCGTGAGATCACAACCTGAGCTGAAATCACAAATCAGATGCTCAACCAACTGAGCCACCTAGGTGCCTCAAAAGTGTGAAGGAGGGGATCCCTGAGTGGCGCAGTGGTTTGGCGCCGGTCTTTGGCCCAGGGAGCGATCCTGGAGACCCGGGATCGAATCCCGCGTCGGGCTCCCGGTGCATGGAGCCTGCTTCTCCCTCTGCCTGTGTCTCTGCCTCTCTCTCTCTCTCTCTGTGACTGTCATAAAAAAAAAGTGTGAAGGATTATTAAACACTTATTATGGATCAGGTATGATTGTAAGTATTTAGTATTATTCCATCTTTTTAACAATCAGGTTATAGTCAGTCAAGCTCCAGGGCCCAGAGTCCCCTGTAGGTGTGATTACGGCAGCTTCATTGCAGTGGGGGAAAGTGAAAAGTGAAAGCACTTAATAAATAGAGACAAGATGAAAGTGTAATGTGCAATAAGGAATAAAGGATTACCAGGATATCTTGACCCACAAGAATCTGTGCTCGCGGCAAGCTGATCATAGTGTCTCTAGGAACAAAATGCATGAGCCTCCCACAAAAATGTTACTGGGTTTGTATAACATGAATAACTTCAGATCCGAAGTCTAAAAACCTGACTTATGTTATCACCACGGAGAGTCGGGCTTCTTACCAGGCCTGCAGACCTAAGCTGCCCAGAGACCCAGAGCTCTGTGACTGGAGAGGAGACTGGGTTCCCTCCCCTTGAGAAAGAGCTCAGCAGCACTGCCCCACGGTATTCTTTGAGTCTTCCTCTGACTATTCCTTCGAGCGCCGACAGCCATCCGCCCATGCTTCTTGGGAATTGACGTACATCGACTCTGAACTGATGCTCCTTTCTAGGGACCCAAAATGCCACTGTGGTCCATAAGTCAAAGTGGGGAGCTTATGATGGTCAGGTGACCCATGGAGTTTTGTCTTCTTTAAATGACAAAGGGGCCAGTAGGTCTATGAGTCCACCATGTGTCTATTGTCCAGTCCTTGAATGTAAAATATTTGGCAACTGGCAAATCCCCGATTGGCTCTCTACCCTGTGGAGTGAGGACTGCTCTAGGAGGAAGGACCTAGTAGAAACCCCTCCTTACTAAGATGGAAATACAAAAGGAATGCCACTTTCCTAGAGGAATTGCAGAAATGAACGTCCCCCTCAAAGAACGTCCCCCTCAAAGGGTGAAAGACACAGAGGTGGTGCCATCCCTGTTGAACTCAACTACGTGGCCTGTCAGGAAGGCAGGCAAGTCTTGAAGAATGATCGCGTATCAGTTTAATCCAGGGGTGACTCCCAGGGTTGTAGCTGGTGTTCCAGAGGTAGAGCTCAGCTGGAGCAAATCATCATAGCCCCCGGCACCGGGAAAGCAGTGATCATTCTGGCAAATGATGGTGTTTTTTTTCTACACCAAATTATTAAGAACCAATTCTTTCTCTACTCTCTTCCAAATTTTTATCAGTGTAAATGAACTGTCTCAAATGGCGTATAGTCTCTGTGATCAAGTAAGTCTCTTCCTTCAATTTTTAAACTCCGTGCCACCGGGTGCAATAAAAGCCTCCCAATTTCCCCTTGCAGTTGCTGTTCAAGAATGCTTAGCACTGAAACTTGAGAAATATTTGTTGACCAAGCCAACTTTGTGAGCCCTTTGTCTTTGAGGTGAGCGATCCAGGCACTCGTTTGGTCCAAAATTTGACCCTTTGTACTGTAGGATATTTTTATTAATGAATAAAAATAATAACGACTCATGGAGCAGTGGCTCTCCAAGCACAGGCTCTGGATCAGCAGCATCAGGAGCATCAGGCAACTTGTTAGAAATGCCAATTCTCGGCCCCTCCTCAAACCTAGAGAATCAGAAACTCTGCGAGTGAGATCCAGCCCTTCGGATGAACCCGATGCCTGTTGAAGTTTAGGAGCCACCACAGTAAAGAAATATGTTGAACTAAAAATGACAGTGCCGTGACTGTCTTTAGAGGTGATAATTTCCAGTACATTTAACCCAAAAACATATTTCAGGTTATGCTTTATGAAACAACCCTCAGGCCCATAGTTTTTCTTAGTATCATCCTCTGGGCACCTAACAGGAAGTACCTTTCAGCATTTATATAAAAAAATTCCTGTTAGGGCCAGATGGTGGAGGGAGTACAGTGAGCCTGCGCTGCACAGACATCCGGGCCTGGAGGACGGAGCGACCTTGGCCTGTGAGCTCCGTGCCTACTGCTCGGCCGAGAGGCCTGTGACACAAATTAGGTTTCTGTTCATTATAAAATCAAAGGTGGCAGGACCTTGGAACCACACTTTCTTACCATGTTGGCTCCTTCCTAACAAGTCAAGGTCAGAAGTCGGTGTTCCCCTGCTCGGGGACGCGGGTGCAGAGCGGGAACAGCCCCATCCCCAAAGGCCCCACAGCGCATCGGGCTCAGCCTAGGAGGGCAGCTGCAGGAGGGGCAGGGCCTGGAGGTTGCAACAAGGGGACAGTGCCCGAGGGAAGCTTAGAGGTTGGTGGCCATGGCCGGAGGGGAGGCTGGCAGCCTGCGATGTAGAGGGGGTAGGCCGGCGCGGGGACCGGCACAGCCCACTGCCACTGGGGCCTTGCTGGCCACGCCTCTATCCAAGGGCCATCAAAGGGACGGGCAGGTTGGGCTGTTGGTGTGGACATGTATTAATAATGATGATTCCGCTCCGAGGCCAAAGAGCTGGCTGGTAGGCTTCCACGGTTATTAATCGTTCATTTGAAATCTGTTGGGAGTAGGTACATTCAATGTGCCTCTTCCTACAAAATTGACTTCTGTTTAAGAAAATGCAGGGGACGCCTTGGGGGCTCAGTGGTTGAGCACCTGCCTTCGGTCCAGGGCATGACCCCGAGGTCCCCGGATCGAGTCCCACGTTGGGCTCCCTGCATGGAGCCTGCTTCTCCCTCTGCCTGGGTCTCTGTCTCTCTCTGTATCTCTCCTGAATAAATAAGTAAAATAAATAAAATCTTAAAAAAAAAAAAGGAAAGAAAATGCAGAGGCAGGACCCTGGGGGTGGGGGTGGCGATCCGAGTGAGCTCAGTGGCTGCCTAAGCTGCGGCTTGGGATGTTGGGGCAGGCGGCACTGGCCACCTGGGCATGTCCTCGCAGCCAACGCCGCAACGGGAGCTGTCCCCGGGGCCGCTGGCTCTGCCACCGCTTATGGCACACGCAGGGCCAGAGGAGGCCAACACACGGTGACCTCCCTTAAGATGCAGTTCGAACGACGAATGAAAACTCATCAACCAAAAGGCCCAACAAAGGCTACTGAACAGGCTGTTCAGCAGGTTGGTCACTGGGGGAATCGAGCCAGACCCAGGGCCTGCATGAGCCTTGGGTGAGAGCACGCTCTTCCGTTTGGCTGACCCCTTCCACCCGCACCTCGTCCAGCCACTTAGAGAACAGAGCGCCCGCCTTCCCAAGTAGCCGGGACACGGACCTTGCGGGAAATTTCAGGCAGTGTTTTATTTGCTGGTTCAGTTGTGGTTTATTTTTAATTTTTTTTTAAGGATTTTGTTTTTTATTTATTCATGAGAGACACACACAGAGAAAGAGGCAAAGACCCAGGCAGAGGGAGAAGCAGGCTCCATGCGGGGAGCCCGACGCGGGACTCGATCCCAGGACCCTGGGGTCATGCCCTGGGCCGAAGGCAGACGCTCAACCAGGCGTCCCTGATTATGGTTTATAATTATGATGGACTTTGCTTTTTCCTAACACTTTGCATATATACTTCCAGATTTCTTCCCCTTACAACAAGCTCACACATTGTGTGGGAATGGAATCACATTAACCTTTGTTAGTCTTTAAACTTGCTTTTTTTTGCCTCTTGTCCCATGAGGCATCCTTCCCATATCCATACCATTTATTTTTAATATTCCGACAAAAATGACTGCTTGGGGCAATTACAGCTAGGAGTTTCTCGAACACGATATATCAAGAGAGCAAGTAGAGATCAAGGATCAAGCTCATTTTTTGCCACAATAATAAAATCCATAATCTGAATAAGAATCTAGGTGAACAAGTTTTTGGACTTTGCTGAGAGGCCCTGTTGTGGCAGGAGTGTCAGAAAACAGACACCTCTAAGTTGACTGGTGAAGGGGCTCCTGGGGGGCTCAGTCAGTGAAGGGTCTGGCTCTTGATTTCAGCTCAGGTTGTGACCTCAGGGTGGTGAGATCAAGCCCCGTGTTGGGCTCTGTGCTCACTGACTCTACTTGAGACTCTCCTTCTCCCTCTGCCCCCTCCCCACTTGCACCCTCTCTCTGTCTCTCTGTCTCTCTCAAATAAGATCTCTCAATTGATTGGTCCTACTTCTTATTTTGGAGGAGGACAATTTGGCAATATCTATTAAATTTAAAATGCACATACAATGCAATCAGAAGAGACACAAATATCTCCTAGGGATGTAGCCTTTACATAGACTTTACACCAGAGCGTCCGCAGCCTAGACAATGAATCATTGTTCCTAGTAACACATACACACAAACCCTTAAGTGTCCCTGAGCCTTGGACTGGATAAGTAGGTCATGGTGATGACAATAGGGTGTCTGTCACCATTGAAGAGCGAGCAGGTCTATAGGGACAGGTACGGGGTGATCTCTAAGGCGTGCTGTTGGCTGAACACAGTGTATTTCCATCCATCATTTGCAAAGGGAGAGGGGTCTGTACGCTTGTCACTGGAGCTATGTGTGCGCTTGGATGCACAACAAACAGGGGGAAAAACAGTGGCAGAGGGTTCCAGTTATCCATTGCCAGATAACAAAACACCCCCAAATTTTGTGGCTTAAAACATAATCCTGTTGCTTGATTGAGTTCTGCGGGGTGACCTGCCAGGGATGCAGCCTGTAAGCCCTGGATTTAAGGGCCGAGTCGGCCGACGAGCTGCTTCACTCCCACGGCCCAGGGAGGTGTGCTGGCTGTTGCTAGGAGCTCAGTGAGGGGTGTTCAACCGAGCTCCGACCTGTGCTCTTCCCTCATGGCCCCACCCCGCGTGGCCCTGGCTTTCAGGAGGGGTGTCCTGAGAGTAAGCACTCCCTGGGTGTCAGGTGGAAGCTGCAAGGAGCTCACGACCTAGCTCCGAAAGTCCCAGATTATCACTTTTCTGTCACTGTATTGCTCGAGCAGGCTCCTAAGCCAACCCAGACACAGAGGAATGGAATTAGATTCTCCCTCCGTACAGGACAGAGTTCAAGGCCCCGGCGTCCAGGAGCGCGTGGGACAGAGGGTCCTGCCGTCCTGCACGAGTACAACCTTCCAGACACTAACTTTTTCACCGTGTCGTCTGTGATCCTGCTCGAACTTGGGTCCACATGGGCCTCCAGGCGTGTTTCAAGATTTTAGATGAACCACATGTGTCTCCTCATTCACTTATATTGGGTGGTAACCTCATCCTTCTTTCCAGGCAAGCTCTCCGGGGGACTCGCGGGGAGCACTGTCACCATCATCAATAATATCAAGCCCCCGTGGCCCAGTGGTTTAGCGCCGTCTGCAGCCCAGGGCCTGATCCTGGAGACCCGGGATCGAGTCCCACGTCGGGCTCCCTGCATGGAGCCTGCTTCTCCCTCTGCCTGTGTCTCTGCCTCTCTCTCTGTCTCTGTGTCTCTCATGAATAAATAAAATAAAATCTTAAAAAAAATAATAATATCAAGTCCTGAACTTCCCTGGAGTTCTTGCATATTTTCACTGTTCGTCAGATGTGCCCATCACGCTTCCTGTTTTCAACCACCAACCCACAGTCTCAGTTAAAAATTATCACTTTGAAATGATTATAGCTCAAAGAAATCAATGAAAAGTGACACAGAAAACCACAAAAACAGCTTTTGGAGGTTATCAAAGAACTCTGGTGGGAAGTGAAACCAAGCATGGTCATGCATTTGTTAGCAAAACATTAGATTGAACACACTGTGGGTGGGAAGGAAATTGCTTTGTGGGAGCCTGTGTGTGTGCACATGCGCATGCATGATGTCAAGTGCCCGGAAGCTCACCCCTGAGAGATGGATCTGCACCTAAGTCAGTGTCCGGTGTCTACGAGGCCGTGGACGGTGAGTAGTGGGGGGATCTCAATCTTGAGAATTGTCCACGGCTAACGTGTTTTATTTGCTTGAATTTCTCTCTGGCAGCAGGTGGCCGCGTTGCTCTTTTACAGCACGAAGCCTTGGTGCTCGGCGGCTGCTGGGTTGCGGTCACACAGAAAAGCGCGTCAGTGGGTCAGGAGAACGCCAAGACGGGGCGCGGGGGCTGGGCGGGGACCCTGTGCCCCCCTATCCCCTGCCTGACCATCACGTCCCGCCGCAGGGAAGTGTGTTATCCGGCCAAGCAGCAGTGCGGGGCCCGTTTTCCTCAACTGTCATGTAACTGCTCTTCCGCGGAGGGCACACGGTGGCCGGGGGACCTCCCGGGGGCTGAGCTGCACGGGCGTGGAAGGACGGGAACATGGGTGGCCTGACACCGACACAGACACCAACACCGAGAGGCAGCGAGGCAGCCCCCGGGGGCAGCTCGCAGCGAGGACCTGGGGGGCAGGTGTGCATCGGCCAGGTACCTCCCAGACTCACGCAGCATCCGTGTACGCGTGAACCGCAGTGTGAGGGCGTGCGCCTTGAAGGACCCAGGGAGTGACTGACACCCGGATACTCTCCGTTTTAGGGCAGTTGTGCCATATAACAGCAGGTGCCGCGCGGATCCTCAGGGTCAGGGCACAGGGCCAGGACTCCCGGTGGGAGGGGCGCCCCAGAACAAGGGACTCAGGTAAGCATGCCCCCAGGGATGCCAGCCGAGCTTTGTTGGCATCGCTAAGCACGTTTACATGACAAGGGCAGCAGGTCGTGGTCCTCAGTGCGGCCAACGCAGCCCCGCCTCTCACGGTGCCACCGCCAGGCAGCCTCAGCCGAGACCTTGTCAGAAGTGCAGATGTGCCCCCCCACCCCGACCCACCGCGGTTGTGGTCCTGAGATCTGTGTTCTAACCCGGTGATTCTGACGCTACTCAATGGAGGATTATTTCCCTAAGTCAAGTCCCCCGTTTCCTTTTTCTTTCTTTGCATTTCTCTGTGTGCGTGTTGGGGGGTAAGTCAGGCCATCTCTGGATTGCCTGTCACTTCCAATAACCTATGATTCTGAGACTGTTCTTAAAATGACGACCGTGACTGGGGAGGGGCAAGATGGCGGAAGAGCAGGGTCCCCAAATCACCTGTCCCCACCAAATTACCTAGATAACCTTCAAACCATCCTGAAAATTTACGAATTCGGCCTGAGATGTAAAGAGAGACCAGCTGGAATGCTACAGTGAGAAGAGTTCGCGCTTAGATGAAAGATCTAAATGTGAGACAAGATTCCATCAAAATCCCAGAGGAGAACTCAGGCAACACCCTTTTTGAACTTGGCCACAGTAACCGGAGAAGGACAAACAGTGTATGTTCTCATTCATTTGGGGAATATGAATAATAGTGAAAGGGAATATAAGGGAAGGGAGAAGAAATGTGTGAGAAATATCAGAAAGGGAGACAGAACATAAAGACTTCTAACTCTGGGAAATGAACTAGGAGTGGTGGAGGGGGAGGAGGGTGGGGGGTGGGGGTGAATGGGTGACGGGCACTGAGGGGGACACTTGACGGGATGAGCACTGGGTGTTATTCTGTATGTTGGTAAATTGAACACCAATAAAAATTAATTTATAAAATTTAAAAATAAAATAAAATAAAATAAAATGACGACCGTGCATCAACCAGAAGGCCTGTGTGTGCATCATCGTGCGCGTGTGCTCGTGAACCAGCCCACCCACGCACAGCGCAACCGGAGGCTCCTCTGCACCCAAAGCCTGGTGCCACTAATGACTCGCTGTGTCGCTGGGTCAGCTGCTTAGACTGAAGCTGAGTGTCCTCGTTTATAAAAGGTAGTAGCCTGGCCGGTCCGAGGGTCAGGTGAGATGACTGCGCAGGAGCGCGTGGCCTAGGAGGCTCGGTGACCATCAGCAGTGATGATCTTATTTTGCTACATCTTTTTTTTTTTAAGATTTTATTTATTTATTCATGAGAGACACAGAGAGAGGCAGAGACACAGGCAGAGGGAGAAGCAGGCTCCATGCAGGGAGCCCCATGTGGGACACCATCCCAGGACACCGGGGTCACGACCTGGGATGAAGGCAGACACCGCACCGCTGAGCCACCCAGGTGCCCCATCGCTACATTTCTTTTAAATTTTTTTTTTTTTATGATAGTCACACAGAGAGAGAGAGGCAGAGACATAGGCAGAGGGAGAAGCAGGCTCCATGCACTGGGAGCCCGATGTGGGACTCGATCCCGGGTCTCCAGGATCGCGCCCCGGGCCAAAGGCAGGCGCCAAACCACTGCGCCACCCAGGGATCCCCCTATCGCTACATTTCTTGAAGCTCCCCCTTGGGTACTCAGGGAGCTGGTCCCTAGTAGGGTTGGGCGCCCAGGCTCTCCGTGTCAGGAGACCCCGAAACCGTAGCCTGGGGACTAAGGCTCAGCTGCTCCCAGGCCTGAGGGCCGACCTTCCTGATTATTAGGCTCAGTGCGCTGCGCGTCTTGCGGCGGCGAAGGCGTCACAGAGGTAGAGCGTGCACGTCGTCCTGCCAGGGCGTCAGCCTCTCCGGAAGCTTGAAAAATGCGAAAGAGAAAGGCACAGGCAGAGACTCAGCTGAGATGGGGAGACGGCGGCTGGAGACCGCAGGCCTCTGTCGTCATGCGTGTCTGTTTACATCTTTGTCCGTTTTCGTTGTGTACATTTTCTTGTGGCTTTTGTTCGTTTTTTGCATCATCAAAGGAGCAGAAATGGTTGAGGCCTGGGATAGAGTCAGAGGCGCCTCTGTGCAAAGCTTAGGTGAGGGGGTCCCGCGGGGGCACATGAGGCACCTGTGCTGCCCTTGTCCCCGGACTTCACAGAGAGGCCTGCCCCCAGCCGCACCGGGGAGGGGACAGGCCCTCCAGCCGGGTCTGCCTCCTGGGGGGGGGGGGCTGACCTGGGGGCAGGCACAGGCCACCCAGGGCCACTGCGGAGGAGGAGCAATGCGGGTCCTGTGGTTGCCCCCTGCCTCCGTCCTGCCGTCGACACAGCGGCCCAGCTGGCGGCCCGGGAAGGGGGCTGAGCTCAGGTCAGTGGCCCGTCTGAGGCCGGTCTCTGGCCGGGGTCGCCGGCACTGCCATGGGGCCTGCAGTCTGCAGGAGGGGAGCCCCCAGGCTGCATACCTGCCAGGCGACGGGGCCCAGGGCCCAGGGTGCTCTGACACTGCGTTGACTCCCCGCAGTCCCCTCCTGCCGACCCAGACCCCACAGTTTGGGGGGCATTAAAGGTACTTGCTCCTACTCCCTGTTGCTCCAGAAAGCCCATCAATAACTGGCCTCCACTTGGCTGGAACGCGGGCCAACGGGACGTCCTGCAATACTGTGCTTCTGGTGGCACCGCGGAGGGACCATGCAGACCGACACCCGACATCCTGAGGGTACTGGGAAGTGGGGCTCAGAGTCAAAAAGTGCTGGGAGTAAAATAAAGCCTGTCGTGCAACACAACGCATGCAAATTGAAAATCCATACACGAGGGGCCCCTGGGGGGCTCAGCGGTCGAGCGTCGGCCTTCAGCCCAGGGCGTGATCCTGGGGTCCCCGGATCGAGTCCCACGTCAGGCTCCCCACATGGAGCCTGCTTCTCCCTCTGCCTGGGTCTCTGCCTCTCTGTGTGACTCTCATGAATAAATAAATAAAATCTTAAAAATAAATAAATAAATAAATAAATAAATAAGCAAACACTACATCTTAATTAACAGTAAATGTATTTCACATTGATGTGGTTGCCTATTGGGAGAAAAGAGATTAGTGCTGAGAATGGGGAAGGCAAGGGTAGGGGCCCAGGGCAGGGGGAGGGTGGGGAGGAGGAAGAGGGGAAACCTGGTAAGGGTGAGGAGAGCAAGCGGTCAAGGAGTGTGAGGCACCCGGGCAGAATGAAGTTCCAAAACAAAAGGTAAAGAGGGAGCCAGCTCGCATCTAGTCCTTTCACTTCAGGGGCGGGAAGCCAAGGCTCAGAGTGATTACTCATTACTCGATCGATTACTCATTTGGCCCCCGAGGTCTCACGGGTCAGTGGTGGGAACCAGGTATGTCGCATGTCCCCCCCACCCCCCACCGTACCTCCTGCCCTTCTCACCACTGACCCCCGCCGGTTGTAGTTGTAACTGGAGACGTTGATCACCGTTGGCCCGGCTCACAGCCTCGTAGAGACGCAGCTGCCCTGCTGGCCCCCAGCGCCCCCCAGGCGGGCATCCGACCGCGGCAGCCTCCCCACGGAGGGGCCCCCGGGAGGCCAGACTTCCAGTGCCAAGCCCGGAAACGTCCTGAGCCAACCAGGGCAAGTGGGTTGCTGCGGCAGGAAGGGACCCCCGGCCCGTGTGCTCAGGCTCACAGAATAGGCCATCATGTTCTCAGAGAGGGGGAGGCTAAGATTGGGGTGCCCTGTATGAAAGGAGGACAAAGAGACCTCGAGAGCTGCCCGGTTGATCCCGTGCGGACAAAATTTACAAGTCGACGCCATGAGCAAGGAGAGGACACGGTTATACTTCAGGAAGGCTGACTTTCAGTAGCTTCTGCCTTAAAAACCACCGTGGCCAATTGCAGATCCTCGTGGAGACTCTTTCCAGATGCTTCTGTTTGCTGTTGCTGCCGCTTCTGCTCCCTGTGCCAAGGAAAGGGCTGTGGCACACGCTTCTCTGCATTACAGCTAGTTCTCCCCAAGTCGTGCGCTTTATCTTCCAAATCAAAAAGAAATGAGCAAACCCGGGCGCAGTTAGACATTCCCAAGTGGGGGAGCCCCAGAGCGACCCTGGTGACTCCCACCTCTCACCTCCTGGAGCCCACGAAGCTCTTGGTCAGCCAAGGCCGGGGTAGATGGTCTCTCCCAGGGAAGCTGGGACAGCCTGTTCCTACGTTTTGCTCGGACGCCACGCAGCTACCGCGACTGTTGCTGCTAAAGGCTCGCAGCCGACCCCAGCCCGGCCCCGCACGCCCCCAGTGGGAGCCTCCATCCCCGGAAGGAGACCCTCCAGCCAAGGCCATGAGGGCGCAGGGCTACAGCAGGTCAGCCTCCTGGCTCCGCAGAGACCCCTCCAGGGGCACAATTCCTGTTCCAGCCCTGGTGGCATCGCCGCTGTCTCCAGCTGAGGCCACATCCTTGCTCGGCAGAGCACGCGGGGGGCCAACAGGCACTGCTGTTAGTCGGTCCTAAAGCAGCGGCCGGGCTGCCCTGCATCCAGGGATGCTCTCCTGCTCCCCCTCCGCTCCGGGGCTAGGATCCTGCCCACCCCCAACGGTCCGTCTGCCCTCCCTCGCCTCTCCCCTCTGGTATCCAGAAGCTAGCGCCCTCTCCTCCTGCCCCACAGCCATCATGCGACTGCATCCAAGCTCTTGAAAGTTCGCTAGCGCCCACGCCCCTGTTGTCCTGTGCAACCCCTCACCCCACTCGGGGAGACCCCCTGGCCCTGAACCCCAGCTGACAGAGCAGCCTGATCCAGCGCCCCGTCCACAGCCTGCGACTTCAGGGGGGGCCTGCGAAACACACACACCAGCGGGGCACCTGCCCACCTGGGAAGGCACGCCCCCCCCCACGCTCTGCTCTCTGGGTCCCTGGCCCTCCCCTACTTGTGAAACACCTGCTGCCCCAAGGAAGTGCCTCCTCATTTCCTACCCCTGCCCCCCGTCCCCAGGGCCCTGGGCTGTGTCTCGGGGTCTTCGTGAGCCCAAGGTCTCCTGCACAGCTGCAACCTTGTGCAAGGTGCATGTCGCCTCCTAGAAGGTGTCCTGCGACCCTGGTTCTCCCCGTTGAGCAAACAGGGGCACCTGGGCCTCATTCCCGCCCGTGCGTTGGCTCGAGGCTTTGGGGTTCAGGCAGGATGGGCCAGGGAGCACAGTGCCGGGGGGCGGGGGGCTAGTTTGCCATTCACCTCCCTCCTACCGGGGCCCGGTGCTCCCGGCACAGGTTTTGAGGCCCTCCCTGCACCTGCGAGCAGCCAAGGAAGCCAGGAGGCCAGCAGAGCAGCACCCGGGGCTTCTTCACATGCGTTGTTGCTGGGATTCTGTTTAAAAACAAGCACACAGCAGAATTCAGGGGAAATCGCGACTCTAGCCCTATAGTCATGAGTGTCTTGGTCTAAGAAAAACCTGTAAATGTGAGAGTAAGCCTCCACCTTAGCCCTTCTTCCCCCAATTACGGTCGTTGTTTTTTATTATTATTATTATTATTATGAGGTGTTGGTGGGAAATGTCGCAGTCAGGCAAGTTGAAAGAACATTGAAAATCTATATACCCTCCAACTTCTTCAATAATTTTTAAGCCCTGCCAGCTGTCCCATCTCTGTATTTGTGTGCATGTGTCCCTCAATGAGCCTGTGTATTGCTCGGTGCTCACTATGGTCGGGGTCGCCACCATCTGTCACCACACAGCCCCATTAAGATGTTACCGGCTTGGTTCCCTATGCGTACCTGTCATCTCCGCGACCTATTTATAACTGGAATTTTACCTCTTGGTCCCCCCTTCACCTCCCCCAGCTGCTAGGGACCACCGGGTTGTTCTCAGTGTCCTCTGCCCCTTTTTCTTTGTTTGCTTTTGTTTTATTTTATTCTGTTGGGTCCGCATGTAAGTGAAATCCTGCGGTATTTGCATTTGTCTGACTGTTTCACTTAGCAGGACGCCCTCCAGGTCCATCCGTGTTCAAATGGCAAGAGTTGTTCCTTTACACGACTGAGCTGTATTCCGTTGTGTATTTGCTACATCGTCTTCATGCGTTCGTGTGTCGATGGACATTGGGCTACCTCCCTATCTTGGCCGTTGTAAATAGTGCTGTGATAGGCATCGGGGTGTGTATGTCTTTTCAAATTAGTGTTTTCGTTTTTCTTTGGGCAAATACCCAGTAGTAGAATTTACTGGATCCTACGGTAGTTCTATTTTTAATTTTTTGAGGAACCTCCATAGAGTTTTCCAGAGTGGTGGCATCAGTTGCCACCAGCAGTGCATGAGAGTCCCTTTCTCGCCAACCAACGCTTGACATTCATCTTTCTGATACTATTCTGACTGGTTGAGGTGATATGTCATGTGGTTTTGCCTTGCATTCCGTCATGATGAGCGACATTGAGCACCTCTTCGTGTTGTCTGTTGGCCGTCTCCAGGCCGTCTTTGGAAAGATGTTAAATCCTCTGCCTATTTCTTAATTGGATTGTTTGGGGGTTTTTTTTGTCTTGAGTTGTGTACGTTCCTCACTTATTTTGGATGTTGATGCCTGACCAGATACAGCATTTGCA
Source organism: Nyctereutes procyonoides (assembly GCF_905146905.1). Classification (NCBI taxonomy): domain Eukaryota; kingdom Metazoa; phylum Chordata; class Mammalia; order Carnivora; family Canidae; genus Nyctereutes; species Nyctereutes procyonoides. The sequence goes on from NW_026575052.1 coordinate 29,507,652, forward strand.
AGTATCTTCTTCGATTCGGTAGATCGCCTCTTCACTTTGTTGATGGCTTCCTTCCCTGTGCAGATGTGTTTTATTTTGGTGCAGTCTTAATAGCTCGCTTTTGTTTCCCCTTCCTGAGGACACACGTCCTATAATATATCACTCGGGGGATATCCAAGAGATTAGTACCTGGGTTTCCCTTTAGGGGTTTTATGGTTTCAGGCCTTACATTTGAGTCTTGAATGCAATTAGAGATTATTTTTGTGCACGATGTAAGAAAGTGGTACATATTTTTATTCTTTTTGAACCCCTGGAAAATAAGTTGTAGACATCCCGATATTTCAATCCTAAACACTTCAGTATACATCTGAGAGTAAGGACCTGCTTCTCTCCAACCACAAAAGCATTAGCACCCCTAAGAAGATGAACAATCATTCTATAATATGATCTAAGAGCCAGGCCCTATTCAAAATTTCCCAATCAATCTAAGAATCTCTTATAACTTTGTTTTCACCAAATCAAGATTCAGCTGAGAGTCACACATTATGTTTTGTTATTATTTCTTTAGGGTCTATTTATTTTATTTGTTTAAGATTTTATTTATGTATTTGAGAGAGGGAGAGAGCAAGAAAGCACAAGCAGGGGGAGAGGCAAAGGGAGAAGCAGGGAGCACCATGTGGGATTCCATCCCAGGACCCCGGGATTATCACCTGAGCCGAAGGCAGATGCCTAACTGACTGAGCCACCTGGGTGCCCCTCTTTTGAGCCTATTTAAAAATTTTTGTTTACTGATGTAAAATTAACATAATTTTAATGCATCCATTTAAAGCGTACAGTTTGGGTTTTGAAATATATATATAGGGAATCCCTGGGTGGCTCAGCAGTTGGGCATCTGCCTTTGGCCCAGAGCGTGATCCTGGAGACCCGGGATCAAGTCCCACATCAGGCTCCCTGCATGGAGCCTGCTTCTCCCTCTGCCTGTGTCTCTGCCTCTCTCTCTCCTCTGTCTTTCATGAATAAATAGAATCTTTAAAAAAAAAGAAATATTTTATATATATATATATATATATATATATATATATATATATATATATACCTTTACAGCAACCACTCCCATCAAAATATAGAAAGCATTCCCTCGGGCCACTTTTGCAGCCAATCACCGATTCACCACCCCCTTCCCCAGGCAACCACTGATCCTGATTTTTATCACCATAGACAGCTCTACCTGGGCAAGAAATTCAGAAATCCAGTAATATAGCTTATATTCTTCGGTGTCTGTTTTCCTTTGCTCAGCATAATATTTTTGAGATTCATCCATATTGTTGTGTATACAAGCAGCTTGTTCCTTTGTGTTGCAGAGTAACATGCCGTTGTAGGAATGCACCAGTGTGTTTATCCACTCACCCATTGGTGAACATCTGGATTATTTTCCATTTTAAGCTATTATGATTAAAGCTACTATGAAAATTCATGTACAAGTCTTTGTGTAGACATATGTTTTCATTTCTCTTTGGTGAAAATCTAGAGTTAGCGTTGGTGGATCATATAGTTAGTGTATGTTTAACTTTGTAAGAAGCCGCCAGATGGTTTCCCAAAGTGTTTTTAGGACATGTCACCCTCTTACCAGGAACATATGAGAGTTCTAGTTTCTCCACAGCCTCACCAATGCTTAATATTTAAAAATCGTGGGGATCCCTGGGTGGCTCAGCAGTTTGGCGCCTGCCTTTGGCCCAGGGCGCAATCCTGGAGTCCCAGGATCGAGTCCCGCGTCGGGCTCCCGGCATGGGGCCTGCTTCTCCCTCTGCCTGTGTCTCGGCCTGTCTCTCTCCCTTTCTCTATCATAAATAAATAAATAAATAAACAAACAAATAAATAAATAAAATATTTTTTAAAAATAAATAAATAAAAATAAAAATCGTTTTGCTTCTTGCCATTTTACTGGGTGTATAGTGGTATCTCAGTGTGGTTTTAATTTGTATGTCCCAAATAACCAGAGAAGTTATACGTCCTTGCACGTGTTCATTGCCGACTTACATGCAGGTGGCCCTTGAACAACATGGATTTGAATCATGCAGGTCCACTTATATGCGGATTTTTTTACAGCACGGTAAGGACATTTTCCCTTCCTTATGATTTTCCTAACATTTTCTTTTCTCTAGCTTACTGTATTATAAGAATACATACTACAGGGATCCCTGGGTGGCACAGCGGTTTGGCGCTTGCCTTTGGCCCAGGGCCTGATCCTGGAGACCCAGGATCGAGTCCCACGTTGGGCTCCCGGTGCATGGAGCCTGCTTCTCCCTCTGCCTGTGTCTCTGCCTCTCCCTCTCTCTCTCTCTCTCTCTCTCTCTCTCTGTGTGTGTGTGTGTGACTATCATAAATTAAAAAAAAAAGAATACATACTACATATAATATACAAAATATGTGTGAATGGACTGCTTATGTTATTGGTTAAGGCTTCTAGTCAACAGTAAACTATTAGTAGTTTAAGTTTTGGAGGAGTCAAAAGTTATACACAGATTTTTGACTGCACTGGGGATTGGCAGCCCAGCCCGTCCAGTTCAAAGATCAAATATAGGGCAGCCCCGGGTGGTTCAGGGGTTTAGCGCTGCCTTCAGCCCAGGGCCTGATCCTGGAGACCTGGGATCGAGTCCTGCGTCGGGCTCCCTGCATGGAGCCTGCTTCTCCCTCTGCCTGTGTCCCTGCCTCTCTCTCTCTCCTCTCTGTGTTTCTCAGGAATAAATAAATAATCTAAAAAAAAAAATAAACAAGGATCAACTATACTTTTCGTGATCTGTCTCTTCAAATATTTGCCCTTTTATTTTTTTTTTTTAATTTTTATTCATTTATGATAGTCACAGAGAGAGAGAGAGAGAGAGAGAGAGAGAGAGGCGCAGAGACATAGGCAGAGGGAGAAGCAGGCTCCATGCACCGGGAGCCCGATATGGGATTCGATCCTGGGTCTCCAGGATCGCGCCCTGGGCCAAAGGCAGGCGCCAAACCGCTGCGCCACCCAGGGATCCCAATATTTGCCCTTTTAAAACTTGGGTTATTATTTGTTGTTGACTTGCACCTATGAATCTTTTTGCCAGGTTTATGCATTATAATTCCCTCCAGTGACTTGACTTCTCACTTTCTTAACGGTACCTTTTGAGGAGAAATTTTAAATTCAAATAAAATCCAATTTATCAATATTTTCTTTCAAGATTGGTGCTTTTTTGTATCCTAAGAAATCTTTGCCTACCCTAAGATAGATTTTCTTTTATGTTTTTTTAGAAGTGTTGTAGTTTTAGCTTTTATATCTAGATCCCTAGTCCCTTTTACAGTTCATTTTTCTATATAGTGTCAAATGGGAGTTAAGGTTTTTTTCATACATATATCCAGTTGTTGTAGCATAATTTGTTGAAGACTGTTTGCCTCCCGTTGGATTACCTTAAAAAAATAGACCATAGATAGATACGTGGGTCTACTTCTGGACTCTATTCCATCTAGTCCATGGCGTATCCTCTGCTAAGATCACAAAGATTACCAAGCTGTCATAGTAGCTCTTGAAATCAGTGTATAAGTCCTCCACATTGGTTCTTCTTTTCCAGAATTATTTTGAGTCTTCTGGTCCTTCACATTTTCATGTGAATTTTGTAATAAGCTTCCCAATTTTTATTTTTTTAAATGCCTGTTGAGATTGGGATTGGGATTGCTTTGAATCAATAAATCCACAGGGAAAACTGCCATTTTGACAATATTGATTCTTTCAATGCATGAACATGGAAAATATGTCCATTCACTTGGAGCATGTTTAATTTCAACAGTTTTATCATTTTCAGTGTGTGTATATATACATATACACACACACACACACATACACAGATACCTATATATACACTTATCTAAAACATTAATCTTTTGACCTTGTAAATAATATTTCATCTCATAATTGTGCTAAAAAAATAAATAATAAAATAATTGTTTGTGCTGAAATATGGGACATATAAGTGATCACTGTATGTGGACCTTGTGTCCTCCATCCTTACTAGGTGTCTCTTTTGGGTGTCACTAGCTTTTCTGTGGAATCCTGAGGATTTTCTTTTTTTCTTTTTTCTTTTTTTTCCTGAGGATTTTCTGTGTTTGCAACCATGATTTAGTTCTTCCTTTCCAATGCATGTGCCCTTTTCCCCCTGACTCTTGGCAATGGTCAGGACCACCGCAGAACGTTGACTAGAAACGGTGACAGAGAACTCCCTTCCTTGAGTCTGATCTTGTGTGTGTGTGTCGGGGGGGGGGGGGAATATTCAGTCATTTACCAAAAAGTATGATGTAGAAAAGGATTCAGAAAAAAGCATTTTACAAATCTCAAAATCCATTCATGAGTGAAGGTCTTGGTAAACTTGGTCTAAAAAGTCAAAGGCATCTATCCTTGTTTCAAAGATTGTTGAGTTTTGAGTGAGTTTGTATGTGGATCAACCTGAATCTCTGAAGACCTACTTTTAAGCGTTGTTGAGGCAGGTCTAGAGTAGCGCGGTCACCCTAATCCTGAGGTGTCACCTTTCTGGTAGTCGTCACAAAGCCCATGGAATTCAAGGGTCTTTGCTGTGACATTACTTACGATATTAAAAGACCAGAAACAATGTAAATGTGCAGAATTAGAGGAATAGTTGAAGAAACTAGGGAGTATTCACACAATGGGGTACTACATAGTGATACCGCCAAATTAGGCAGATCTCCGTCCCCAGGGTCGTTATGGAGAAGGATCATTAGGTGAGAAAAGCAAAGGGCAGGGCAGCGTGTATTTGCATGTGTGCGTGCATGTACACACGCCCATAAAGTACTATATCCTATCCTCTATACTGCACCCACATTGCAATGTATATTACTTTTCATACATAAAATATTATGTATTATATATAAATATTGTGAAATATATGCATATCGAAAAAGAGCATGTGCATCAAAACAAAAACTAATAAAAGGCATGATGAGTTGGAGGGGTAGGTGGGATGGAGGAGACGAGTCACGGATGGAACCAGGGTCTCTCCATGTCCACCTTTTAATATAGTATATGTTTTATGTGTTCAGAAATAAAATTAAATTAGGGTGCCTGGCTGGCTCAGCTGGTTGGGCATCCCACTCTTGATCTTGGTTCAGGTCATGGTAAATATTAAAAAAAAAATAAATTAAATCCAGAAGCAAAATTAATTTTAATATTAAATATAAATGGGGATAAATGACCCCAATCGTGTATCAGATTAGCAACAGGAAGAAAAATAATTGTTTCAGTGACCTCTGATGCACGACCCTAAGTTTACATTTGGGCTTAATGAAATACACATTTTTTAAGGATTTAAAAGGCTCCAAAAACTCTTTTACTTCGTTCCATCATTTTGATAGCGGTAGTAGAACTGAAGTACAGTTGGAAGGGAGAAGGAGCCCCAGCCAGCAACCTGCTGCGGGAGGAGCAGCCACCTCTCGGCGCTGGAGCGTGGTCCTAGGTCCTTTCCGGGGCTGAAGGGGGCACCCCAGAAATAGGCCGGGAGGACGGAGTGGGGGGCTGCCCCGGGCACATGTGAGGGCACGCCGGCCCCTTCCCAGGACACAGACTTGGGGCGGGGGGGGTGATGTTGGGCTCTGCCGGGGGCACCCAGGGCTGCAATAACTTGTCGTGCCATCGGGCGTAACGTGGCCTCATCCTGTGCCCACCACCCTCCTGCGCCCACCACCCTCCTGCGCCCACCACCCTCCTGCACCCACCACCCTCCTGCGCCCACCACCCTGCTGCCTCCACCACCCTCCTGCGCCCACCACCCTGCTGCCTCCACCACCCTCCTGCGCCCACCACCCTCCTGCACCCACCACCCTGCTGCCCCCACCACCCTGCTCCCTGGCCCAACAGCCATCCTTTCCCCAAGGGCAAACCGGCACCCACGGACTTCTGGTTGCATTTTCATTTCATGGGCTTGTAGGGTAAAAGCACCCGGTTACAGACCCCCCTCCCCCGCCCCGCCCAAGCCTCTGGAAGGTCTTGGTCCAAAACGGAGTCAGTCTACCTAGAAATTTCAGCTTAATCATTTCAAACAAATAACAGCAGAAGGAAGTGGTAATCATCTACCCGGGGTTCTAATTTTAAAATGTGAATAATTAACTTTCCAGGAAAGAAAAAAAAAAAAGGCAACTGAACCTTAAGAGCAGTTGAATCCAGTAAGCGTCGCCATACAGGGCGGACAGCAGCAGCAGAAGCCGCCCCACACTTACCGCAGGCGATTCCCAGGGACGTGGTCGCCGGAGGCCAGACTGGAGCGTTTGCGCCCGGGTCCCGCCCTCAGGCCCCTGCCCGCTGGGCCACGGAGAGGCGTCCAGAGGTGCCACCTGCGCCGCCCTGGCGGGGCCACCCCCACGCGCCCGCTTCCAGTGCGCATTTCCTGCAAGTCAGCTTGTCCCGCAGAACCGCCAGCGCAGCTCCCTCTGCTGCGGGCGGGAGCTGAGCCCTGGCCGGCGCCCACCTGCACCCAGGAATCTGCAGGTGGGTGGGTGGCGGTTGGGGAGCCAGGCCCAGGACACTGCAGCAGAGGCGCGTCCTTCCTGCACCCCCTCCCGGGAGTCCAGTTATCTCAGTGGCCCACACATCCCGCCCTGGGGGCGCCTGCCCCCCGCCCCCCCCCCATGGTGACTGGTTGCCCTTGGCTCAGGTCATGACCCCGGGCTCCTGGGTTCCAGCCCCACCTCATATTGGAGCCCCCTGCTCAGCAGGGGGGCTGCTTCTCCCCCTCCCTGTGCCCCTCCCCTGCTCCTGCTTGCTCTCTCCATGTCAAAAAGAAATACAATTTTAAATAAAAAAAAGAAGAAATTCATCTCCTGACAGTGTCACTGCACATGCACGACAGAAGAAAGAAAGGGGATGGGGGCAGGACAAAAGAGAGGACAAGGAAGGCCAGACAGGGCCTGGGAACACAGCGCCGCCACAGGGTGGCGGAGGGGACGGTGGGGTCGGAGGGGGACAGCAGGGGCAGCGGGAGGTGGCAGGAGAATGGTGGGGGGACAGCGAGGGGACAGCAAGGGGACAGCGGGAGGACAGCAGGGGACAGCGGGAGGACAGCGAGGGGACAGCAAGCGGACAGCGGGAGGACAGCAGGGGGACAGCACCAGCTAGAGGGTTTCAAAAGCCGGTCCCACAGTTTGGTGGCAGCGCCCTTGGGACACGAGTTATTCAGCATCAGGGCCGTGGCTTCTTCATCCACCGACTCAAACGAGGGAACAGGCTGCAGGTGGGCCAGGCCACAGCCCGAGCACAGCCTGTTCCAGAACCTTCCCTTGGGGCCGATGCCGCAGTCCCAGGGATATCAGGATGGAGTCAGTGCTGTGGTATTTTTTTCTTTTTATTAAAAAACAAATTAAATAAAATAGCCATCAGTTTTCCAGAAAACGGAAGCGGAGTGCACGGCTCACGGCGCGGCAGGCCCGGAGCCCAGGGTCGGCGTCGAGGCGGCGGCCGTTTCCTTCTCCTCGTACCTGGGAGGCAGCTCGGGGGGTGGGAGGGGGTCGGGGGCCACAGCAGCCCCAGAAATGGTGTATATGGATTCTCCATGCACCTCGGGGGCGGCGCCCTGGCGCCCAGGAGCTGGGGTCCGACTGAAAAGGAGGGAGAAGGGGGACAGGTCAGGCCCCAGGACGCACCTGAGAGCGGCGCTCTCGGCCAGCGGCGGCTTGTGCGCCTCTGGGGCTGCGGTGACACGCACACCTGGGTGCCTCCCCCCGCCCTTCGGGTCACATTAGAGACCTCACCCCGCTGCTGCCCTTGTCATGAGGGAGTCCGTAGGGAGCCTCGTCTGGCCTGGGTTCAGGCCTGGTCTCCGCAGGCTACCGTGGGGCTGCGGGAGGCAGACAGAGGCCAAGGCAAATGGGTCAGGAGGCCAGGCCCCGGCGGGAGCTTCCAGAACGCGCCACCTGGACCAAGGTCCTAGCCCCCGAGCCCTGTGTGCACCTGCGGTGGGCCCTGCCCCCCAGGCCGGCCCGCCCTACTGCAGTGACAGAAATCACACAGCGGTGGGGACCAGGGCCATGGGTAGGCTAACAGGCCTTCACTGAGGGCTTGGGGGAAGCTCATGGTCGGAGAAAAGAACATAAAAATCCCCCAAGAGGATCACGCAGCTGTGCGGAGCCTCCGTCCCCCGTCCGGGCAGGACGATCCTATCTGTGCCCCTGCAGCCCCCACCCCGTTTGTCGTGCAAGAGGAATGCGGGCCTTGGGACGTGGAGGGGCGGGTGAGGCGGCTGCCACCCCAGCCCTGCCCGGGTCCTACTCCCAGGGCACCCGGGGGGCTCCGCGGTGGAGCCTCTGCCTTGGACCCAGACCGTGACCCCGGGGTCCCAGGATTGAGTCCCGCGTCGGGCTCCCTGCATGGAGCCTGCTTCTTCCCATGACCCCCATGTCCGTCTCCCCGTGACCTAACGTGGCAAAGCCCAACATGGCCCGGGGTGTCCCAAGGCCCGGCTCGGGGGCTCAACACGTGGAGGATCAGTGCAGCCAGGAGGACCTCAAGATGCCCGCACAGGGCTTCATGCTCCACCCGGTGCAACCGCTGTTGTCATTTTTAATGTATGCGCTGCCCCAGAGTTTCCTGAAGGGCGCTCTTCCTGCGAAGGCGATAATCGGGCCGCGCCGTCCACCAACAGAGCCCCCGGCCTCTGATGTCCGCGCCTGCAGCCTTACAGACCTCACCTGGCCTGGGCTCAGGCCTGAACACGTGAAATGCACCTACTCATGAAGTTCAAATGCAGAAGTCTTACCCATAGTTAAAAATACTGTAATACGAAGGTGGATTTTCATCTGGACGCAAACCATCAGCCCCAGGACTTCGAGTCGCTGCAGGAGCCGAGGACTCGGGAAAGTAGGGCGGCGGCGGCGGCGGGAATAGGATCACGGCGTCACCTAGGGAAACAGCATTCCAGTGAGCAGGGCCGCAGGCGCACAGCAGCAGGAGCAACGCGGGTGAATGATGCATTGGGCCCATGAATATAAAAGGTCAAAACACCTAGGCTACCTGCGGAATTTAAACGTGCACCCATCGAATGTGCAGGGGCGGAAAGTGAAGGTGGCCCGGGGCAGGGCGACGGGGGGGGGGGGGGGGGGGGCACTGGAGTGAGTATTCAATGGGGCACTTCCTCCCTGGCAAAGAGAAGCTTCTAGGGGTACCCGGGGGCTCAGTGGTGAGCGTCTGCCTCTGGCCCAGGGCGTGACCCCAGGGTCCCGGGATCGAGTCCCCCATCAGGTCCCAGCATGGAGCCTGCTTCTCCCTCTGCCTGGGTCTCTGCCTCTCTCTCTGTGTCTCTCATGAATAAATAAAAACAATCTTTAAAAAATAAATAAAAAGAAAAAAGAAGTTTCTAGAACTTGATAGTGGTGATGGTGGCAAACACTGGGAAGGTGCTTAATGTCACTGTACACTGAAAAATGCTTAAAATGGTGAATTTTATGTTACGTTGACAGTACCACAGTTCTTTCCAGCAGTGAACCAGTATTTCCCTTTTTTAAAAAAATAATTATGTTGTTATGATGAAGATATTTTTAATATTTTTTAATTTTTTATTTATTTATGATAGTCACACAGAGAGAGATTGAGAGAGAGGCAGAGACACAGGCAGATGGAGAAGCAGGCTCCATGCACCAGGAGCCCGACGTGGGATTCGATCCCAGGTCTCCAGGATAGCGCCCTGGGCCAAAGGCAGGCGCCAAACCGCTGCGCCACCCAGGGATCCCGAACCAGTATTTCCTGATGGGCCTGAGCTAGACCCCTCGGTGAAGTGCCCGCATCCTCGGGACGCCTCCTGCTCCAAAGCCTTCCTCATCCTCAACTTAAGATTTTAAGTCATCACCGCTTGGCAGTTGGAGGAAGCGCGGTTCTCCGGGTGGTGGGAGCCCCCCGGGGAGGAGCTGAGGCCCCCGGGTCACTGCCGCCCAGCAGGTGCGCCTCCGGGGCTCTTCCCACCCAGGTCACCACGCGGTACAGGCAACAGGCACTCTCAAGGGAAGCTTGTTTGCCTTTGGCGGGCGGGCTGGGCCCTCGGCCTTTCTGTGGCCACGGTTCCCTCCAGACATAGGACATGCTTTCCACAGGAGACACAGACTCCACGTGCAAGCTCTAACTTGCACTCAGGTCCCCATACAGACCCCACCAGGGGGGCTGCCCAGAACATTCTAGACGTGTGGCGGCCCCAGAACATTCTAGACGTGTGGCGGCCCCAGTACGCGGAGGTTTGAGGGTACCTCTCCCCGGCCGGCGGCACCACAGGACAGCTCAGGAAACATGAGGGACAGACGACGGTCATCAGGGCCGGGGGAAGCGTCTGCACCGGGGTGCACAGGCCGCTTTACCGCTCCCGGGTTCCCACCCAAGCAGGCACCGTGACCCCCCCCATCCCTGGGCCCCACCTGCTGCACCTGCCCTGCCCGCCATCCCTAAGTGCACCTGCCGCAGAAGTGGAGGCTCGGGTGCTGCTGGGGACGGTGCTGCTCTCGGAGGGACTCCTGCAGACACCGGGGCACCCCTGCTCCCTGCCCACCCCGTACCCCGGCACCCCTGCCCACCCAAACACAGGCACCCCTGCACTGCCCCCCCGCACGCCCACATCCCCTCACCCCTGCACCACCTGCACCCCTGCACACCGACAAACCTACACCCCTGCACTCCCTGAACACCCGCATCCCCGCACCCCTGCACCACACTCATGCCCCACACCAACAAACCTGCACCCTGGCACCCCCTCCCACCCCCACCCACCTGAACACAGGCACCCCCGCACCCCCTTCCCACTGACACCCCTGCACCCTGGCACCCCCATACACCGGCACCTCCTGCACCCCTGAACAGCCGACTAGAGCCTCCAATGCACACACCAACCTAAAGCCAGCTGCCTTCAGTGGTTGTGGGGGTTCATTCTGTTCATAGACCCAGGCTGGCAGTGAGCCTCCGGAGCAGGCCGGTCACCTCCCCCGCCAATACCCAAGCCCCAGGCCCCCCGCCCCTTGCCCGCCGTCCAGGAGGCCCGTCGGAGCCTCTGCCCATCAGCTCCCGCCGCCAGGCCCTGCAGCCTGCTCTCCCTGAAAGCAGTCCCATCCCCTGGGGTGTCCCTTTACTACGTCCTGCAGGACTGGAGGCCCCCTGGGTTGACGGCAGACGTCCTCCAGGAAGGGCCACCTCACACCCTTGCACCTGGACCCGGGACTCAGCGCCCAGTGTGCCCACAGCGGGTGGATCCTGTGTCTGTGGAGGAGGCGTGCCCCTTCTGGGAGCAGCTGGACCCTGGGACTGAGCCCAGAATCGCCTCTATCCTCCAGTCCCTCACAAGGGAGGGCCGACCGTCGATGGACAACACCTAGATTCTTATCCATTAGGCTAGAGGCAGGACTTCTGAAAATGTAGAGCCTACCCCGAAACTATATCAAAGGAGACCAAGACGAGGAGTTAGGCTGCCAGGTTTGATGGAACTTACAAGGTTAAACGGAAAAGATTTTGCGTGATGGAGCGCCAACCTCGGGAGGAGACCCCCCGGGAGTCACTGTGTCCCTGCTTTCTGCTGCCCCCAATTCCAGCCATCAGGAGGGAGGCTGGACCCCACGATCCCCTGATCGCCACCCCAAAGGGCACACATCGAAATGCTCCCAACTCAGAACACCGTGAGCATCAGTGAATGTATTTACTTGTCCCCTCCACCCCCCGTGTTCCCCAAAGAGAACTGAGCACATCTACAACATGGGGTGAGCCCTTAAGTCACGTAACAGCTCCCCACAACACCGGGCGAAGGATGAAACCAGTGGAAACAGAGTTACAGCCCGGGGCCCGGGGGGCCATAGTACCTGTGTGCCCACCTGCCTGGGTTTGGATCCTGGCTCTGCCACTTGCTGGTCTGTGACCCTGGCAAGTTACGTGACATCCTTGCGCCTCGGTCCCTTCATCTCTAACATGGACGTACTGAGGGTACCTGCCTCACTGGGTTGCTGTGGGTATGAAAAACTGGGAAGCAGCTGCCCTCGAGGAGCACTTGGATGGGTATTTGGTCCCAGAGGGACCCCTCGGTCTGTGTTAGCCGTTATTAATGTATAACCAATATTGCTGTGGTCACCACAAATATATAAATACGCAGTCGGCTGGGAGTTTCAACCCTGGCCCCAGGATTTGTCTGTGAATCCATCTGCCCTCGTGCTCCAAGGTCCAAGGCCAGTGCCACGTGAGGCTGGCAGGCCAGGGGCTCCCCCATGAGCCCTGCTTCCTGCAGCAGGCAGCCCGGACCAGACGTCTCGCTCACCACGCTCCTCTGGTGCCTGTGTGACCTCTGCCCCTAGAGCTCCCGGCCTAGCCCTTTAGAGGTCAAGGCGATGGCTTCAGAGCTCTTCCCTTGCAGAAGTAGGAGATGGGGGGGAGTGATTTTTCAAAATTGAGCAGCAATGGGGTTTCTCCTTTGTGTGAAACTGAGGCCAAGGCCGCCGGGGCAACAGTGACCCACTCTTCTGCAGAACCCAGAGAACACAGAAGTCAATTCTCGACATTCCGTGGGGGAAAGAAGAGACAGGTGCGATCACATTTCCTCTTTCTCTGTGCCACCGTTTCCAAGCTTCGCCTCCACCCCGAGGCCAAGGATAACATAGAAAATGAACAATGTGGGAAACGGTGCAGATAGCCCTCGCCCCCAAAACACAGAAGATGGGCGGACTTGGGGATACAGAATCCTAGAACGCTAGCGCTGCCAGGAATCGCCGCAACGCTCATCTTACAGTCACAGAAACCAAAGCCATAAGAGGTTACAGACTTAGGAAGGACAGCCAGTCGGGGACATCCTGGGACGGGACCCCACACGTCCAATACAACACACCCTAGGTACCAACGGCACTTGGCAGGCCTCCCAGGTGGCCGAAGGCTCCCAGGCTATCCTAGTACCTTCTCTCACGTTCCTCTTCATTTGCTCTGTGACCTCAGTCAAGGTCATGACTTCATGTCCCAAAGCTCTTGCTCAAGTAATTAATAAAGAAGTGCTAGAAGGAGACGATGGGCACGCGCTAGGGTTCTCCTGCGGCTTCCCACGGCGGCAGCGCTGTGCACGCACACATGTGTGCGCCTGCGTGCATGTGTGTGTGAGAGGGACGGAGAGAAGAAAGAAAGTAGGCCAGAGTGAGGGCCACCCAGTGAAGCCCTGATGCAACCGCCACCGTGATACGTGCGAGCACAGGACCAATAGCCACGTACCTACGGTGACCTGGACGGGCTCCAAGCTCTGGATCTGCGGGTCCTCACTTTCGGAGGCATCCTGGCCCTCATGCAGGTTGTTTCTCTTCACGTGGGCCACCACAAAGAAACACAACCCCATGAGTACAATCAGGGGCCCCATGATCTGCAGGGACAGGAATCCACACATCTGCGGCTCCGTGTCGGCAGAGTCCGTCTCGTTCAGTGCTTCCTGCGCCCAGTCTGAGCCACAGCCGGGGACCCAAATGCCCAGGATGCTGATGAGCATGCCACTTGTCAGGAACAGAAACCCGAAGATGAGGCACTGGACAAACTGGCGACTCTCCCCACAGAGGAAGGCTCGGTCGGGGTCCGCCGGACTGCCCCGCAGGCGGCTCTCCCGGAGCTGAAGCCGGGCCCGGGAGCGGGCCAGGATCACGGCCCCCAGCCCTACCGCGGCACAGGCCGGCCCGGCGACCTTCAGCACCACACTGCAGTCCTGGAAGACTCTGTACTGGCATGCCTGGAACCCAAAGATGGACAGCAGCACCCCCACACACAGCAGCATGGCACCAAAGACAAAAAGGAAGAAGATGAGCTTGCTGACGCACCTGTCGCGCTGGGCCCCGTCTGGCTCGGCAGCAGCCACGGGTGACATGGCCAGGAGCGGCCCCTTGCCCAGAACAGGCGGGACGGACTGCCTTCCCTCCGGGGGTCTCACTAGCTCTGAAAATATAACCAGACACCAAATTAAAGTGGGCACAGGTGTCCTGACCCGCCCTGGCCATTTCAGAAATCACACTGGGATGAAATCACAGGGAGCAGAACTCCATGCAAATGATACAATGAGTTGGTCCATGAGTCAGAAGCACTGGCATTCAGAAACTCCTGAATATGCCATTTTACGAAGATATTTAGGAAGAGGAAATGCAATTACCAGGCACCTAAGAGCGTCTTTAAAAAAAAAAAAAAAAAAGCAATGACAACAAAGCTGATACAACAAAAGTAGCTGGGTGTGGCTCTTCCTGTTATGAGTCTTACAAACTCCCTTCCCCAGGCAAACAAAACAAAACAAAAAACCCCACAAAGCAATGGTGAGTGTGAGGGAAGAACTGCAGGGATTATTTCTGATTTTCAGACGTCCCATGTTTCATCACAGCTGCTCTATTTCCAAATCGATAAATCTCGGTTCAGTAGCTAACTTCCCGTTTCCTGCTTCAGGCTGCGGCAGCTTTCCATTCCCTGTTTTCTTCTAAGGCTGGGACACCCGCCGGAGGCCCAAGTCCAGCCCTTTCCACGGAAGGGGAGGGCGGTTCGGGAACACGACACAGTGGGCTTGGTGGGTTTTAAGTTAACTCTGCCAAAATGTGACTCTTGAGTTCTCACACAGGTGCTGGGGCTGCCCAGGGTCTGAAATCTGAACGGGCCGGGGGGACCCCAGGGAGCCTGGCACCGCGGGTCAGGCGCAGCCTCTGTGTGTGGGTCACCTCTCGCGTACCCTCCTGCAACGGGGCCTTGCACTTCCACAAAAACATTTAGGCTCAGTTAAAAGTAAGCAGCCGATCAAATCACCAGTTAAAAGCATTAAACACAACAGAACTTGACTTTGAAGGCAGAGTATAAGTGAAATCCAGTGGGGAGGCCCCTCCCACAAGATCACCCAAGGCCCCGCTGCTGTCACCATATAATCACAGGAACCCAAATCTGTGGTTACCAGTTGTCTAGTTTCTGCAGGTTGCCTTTATCACCTTAGGTAACCTGTCTTACCCTGATGGTGGGATATTTCACCAGGACCCTTCAAGTTGGGGCACTGGAAAAGACGACTCGTGTGAAGACCATTTGACTTGCTCAAGGGAAGAAGACTTCTAATATTCCGTCTTTTGTATCTGTCATCACATGCAGGAGCTCAAGGTTAAGGCTGTAAAGCCAAGGCCTCCCCGGCAAACCCCGACCATGTCCGAGGAGGGTCGGTTTAAGTAAAGAGAACAAATGGCTGTTGTAGACGAGGAAGTACTTTTCCAGGAAAAAGTGTATTGGTATCAGAAGGAAGTTGGAGAAGAAGGAAATATAGGAGGGAAATGAGCTTCCAGGTTAAACCTGGACAGACTGTGTGTAAGATGGGATAAGGGCGCCTGGGGGTAGGTGGTGGAGCCTCTGCCTTTGGTTCAGGGTGTGATCCCGGGATCCAGGGATGGAGTCCTGCATCAGGCTCTCTTCAGGAAACCTGCTTCTCCCTCTGCCTGTGTCTCTGCCTCTTATGAATAAATAAAAATCTTTAAAAAAAAAGATGGGATAAAGCTGGGACAGACACTTAAAATACTGTACTAATTTAAAAACCAGAAATCTGAGTCCTGTAATCTCTGTTACTGGTTCCACAGATAAGGGTGATTCTCCACTACAAAGTCCTATCAGGAATTCATTGAATTCCTGGTACCTTCAACTCTGAAGCGAGTCACAAAGGCTTCTAATGTCTTTATTTTTTTTAAGATTTTATTTATGAGAGGTTATTTATGAGAGGAGAATTCATGAGAACACACAGAGAGGAGACAGAGAGAGGCAGAGACCCAGGCAGAGGGAGCAGCAGGCTCCACGCAGGGAGCCGGATGCTGGTGGGACTGGATCCCAGGACCCCGGGGTCACGCCCTGAACCAAAGGCAGTGCCAAACCACTGAGCCACCGGGGCTGCCCAGCTTCCAGTATCTTAAGGCAAATTCCCCAAATACTGGTAAAGTAAGAAGAAGCCTAAAGCTGGACCTGGAGCTCTTTTCCATGGACAAGCGGCCTGGACGGCGGCCACACGTGCGGCTCCCTCGTCCAAGTGGCCTGTGGGTCTGTCCGTGTGTCCGTGTCCCAGGGCGCACCCGCCACAGGTGCCAAGTCCAGGCTTTGCTGAACACCGACCTACGTTTGCTCTCCGAGGCCAGGGCCCGCTCCGCAGCACCGTGTCCCGAACCTGCACAGCTCACCTGCCCGAGGCTCTGCTGCCTTGGGGTACAGGGGGGCCCAGAAGTCTCCCCGGGACCGGGCTCCGCGCGCCGGCTCCGCAGGTTCGGCTCGGCCCTCCGCGGGGCTCCCCGCCCGGCCCCCGCCCGCAGCCCGGCCCGCGGGGACCCAGCGCTCACCTGGGCTGCGGCCTGCGCGACCTGGGCCCCGGGCGGGGCGGCCTCGGGGCGGCGGCCCTCACCGCACGCTCCCACCTGCGCGTCCGGCCGCGGAGGGCGGGCCCCGGACTGGCCGGCGGAGGCGGCGCCGGGAGGGCGGGGCGGGGCGGGGCGGGGAGGGAAGGAGGGGGGAGCGGGGAGGGAGGGAAAGGGCGGGAGAGGGGAGGGAAGGAGTGGGGAGGGGGGAGCGGGGAGGGAGGGAGCGGAGAGGTAGGGAGGGAAGGAGTGGGGAGGGGGGAGCGGAGAGGTAGGGAGGGAAGGAGGGGGGAGGGGGGAGCGGGGAGGGAGGGAGGGAAGGAGTGGGGAGGGGGGAGCGGAGAGGTAGGGAGGGAAGGAGGGGGGAGGGAGAGAGCGGGGAGGGAGGGAGGGAAGGAGTGGGGAGGGGGGAGCGGGGAGGGAGGGAGGGAAGGAGTGGGGAGGGGGGAGCGGGGAGGGAGGGAGGGAAGGAGTGGGGAGGGGGGAGCGGGGAGGGAGGGAGGGAAGGAGTGGGGAGGGGGGAGCGGGGAGGGAGGGAGGGAAGGAGTGGGGAGGGGGGAGCGGGGAGGGAGGGAGGGAAGGAGTGGGGAGGGGGGAGCGGGGAGGGAGGGAGGGAAGGAGTGGGGAGGGGGGAGCGGGGAGGGAGGGAGGGAAGGAGTGGGGAGGGGGGAGCGGGGAGGGAGGGAGGGAAGGAGTGGGGAGGGGGGAGCGGGGAGGGAGGGAGGGAAGGAGTGGGGAGGGGGGAGCGGGGAGGGAGGGAGGGAAGGAGTGGGGAGGGGGGAGCGGGGAGGGAGGGAGGGAAGGAGTGGGGAGGGGGGAGCGGGGAGGGAGGGAGGGAAGGAGTGGGGAGGGGGGAGCGGGGAGGGAAGGAGCGGGAGGGGAAGGAGCGGGGAGGGAGAGAGCGGGGAGCGGGGAGGGAGGGAGGGAAGGACGGGGAGGAAGCCCGGCCTGGCCGCCTCGAGGACCGAGCGCGCCCGGAATCCGGGGAGAAGGAGCGCTCGCCCTCCTGGGCGCGCAGCCGCGGGACGTGGGGGGTGGGGGTGAGGCGAGGGGCTCCGGGGTGCGGGCGGGGGCGCAGCCGGTCCCTCTGGGCGCCCGACCCGGGTGCGGGGGGCGCAGCGCCCGCTGGGGCCCGGCGACCGGGCGGGTGGGGCCCTCCTGCCGCCCCCGGGACCCCGCGGCCGAGCCCGGGGCAGGCCGGCTCCAGCGCCGCCGCAGGCCCTCGCGGGGCCGCCCCCCCTCTCCGTGCCGGCCCCCCTGCGGCCCCCGGGTGCCCGCACAGCCCAGCCGGCCGCGGCTCCCCCGCCCGGAGCCCGGAGCCCGGAGCCTCAGGATGGGCTCACCTGGAGCCGCGTTACCTGGAACCTGCCGGCCCCGCAGCAGAGGTCGGGGCGCCGTGGCTGGGAGTCGGGGGCCAGCCCGGTGCACCTGCGCGGGGCGGGGGGGGGGGGCGGTGAGCTGGGAACCTGTCGGCCCGCAGCAGAGGTCGGGGCGCCCTGGAGGTGAGTCAGGCCCAGCCCGGGTGCACCTGTGCGGCCCCGGGGACGTGCCCGCCCACTTGCCACCGGCCTCCCGCACCTCCCGGCAGCTCCGCGCACCGCTCACCACTTAATGCCCATCACTTTGAGCGTCATGAAGTGTGAGCATCTTGCGCCCCGGTTCATTCAGCAGGTGCTCCCATGGGCCTCACTACAGGTAAAGAAGGAGCTGCTCATTCTCCCCAGGGCGAGAGGAGCTGCTCTCTGGGTCAGGGAGGTGACAGGGACATCCGGGGGCTCTGAGCACTGGGGGGGGGGGGTCGAGCCTGGGCTTGGGGGGGGTGTCCTGCATGGGACTTAGTGGGGCGCTGGTCCCAGAGGCCGCATGTGGACTTTCCCACCAGCCGCAGCCCGGGCTCTGACCACCTCTGCCCTCGCTGCTGCTGATTGTCACCCTAGTGGACCACACTGACACCCTCACTCTGTGCCGGCCTCTGTGGTACCATGTTCCCTACACCCTTGGTTCTTCTGCGTGTTCCCAGCAACCCAGAGACGGCGGGAGACAGAAGAAGATGGGAGAAGGGGGAGGCTCAAAATCAGACAGTTTTCAGGCGAGGAAACTGAGGCCCAAAGGCAAAAATTGACCTCCACAGCTGATTACCATGGAGCAGGGGCCTGAACCCACCGCTCCGCCCAGGTACACCTGTCACCCAGAGGACACGTGCCGCCACAAACTCAGAAAACGACTTTTTAATCATATGGCTTTTTTTTTTTTTAAGAGACAGAGAGAGTAAGTGTGTGAGAACAGGGCAGGGGCAGAGGGACAGGGAGAGAGAATCTGAAGCAGGCACCGCGTGGCACCCTGAGATCCCCGTGACCCTGGGATCCTCACGACCTGGGCCGAGACCAAGAGTCGGATACGGCACCCACGGAGCCACCCAGGCACCCCTATTAGGGGGCTTTTTCATCATTATAACAATATAGACACTGCATCCCGAGGATGTTGTGCATCTACGTGGAGATACCCTGGTCAAGTGTCAGTGAGATGAGGGTGGATCTCAAGGTACACCTGGCTGATGCACGGGTCACCAGCAGCGGTGATTGCACAACAGCAGGGGACAGCGAGCTTTCTAAGAACACAGGCCCTGAGTAGAGGACGTGTGCTCCCCACACAGGCCTGCTAACAACTCTTGTACAAGAGGGCTCCCGTCTCCCTTCACACTCACGCTTTCCTTCTCCCGAGTTTGAAACTCAATCTCTTGGCCGCGTCACGCGCGCGGGTCCCCCAGGGGCCTGTTGATACAGCTGCCCCCGTGGTGCCACATGACTGCAGGCCGGCCACACGTGACGGACTTGAATGTGCTGGCACCAAGGACGATCAGATTAGCCTCCGCTTGGCATATCTGCGGCCTGGACGGGTGGCCTTGCGGGGCCTGTTTGACTAAGTTAAAATCCTTGGAACCCGGTCGTGGGCCAGGTGTGGAAGGCGTAGCCGGCGGCCTTCCCGGCGCTCATCCCGCGGGCGCACCTCCCTCCAGGCGCGAGGCTGAGGGACCCCTCAGTATGGAAAACTGAGTGGCCTCTCCTAGACCGTGGGGCCGAGAGAAATGGCATCAGAACAAGCTCTGAAAAACGGGCGGGTGTGAACTGAGGCGGGAACACGGACGGAGCCGCGGTGTGCGTTCATTGATTCGTGGGCAGACGTTCACGGAGGCCGGCCCTGTGCCAACCAGCGGGCCCCGGCATCCTCTGCCCTCAAGGAACTCCTCACGAGTCCGAGGAGGAGGAGAGAGGCCATGAAGGAAACGTGGAGAAGGCAGCAGGCGCCATGGGGAATCGCGGGAGGCGTTGGGGAGGTCCCGCTCCGTGTCCCCCAGGCCACGCGGAGCTGAGGGGTGGGAAAGCCAGCCCGCTGGTTATCTAGGAGGCCGCGGCAGGGCAGCTCTCCAAGAACCAGTCGTAAAACTATCACAGAGAGCTACAGTGACAGTTTGGTTGAAGAAAGGAAGGGCGTGGGATCCCTGGGTGGCGCAGCGGTTTGGCGCCTGCCTTTGGCCCAGGGCGCGATCCTGGAGACCCGGGATCGAGTCCCACGTCGGGCTCCCGGTGCATGGAGCCTGCTTCTCCCTCTGCCTGTGTCTCTGCCTCTTTCTCTCTCTCTCTGTGTGTGTGTGACTATCATAAAATAAATAAAAATTAAAAAAAAAAAAGGAAGGGCGTCAGACACAGGAGAAAGCAAGTGCAAAGGCCCTGAGGCAAAAGCAGGGAGGGCCTCTTCAAGGGAGACTAAGCGGCCAGAATGACTGGGTGAGCAGGGGAGGAGGGATGGGGAGGAGGTCAGAGAGGAAAGGCACCTGTGTGTGGCTCTGTGTACCAGATGACCTGGAGGTTCGTGGGCCATCGTAAGTGCTGGGTGCGAGGAGGAGCCTTTGGAGGGTTGTTTGGTTTTTTGTGTTTGTTTTTTTAGCTAAATATGGTCTGACTTATTTTTTTTTAAGGCAACAGTGGCCTCCAGGTGAGAATGGTGTGAGGAGGGGCGAGGGTGGCAGGAGGCATGTAGGAGGCTGTTGGGGTGACCGGGGTGACCCAGGAGGGACACAGCTGTGCTTGTGTCTGAAGGTGAGAGCGCAGCTGGCCTCCTACGTCTCCAAGAGGGAGCCCTTGGGCTGCATGTGGGTTTTGGACCCCAGGGGCCAGGAGGATGATCCCAGTATTACTCAGGACGGGGAGGGGGCAGGACAAGAAGCTTGGACTGGTGGTGTGAGACGGCCAGTGGGGGAGCTGAGTGGGCTGTGGGGGAACCCCGTCCTGCGCTCCGTCCAGGCCCACGTTCAGGAATGCAGGATTTCTGATGTCTGCGGGTGGCTGGGGCAGGGGCAGTGAGGGGGGTGAGTTCCTGCTGGTGCAGGGGCCTCAGGAGCACCCGTGTGTCCTCCACTCCCACAGGACCAGGATGACACCTGCCGGACACTCCCTGGCGCACCTGCCAGGCTGAGCAGTGGCTTGGGGGCGCTGCAGGTCGGCCTGTGGGGGCCGGAAGGCAGGAAGACAGCTCAGCCACCCAGTGTGCCGCCCTGCCGTTCCCCTGACACTTTTTGGCCTCCTCTGGGTCTGCACCGAGGAACGTGCATTCCTGTCTCGGGTTCCTGTTTCCCACCACTCTGCTGAGGCCGGCGTGCAGGGATTGGCCGTGCAGGGCTCGATCGCAGGCCCCGGGTGCCCCCGAGACACCTCTGACCTCGTGGAGGCTGCGGCGGCCCAAGCAGCTCAGGGTCTGGGGATGGTCGCTCAGTCACAGCCCCAGGTGGGACTCAGGCTGGGCCTGATGGCCGGGCCTCGCCGCCTGGGCAGGCTGGGGCTGGGGCGGGGGCTTCGTGTCGGGCCCCTTAGCCGGCCGGTGCAAGCGCGGACATCCTGCAGGGTCACTCTCTTGCGGGAACGGGACTGCAGATTCCACTGAGGGGGGGGGGACGGGATACGAGCTGTTGTTTCAGAGAGGGAGGACTGGCCGGGGCCTGGGTGGAGGCTCTAGAGCACGGGGTGGAGCCAGCTGGGGGAGGCGGCAGGAGTCACCTGACATGTCGTGTCTGGGCTCCCGGCAGCTTGCACGCTGCCGCCACACACCTGGCGCTGCCCGGGCTGCAAAGCACAAAGCCTATCCCCGCAGTGAGGATAAAAGGGCCATGAGTGGACCTCATCTGGAGCCTGGCTTTGCCACCTGCGGGACCGTGGGGCGTCAACTAGCTTTCTGTGCCTCCGCATCCTCCTCTGTGATGTGGGAACGAGCACGCCTACCTCCGAGTCCGTCTTGGAGAACAGATTCCTGGCACGTGACGGGCCAGCAGTCGAGGCCCGTCCAGCCCGACGCCTCCTCGCCGCCGCAGCTCCTCCCGGCCGCCCTCTGCTGCGGGCTGAGCTGACCGGGCCCCGGGGAAGGTAGACGATGGATGACGAGAGAGATCGGGGTGCTCCCCGGCAGCACAATGAGTCCTGTCGTCGCCCAACTGCAGCACATTGTCCCAGTTGTTTCCAGGAGCCCTCGGGGCGTGTGTGGCACGTGGTCTCCACCCCCAGCCATCCAGGGTCACCCTGTCTGCCCGTCCTTCTGTCCTGCTCCTCCCCGGCCCCCACCCAGCGCTTCCGGAAGGCGCCTGGGGCTGCAGGCGGCCCTGGAGGGGTACATGGGGACCCGGTGGGCGCCGGGCCCTCCCTGCCAGCCCCCCGCCCCGATCCACCTGCGCGTCTCAGCCCCACTACCCCCCTGGGGTCTGGCCCTCCACTTCCTGCTGGTCGCCGTGACCCCGAAAGAGAGTCAGGCCGGACCGCGGCGCCGGGGACGAGGCCACATGAAGCGGCCATGAGAGTCAGTGAGGGACGGAAGAAGCAAAGGTTAGCCGTGCCCCGAGCCCCATTTGGACAGCCCGTTGGTCGCATGCGGGGGACGGGCTGCCGTCCCTCTGCCCTTGTGCTCGCAGCCGACCCAGCTGTTTTAGGACCCCATATGGCACGTGGCGGTGACCCTCAGAATGGCCCAGACCCCGTGGCCACCTGACCCACACGGCGCAGCCCTCCCAGGCGGTGCCCCCGCCGTCGCACCCCTGCCCGTGGGCGCGGTCCCCAGCAGCATGCTGGCAGCAGAAGCGTGAGCGCCTGAGAGCGGGCACCGGGCACTCAGAGGGCGGCCTGGCGGGAAGCCGCCTCTCCAGCGCCCGAGTTCCACAGAAGGCCCCTCGCAGCCCCAGAACGCAGGCGGGGCTGGAGGCAGCGCTGATCAGAGACCAGGAAAGGGAACTGGCCTCTGGGTTATTTCTTCCCTTATCTCGGGGTTATTGCAAGGACTCCGCGGACACGGGGACAGCGCAGGCTGCCGCCCAGGAAGCCTGTCCTCTCGGGGAATGACCGCTGTGCCTGCGGCCTGCCCGGCTGCGTCGGGGCGGGTCCCTCCCCAGGGACGGCCGGCCCTGGCCCAGCGTCCTTTCCCGCCAAGGGCAGGCTCACCAACTCCCATTCAAAAGCCCTTTTCCGGGACGCCTGGGGGGTCAGCGGTAGAGCATCTGTCTTTGGCTCCGGGCATAATCCTGGATCTTGGGACCGAGTCCTGCGTCTGGCTCCCCATAGGGAGCCTGCATCTCCCTCTGCCTCTGTCTCTGCCTCTCTCTCTCTCTGTTTCTCATGAATGAATAAATTTAAAAATCTTAAAAAAAAAAAAAAAGTCCTTTTCCCGGAGAGACTCCCAGTCCGCATCTGCCTGCTGCGCGACACTTCGGGTGTTTCTGCACAGTCCCGAGTGGTTTCCATCCCGGGCACCTGCCTCAAAGGGAAATGACAGTCCCCCTGGGAGCGCCCCTCTGCCCCTCGCTGCCCCACCCTGTCACCTCTGCTCTTCCTGTCCCCCCCCCCCAGCCAGCTCAGGTCAGGCCACCTGCTGCTCGGGCCCCTTCCCTTTTAGATTCTGCTTTAATCCTGGGCACCCCAGCTCCCAGAGGTGACCCGGGGCTTGCAGGCCCCCCGCCCCTCCCCTCCCACTTCCTGCTGCTGCGCTGTCCCTACCCCCAGGCCCTTGGCTGACTGCGGCCCACACCTTCCCCTCCCCTCTCTTCACGTCTTTCTTACCTTTTTTTTTTTTATTATTTTTTAAAATCTGTTTATTCATGAGAGGCAAAGACACAGGCAGAGGGAGCAGCAGGGTCCGTGCGGGGAGCCCGATGCGGGACTCGATCCCGGGACCCCAGGGTCACGGCCTGAGCCACCCGGGCATCTGCCCTCTTCACGTCTCTTGTGCAGTGTGGATTCCAGGGCCTTGCATCCCAGCACGCGGGCCGGTTCCCTGCATGTCCACACCCACGTCTTCCCATCAACCCACCTGGCCGGCTGGCTTTGCTCCCCTGGCTCAGCAGGGCCCTCTCTGGCCGTGGGCGCTGCTGGTAAAACACGTGACCTCGGGGTCAACCTCGGCCTGTGTGCATCAGGGTACCCGCTCTGACGGGGCCTCTGTCCTGCCGGCAGCCCAACCTTGCTCGGCTCCCAGGCTCACTTCCCTACGACTGTCTTGGCAGGTGGCCTGGAGCCTGGTGAGCCCTGCCACCTGGCGGGTGGCCCCTTCCCTGCCTGACCCATGGGTGGGCCCTTCCCTGCATGGCCCGCGCGGTTCTGGGAGGGAAATCAGCCCTTGGCCAGGCGTGCCTCGCCCCTCATGCCCCTGGCTCGGGTCCCGGGCTGACAGCTCTCTAATTTCTCTCTCGGGAGCTTGACTCCCAAAGCACCGTGGCTCCTTAGCCTCCTCAGGCGGCTTCACACCTGGGCCTCCCACCGAGCCGAAGCCTGTTTCCCTCTCACCTCGGCTTTGCCCCGACCTTGGACCCAAGGCACCGTTGCAGGCTCCCCTCTTTCTAGAGGTTTCTCCACTACTTCTCGCCAAAGGCCTAAGTCAGAACCACCGCCGTCCACGCGCAAGATGTAGGAGACAGAAGAGAATTGTCTTCTAACCTTCTGGATTCTCAAACGAGACCTTTTAATAAGGGACAGAGCTTACTGATGCAGATATGCACCCCCCCCCGCCCCTGCGAGATACCCGCGGGAAAATGAGCGGCTCCCCAAGGTGGCCTAGAATTCAGGCCTAACACCATCTTACTAGGGAAAGGAGCTGAAGGATGGTAGCCTCTTAGGGAGGGTAAGTGATTTTTAGGAAAGGATTGTTCTCTTTTCCTTAGAAGAACAGATGGAAAGTATGATACTGTACAACAAAGTCTGGGCATGGCATCGACTTCTGGGTCAACTTCCAGCCTTCTGTCCTGTGGTGAGAGGTGTTGCTCCCTGGTTCAGGGAACACCCCCCCCCGCCCCCGCCCCAGCCAGGGGACTTACGACAACTGACAACTGAGATCCTTTGGGAGAACCTGACTCCAGGCGGGCAAGGCGAGCTCACGGAAAACCTCTGCGTTTGCTGTTCTTGGAGCCCGCAGCTCACCGTGGTCGCTGTGCAACGTGGCAGGAGCTGGGGGCTCACATCCCGCCACCTTCCAAAGCTGCTGAACGGCTTCTGTGCAGGGCTGGGGAGCAAGCACTTTCGGGCTTGCAGGACGTTGGGTCTCTGTGGCAGGTGCCCAGCTCTGCAGGGAGGGAGGGCAGCCTGGGATACGGGCGGCACGGAACCAAAGGGGTGCACCCACGTTCTCACAGCACTGCGCTGACGCACCCTGAAACGTGACCGTCTGGGGCTTCCACGTGTCACAGAGCGGCCTTTAAAATTCTGTTCGACCATGTGAAGTATTATTAGCATCATGCTTAGTTTGTGAGCCACACAAAACTAGGGGGCAGCCAGATGGGTCCCAGAGGCGTTGACTGTGTCCTACTCTCCCTGGGTTCACCCGGTGAGCCTGGACCGGGGCACGCTGACGGAGACCCCCGGCACTGAGCTCACCCCACCCCAGTCCACAGCCCTTGGGGGCCACAAGCAGCCCTTTTTTGGATAGTTCAGATTCTTTCTCTCACTTTTTTTGCAGGATGAACCCCTTCCCCAAACGGTCAGATTCAAGGTGCAACTGCTATTTCCGGTAATAGTTTGCTCTTGTATTTAACGATCACCAATATGTCTAATATATGCATAGCTGATCAATTAGCGCTAATAATACCTATACCGATAACCCAGCCCCAAATCATCCTAACGCTCATGGTGGAAGGAGGATAAAACAAGCCGTATGTGTGTGTGTGTGTGTGTGTGTGTGTGTGTCTGTGTGTGTGTGTTTCCTTGCAAAGCGAAGCACAGGTGCCTCAAAGCACTGGGATGAGGTGGTTCGTAGGAAATGCTCTTGCCTAAAAACATGACATCAGGGTAAAATTCTCCGGGGAGGAAGGATGCGGAAATAAACATTAATAATAAAAATGTGTAAGATGTATTCCCATTTTTTAAAGCTGGCTAATTAAAAAAAAAAAAAGGCTGTGGTTATGTCATGAACTGAGCTGAGGCCACTTAATCCCTCCCCACTGCCCAGGCCATTCTCGGCAGCTACCAAAGGGGTCGGGATGAACCGAAGGTGAGCTGCCCCCACACAGCCCTGCCGGCAGGTGAAGGCAAATGTCCCAGGGTCTCAGATCAACTCTACTGGACGTGCGGACAGTTATTAAACACTTACTAACAGGCACGAAGCGGTTCATGAGGCTGCATGAGCTTGACGACCGCGCTGGCATCAGCACCGTGACATCCAGAGCCCGGCTCCCCGGGGACTCAACGGGGTCCAGGTGCTCGACAGGCTACAGGTGCACGGCCGCGGGCTGGCCTGTGAGGGGATGGGGTGAGCCAAGGGCGCCCTCCGGGGGGGGGGGGGCGGCGGCTGGCGTTGCTCTGAGTTCCTAGGAGGGCAAGGGGTAGCACCCACCCCCACCCCCACCCCGTGGGGCCTTAAGTAGCAACCCTGGCGCAGAGGTAGCCTGTAGTTGGGCGGCTCCAGGGTGCTGCGTCCCTGGCCCTGGGGGCTGAGCAGCAGCTGGGGGTGGCCGGAAAGGCCCGGCAGTTGGTCTCCCGCCTCCGGACTGGGGCCAGCGTAGCCTAAGCAGCATGATCCCCCACTTCAGCTGTGGCATTTCATTTCAGCTGTCTCGCAGTGAGTGTCAGTGCGCGGAACTGTTCATTCCGCATTAGGCAGCTTTAGAAATGACACATGAGGGACACCCGGGCAGCTCAGCGGTTGGGTGTCCACCTTTGGCCCAGGCAGTGACCCTGGGGTCCTGGGATCGAGTCCCGCGTTGGGCTCCTTGCATGGAGCCTGCTTCTCCCTCCGCCTGTGTCTCTGCCTCTCTCTCTGTGTCTATCACGAATAAATAAATAAAATCTTAAAAAAAGAAGTGACAGCCATTTTATTTTAAGATGTCAATATTTATAACACGCCGTAAACACATGTCCTCTTTGCTGAAACGTATGCGGAAAGTTTTAAATGTCAACTTTCTTAGTTTGTTTTTTCATGTACTGTTCACGCTGACTTCCAAACGAGCAGGAGGGTAGCTTTTCTAAGTCCCCTCGGAGAAGACTCTCGACGGAGCTCGCTGCAGTGGGACAGCGTCTCCGTGGGGGCCTGCACGCGTGCGGGCCGTCGCCCCAGGGCCCCGGGCTCTGCACCTCGCAGGCTGGGGGAACGGCCTTCACGCCCCAGCCAGGAGCCCGCGACACCTTCCCGGGCACAGGGTGCCTCCTGGCCTTTGGTGAGGACCCGGCCGAGGCCGCTCGGGAGGTTCTTCCAAAATGAAGGCGCTCTGCCCTCGGGATGTGCTTTATCCACTGACTCATGGAAGCCCTGGTACCGTAGCAGCTTCTCTGAACTGAAATGAGGCCTCACTTCACCAGCGCCGCCTCCAGCCGCGTCTGTCCTGCCGAGCTCTGCGCCCGCTCTGCACCTGCTCCGGGGCTGCGCCAGGGCAGCGGGGGCCGCGGGAGCCAGCCCGGGAGGGGCTCACTACATATTTGCTAAACGACAAGGTGACGTGAAAAGCTGAGCGATAGAAACCAAGCCGAACCCGAAGATACTCGCCATCAAAACCGAAGAGGCACTCGGCCGACGGTCAGCGACAGGAGAGGGAGTGAGACGGGACCCACGTGTCTGAGGACACAAGACACAGAACAGCCAGGCAGGACCCAAGGGAAGCGCGTCCTGGGGGCTCACGACGTAGGAATTTAGGTGACTGACCTATGACATAAATAATAATTTTGTTTTATTTTTATTTGTTTAAAGGTTTTATTTATTTATTCATGAGAGAGAGGCAGAGTCACAGGCAGAGGGGGAAGCAGGCTCCCTCCATGCAGGGAGCCTGACGTGGGACTCAGTCCTGGGTCCCCGGGGTCACGGCCTGGGCCAAAGGCAGACGCGCAACCGCGGAGCCCCCCAGGCGCCCCAATAATTCCATTTGTCCCTGGGGGCTGCTGCAGGGCCTCAACATTCTCCACGATGACTTGTTCCTATTCTCTCTTTACCTTGGCCAGCTCATCTTTCAGTTCCTACTTTCTTCCTAGACTTACCACGAGCTTTTGATTGTCTTCAGTACGCTCTTGTTTTCTGGAGATAATTACTTCACGGAATTTAAAAATCTATGCTTTTGTATTTGGTCTCATTTTGCATCTGCTCCATGGAAAGAGATTTCTGGTGGGTATACTTCATCGGCCACTTGCCTTTCCTGTCACGTTTCTCAATGGTTTGTTCTTTCTCCTTTTTGTTTAACTATTATTATACAGTATAGATATATTTTGTATGATTATGTGTATACATATGACATTATATATGCTTATATATAGTCTGTATGTACATACATATACAATATATATATTTTTTTAATTATGATCCTTCTTTGGATAAGGTCAGTGCTTCATGGTCAAGATATTTTTAGGAGTTACGTGTGGGGAGAGGCCAGGCCTGCATCCCAGCCACTACAGGAATCCTTCTATGACACAAGGTTAGCTGTGTGAGTTAGTTCTTTTAGATCTTTCTTCTCCCAGGCCAACCAGTATTGCAGCTCTAGGGCTCCTCAGATGGACCACATGATGGTTAAACACGCACTTCTGCATACGGTCCTTCGTCTCCTGCATTATCTCGGAGACACGTCAGGCATCTCCTGCGCATCACCTGCTACCAGGGCACTTGCTTCTTTTCGTTGCTAAACAGGTTTTTGGTTTTATCCCTCAGAATGGTCACCAACTTTTGGAGAACCACGTAATATCAGTTTTGTTCAGGACTCGCTCCTCCATTCCCACGGGTACCCTTCCCACTTGAGGTGCTTGCTGTCCCCCATTAATGAGGCAGCAAGCCTTCACTCACTCCAGCCTCGGGTCCTCCCGCCATCTAGTCTGTTGGAGTGCCATTGCCCCGACAGCTCAGCATCGGGCATCAGCATCGTGGTCTGTGATTTTGAGATGTAGAAGTCCAGTTTGTCAAAGGGGAATTTGCATTTCTGTTTCCCATTGTCACTGTTTGGGGACAATTTTGGGCTTTTTTGGTTTTTTTTTTTTTTTTACTAATTTTTTTATTATTTTTTATTGGTGTTCAATTTGCCAACATATAGAATAACACCCAGTGCTCATCCATCAAGTGCCCCCTCAGTGCCCGTCACCCAGTCACCCCCACCCCCTGCCCACTTCCCTTTCTACTACCCTTGTTCGTTTCCCAGAGAATTTTTTTTAATTTATTTATGATAGTCAGAGAGAGAGAGAGAGAGAGAGAGAGAGAGAGGCAGAGACACAGGCAGAGGGAGAAGCAGGCTCCATGCACCGGGAGCCCGACGTGGGATTTGATCCCGGGTCTCCAGGATCACGCCCTGGGCCAAAGGCAAGCACCAAACCGCTGCACCACCCAGGGATCCCTCCCAGAGAATTTTGAAGGCGGGAATAGAGCAGCATTATTTTTACTCTGTTTTAAAAGGAGGGTCTCCTAGCAGGTGGAGAGACGGGTGAAATGGATGGTGGGGAGGAAGGAGTGCACATGTGAGGAGCAGTAGGTGGTGTCTGGAAGCGTTGGAGCGCCATCCCGTACACCTGAGACTAACATTGTGCTGTAGGTTAACTAACTGGGATTTAAATAGAAATTTAGGAAATAAAGTGGGAGTTCCTTGGGTCAGATGTTGAATGTCAAAGATGGAGTCAAGGCAGAGAGGCGGACATTCCAGGATGCATTGGACTCCATGGTGGGCAAAGGTCAGAGGTTTGAAGAGTGCTTTGGGGCCAATGATCAGACTGGTTTGGCTAAAATATTGAACGAGGCCTGAAGAAATAGGAGAGAAATACACCTGGAAAAGTCAGAGGGATGATGCTTTTGGGATCCTTCAGTGTCAGACTGAGGGGTTTTTTACCCAATTCTATGGTCCAAGGGGACCCATTGCAAGTTCTCACACAGGGAATCCTCGAAGGCACAGCTCATGGGCGAGTGGGGGGAGCGGGCGCAGTGCAGCACAGAGCACGGCTGTCTCCCTTTAGGGGAGCTGCTGCGAACCGACTCCCCCCGTGCTCGCTGTCTCGCTGCCACTGATGTAGCCACACACTATGCGGCCCAGAACATTTCAGCTGGGAAACGGAGTACGGATAGGGAACTAGATAAAGTGACGTCACAAATACCAAGCTGGCCTGGAGCCTGGCCTCCCTCCTCTACCCGATTCCAGGTCCCAGCAGGCCCAAACGGTGGGTTTTGTCGTCTTTCTCATCCCTTACGGAAGAGGGTGCCCAGGAGGGCACAGAGGGAAGGGACAGGTCCGGGGAAGCTGCCAGCCCTCCCTTCCTGCTCGTCCTGGGACGCTGAGCTACAGCTTCCACCACCAGCTGCACGGCCATCGGTTGTCCTCGGCGCTCAGGGCTTGGCCGGGGAGCTGTCGGAAAGCCTGTGCGTTTTTCCGCTCCGGAACATCGGGGAATGTAGCAGCTGCAGCCTTTGCAGCCTCCCAGGCAGTCAGCCCCACGCGGCAATCCATGTGGTCCCTCAAGGCCTGGGGGTTGGGGGGCCAGGGAACCAGGGGGCCGGGGCACCAGGCCCAGGGGTCAGGGCCTGGGCCGTGGCGACAAGCTCCCCGAGGCCCCGCGGCTCTGGCGGCCTGGGCAGCAGCTGGCTCAGCGAGGACACCTGGTCAGGTGGAGAGTAAGAGGGCTGCGGGAGGCACCTGCTTGCTGACCCACCTCCCAGGCTGCGGCCCCCAGCCAGGAGGACAGAGAGGGGAAAGCCCCTGGGAAATGACTGCAGACACCCCGACCACGAGCAAGCCCGACCTCCTGTGACCCGCCAGAGCAGTGGCAGGACTTGGGTTCTCACCCAGCCTTCGACCGTTACTCCAATGGAAGATCCGCTCTCAGGTCCTTTGGCGCTTCGGAGTCCCGGCCGTGGCTCCTAGCACCTGGGACAGAAGGTCTCAGGGTATGGGGTGCCCGGGGAGGGGAGAGGGGGAGCACCTGCCTACGGCCCAGGCCTGACCCGGGGTCTCAGGATCAAGTCCTGTGTTGGCCTCCCTGCATGGAGCCTGCTTCTCCCTCTGCCTGGGTCTTTGCCTCTCTCTCTCTCTCTCTCTCTCTCTCTGTCTCTCAGGAATAAATACATAAAAATTTTTAAAAAGGAATAAAAAAATTTTTAAAAGGAATAAAAAAAAGGTTACATGAAAAAGAAAGACGCTTTTCCCATTGAGCGGTTTTTAACACCCTCACTGTTGACGAATACTTTTGGTCACTGCCTGTGGGGCCCGTTCTAGGCGATTAGGATGCCAAGGTGCTGGAGACCGGTCCTGTCCTTAGGCGGGGAAGGTTCTAGATGGGGGGACAGAGCACCAACAGGCCAACAGGTAAGGAGGTAGTTTTTGGCAGAGGGGTGCTGGGGAACAATCGAGTCCTTAGGGCCCACAGGTCGCTGGCTAAGCTCTTTCAGGCCGTGGGCTGCACAGGATTCCCTGGGCAGGTGGCGCTTGGACAGACGTCCACGAGCAGGGAGCGAGCGAGGCGCACAGAGCCTGGGGGGTGGGGGGGGATGGGGTCCAGGACCAGCCGGGGAGGGGAGAGGGGGAGGGGAGGGGGAACAGGCCCAGGACGAGCTGGGGAGGGGGAGGCCGGGCACCCAGGGCAGGGGAGGAGGGGAGGCAGCGGCGCGGAGCGGTCATCCCGGAGAGCGAGCAGGGGCTGCGGAGGGCGGGCAGTGGTGTCTGCGGGGCGGCGGGGGCAGGTCAGGGCGGCCGGAGGGCAGGGTCCCCACGAGACCCCGGGGTCCCCCACCCGGTAGGGGCGCAGCGCTGTGGAAGTTGCCAGGTGTGGTTACGGGGGAGACCCCGGCTCGGGGGCAACTAGGCAGTGGGGCGGGGAGCAGGGCTCAGTAAGAGCTGGTGAGACCCACGGGCCGGGCCGCAGAGTGTCGCCGGACGGAATGATCTGGAAGGACAGAAAGGGTGGTCGGAGGGCGGGATGAGACCTCTAACCCCACTGAGACCGTGGAGAGGCTGCAGGCGTCGGGACCAAGTGTAGGTGTGACCACGGGACCGCGTGAGGCGGGGGGGGGGGGCAAGCCCAGGTCTGCGGGTGTCGGTGGCCCAGGAGCGGGGTCTGAGGGCAAGGAGGAGCGCAGGTGTGATGGCGGTGGGGAGCACGGCCCCTGGCAGGACGGCGGATGAGCCGCACCCGCGTGCGCCCTGCCCTCCCGGGTGACCTGAGCTGACGGGTGTCCCTCCCCGTCTGGCCCCTCCCCCTCATGGCCCCTCCCCTCGTGGCCCCCTTCGTGGCCCCTCCCCTCGTGGACCTCCCTGCGTGGCCCCTCCCCTGCGTGGCCCCTCCCCCTCGTGGCCCCTCCCCACGTGGCCCCTCCCCCCGTGGACCTCCCCGCGTGGCCCCTCCCCTCGTGGCCCCTCCCCCCGTGGACCTCCCTGCGTGGCCCCTCCCCCGCGTGGCCCCTCCCCATGTGGCCCCACCCCCCTGGCCCGAAGCAGCACCCCCCCACCCCCGCTGGGGATGTCCCCCCTTCTCCGCCCCTTCCCCCCCCTCCGCACACCCCGGCCTGCCCCCCCCTCCCCGCTCAGGTCTCTCCAGCCCCCACCCCAGTCCGGGGCGTGCGGAAGCCCGGTGAGGGCTGCCAGCTGGGCGGGGGCGGCAGGCCGGGGCCTGGCTCCGAGCAGAGCTGAGCACTTTCCTCGCTCCGTGCCTCAGTTTCCTCTCCTGCAAGGGGGGTGACTGTGCGCGGCTCCCCTGTCTGCTCCCCCGGGAGGGAACCGAAGACGAGAAGGTTGGGGGGCGCCAAGGGCGACGGGAGCCTGCGAGCTCGGGCCGCTGGCCAGGGCACCGGAGGTCGCCGGCCTTTCCCGCAGGGACCCCGTTGCGCCCGGAGCCCGGGCACCTGTGCGAAGGAGGGACCGCGGGCACCAGCCGTGCAGGTCACGGGGGCGACGGAGGGGCTCCGGGGACCCTAACCCCGGCCCCCCGCAGGCATCCCGCGTGGACTCCAGAGCACCAGTGGGCGGGATCCACCTGCCCCGGGGTCAGGCCCCGCAGGGCCCGAGGGCGCCCCCGTCTGGGGCACCATGAAGCCAAAACAAGATAAGATAGAAGCGCCCGGAGGGCTCCCTAACATGAAGGCACCGGACTTGGGGCCGAGTCGGGCGGGGACAGGGGTGACCCGTGTGAGCAGGGAGGTAGGAGGAGGCACAGGCGGTCAGCAAGAGGCAGTGGGCCCGTCCCCCAGTGATGGGAAAAGTGGGGTCCACAGGGAAAGGGGGACCGAGAAGGTGGTCAGCAAGAGGCAGTGGGCCCTAGACTACTGGGGCCTTGAATAGGCTAATGGTGGCGATGTTGCTAACAGAGGAGTAAGTGGGGTGGTGTCCCTTTGGGCAGGAAAGGGGCCAAAATGCTGTTTTGTGGAGGAAACCAGGAAAATCATCGTCCCCACTTGTGGGGGAACGAGCATCCTTACATGGACTGAGAGCCGTGTAGCAGGGGCAGAGGCCCCGCAGCCGGTAGGTACAACAGGCTCCGTTCTGGGCGTCGGGCCTGTTATTTATGATTTTGAATGGCTGTGATTTTGTTTTGGCGTAAGCTGAATTCATCATTTTCGGATAGAAATTAAGCAGTTAGGGAGCTTCCAAATACCTGGAAATAAAATAATTGGAATAATAGCAGGTAATCACATGTCAAGGTTGTGAATAAGTCTCTGTTCCTTTTGTTTCCTAAGGGGTACAGGGTTTTCATGTTTTTACCTCCGAAAGGAAGGATAAGAATGTGCTGGAATTTTTAACTGAAACACAGTGAATAGGACCAGAGCTACCGCAGTATAGCCACCATGTTGACTCCTCCAGTTGGCTGACCGTCCAGGAAAAGGCGAAACTTTGTCTTGAACCTGGAAGGCTTAACGCTACTTAGCTTCTTAATGATTTCGTAATAGAGACGTGCATCATTGTTTTGAGATAACTGATGAAACTAACTCAAGGGCGTCAAGGAGGAAGCCATCCTCTGAACCACAAATTTCCGAACCTTGTCCATAGCGTCTGTCTGGTCATATGGACGTTGGGGTTGTTTGATTCAGGTCCCCTGGAGTGGCATCTGTCTTTAGCCCAAAGGAGGGGACGATGGCTCATGACCGTAAGACGTCTTCAGAGGAAATGAGGCTCCAGATTGTTATTTCCACAGGTGGGACAGCGTGATGGGCTGCTGTGGCAGCTCCGTGGAAGGAATTAGATAGAATCGGTGCCTCATCTTTGTCACCTGTGCATTCATAGCTTCGTCATCATTGGTGACCTATAGTTTTCATAATCAGGTAAGGATCCTATCCTTTGTTAGAATTTGTGATAATGGTGAGCAATTAAAATTAGGATAGTAGCAGATGAATGTACTTTATGTGTATCTGTTGCACTTACGTGAGTTAGTTGCTCATGAAATGACATGAAGGACTAAAGAACGAATTAGGGGGGATGCCTGGGTGGCTCAGTAGTTGAGCGTCTGCCTTCAGCCCAGGGCGTGATCCTGGAGACCCGGGATCGAGTCCCACGTCGGGCTCCCTGCATGGAGCCTGCTTCTCCTCTGCCTGGGTCTCTGCTTCTTTCTGTGTGTCTCTCATGAATAAATAAAATGTTAAAAAAAAAAAAAGAAAGAAAGAAAGAAAAAAAAGAACTAATTAGGGAAACGATCTCTAGTGTGTGGTCCTGACGATGTAAAAGTTCCCTAGCAGCTGCTGCTGCTTGGAGGGAATGAATGTGCTAGGAAGATGCAAGGGGTTTCCGGACCTATAATTTAACTTTGACGACGTCGCGGGATTGATACTAACTGTATCAAAGTCTTAACTTACTGAGAAAGACCCAGTGGGGGTGAACCAGTGCGAGCTGGTTCAGTTCCTTATTCCACATCGACAGAAGTAGATCTTTCGAAGGTTTGATAAGGTGGAGGGCAGCCGTGCAGCCCTGCTAGGTTGGCAGCTGTTCACTCCACGGACACACCTTGTGGGCCTGCAAGGGCTTCTCAAATTACAGCAACTGCGTTGCCGTTAGTGCCCGAACCTATCGAAGGGACGGCGTTCGTGGTGTGTGCACACCTGGGTGAGTCACAGTAGAAGTCCTGGTATCCCCGGAAGGCCGAGAAAGTGCTGTGTAGAGAGAGTTCTACTCACACCGACATAGTTGTACAACAGACTTTTGCCCGGGGGGGGGGGGGGTTGTCTGTGCTGAGCGGTGACGCACATAAGGAGGCATCTCGTGAACGATGGTGAGTACTTGCTCCTGTCGATCGGACCCGGTGAAAATGTGCGGCCACGCGGTGCACACCATGAAGCACGACAGAGGCAGATTTAGCGGGGGCGTCTCTGGTGAGCCCCTCAGCGTAAATAAGAAAAGAAAAGCTGAGTCTCCTAATGTGGTGATCACGCAACGTTGCCGCCATGGAGGGTTGCTGGTCGATGAAATCCTTCTATTCCCATGGGGATGGCGGTTGTTGGAGCAGCTGGTGTAGATACTTGAGCATAGCTTAAGTCCTTCCCTCCTGTGCACGCGTGGGGAGGATCATGAGTGACACAGCCCAGGAAGCGGATAGCCACTGCGGCTCAGACTATTCCTATATACCCAAGAGATTGGGGTTTTTTCCCCTAAATAATACACAAGGATATAAAAATGTATCCCAAAGCCAGGTAAGAAAGAAGACAGAAGCTTCCTTGTGGCCAAGGCCTCCCAACAAGGTGGACGCTAAGTTGGACTGCTGCCCCCCTGCGGGACCAGAGGAAGCGGTGTATCTCAACCCCATCTCAGGTGGGGTGTTGAGGATCCTGGCTATGGGGACTGTCCTGGGCGGTAGTGCGAGGCGGGCGGTTACTAGGATATGTCCAACAAGTAGTGCTGTTTGCAGCTGAGATCTAGCTGGAGGTTCTACAGTGATCATTGGGGTAGAAAAGTCAATAGTGCCTAAAATTGGGTTCCCACCTGCTGCGTGGAGGAGGAAAAAGTGGGTTCGGTCAACGGAAGCTCCCATGGGAACTGGATGGCCAGGAGAAAGGGGTCCGTGGCGTTTGTAGCAGTGGAAACGATGGGGGAAGACCTCCCAAACTTATGTATCGGTGCGGGGGGGGGATGCAAAATTGGGGCTCCGAGTACTAGTAGGACTAGCCTGTTTTCAACCCTCCAGTTCTACAAGGTCTGACTCGGGGCCAGAGGTCACTAAGCATGTCCAGGCAGTCAACTGAATGCGCGGTAGATCTGGTCACCCCAGTGTCGCGCGAGGTTGACCTGGTTTGGGTAGAAAGGCTCTGGCCAGCACCTAAAGTCCAGCTGTGGTGCCAGTGACGACACTTTTCAGGTGTGTTGACAGTGATCAGTGGTTTGTGACCGTGGGTGAGACGCCGAGCAAGCCGCCGGCTGCCCACCCAAAGAGGTCGAGCCCTGTTCTGCGAAGCCCTAGGGAAGCGCGGGCGGGAACAGCAGCTGCTCATGCACTGGGGCTTCTCCCCGCAACACATGCATATTTTGAACGTGAGGTTCATCCCCACCAGAGGATAGGACGTGTGGCTGGGCTCCAAACGGCTGATAGGAACAGTGCACCCCGGTTTCCGTCCATCAACGGATACGGTTTGGGTGACAGGACTCATGTCGTTGGGGCCAAAGCGAGGGCTGAGATAGGAGCAATGTGCCACTAACCTGTTAATGATGATATTGGGGGGTGACGGGTCTTGAACACCTGTAGTGATAGCCTCGGCCACGGGGTGGAGCGGTCCCCGAGGTCTGATGCCGGCCGGCCCGCATGGGGTTGGACATAGCCCTGTACTTCTGACTCACATAGTGTGAGCAGGGCCGGGCTGTGCAGAGGAGACTTGATGGGACAGGTCAGTGCTCAATATGGTGAAGGAGAGGAATGGGCCCTCCAGCCAGCAAAGGGAACGTGTTCCGGGGCCTGTGGCTCCCTACACGCTGTGTCCTGGAGCAGGGCGGGTGGCAGGGTGGACCGTGTCCTCCAGCAGCTCGCAGGGGCTTGACGTGAAGGAGCCGAGGGCTCCGGCCCTTTGGCGCTGGGAGAAGCAGGTGGAAGGCGGCCAGGACGCTTGGTCTGAGCTCAGCTCACATGGGGCCGCGACCCCAAGGAACCACCAGTGGAACCAGGGCCGCCCCCCCCTTGTGCGGGTGAACTCTACAATGGGGTCGGGCCCGGGCCCGGCGCACCCAGGTCTGTGGACAGGTTCTTGGGGGGGTAGAGGACCCACAGCCGGACCCGCCCGTCTGGGTTTCAGGGGCTTGTACTGGCCGAGGTCCTTAGTCCCCGTGCTGTGCTGCTGAGGTCTGGGGCTTGGGGGCCGATTAACCCCCCGCTGCGCTGCATTCCCATCTGTCACCCCCGTCTTCACGGGAGCGTCAATCTCGCTGACAAAAAGGAAGAGACAGGAGGTGCCCCCGGCCGGGCGCCGAGTCCCCGTTGGGAGGGGACCAATGCTGTGGCCTTGGCAACCAGGACGGGGGCTCATACTCACCAGGCCCCTGCCCCTCCTGCATCCCCCAGCACAGCCCTTAACACGCAGGCTCGGAAACAATTAAGGTTTGGGGTTTTTTTAAAAATTAATTTATTTATTCATGAGACACACACAGAGAGGCAGAGACACAGGCAGAGGGAGAAGCAGGCTCCCTGCGGGGACCCCAACTCGGGACTCGATCCCGGGACCCTGGGGTCACGCCCTGGGCTGAGGGCAGATGCTCAGCCGCTGAGCCCCCTGGGCTGCCCTGGTTTTTTTCTTTATGGTTAACTGTGGGCGATGGCCCAGCCCTGACACAAGCGTGTGCGGGGGATGCCCCCCGTGACTCAGGGGCAGCGCTGCCCCGTCGGTGGGTCCGGCGCTAGGTGGCCACTCACTTTGCCACCAAGCCCCATTGGGCAGCGTGGAGACTTCCACGCTGCTTCTCGTCCTGCCTGCGCCCCGTTCTCCCGGGAAGCTCGTGTCCCGCGTCTTCCACTAACGCTCAGGAGTCATATTTAAATCCATGTTAGAGTTATTGTTTTTTTAGGTAAACTCAGAGTTTTGCTTTAACTCTGACTCTGTTCCAGCTGCTACTGGGCTCCCAAGGCACCTCACTTGCACCTACAAACCTCATTATTTCGCTTAGACCGACAAGCTTGTTTTCAGAAACTGATGACGGACAGAAACGCCTCTGGTTTCAGGGTGTTTAACTTAAATTCCCCTGTGGGATTGTTGGAGTTAAATCATTAATGCCGCAGGTGGGGCGAGGCGTGTTCATCATTCCCTTGCGGGACTTTCTCTACAGCACCAGTTAGAATTTCTTGCTCCTATACTTTTATTTGTAAATATTTTATTTGACTTATAAATATATATATATTTTATATATATGCCAATATTTTTCCCTGGTTTTTTTTTTGGTTTTGCATTCACATATTTAAAATTATTTTTTAAAGGTTTTATTATTTATTCACGTGACGCAGACAGAGGCAGAGACCCAGGCAGAGGGAGAAGCAGGCTCCATGCAGGGAGCCCGACGTGGGACTCGATCCCAGGACCCTGGGGTCACGCCCTGGGCTGAAGGCAGAAGCCCAACCGCTGAGTCCCCCAGGCGTCCCCCCAGGTTTTAGGTACAGCTGCTGCTAGGCCCGGCTGCCATGTGATGTGGGGCTGGAGAGCCCCATCCCTTGCTGGCCGTGCCGCTGCTTGTGGAGCCCCCCCCCCCAGGGTCTGCACCACGTCCCCTCTGCTGCACCTTCATCTCCGCGGTCTCCTGATGTCCAAGGTGCCAGCGGCGACCCCTCGGCGCCCTTTACCTCCAACACCCTCCTGCGCCCCTCCTGCGCCCCTCTGCGCCGTTGGCCACCGGCTTCTCCCTGTCCTTGGGGCTCTGTGTCTGGTGCTTATTTCATTGTTTCTGTCTCTTGGAATCCAGGTAGAAGTGAAATAATCCACTATTTGTCTTGCTCTCTGACTTGCTTCTAGTAGTCCTACCCTCCAGGCCTATCCATATTGTTCCAAATAACAAGATTTAACCCCCGCCCCCTGCCCCTAACCCGAGCACTGCGCCCCACTCGCCTCTCTGCAGGCCCGCAGCCTGCTCCCCCTCCCGGCCCTCGGGAGCGGCCAGCACAGGGGCCTGTGTCTTTTCACATCGCGGCTCTCCTCGTCCTCGGGGAAATATCCAGACGTGGAGTTACCGAGTCGAGTGGTGCTTCTATCTCAAGGGCTCTTCATTTATTTTTATTTTTTGGGGACCTCCACGTGGTCATCCGCAGCGGCTGCACAGGCCGCGCCCCCACCAACAGCGAAGAGGGTCCCCTTCTCTACATTCCGCCCACTGGGTCCCGTGGTTCTTCATCTGGTCGCTCCCACGAGCCCAGGTGGCCCCTCGTTGGGTCCCGACGGCGTCTCGGCGACCGCGGGGGACACTAGCACCGCCTCGTGTGTCAGCCGTGTGCACGTCTTCTTTAGGAAAAGCCCCACTTTCTCAGCAACACTCTGCCTTCTTGGCGTCAAGTCGAAAAGGCCCCATAGCTGCTTTCGACTCAGAGTCCTTCGCGGCTGTGTCGCCGTCAGTGGCTCATCCCCACTGCCCTCTTGCTGTGCAGACGCTTCACTCTTACGCAGTGGCCGTTGGGCACTTTGGCTTTGGCTCCTCTCCCCGGGGAAGCCCGTCGGGAGACTGCGGAGGCTGCGGGCAGGAGCTGGCCGCCCCGGGGGCTGCAAGGAGTTTAATGCGCTTGGGTCTTTAACCCGGTTGGAGCTTCCCCGTCGGGGACAAGCAGGCAGCGGTCGCATCGCCCCGCGCGTGGCCGTGGGCCTTCCCCACACCTTCAGGGATGAGCCCATCTCTCCCCGCCGCACGGTCCTGCCTCCCTTGCCACAGACCAATTGGCCACACAGGCCCCGACCTATTTCTGGGTCCTGGGTTTCTATGTCGTTGGTCCTTTCTCTGTTTTTGTGCCAACTCCGTACTGTTTTTTGGTGACGACGGCTTTGTGGCGAAGCCCGGGGTTTCAACAGCACCAGCTTCGTCCTCCTTTCTCAAGATTGCTTGGGCTAGTGGGGTCGTTTGTCGTCCCCTAAGAATTTGAGGTTTTTAAGGGGGCACCTGGCTGGCTCCATCGGTAGCACATATGACTCTTGATCTCGGGGTTATGAGTTCAAGTCCCACGTTGGGTGCAGAGGTTACTTACTCAAAAAAATCTAAAAACAAAACAAAACAAAACCTCTCAAACTTTAGACATTTTTGTTGTTGTTGTTCTAATACACGGGAAAGTACTAGTGGCATTGTGATGGCGATCGCGTCCACTGCACACTGCTGTGGGTTGAACGGACATTTGAACAATATTCTTCTAACTCACGAGCATGTATATGTTTCCATTTGCTCGTGTCGTCATCTACTGGTCTCCTCGATGTCTGACAATCTTCAGAGCACAAGCCTTTTATCTCCGTGGTTGCATTTTACGCTGATTTGACGTAGTTGTAAATGGGATTCGGTTTCCTTAATTTCCCTCTTTGTTATTTTCCTATTAGTGTATAGAAATGCAACTGATTTCTGTGTATTTTTGTATCCTACTACCTTACTGAATTTTTTTTTTAGTCGTGATAGGTTTTTTTGGTGGAGTGTTTAGGGTTTCCCGTATTCCGTATCCTGTCATCTGCAACTGGTGAGTTTTCTTTCTTCCTTACCACTTTGGATGCCAGCTGGCTTTTGCTAAGATCAAGTGCAGCACGAATTTGGGTTCCTTTCGCTTCCTTTCCCTTTCCTATCTGTGACTAGGGCTCGGAGCTCTCCGGTGAGGGTGCACATCCTTATCTCGTCCATGGTCTTGGCAGAAAGCTTTCTGCTTTTCTCCCGCTGACCAGTGCTTCCGCCATTTATGGCCTTTATTATATGAAGGATACTTGTTCTCTGCCCACTTTGAGTTTTTGTCATGAACGTGGCGGTTGAATTTAGTCAGGGGCTTCCTCCACATCTTTTGCGATGAGCATATGATTTTTAGTTCTCATTTTGCTCATGTGCTATATTGAGTTGATTTCGTGTCTGTTAAACCATCCTGGCATCCCTGGAGTAGAGCCTGCCTGATTGTCGGGAATGGTCATTGCAGTGGGTTGGTGAATGTGGTGTGCTGTATTTTGTTGAGGATTGTGGCATCTGTGTTCACAGATACTGGGTGTGATTCTCCTCTCTCTCTCTCTCTCTCTCTCTCTTTTTGCAATGTCCTTGTCTGGTTTTGGTATTAGAGTAATCCTAGCCTCATAGGATGAATTTGAGACATTCCTTCCTCTTCAATTCTTTGGGGTTTTTTTTTGTTTTTGTTTTTGATTTTTTTTAAAGATTTTATTTATTCATGAGAGACACAGAGAGAGAGGCAGAGACCCAGGCAGAGGGAGAAGCAGGCTCCATGCAAGGAGCCCGACGTGGGACTCGATCCCGGGACTCCAGGGTCACGCCCTGGGCCGAAGTCAGCATTAAACTGCTGAGCCACCTGGGCTGCCCGAAGTTCTCATTTAATTAAGGATCTTGGCTAAAATATGTCTAATGTTTAATTTGTGATTTACATGTTTATTATAGGATATGGGAAAGTAGGGTTATACGTCTTATTTCAACCTTGTTTTGGGGAGGTTGGCAAGATTGTTAATAAATACAGTTTGTCTTCGGTGGGGGAAGGGGTGTTTCCTCAATTTTTATTTGATAAACACCAGTATGTGTAAAATTCTCTATATCCTGAGAGCATGGACTAAATACCTTACGGTGGTTGAGAGAGTAAATAGTATTTAATACAATCTCAACTACAAGAGGGGGAGGAGTGGGTACTTCTAGGTAGGAAGGTCCTGAAGTAAGAGCCAGATGCCAGGTAGGGGTCGTGTCCCCAAACCTTCATGTTATGGGCCCAGAGCAAGAAGAGGGGCACGTTTGTGAAGGGGTCACTGCTTTCTCAGTTTGGTGACTAAGGAAAGTGGTTGGTTCTGATACACGTGGGGAACTAGGGTTCACTTGACTTGATGGGGACGTGTGCCATCAGTAATATCCAACAGAAGATCGATCGTATCTCGTAGCTTACAAAAGAGAATTTTATGTATCAGGCAAATAACAGCTCTACTTTGTATCATGTATGATCACACGTACTTTGTATCACATATGATATCCTAACGTCTTAATGAGGGAGGGCGTTTAATGCACAAAGCAGCGGATTAGTCTAGAATTCAACACGCACGTGACAGCGTTTCACTCTTCACTCGCAACTTTCAGGGAGGAGTTCAGAATTTCTGCTTTGGGTACTGATGGTACAGTTGGAACTTTTTTCTTGATGTCCTAGGAAAAGGTTTTTCTACTTTTCTGGTTTAGAAGACCGAAGTACTAGATCACAGAGACTGTTTATTTTAGAAGACTATTTTCCATTAAGCTGGTGAGCGGCCTAAGTACAAGAAAAACAAGACAAAGGCCTAGTAGGTGGCCAGCGATGAATGAGTGCTGAACGGGTCGTCGTCTGGTTGGTACTGACAGATCTGCTACTACCAGGCAGAAAAAGCCCTGGCTGAGGGGTCCTGATACACTTCACTGCTTTTATGTATGAAGTGTTGGGATATTGCTAGAACGAAGAGAGGAAAGATTAGAGTGAATGTGCTAAAAGATTAGAGCTGACTTATTGGGGGTGAAACAAGAAATAACAGGTTTCTAACCTTAAAAATGTCCTTAATTTTGCCGAAGCTCCCCAGAAGGCAACCTTTCTCATGAAAGTAATAAATATTTCCTCTGTCCTTTCTCTGGATGATAACTTTTCTTAGAGATTAATTTGGTCGGAAAAGAAATTGATCTCAATTGATCTCATAGTCACTTAGGTAAATCAGGGCACTTAGGTTTGAAGACCCCGCCCCCCCCTCCCGCCGACCACCACCTCTGTGCAAAAGAGGAGATTCACCTCCATGTGGGAACAAGCAGTGCAAGACAAATGCAGTGACTATATTGCAGGACCCAGCAGGAGGCTCAGGCAGGGGTAAAAGGAGGAAAACCCTACTGCAGAAATCCTTGTGCACTGTTTACACTGGCATCAAGTTCAACTTGAATTTGATTTCTAAAACTCTTTTTTGAAATAAAGTTTGGGGTACAAGTATAATTAATATCTCCTGATGAGCACAGAGATGAAATTTAGATATGGGGATCCCTGGGTGGCCCAGCGGTTTAGCGCCGCCTTCGGCCCAGGGCGTGATCCTGAGGTCCCGGGATCGAGTCCCACATTGGGCTCCCTCCATGGAGGCTGCCTCTCTCTGTCTCTCATGAATAAATAAATAAAATCTTGGGAACCCTGGGTGGCTCAGCGGTTTGGCGCCTGTCTTTGGTCCAGGGCGTGATCCTGGAGACCGGGATCGAGTCCCACGTCGGGCTCCCCACATGGAGCCTGCTTCTCCCTCCTCCTGTGTCTCTGCCTCTCTCTCTCTCTGTCTCTCATGAATAAATAAAATCTTTAAATAAATAAATAAATAAATAAATAAATAAATAAATAAATAAATAAATAAATAAAATCTTAAAAAAACAAACTTAAGACATCAAACATTTTATGGAAAGTAAAAATCCCATCCCCCAGAGATTACAATGGGTCACGTATTTTTGTAAGACTTGCTATAGATGAATGCATTGTAAAAAGACTATATTGCCTTTTATTACCTAATAGTGGCATTATTTTCATATCAATGGCATTTTCATATCAATAACTGTAAATCTTCAAGATTGTTTTTAATACTTACCTAGTATTTCACTATACGTGAGTAATCCATTTAACCAGTCCCCCCAGTGTTTTGTATTATGAACAACGTACCAATAAACATCTTTGCATATGCATCTTTGGTTATTTCCCTGATTATTTTGTTAGGATACACTCCCCAAAGTGGTGAATTACTAGTTTAAACCTTATACAGAAACTTTTTTAAAGGCTTTGTTTTCTCTCTTTTTTTTTTTTTTTAATTCCAGTATAGTTACCATACAGTGTTAAAGGCTTTGGTTTCAAATTACCCTATACAAAGGTCATACTCCTACACTCTTCCTAAAAATAAAAACAGATTTTCAAGTTTGCTCTGCCCATTGCTGAGTTTATCTTAAATTTTTTTTAATTTGATTGAAATAATGCAAAGATTCAATTGGCAATAGGCTGTAAGGAAATACCCCTATACCAGCCAGGAATTCTGTGGCTGACCTATTGGCCAGCTCACCTTGGGCCACTGCCAGCCTCTTCTCCTTTGGCTATTTTCATTATAAAGGCTACTTGCTTACTCTGCTTCTCTTACACAATAATGGGCAATAGGATATAAGGACAAATGTGGTGGAAGCTTCTGGAAAAGTTTCTACTCTCCTAACAGGAAGGACAGATACACCAGGCACTGCTCCTTCTCCCAGCTTTCAGTGTAAACATACACTCGACCTGTGGCAGCCATATGGCAACCAGAGGAAAAGGCCAAGAAATGCCTGTTCTGACCCATA
Organism: Nyctereutes procyonoides; assembly: GCF_905146905.1. NCBI lineage: Eukaryota > Metazoa > Chordata > Mammalia > Carnivora > Canidae > Nyctereutes > Nyctereutes procyonoides. The sequence goes on from NW_026575052.1 coordinate 29,551,837, forward strand.
CCGGCAACAGATAAAGAGTAGGATCTTAAATTGTGTTAAGACAACATTTCTAAGCAACTGGTCAGGAGCAGAGTCTTTGCTAAAGCTTAACATCATTTAAATATACATTGGAAAATATGCTTAAGTATATTTAAAAATCTCTTCTTAAGCCATTTCTCCATTTTAGGGTTATAGTGTAAATCAAGTTTTCCTATATAACCAATTAAAATTAACCAATCAATCTGTATGTCTGTGTAAATGGTTATACCAAGTTCAAAACCAATTACTCCTTACCTAGCTTGCCTTGTCCTATCAGTAGGGGTACAAAGACACATAAACCAACAGATAAATTATATATTACATGTTTATTAAGGGAAAACTTTTATGTAAAATTTACATTTTATGAAAAAATCAAAAATATTTACAAAATTGTGTAAGATAGATTTGCATTGTTCTAATTACAACTCAAAGTAGTAAATAACATTTCTTAAAAACTCACATTTGTTAGAGTTCTGTGTTTACAAATCTGGGTTAAAGAGGCAGCTACAGAGTTTATCACTATACATAAGCAAGAACCAGCTTGCTAAATACATCTCCCATTGAAAAATCTACTGGTCTTTTTTACACCATTAGTGGATTTTTAAATGAAAAACAAAATCAATATAAACTCATATGGCTTCAAAATTGTAACCTGCACCTAATACAAATGTAGGTATCAACACTTGGTATGAAGACTGTGGTAATGAAGAAAGTGCAGAAGTTTAACCATTTCACTAATTTGTACATTTTCAGGTAATACTTGATTAAAAATAAACATGGTGAGTGTAATGGTGTCTGAAGTCCAAGAATAAAGTATTAACTGCCCATTTAAAAGCACTCCAATCGCAAAGCAGTTACATTTAAGATTCCAGTTAGGGACTGTATTTGGCATTTAAAAGAGCACAAGAGTTAGAAATTCTCATTTCACTCACTATTTAGTAAAGATGAACATTTCAGTGTATTGTCTTAATGTGTTGCTTTAGTCGAATCTAAATTTAGAATTGGGCTAACACTGAATATATTTAAAAAGCACGTACTGTGTTATATGTATTGCTAATAAGTAGATTTTCTGCTGCATTTAGTAGAGCAAGACGTTACATAAATGTCTAGTAATAGGGGTTTTATGTTCTGTGAAGCTTAACAGAATAATTAGTGGTTTTATATAAATTATCATATATAACACAATTTATCACTTCTACGTAAAATGCAGGACACTGGCATTTATCCTTATAAATAAAATTCCCATTTTTAATTATGAAACTGTCCAAAATATTTTAAGTCCTTCAATTAGGATTTGCTATAAAGTTAGGTTTTTTTTTTTACTATTTAATATTAGTAGTTCAAGAAATGCTTACCCCAATCCATCACTTCAGATAATCTCCCCATTTCTAGCAGGTGGCAATTAAATAATTGGTAATTTTTCCAATCGTTGAAATGAAAACAACTGGCAGTACGTCTCCAATGCCAATAATATTGCTTAAATGTGTTCCTCACAAAACACAAAACTCATGCTTCCGACACATTCATTCAGTGTATATAAATTTCCAAAGATGAACAGAAAGAAGGGAAGGGCTAAGTGGAGAAATAAACTAGCAGTTACCAATTGACGAGGAGGTTTTCAATGCTTGTTTTACGATTTACATACTTAGGTGGAACAAGTGAAGGTCAACGGTTTTCCCCCTGTAAACATAGGCCATTAGGTGTATTTCTCTTTCTAGTGGCTACAGTGTATCACTAAAGAAGTGAGCCAGGGTTTTGAAGTACAAATTATCCTTGAGTTACTCTGAATTCCCTTCCCAACTGAGGCCAAAGGTATTTACAGAAATGGCTATTATCTTGTAAAAATGCTTGACCACCCTAGGATGAAGAGAAGATCCAGACTGTGAGGGGACAACAGTGAGGCACATTAATGAACACAGACTGGACAGGCACATTTCTGGCTTTTGTTATTGTTTTAAAAGGCACACATTCTGTAATCCATATAAAAATAAATTAAATCTACAGCATTAATTCTTAAAAACAATCACAAATTCTATAAAGTTAACTAACTGCAGAAGTAAATTTCTCTGTCTTTTGCAAGCTTATTTTAAAACACATTGCACTTGAAAATTAGAAAAATCATACAAAACACCATTTACACTTTAATAATGTTTATATGAGAATCAAATTATACATTGTTTTGCTCACACCTTGGGACTCTGGTCTGATTACTTTATGGCACATAACTCAATTTGATTGAGTATTCTAAATTAACATTATCCAAAACTTAGAATTCGTGTTGTGTGTGTCTCTGTTCAATATTAAACTTAGGAAATTTCAAGGCTATCTCTGACTCTAAAAATTTATGGAAAGCTGAATTATTTTGTGCTTGCTCTCCTGAAATTTTAGGCCTGATAATACACTATAACTCAACATAGACACTGAAAGTAATGTAAAATTCCAGCCTAAGAAAACTTCATTATACTGAGAATTTCAGCAAATGTGCTTCCAGAACATGGCAGTTGATCATTAACAGTGTTGAAAAATCATTTCAGTGCTATTGCTTTTGATGACTCACTTCAAAAGTGCAATTTAATGTTTGTAATTAACATTCTCAAATATGTGTAAGTTCAAAGACATAATACAAGCTAAAATAGTGTTGGAAAGAATAGACAACACAGGAGGGCAGGCCTGTACTTCTCTCTCAAGCCAACCAGTTTCCCAGGTCCATCAATAATCTGCCAGGTATCGTCCTGAAAAACACCAAGCAGACCCTTGCGATTACACTTTCAAATGAACTCAAAGGAGGACATTTTCACTGTGAGGACAGATACACAACCCCAGTTCCCACCTGCTGTTTACAATACACTGCATCCGATCCCAGGTGTCCAGCTATACGGACCATTATTACTCTCTCCAAGGTGTGTCTCTATCTGGCATTTTGGTACAAAGGTCAAAGAAGAAATTTTCCATGACTTTAGATTATAAACTGCTTGACAGTTTAATAAACAGTTGCTTAGTAACTTACTGTCGAATAGAAATGTTTCCCAGGTAATATACAAGCTTAAAATCTCCCAACTTACCAGTGGCAAACCGCTTCTTCACTAAGGAAAGCCTATAGCCAGTGCCTACAAGTTCAATATCTACTCCTGAGAGGGTATTCCCCTCGCTGAGGAATTGCACGGCAAGTGTTGTGGGTTTACTAGGTCCTTCCGAAAGATCAAATTTTGCTCTGAGGGACCCAGAACCTACAAGGCAAAGAATGCAGAACTTTAAACAGGGCAACATAAAGTTCACACACGAAAAAAAACAAATGAATAAGATAAACTGTGTCCTATGTCAAATTCATAAAATGTATACAGTAAACAAATCATTGTCCTGTTTCCAAATCAGACTTTATTCAATAGTAAACACCCCTGTAGTTGTGTATGGAGCTTCACCGTGCTACAGACACATGCTGAAGTAAGTCAAAAGAGAAAAAGGAAGTCAATGAGGATAGTTCAGAGGGAGGCCTGAGGAGCAGGAGCAGGAAATGACAGCCAACTGCCATATTACGGGGCTGGGAGAGGGAAAGGGAGAGACCGCAAGGACTGGGAAAGCGCTATCAAAACGGAACATACAACTGTTCATCAGCTGCTTGTTGCCAGTAGAGCTTCTGGTCAACAGTAGACTCTTATGAACTAAGTTTTGGGGTGGGGGGGAATTCAAAATTCTTTGTGGATTTATGACTATACGGGTGGGGTGTGGAGGGTTCAGCACTCCTAACCCCTGCATTGGTCAAGAGTCAAACTAGGTAGTTCCGAGATGCTTTCTTTAAAAAAAAACAAAAAACAAAAAAACAAATCACACACACACACAAAAAACACTTATTCAACATACCTCAGTCTAATAGTATGCCAGAAACTGGAAACCACATAATTATGATGAATATGATAAATGCTAGAAAAAGCTCTCAAGAACTATGAGCAAAAAAGCACAAAAAATGATGGTGAAGAGGACAATGCGAATTGCAGGCAGAGGTCACTACAGGGACAGGGAGGGGAGACCTGAGAGCACAATGCCATTAAGGGACCTGCATACATAACAGAAGGGCCAGAGAACAGGATATGAGTGTGCAAAAGACTAGGGAGGTAGGAAAGAACAAGTCCCAAAGCTCGTTATAAGCCATGATAAGAAATAAGGAACACTAAAGATAAGGAAGACAAAACAATTTCAGGTTAGTATCTCAAAAGGGGAAAGACGTACAAGATGCAAGGCAGGGAAACCAACTGAGTCACTAAAATAGTGCAGGACTCTGGGTGACAGCTTATTAAACAAAGGATCTCAACTAGGCTGAGGGAAGGGAGAGAAGTGAACGCATTTGGAAGGTATTTCAGAGTTGGAATCAAGAAAGGGGAAAGGAGGGGGAGTTTAGAGTGTGCCCAGGCTTCTGGTCAAGGAGAACAGGTGCAACTGCTGGTAGCTGGAGCGACATTCCTGGATTCCCTACGCAGAGGCTCCTAGCACAGAGGGAAGTCTGGAGGACGAGAATGGTCCCGCCGCTCTGTCCGCCGCACGGGCCTGATGGCACAGAGCGGCTGGGGGTGTGCTGCTGCCTGCCTGCTAACGCCTTAAGCCCGCCGTACACTTGCACAGAATTGACCTATCAAGAGAACTGTAGAAGTTCTACAGCAGGCCAAGAGCAGCCACCTTGGCAATCTTTAAGCTGGAGAATTAATTCCTGTCCCTCTTCTGGGCCTAGAGCCAGAATAGAAACATATTCCTACTTTACAGTATTCTAACTGGGGTATTTCTTTCTAAAGGCTGACTAACCCAATAGAAGCACATTTAACACATTTTTCCGTTTCCTCACACACTCTGATACCTGGAGAGCTGGGGGAAACTATTAAAATATCTGGTTAGAAAATTTGTATCTGGGCAGCCCGGGTGGCTCAGCAGTTTAGCACCACCTTCGGCCCAGAGCGTGACCCCAGGGTCCCGGGATCGAGTCCCACGTCGGGTTCCCTGCATGGAGCCTGCTTCTCCCTCTGCCTGTGCGTCTGCCTCTCTCTCTGTGTGTCTCTCATGAATAAATAAATAAATCTTTGGAAAAAAAATTTGTATCTTATTTTTGAGGAACAATTTCTTTTGTTAGTACTTAAAATAGTATAGTTTCATTAAATAGGGGAAAACTGTATGTCCTTTCTTGCCTGCTAATTCATTGTAAGCCCTCAATTCAAACAGGATTTCTGGTTTATTTCTAGTTTTAACTAGGAATTTCAAATTTGTCCTCCCAGAAGCCACACAACTTGACTAAAAGCACTATTACACCTGAAAATAGGCAACTTTCAATTACCAAACAAAAAAGGAGGAACCATAGACCAGCTTGGTTATTTCACCAAATAGGTGGTTCTCTAGTAAAAGTCTGATTCAGCATGGCATGTATAAATAAACAGCCACTATGGATATGTTCGTCCTTGATACAGAAATAAGTGAGAAAAACTGGTATGATTTTTTTTTATCACATTATGCTTAAAACGTTCAAAGAGAAAAAGCTAAGCAAAACTGGAAAAGCTAAAACAAAACAAAACAAACCAACAACTTAAGAAAATTTACTGAAGGTTAATCAGGCATTCAAAAGACAGCAGGAGAATTCTTTGATTAAGAGAAAATGATAATAATTAGAGACTTGATGGTCCTGGAAATTATATTTAAATTGAGTCAGGGAAGACACTAGTGAGCAGCTAGCAGAGACTTTTCCTTTGCACTATGAACACAGACACAGATTTGGTGGGAGTAGGCAATTAACTTGTTTCTCCTTAAAATGAAAAGCAGAGAAGTAAAAGCTGTTGATGGTTAGTTTTACTAAAGTGATATGACTAGGACAAGTTCTCTTAGGAAGGGGGGGGTAGGCAAAGAAAGGGGGTTTTTAAAGCCTGGAAGCTTCTACAGGATTTCTGGGAGGCCAGAAGGACGGTAATAACAGAATGAGCTAAAGGGTGTGTTAAATGAATTTTATTTTATTTTATTTTATTTTATTTTAAGATTTTATTTATTTATTCATGAGAGACAGAGAGAGAGAGAGACAGAGACACAGGCAGAGGGAGAAGCAGGCTCCATGCAGGGAGCCAGACGTGGGACTCGATCCCAGGTCTCCAGGATCATGCCCCGGGCTGAAGACAGCGCTAAACCACTGAGCCACCCGGGCTGCCCATGAATTTTAATTAGTTATCAGGTTGCTCAGCTGGATAGCTCTACTTCAAAATACATAAGCATCTACACACTATAAAGTTCCAGCAAACCAAATGATTTTCTTAAAGAGCAAGCATATTCAACCTAGAGAGGAAAAAAATGCATTCTGATCTCAACAGGTCCACTCTTACTTAAGGTATTAACTTCCACCTAGTGGTCAATTCTAGAACTGAAGGCATGAAAATCCAAGAGAACGCTTTCCATAAAAATGCCTACAAATCCATTTTCAAGGACACTGCATTACAAACAAAAAAGCATATGCGTGCTTACCTCCATTTTCTGATTTTTCTGAAATACCAGACAGTTTCCAAAAGGCTTTCATTTGTTCTGCATTCCTAGAAGAACAAAGTGTCTAATATAGTTCCTTATAATGGATGGACAAACCTTTTACATATTTCACCTGAACTACATGGCTAAATTTACTTTCAGTATCACCTGGTGAAGATGTATTTATGATATAATAGAATGCTACATCTTAATTAATGGAAATTTACTAAATTACATAATCTGGTCAAAGAAAACTGTATAGGTGGTTGAGTACCTTCATTACTAAAGGAGAACAAAATTTTATTAAAGAGTGAAGCAAATAGGAAGAGTGTTAGAATCTCCACTCATCATTAATAATGGGAACAAAAGAGGAAGAGACAAGAGTTACTAAGACAAGTATTCTTAAAGATTTGCTAGATGCTATATTTAACCCTGCAAAAGAGTTATCATTTATTTAAGAAGCAGTTTAACAGAGGCCAATTTGCCTCAGGGTGAGGTTGTACTGAATTATTCAAATTTGAGTGGTGACAGCAAACCTACATTTTGGATTGAGGCTACTATGATTTGACTAATAGGATAAACAGCGTCTTTCATACATACCATGGCCATGGTTTCCATGGTAAAATGCACTATACCTTTTCAAATTTACAAGACAACTTTGAGAACTTAGGTTCTAAAAGTTGGGACTTGAAGCAAAAATTTAGCAAGAATTCAGAAACCAAAAATTTACCATATAGCAGGGGGAAGGGACTGCATGTTGGTGACTCCTCCATCCACTGGTACCACCACCTGTATGTTGGAAAGCACACTGGGTGCCACCATAGCTTCTGGGTTATACTTGTAATCCACTCTAAGATCTGTGGTGCCAGCACTACATTTCCAGTATGTTGCAAGGTTTAGAGGAGTGGACTGAATGCCATTTGATGATACCTTTAAAGAGGGAAAAAAAAAAAAGTGATTTTTTTTTTTTTTTTTTGCCCAAAAAGTGAACAAGTCATGCTAACGATGTGTACATGAACACAAGAGGTCTTGGAATCAAAAATAATGATGAAGGGCAGCCCGGGTGGCGCAGCAGTTTAGCGCTGCCTGCAGCCCAGGGCGTGATCCTGGAGATCCGGGATCGAGTCCCACGTGGGGCTCTCTGCATGGAGCCTGCTTCTCCCTCTGCCTGTGTCTCTGCCTCTCTCTCTTCTGCTCTGTATCTCTCATGAGTAAATAAAATAAAATCTTAAAAAAATAAAATAAATATTTAAAAAAAATAATGATGAAAACAAAAACAAAAACAAAATAATAATAATAATAATAATAATGGCAATATTGCTAGGCAAAATAAAGCAAGCTCATCTCAAAGAAGTAAGAATCATTCTCAAAGTGTGGGTCTAGGACTACATACGTCATAATGTCCGAGACACTTGCGTAAAATACACATTGTTGTAGGTTCAAATGCAGAAAATCTGACTGAGCAGGTTAGGTGCAAGATCCAGAAATAAGTATATTATCAGGTGATTCTCATTTATGCATGTAACTTGTGAGTACCTCTCAACATCCAACACAGAACTAGATTCCTTATGAACTAAAAGAATTCAAATTAAAAAAAAATCATCCTGTAATACTGCAAGCTTAGAAATAGAATACTTCCAACTTCCAGGGTTCAATATTAATCACATGACCCATAGTAAATGGTGCAATTCTTTACCATTCTTCAGTTCTTTGCTCAAGTAACTCCTTTTTAATGAAACCTACCCTGATCACCCTGTCTAAATTTACACATTTTCATTCTTCCTTATTCTGCACTTTGCCCTTTCTTGATTACAAGTTACTATCTACGTACTATATATATATACTGTCTCTCATGCTATTCCTGGTAAATAGCAAGCACTAAATAATAAAAAAGTACACAAGAATAATGAGTACTTGGTATAAACTTTGAGCCTACTTAAGTGGCAGTACTTTTTAAAGTGTTTCCTAGAAACACAAGCCATTTTAATACAATTACTCTATTAAAAAATCAGATAGTATGGGGGCGCCTGAGTGGCTCAGTGGGTTAAGCCTCTGCTCAGGTCACGACTCCAGGGATCGAGCCCCGAGTTGTGCTCCCTGCTCAACAGGGCGCCTGCTTCTCCCTCTCCCTCTGTCCCACCCCCTCGCCCCCACTTGTGCACGCGTTCTCTTTCTCAAATAAATAAATCTTTTAAAAATTCAGGTAGTAGAGAAGTATATGAAATAAGTATATTAATAAGAAAGTATACAGTAAGTGTAAGAAATATACTTGACATTCTTACTCCCAGTTGTTAACACTGTGGGACACAGCCTTACCCACCTTGCAGGCACGCACACATGGATCTCACTCTTTTTAACGACTGTAGGAATTCATTTAATGAATCTCTTCTGTGGATGCGTACCGCAGTGCTCTGTGTACAGTGCTGCAGTGAGTACCCTTTGTACCGTATCTTCTTTTTTTGCCCGTTTGTGTGATACTTGAAGAACTGCTTTCTTGAGGTGGAATTGTGGAATTAAAGGTACAACTACTTAGGGGCACCTGGGTGGCAAAGTAAGTTAGGTGTTGGACTCTTAGTTTCAGCTCAGGTCGTGACCTCACGGTCTTGAGAGTCCTGTGTTGGGCTCTGTGCTCAGGGCACAGTCGGCTTGAGATTTTCTCTTCCTTTCCCTCTGCCCCTCCTGCTTGTGTGCTCGTGTTCTCTCTCTCTCTAATGAAGTTTTAAAGATTCAACTATTCAGCAATCTGACAATCTAACAGAACTGCTTTCTAAGCTTGATTAACTTGTACACCTACTAACAAGCAATCACACCTCTCTTAATAGAGCAATCTTGCCCATTTTTGTCAGTTAATGGGCTAAGACTGATATCCCACTGTTGTCTTAATATTCATTGCTACTGCTATGGATGGAACATCTTCCATAATTTACCTATCTGTTGAGTTAATCACCTTTTACTTTATAATTTATAAGGTTTGCAGTAGTTCTTTCAGTCTATTTTATATATTATGAATACTCTTCCCTCAAATTAAATACAGATTAAGAATTTAACAAAAAGATCTTATACACACTAATTTATTTGTTGTTGTCAAAGATCTTACTCTCTTATTTCATGGCTTCTGGGCTTTTTATTACACTTAGGTCTTGATATTTCAAGATCAAAATATGTAAAATATAGATAATTTATACACACACCTGCACATATACCAAAAGACATATTTAAGTGATTTATTTTAATAACTTTATGATTTCATCTGTTACTATTATTATACCTTTGATACATGCAGACTGAATTTTGGCTAAGGTAGGAGTTAGGGAGTCAGCAAATTTTTCCCTAAATCTCCAGCTTGGTGCTCCAGTACCATTTACTGAAAAATTCACTATGTCCTCATTGCCTCGAAATGCTAATTTGTCAAATAATTAGTTTTTGATTTATTCTTAGACCCATTTCTGGATATACTGTTCCTTTGATCTGGCCATCTATTCAGCTAGTTCCAAACTACTGTAAATACCCTTACAAAAAGTTTTCCCATTAAAACTCAAACATTACTCCACGTTACCATTTAAAACATTTAACTGATTACTCCACTTTTTTTCTCCCAGAGAATTTGAAAATGCTGTCAGGGAGTCCCGGGTGGCCCAGTGGTTTAGCACTGCCTTCAGCCCAGGGCCTGATCCTGGAGACCCAGAATCGAGTCCCACATCAGGCTTCCTGCATGGAGTCTGCTTCTCCCTCTGCCTGTGTCTCTGTGTCTCTCATGAATAAATAAATAAAATCTTAAAAAAAAAGAAAATGACTGTCAAGCTTCCAAACACCAATACATACACACTTCTACTGGGTTTTGGATGAGAATTACATTAAATTTATAAATTAATCCAGAAACATCTAAGCTTTTTACAACTGGACTCTTCAGATGAACAGAGTATTCCTTTATAATTCAACTCAGTAGAGATTGTGTTAGGTTTCTTCTTAATTAGTTTTTACTGTTGTGTGTTCACTGTGGCTACAGCAAAGGATGGTGTTAAAAATTTTTTTAAAGAATTTTTATTGTGGAATACTGACATGAATTTCCAGTGGACAACATAAAGACTCAATATTTGTGTATACACCACAAAATAATCACAGCAATTATTTTTTCTTAGGATGATTAAGATCTACTCTTGGGCAGCCCGGGTGACTCATCAGTTTAAGTGCCACCTTCAGCCCGGGGCCTGATCCTGGAGACCTGGGATCAAGTCCCAGGTCAGGCTCTCTGCATGGAGCCTGCTTCTCCCTCGGCCTGTGTCTCTGTGTCTCTCATGAATAAATAAAATCTTAAAAAAAAAAAAAATCTACTCTTGTAGCAGCTTTGAAATATGCAATACAGTTTTACTGGCCTTGGTCAGGACACTGTATTTTCCATCTGTATGACTTATTTTATAACTGGAAGTTTGTACTTCTGAATCTCTTCACCCATTTTGCCTACCTCCCCACCCTCATCCAAACCCTCTATCTGGCAGCCAACAATCTGTTCTCTGTCATCTCTGAGCTTGGCTTTTTTTTTTAAGTTCCCTATATAAGCGGGATTATATGGTATTTGTCTTTGTTGGTCGGACTTACTTCACTTAGCCCTCAAGGTCCACCCATGACACTGCAACTGGCAAGATTTCATTCTTTATTATGACCAAGTAATATTCCACTGTGTGTGTGTGTGTGTGTGTGTGTGTGTGTGTGTATACATCTATATATCACATCTTATTTATGCTTTTGTCTATTGGTGGACACTTGGGTTCTCTCCATATTTAGACTACTGTAAATAATGCTGCAGTAAATATGGGAGTGAAAATAAACTTAGGAGTTAGTGTTTTTGTTTTCTTTAGACAGATATCTAGAAGTCCAACTGCTAAATCATATGGTAGTTCTTTTTGAATTTTTTTTTAAAACTCCATACTGTTTTCCATTGTGGCTGCACTAATGTACATCCCCACCAACAGTACATAAAAATTCCTTTTTCTCCATATCCTCTCCAAAACTTGTAAATTCTTGTCATTTTGATAATAGCAATTCTAACACATGTGAAGTGATACCTCATTGTGGTTTTGACTTGCATTTTCTTGACTAGTGATGTTGACCATCTTTTCACGTATCTGCTGGCCATCTGTGTTTTCTTTGGAAAAATGTCTATGCATACCTTCTATCCAATTTATATCAGATCGTTGGCTATTGAGTTATACGAATTCTTTATATATTTTGAATGTTAACCCCTATCAGGTTGATTTGTAAATACCTGCTTCCATTATGTAGGTTGCCTTTAACTTTTTCTGATCATTTCCTTTGCTGTGCAGAAGCTTTCTAACTTGAGATACTGTCACTTATTTTTCCTCTTGTTGCCTTTGCTGTTGTGAGTCTGACCCAAAAAATCACTGCCAAGGCCACTGTCAAGGAACTTAGCTACTTTTTGATTCTTCTAGGAGTTTTATGGCTCCAGATCTTAAAATAAATTTTGAGTTTGAGTATGGCGTAAGACAGGGGTCTAGTAGCTGTCCAATTTTCCTGGCGCACTTATTGCAGAGCTATCCTTTCCCCATAGTATATTCTTGGCTCCTTTGTTGCAAATTAATTGAACATGTACGTACTGATTCATTTCTGGACTCTATTCAGTTCTATTGATCTATGTGTCTATTTTTGTGACCACATCATACTGTTTTGACTAGTAGAGTTTTGCAATACAGTTTAAAATCCAGGAGGGTGATACCTCCAGCTTTGTTCTTTTTTTCTCAAGATTTCTTTAGTTATTCAGGAGATCTTTTGTGGTTCCACACAAATTTTAGTACTGTCTGTTCTATTTCTGTGAAAAATGGCTTTGGAACTTCAGGGACTGCACTGAATCTCTAGATAGCTCTAGGTATTTTGGATATTTTAACAATATTAATTCTTCAATCCATGAGCATCTTTCCATTTATTTGTGTCATCTTCAAATTCTTTCATCATTGTCTTACAGTTTTCAGTGTAAAGGTCTTTCACCTCCTTGGTTAAATTTATTACTACGCATTTCATTCTTTTGATGTATTTGTAAATGGGATTGTCTTCATTTTTGTACAGCAGTAACGAACAAGGCTTTTGGATATGGATTTTATATCCTGCAACTCTACTGAATTTGTTTATTCTCAGGTTTTTTTTGGTGGAATCTTCGGGGTTTTCTATTTATCACACCATCTGTAGTGACAATTTTACTTCTTCTTTTCTGATTTGGAAGTGTTTTCTTTTTCTTGCCTAGGCTCTGGCTAGGACTTAAAATACTATGTTGAATTAAAGTGGTGGCAGTAGGCATCCTTTTCTTATTTCTGATCTTGAGTATGATGTTACTTTGGGTTTGCCATATATGGCCTTTATTCTCCTGAGATACATTTCCTCTGTATTCAGTTTGTTTGGAGTTATCATAAATGGATGCTGAATTCTGTCAAATGGTTTTTGCATCTACTGAGATCACATAATTTTTACACTTCATTTTGTTAGTGGTGTACCATGTTGATTTGTGGAAGTTAAACCATCATCCTTATACCTCTAGAATAAATCCCACTTGATTGTAGTTTAGTTCTAAATTTTTGGCAAAATTGGCCTATAATTTTCTTTTCTTGTGATGTCCCTGTCTGGCTTTGGTTTCAATGCTGGCTTCATAAAATGGAACAGCTGCCTTTTTTTTGGGGGGGGGGGTGGTGGTGGACAGTTAGGGAAGGACTGGTATTAATTCTTCTTTGAATGTTTGGTAGAATTCACCAGTGGGGCAGTGTAGTCCTGGACTTTTGGTGCCAGAGGTTTTTGATTACTGATATAGTGTCTTTACTAGAAACTGGTTTGTTCAGTTTTCTACTTCATCAGGATCTAGCTTTAGAAGGCTGTATGTTTCTAAAAATTTATCTATTGCTTCCAGGTTGTCCAACTTCCTGGCATAAAATTGTTGATGGTGATCTCTCATGACCCTTTATATTTCTGTGGTATCAGCTGTAAGGTCTCCTCTTTTATTTCTGATTTTGAGCCCACTTTCCTTTCTGGTGAGTCAAACTAAAAGTTTATCCATTTTGTTTATCTTTTAAAAGAACCAGCTTAGTTTTTTCTGCTGTATTTTAAATCTGTATTTCATTTCTGCTCTTGTTACTTCTGTTGTTCCAACAACTTTGGGCTTCATTTTCTAGTTCTCTGAGGTGTAAAGTTAGAGATTTTTTGTTTCTCAGGTAGGCATTTATTGATAGGAACTTCCTTCTTAGAACTGCTTTGGCTGCATTTCAATAAATTTTTGTATTGTATTTCCATTTTCATTGGTCTCAAGAGAAGTTGTAATTTCTATTTTGATTTATTCATCGACTCAATGGTTGTTCCAAAGCATATTGTTTAAACTCTATGTATTTGTGAATTTTCCAGTCTTCTTCCTGTAATTGATTTCTAGTTTCATATCATTATGGTCAGAAAAGATGCTTGATATGACTTCAGTCTTTTAAAATTTATTGACTTGTTTGTGGTGTAACATATGATCTACCCTGGAGAATGTTCCATGTGTACTTGAGAAAAATGTATATTCTGGCTTTTGGATGGAATGTTCTATATATAGCTTTTAAGGCTATCTGGCCTAACCTATCTTCTAAGAAGTGTTTCCTTACTAATAATTTGTCTAGTTAATTTTCCCCATTCTCACTGGGGTGAGGTGGTATCTCATTGTGGTTTTGATTTGTATTTCCCTGATGGCAAGGGACGCGGAACATTTTCTCATGTGCTTGTTGGCCATGTCTATGTCTTCCTCTATGAGATTTCTGTTCATGTCTTTGGCCCATTTCATGATTGGATTCTTTGTTTCTTTGCTGTTGAGTTTGATAAGTTCTTTACAGATCTTGGATACCAGCCCTTTATCTGACAGGTCATTTGCAAATATCTTCTTCCATCTGTAGATTGTCTTGTAGTTTTGTTGACTGTTTCTTTTGCTGTGCAGAAGCTTTTGATCCTGATGAAGTCCCAATAGTTCATTTTTGCTTTTGTTTCCCTTGCCTTCCTGGATGTATCTTACAAGAAGTTGCTGTGGCCAAGTTCAAAAAGGGTGTTGCCTGTGTTCTCCTCTAGGATTTTGATGGAAATCTTGTCTCACATTTAGATCTTTCATCCATTTTGAGTTTATCTTTGTGTATGGTGTAAGAGAATGGTCCAGTTTCATTCTTCTGCATGTGGATGTCCAATGTTCCCAGCGCCATTTATTGAAGAGACTGTCTTTTTTCCAGTGAATAGTCTTTCCTCCTTTGTCGAATATTAGTTGACCACAATAGCCAAACTGTGGAAGGAGCCTCGGTGTCCATCAAAAGATGAATGGATAAAGAAGATGTGGTTTATGTATACAATGGAATATTCCTCAGCCATTAGAAACGACAAATACCCACCATTTGCTTCAATGTGGATGGAACTGGAGGGTATTATGCTGAGTGAAATGAGTCAATCGGAGAAGGACAAACATTATACGGGGAATATAAAACATTCATTTGGGGAATATAAAAAATAGTGGAAGGGAATAAAGGGGAAAGGAGAAAAAATGAGTGGGAAATATCAGAATGGGAGACAGACCATGAGAGACTCCTAACTCTGGGAAACGAACAAGGGGTGGGGGAAAGGGAGGTGGGCGGAGGATGCGGGTGACTGGGTGACACGCACTGAGGGAGGCACTTGATGGGATGAGCACTGGGTGTTATGCTATATGTTGGCAAATTGAACTCCAATTAAAAAAATATGTAAAAAAAAATAAAAATAAAAAATTGAAGTGAAAAAAAATTAAAAAAAAACTAATAATTCGCCTAGGTGATGTAAATGGGGCATTAAATTCCCCTACTGTACTGCTATCTCCTCCTTCTGGGACACCTATAATGCCAATGTTAGTCTGCTTGATATTGCCCCTTTAAGACCCTTGAAGAACTATCCTCATGTTTTTCATTCTTTTTGCTGCTCTGATTGGGTAAGTTGCACTGTCTTGTCTTCAAGTTTATTGTTCCCTTCTGCTTCATCTGGTCTGCTGTCGAATATTTTTCAGTACTGTGACTTACATTTAGTACTTGATACTTTCTTATATTTTAAGTTCTCACTGTGTCCATCCATTCTTATCCCAAGTTCAATGAGCATCTTTATCACCATTACTTTGAATTTTTATCACGCAAATTACCTACCTCCATTTCAGTAAGGCTTTTTTTCTGAGGTTTTATTTGTTCTTTTATTAGGAACATATTCTCTTGTTTCTTTATTTTGCTTGGCTCTTTGTTTCTGTGTTATGAGCTGAAATAGCCATCTCTCCCAGTCTTGACAGAGTAGCCTCACGTAGATGAACCTTAACATTCAACCTTGCCCTAGCTGTTACTTGTCTCTTGAAACTTGGTGATTATCCAAGCAGCCTATTTCCTATTTTAATAGCTCCCAATTGTTGAGGATGTGCCAAGACCTGTCAGTGTCCCAAAGGAAGTAATCTCAGCACCTACACTGAGACTGACTAGAAGGAAGCCAAACCATTAGGCAGCAGCTTTTTAAAAAACCAAATATACACAGTTTTATAAGACCACAAGCCTAAGACCCGATGCCCACCAGACCATGCAATCTACAGGAGTCTGCTAGGCAACAGTTGAAAAACCTGGGTCTCCAGACAAGTGTATAAGCTCTTTTGTGGGAGATATCAACAAGCTGTAGTAAGGCAGAGGGAGAGGGCAAAAATGACATTGCTCAGCCTAAGTTCCCTGGATGGTAAAGATGGCAACAGCTAAAAAGGAAAAAAAAAAAAAGACAAAAAAACCCAGTTTGAAATAAAAGAATGTATATATATGGCACCTGCTAGCTTTCACTAGTCAGCACTAAAATCCTGCCCATTAGTCCACCTATCCCTGGTGAGTATCCCAATAGGCCCCTGCCTCACTGGCTCATGTTTCATGATTAGCAAATGAATCTCTTTCACCCAAAGTCTGGGTACCTTTTGAATGACTGCTTCTGCCGTGATAACCTAGGGTGAGTGAGTATGTGTGAGAGCCCTCTAAAAGGTGTTTCTCAGATCACTATAGCTCTGGTTATCACGGGCATGAGCTCTGTTGCTTTCCAAAGCCAGGTATTTTGGGGGCTCTTCTCTCAGAAAAAGTTAGATGCCTAATGATAGGGTATGAACCTTTCACTCAGGAAGGGGCTCTAGGTTTATGAGTTCCCTTTTGATTGTTGGCTGCAGTGCCGGAGGAGGGAGGTTTGGGGGGAGTCTGGGTCTTAGCCTCTCCTGCATGCTTCCATGTGACCCTTGTCTTATTTACTAATGTGAAGGAGTTGTTCAGGTAGTTTTCAGATCTTTTTTTTTTTTTTTTTAGAGGAAATTGTTCCAGACACAGCTGCAGATTTGGTGTGTCCATTAAAGGAGGAACGCTCAGGATCTTCCTATATTGCCATCTTCTACTACCTAATTAGTTTTTTTTATCATCAATATTTTTTCTACATTAGAATTCCTAACTGGTTATTTAGAAAACTACTAATTTTTCATTAAACTCACCACTTTACTAGAAGCTCCTATTAGCAAATAGCTTTTCAGTTGATTCCTTCGAGTTTTCCAGGAATAGAATATTACTTATAAGTAATAATATTTGGGTTCCTCCTTCTAGTATTACTGCTTACTTAATTCTCTTGTCTAGCTGTATTAATACATCCAGAAAATTCTGATACTATTAACGAGAATAGGTGTCTCTGCCATTCCAGAATTTAAGTGCTTTATGTGTTTCATTATTAAGACTGATGTTGCTGATCTTTTCAGCTTAAGGACAAATTCATGTATTTAAATTTACTCAGCTTTTTAATCAAGAGTTCATGGTGAGTTTGATCATCAGTTTCCTTTGGCTTAATTTTTTAAGGTTTCATTTATTTGACAGAGAGAGGGAGAGAGAAAAAGCATGGGGGAGAGAGGCAGTGGTAGAGGAAGAAGCAGACTCCAAGCTGAGCAAGGAGCCCAACACAGGGCTCAATCCCAGGACCCTGAGATCATGACCTGACAGATGCTTAACCGACTGAGCCACTGAGGCACCCCCAGATAGTCTTATTTTGACATATCCTTGAATTCCTGGAATAAACCTCTCTTGGCCATGACTTATTACTTGTTTAATCTGTGGGATTCTATCTGTTAATATTTTAAGATGTTTACAAGGATAAGACACTTACCTGATACTTTAATACATCTACATTATAGTAAGAAGCAGCTGGATTTTGCTCTGATAGCTTCTTGAGGTAGACAGTAACAGCTTGCATGTTCATCCAAAAATCTTTTGTGTTAGAATCACACTGTGATGGATCACTGTAAGCACAAGAAATATTTTTGTTATTTTGACTTAGCTTTATCTTTGCCTCTGTATCATCATTTGGTGACCTGGGGAAGACTAGTAGGAATAACTAAAGTTAGGCAGATAAAAAATAGAACATAGCAGAAACCTGAACAATGAGATAATGAACAGAACAGAAGATTTAACAACTACCACCACCACCACCAAAAACACAGGCTGGAGAAGGCTGTTTAATAATAATAAATTTTGGTATTGTCATTCAACTCAATTATTATTGCTCCATTGAAGAAGGAAAAGTTTCTTAAAGAAATTTCACCTTCAAAACAAAAGTACACACACCTGAACACAAGTTGTGCATTTGGAAGAATTTGCTCTAGTCTGCTGATATTTTTCACCCTGAAGCACAGCACAGCTGGAGATGGATTGCTAGTGAAGACTTTAATAACTCCACTCGGGAATGATATTGTCATGTCACCAGTGATCTTCACAATACACCTGAAATTAGGGATTTTGAAAATTTTAAGTGGTACAAATAAGGCATTTTAATATCCATTTAAAACATACTTGGTTTAAAAAGGACACAAAAAATCTTTTATAATTACAGATGAATTATTTTTTCAATTAAAAAATGTGCATGAAGCATGTATCATCATCTTTGCTTAGAATTAAACTCAAACACAAATGCAAGCATAAAGATCATATTCCTTTGCTTGTTTGCAGAGACCATCCTCTGGCTGTCCTACAGGGACAATGCTTTCCTGTAACAGCATCTCCAGTTGTAGCTATTTTTCCCTGACCCTCCCCCCCAGCCCCCGCCCAAAGTCCTGGGCCTGACAGTGGCAGTGGGAGATGTCTTCCTTGCTCTTCACTGCCTCTTCCAACTCTATATTATTACTTCCTTCCTAAAAACCTCCAGCGTCTTGTAACCCAAACCATCAGACTATACTACTTGCTATTCCATCCCTTTCATTTTCCTGACAATTTTAGTTCTTGGCCCACTGTCAGTCTTTCTGTGTACCACTACTCCTACCATAATTTTTAGTGACTTTAATATCCACACAGATAACCCTACTAATATTTTGGTCACCTAGATCGCAGCCCATTATCTCCAGTGGTCCTGTCTTCCAGCCTACTTCAGCTACACTGCAGCCCCTCCATCATCTCAATTTCAGCCTTCCTCTAATGGCCACTTCCCCTTTGCCCGCCTCATTCTGTCTAGTACCACATCTCCAATGAGTCTCCAACCCCACCAAAGCCTCCACAATCCATTGTTCCTACTACCTTTACATTCGTTTCTTCAGATCCTTATTTCCTCCTCTCTTGGGATTTCCTAGTCCATCATTATGCAACACTACCTCTTCTCATAGCTTCTTTTTCCTCCAACCTACAATATTCCTTCCCCTCTACTCACAGTCATTGACTTGACTTTAAATTTTACTGAAGAAATGAAATCAGGGAAAAATTTCCTCACAGGCTCACAACTGAACTCCTGCTTGACTCTGTATCCATACCTTGCCTCCTTTTTCAACAGATGATCAGTCTATACCCCTAATGCCAATCTCACTGCTTCTGCACGAAGGTCATCTCCTCTTACACATCAAAGTACTTAACTCATGCAATCGTATCCTTTCCTACAAGTTCAATTTTTTCCAAAAATATTGGAACTTTCCCATTAGTGTACAGACATGCTAAAATGTTTATCATCTCTAAAAAACATAAACTGAAATTAATAAAACTCTTTGATTCTATCATTTCTCTGCTGCTACCACTCCACCTCTCTGCTTCCACTTAGAGCAAACAACCTGAAAGTTTTCTACACTTGCTTTATTCAAATATAGTTGTATCTGCATCATCTCTTGCTCTTGAACATCCTCCAAGCATGCTTTCATCCAAAACTCAACTAAAATCATCACCAATCATCTCTGTAATGTCAAAAGTCAATTCTTCCTGACCTATCAGATACAGCTTCACACTATCCTTCACAGAAGAGTTTTATTCACTTCATTTCTGGGACACTGTTCTACTGGTTCTCTCCTCACCTTTCTTGCCACGTGCTGTATCAAACTCCATTACCAAATCATTGCTGTCTTCCTGTTTTTAAAACATGGAAGGGAGCCACAGTTCTCAACAGATCTCTAGTCCCTGAGGCTGGTGGTTTTCAGTATTGACTACTGAATATGTTATCTTAGCCTATGACCTATTCCCTGAACTCCAGAATCATGTATCCAGTTGTCTTAGTAAGTACTTCAAAACTTAACCAGTCTACTCTCTTACAAATCTTGACAACTCTGTTTTCAAAATGAATTCAGTATCTACTACTCATGATTTCCTCAGCTAATACCCTTATATAAGCCACCATCATCTCTCACCTGGACTGCTGCAGTTAACCTCCTCTCTCTGCTTGTACTCTGGCTCCTTCTAGTTTATTCTCCATGTGACAACCAAAGTGCTCCCTCAAAAACATAAGAAACCTCTGTTTCTTTTCTCTGTTCAAAACAAACGAAACCTATGTTTCATTTCTCTGTTCAAAAGCCTTCGCTGGCTTCCCATCTTGCTCAAAATAAACTCTAAACTACTTACCATGGTCTACAATTCCCAACATGATCTGCTCCCCCTAAGGAGGGACGACTCCTCTCCATCCTAACTCTAACTTAGTGACATAGTTCTCTTTCCTGTTCATTAAACAGGCCACGTATGCTTCTACCTCAGTCTTTTACACTCCCTGGAATGCTCTTTTCTCAGACATCTGCATGGTTTGTTCCTCAATGTCTTTGAAACATCTGCTCAAATTTAACATCAAAAAGGTTTTCTGATCATCTTATCTTAAAAAAAAAAAAAGCCCTCTATGTAATTCTATCTCCTCTTACCCTAGTTTATTTTTCTTCATAGCATATATCAATTCCACTCCCTTTCATGTTATTCAGCATACAATCATCCATCAAATACTCAAGTGTGGAGGATACTTTAATAGACTAAACAAAGTTCTTCTCTCAAAGGTTTGCATTGGGGATCCCTGGGTGGCTCAGCGGTTTAGCGCCTGCCTTCAGCCCAGGGCGTGTGATCTTAAGAGTCCTGGGATCAAGTCCCAGGATTGAGTCCCACATCAGGCTCCCTGCATGGAGCCTGCTTCTCCCTCTGCCTGTGTCTCTGCCTCTCTCATGAATAAATAAAATCTTTAAAAAAATAATACAAACCTTTTATTTGTTTTTTATCATAAATTAAGAAAACCAAAAAGCTGCTTCTTGCATAATACAAGCTTATAACCGTGTCTTACACACAGTAAGCGCTCAAATATTTGGTGAATGTATGTTGAATGAGTACATGCAAAGTAGGAGTGGTCATTCACCAAAACATTTCTTAAAAGAAGGTTAAACCAATTCCTTGACCAGAGTCTCATGAACGAAACCTATATTCTAGTTCTCTCTTTCAAACAGAACATTTTCACCAATGATACACATTTAGCCAAGGTTCAGAGTTCTATTCTCTTCTAGGTCAGCTGCCATCATCCTGCTCTACAGATATGTTAAACAGATGGGTCATAATGGTCCTACAGCCTGGTCAAGAATATAAATAAAGTGGGGGGGAAAAGCCATTACCATTGCTGATTATAGTGATTTTTTAAGAAAGGTAATTGCTAAATGGCTATATTTGATAACAAAAAAGGCAGGTAAATAAATAACAGAAAACTCTCACCTATAACAGAATCAAAATATAACTCTTAAAATTTACCACTAAGCTTTCTCCCCACCAAACATGCATGTGTGTGCACATGTACACACACACACCCCCCCACACACACACATCTTTTTAAAACTAACTTGGTGGGATCTGCTCCTTTAAAATAGGCATTAACAGATTCTGTAAGGGCAATTGCCACAGGTAAGGTGTCCTGGTTTCCAAGGCTGACAGGGCTGGGACCTCGTGACACACCTAGAATACATGTAATTCATTTGTCAAATCATACAGAAAAGACATTTATAAGATATCAAGACAGGTAAATTCACAATGTTATTAGCTTATCACAAATGACTACTACCAGTTCCATTGTTGGCCGATGTATAAATCTGGAGGTTAAGAAACAGCATAAAACCAACTGGAACATAATACAGAAGACAAGAAAAAGAATCAGAAAAATATGTCACACTGACTTTTCTTTTATATGAAATGACATTGAACGCATGGGTTAAGGAATATCAGAAGGAAAAAGACCCTCCCCTGAAGAACTGAAATTTCCAAAACATTTCTTCATAACCCTTCAGATACTAAACTGTTTCAGGTTCTGCCAATCACACACTCCAGGGCACTAAACTGTATTTTTGTAATTCAGCTACTTCTAAATGAACAGTATAATGTTTCATGCGCTACTCATTATAATTTTTTTTACTTTTTTGGTCCTTACATTACATTTCCTTACCTTGACAGAACTATATTGTTATTTTTTATAACATTCCTGACATAAAGTTCACTTACATAATACACCTTTAAAGTCAAATCATATAAAGATCAGTTTTTTTAAATAATAAAATGTAAAGAAATTTAATATATGCATATGTTCAGGTTTTTTGTGTTTTTTTTTTTAACCTAAGCAAAGTTTTTGGCTTATTTCATAAAGGAAAATTCCTCAAAATAGTTGACTACCGGGAATCTCTGGGTGGCTCATTTAGTGCCTGCCTTCGGCCCAGGGCATGACCCCAGGGTCCCATGATCGAGTCCCGCATCGGGCTCCCTGCATGGAGCCTGCTTCTCCCTCTGCCTGTGTCTCTGCCTCTTTCCTCTGTGTCTTTCATAAATAAATAAATAAAATCTTTAAAAAAAAAAATAGTTGACTACCTTTCTTGACAAATGCACCCTTCCTATTTACACCTTACCACTATTGCTACTGATTGGAAAGTGGAGCATTTTATGTAATATACAATAAATGATGAAATTTTATAAAAAATAAGCCAATAGGGATCCCTGGGTGGCACAGCGGTTTGGCGCCTGCCTTTGGCCCAGGGCGCGATCCTGGAGACCCGGGATCGAATCCCACGTCGGGCTCCTGGTGCATGGAGCCTGCTTTTCCCTCTGTCTGTGTCTCTGCCTCTCTCTCTCTCTCTCTCTCTCTCTATCATAAATAAATAAAAAAAAATAAGCCAATAATATATTCAGTTTTTCTAAGAATGAATAATCTGGTCTGGGTCAACATGTATCTCTGAAATTTGAATATATATTTTTGTTCTATAAATGTCAATGTTCATAGCCACCAGGTACTTTTATTTCAGATAAGAGTACAGTGTACCACAGTGAAAGGTGGAGTTCTTTTGAAATACCTAAAATACTAATTCTGACAAAAATCAGTACTAATGCTCTGCCTCACAAGTGACCCTGAGATTCTACAATTAGAAAGATGTTTTGTTAGCTTTAATGGCCACAAAGACTTTGTGGTATTTAAAATTTTGAAAGAATTTTGACTCAGAAAGTTTTTCATAGTTAGAAAAATAGCTCAGGGATTAAAAATCAATACAAGAACTGCTTCTAGGCCAATAGAAAAAGTAACTCCCTCCATCTCCTGACTGTAAAAAACTTAAAATTTCATATGAAAATTAAAAATCCAATAATATAAAAATCTGAAAAAATCAAAACAGCTACTATTTACTAACTATAATGTGTCTAGCACTGAGCAGTAGGGGGAAAACTCAAAATCTACTTAACATTTTGGTATATCCGCTTTAGTATTTTCTATCTTGTTTTCCTTTCAAGATCATATTGCACATGCATAGTTAAAAAAACTGACATAGGAAATAAATAATCAAGTTCTTAAAATAGTATAAAAGTGTAAATTTATAATACAATATTCAGAATAAATCATTTCTTAGAAATAAAAAATCCCCTGTATTCCTTAGAAGAATATTATGTGTTCTAATTTTGGTTTCATTGTTCTGCTTTTAAACTATATGCTTCAAAAATGCAGAAAGCTTATAAAGTTGAAGTATGAAGTATTTTCCTGTAACAATCAATGGATATTTTTGTGGAATTTCTTTCCACTCAGGAGTAAAAACCACTCCCAACTATTTGCTAACTTTATACCTCTGACCTCACCTCACTAGATGGACAGTCCTCCTAGGACAGCCTTTACTCTGGTAGTTGAGGTATTACCTTTTTTTTTTTTTTTTTAACTGACATCGTACTGCTGCTTCTTTTCTAATGACTTTTTCTCTGACTGACAACGTTAGCAGTAAGATTTATGGACATTTCTTAATGTGGAAGAGGAAAGAAAAGCAGAGAGATGGAAGACAATGCAAAAATTCTATATGTTTTTATAATTGGGGATTTGATATCAATAGATCCTATATATAGCAACTGGACATAATTAGTACAAACGTAAAACCTTAGAGTTATTCTTGACTTCTGAGACACCATACATTGCTGAAAAAGGAAAAATGAGGTAACAAAGTATTTTAGATACATTTTAGGATCATTAGTCAACACATACATTGCTTTTGATACAATACCTTGTGAAGTCTCACACTGCTTTTCAATTTCAGAGAGTGTCCCAATCAAATTATCATCTTCTATCATATTTAAATAAAACAAAATATTGCAGGAAAATAAAATATTTTCAAGAAGAATCAAAAACTTAGCTGAATAAGCATTATAATTTCTAAAAGTGAACTTTTATGGTAGATTTAAAGTACCTTTGTTGTACAAAATCCACATTATATCCTGCCTGCCTAGATCATCGCTATCATCTACCCTGTGGTTCTTCTACTGCCAACACTGACCCAAACTAAAAGCAAATATGTACCTACTCAATCAAAAATAGTTTCATCACAAACTGAAATCCTTCTAAATAATCAAGGGAAAATAGAGAAGTAAAGCTAATTTTGGCACCTAGTCCACCCATCTGACTTCTTAAAGGACCCATCTATGTTTTTTATGACAAAAACAGTCTGTAAAAACCAAAATTAACAAAATCACATATACAAAAAAAGAAAAGGTAAGAATAAAGTGCTTGATACAACAAACAGAAAAACTTATTAAATATAGTTTACCTGAAATTAAAAGACTGGAAAACCGGTATGTTCGTAAAGGTGTATAAAATAAGATGATAACATCATGTTCGGATATGTAAATATGAAATTACTTTTAATCTTATATTAGCCTCTTATTATGTCATTTTACAATGTCCAAACTTAGAAAATGCATTTCTCTTTTCTGAGTTTTCACAAATCGGATGTAACTAAATAGGGCTGTCATTCTCAAACTTACCATGCTTCACAATCACCTGGAAGGCCTGTTCAAAATTGCTAACCCCATACTGAGCTTGGGATTTAAAAGGTCTCTGTTTCTAGTAAGTTCTCAGGTGATGCAGACAGATGGTACAGGATCACACTTAAGAGCACTACTGAATTATGTTCAGTTAGTGTGCATCAGTGAATGGGACTGTCAAAAATGAACTCTTACTGCTTAGAAGCAGCAACAAGGACAGTTCTAATTTTAGGGAAAAGCTGTCACTCCTACAACACAACAGCTTTAAAGTGGCTTTGTGCTTTATTATATCAACAGCTGGCAAGAAACGTAGTAAGAATTTGTAGAAAAAAATTAGTTATAAGTGAAGATAGAAAAATGTCTTAAAACCTAGATGTAGGGCAGCCCGGGTGGCTCAGCAGTTTAGCGCTGCCTTCAGCCCAGGGCCTGATCCTGGAGACCCTGGATGGAGTCCCATGTCAGGCTCCCTGCATGGAGCCTGCTACTCCCTCTGCCTGTGTCTCTGCCTCTCTCTCTCTCTCTCTCTCTCTCTCTCTCTCTCTCTCTCTCTCTCTCTCCTCTTTGTATTCTCATGAATAAATAAATGAAATCTTAAAAAAAAAAACTAGATGTAATAAAATACTGGATTTGGTGGGGTTTAGGCTTATATGCCTATATTTACTTTTAGATCTTTATTTTTTAAATTCTTGTAGGAATACTTCATTGTAAGTACAAAACTTTCTTAAGTTGAATCATTATTGACATAAAAACTCTAAGGAAATCTATCATTTCACATTAGAAAGGACTGTGTTGTATTTTGCCTTCAACTATTTATATTGGTCAGTAGTTGATAAATTTGATGCACTCTCAACAGTGCTAAAAATTTCTCCTATTCAGATAATATAAGCTGTATAACAGAAAAGGAAAATGCGGCACATTTGATAATGCCAACTGTATTTCCAGGAAACCAAAATTTCTAATGTTAAATTCGTGAGCTCATTAAAAAACAAAATTCAGCCTGGCCATACTGGGGATGCTAACTATCACATGTCATCTATAATAATCACTTACCTACTGTTGGAGTATTGGCAGCACTCAATGAAGCTGAAGATGAGATAGAAGAAGAACTTTCTGCCCGTGCTAACGGAGCTGCAGGAGGTGGGCTGGTATTGGAAGTTACAGGTGGGCTGAATGGCCTGGGCTTAAAAACAAAAAGTTATTTACCAAAGTGCTAAAACAACTGCTCCTTATAAGAACAGATTTTTATTATCAGGTAAGATTAATTTTAATATAAATTGATTTTCTTATAACCAAAAATAGAGATGCCACAGGTCAAATAATTTTCAAGTGTAGATTAAAGGCTAGGAAGGCTATTTCAAAATAATGCTGTCAAGAGAACCTTTATTCATATGACATTTTCTCTATTTCAAAAAGTATGTTTAAGACAGATTCTCAGAAGTTAAACTATTAGTTCAAACTGTATGAAGGTTTTTCAAACATACTGCCAAACTGCTTCCCAAAAGGATTATTCACTTTACTGCCTATAAATATAAGAGAATATTTCTCTGTACCCTTGTCAGCAATGAATGGATGAGACTCAGAAGAAGGAAAAATAATTTTAAAATTGATAAAAATAAAATTGGCATTTTGCCTTTTATGAATTTTCTTTGTTAGCTTTCTCTGATTTAGTTTCAGGAGGGCTTAGTATTACCTGAGCTTTCACTAACCCCTCTGCTTTAAATGCTGCAAACACTTTGTCCCTATATGTTGCTTGGCTTTATTTTCACTGTTTACAAATATGTCCATTTTCCTTTTATAATACCTTGTAATGCTTCCCGTTTGAGACAGTTTAACCCCTAAAGGAGGTTTGAGAAAATCAATTCTACTGCCTTCCCACTTTTCTAAACAAAAAAAACAAATACGAAAAATATTTCATATCTTTTACCTGGGTAAATGGATTTTTTTCCTTCCACATTCCTAAGAGTCCCAATAAGACTCAAGATCAACACTTGCTGAGAAATTTCATTTTTTAACATAAGGCATATTTATTAGCTTAATTAAAAATAACCTTTTCCTGCTTATAAAAATATAAACTGAAAACAATACTCATTTAGTGCCTAGTATGCGTCAGGCCATGGGTTGGGTACTAGAAACCAAGCAGTGAATAACAAAGACATTGTTTCTGTCCTCAATTATTTGAGGGACATGAAAACAATTGGCAAAAACAAAACCCTTTATAAGCATTCATACAACTAAAATTAGTCAACTCTTGATTCCATGAATATACATTTACAGATACACACTTACATGAAAATTAGATACCATCCAAGTGTTTTACACTAAGTAAACCCTCACTTCCACAATTAAATAGTATTCAATTATTAGTTCCAGAGAATAGCTTTTTGATGACTGATAATGAAGACAGATTAAAAAAATACAGCAAAGTATAAAACTGCAACTCCCTATGTACACAGATGACAATAGTGCAGGGTATGAGGCCAAACATATTCAATTCAGCAGCTAATCTGAAACTTGCAAACTCAGAAAAAAGTCTTGATCAACCTACCATGGGGGAAATTTCTCCTATAGCAACATGGCTTCATGACTAATATCACATGGCTACATTTTTATAATTTACAATTTAGAATGTGTATTTTATAATTTTTTAGAAAAACACAAAAATATCTATTTTCTCAAGTGGTTTTTGTCTTATTTTAGAATGGCACTGTCCAGTACAGTAGCCACTAGCACTTGAAATGTGGCTGGTTCAAATTAAGTATAAAATACACAGATTTTGAAGACTTAGCACACACAAACAAAAAAAAATAACCTCTCAATCTTTATACTGATTACATTGTAAAATGATTTTTTTTCATATAATGAGTAAAATAAAATGTCAATTTCAGTGTTTTTACTTTTTTACTGTGGCTACTAGAATACTTTAATATTTGTTGCTGCATGATATTTCTATTGAACAGCACTACTTCAAAACAGCAGTTCTTAAATATAAACATGCATTAGAATCACTCAGAGGGCCACTTCTCAGAAGAATTTCTGATTTGTCTGGTGCAGACCCAGAAATCTGACAGAGAAATCGCATTTCTATCAAGATCCTTGGTGATGCTAATGCTGCTGCTGATCTGGGGACCAAACTTTGAAAACCACTGTTCTAGAACAATGAGGCATTTACTATAAGAATGTGAGAAGGGTGTGATTAGTGACCCTTTTGGGCATCTGGTGAAAGGTAGAGAGGCCTTCTCCCCGGAAAAGTGCACATATAAGCATACAAGGAAAAGAACACTCAGATGTACAGCTGGAGAAAATTCAAATACAAATTTCTGGTGGGCAATACAGCAATAATAATCATCAAGAGTCTTAAAAACATGCATACCCTTTAGTTCATGAATTTCACCTTAAAAATTTTTAGTAAGGAAATAATGTCTGCTAAGAAGTAAACAAAAGGATATTAAGAAATTGTTCATAAAGAAATCATTAAGCCAGTTTTGAATAATGAAAACTTGGCAATAAACTAAATGTTTAAACTAATCACATTTCTAAAAACCTCTGGGAAATTTAATGTTGACAGTGGTCTTACAAGATAGAGCATTTATGCTCTAGAACCATTTCCAAAGGTGCTCCTAGAAGCCCTCAGAGGGTGGTTTCTAGAAGGTTCTCAAGGCTGGGACAGGGAGTAAAAGGTCAAAGATTCAAGTATAAAAGTCCAACTTTTAGTTATTTAATAACAGACTTGGAACTTCAGATCATTTGACAAAGAATTCTACTGCTTGGAAGGAGCTTAAAGCCCATGGAATAATTCATGAAATAGAAAGATATCCCCAAAATATTTTCAAGTGAAGAATAAAAAATATGTAAACTATGACCTTTGATTTATCATGCACAGTAACTTTTTGCATATTTACTTGTACTCGGTAATGTTGCAAGTATTTTACACATAGTAACTCATTTCAGTCTCACACCAGCCATTCTCTTTATACTCATTTACACCTGAGGAAACAGACTCCAAACACATAACTTATCTAATGCTGCTCAGTGACTAATTAGTGACTAATAAGCTTGTGCCTTTAACAACTATGTTTTACTGCATCTGAATAAATACTTAAGCACTCAAAAATTAATGAAAGGAGATACACACACACACACACACACACACACACATATATATATATCTGGCTATCTCTGGGTCATAAAATATGGAAGGGATTTTAATTTTTCTGTTGTATTTCCCAAATTTTACATGATCTTACAATGCTTTTGTAATCAGGAAGAAATCTTATGTTATTTAGAGGCAGTCATTTTTATATTACTCAAATAACATCATCTCCTTGGCAGCCTGTACCTAGTCTGTGAGTGCACTTCCTTAACTCTGTTCATTAGAATAAGAAGAGAAAGATGTCACCATTTCAATACTTGGTGCTCAAGCCTTTTCATTTATTCATGAAATATCTACTATGTAACAGGCATTATGCAAAGTTTGAAACTGGCTAAGGCACAGTCCCGTGAAGGGAACACACAGGGAAGTATACACAATATAATTTGTGCACTATAAGAAATAAGGGTAAAGTATATGGTTATAAGGAAGAGTGATTAAATCCACTTGGGGAGGAGAAATGATCAAATAGCTAGATGATATTTAGCTGGATCTTAAAAAAGAGATCATTTTCCTACACAGACAATTGAGGGGCACTTCAGTAATGGGAGCAAAATAAGACATGGATGCATAAAAGAGCATGATATGGTTGGCGAATGGCAGAGAGTTGAAAGGGCTGAACACAGGTTGCAAAGAGGAGAAAGCTGGACAGTTAGTATGGTAATAACATAGGCTGTTGAGGCAACTTTATAAAGAGCCTCATACATTCAGTTAAAACATTCAAACACGTGGATTATGGGGAACCACTGGAGACGTCTATATGGAGAATAAGATGATTAAGTTTGATTATTAGAAATTTAATACTGGCAATTAGTGTAAAACGTGAAGCAAAGTAGAAGAGATGAGAGGCAAGAAGACTGGTTTGGGAGAACCTCACTCTGGATATACCTTGTAGATTTTCTTTAGTTACCTGACAACTTTTGTAGGCCAATGTTTTTTTTTTTTCCTTAAGCAACATGTACTTTGACAAGTCAGTTAAGCGACCTGAACTCCAGTTTATGTTTATTTTTTTAATAAATTAATTTTTTATTGGTGTTCAATTTACCAACATACAGAATAACACCCAGTGCTCATCCCGTCACGTGTCCCCCTCAGTGCCCGTCACCCATTCACCCCCACCCCCCGCCCTCCTCCCCTTCCACCACCCCTAGTTCATTTCCCAGAGTTAGGAGTCTTTATGTTCTGTCTCCCTTTCTGATTCCAGTTTATGTTTAAAAGCTGGACTAGATGCCCTCCAGGATTCTCCTGGCAGTAAACTTCTAAGCCCTAACAACAGGCCACCATTTCTTCCTTAATATTTTACTTAAAGCAGAATTACATGAATACTGTTTCTTAATTGTGAAAGAATAGGTACTGAATGGTATTTTTATGATGTGCCAACTTTCGCAGGCATCTCTTTTCCTCCTGAACAATGTCTTGTTCCATAGGTATGATCACTGAAATAACATGAGGGAGTAAAGGATATGTTGGCTGGAAAAGCTCTTCTATAATTTGAAGATTCAATTAGATAATTCCAAGCAATTAACTGTTAAAGGTGCATATAGAAAAAATACATTTGCATCTTAAATCAAACAATTATAATTAAAAAAAAAAAAAACCTGAGTACATACTATTTCATTAATCCCACTGAGTTTGCCTGAAGTAAGCTTTGGTCTGGAAGCAGGCCTTGGAGGTGGGACAATGGTGCCTACAGAAAGAGGAGTTGTGGGCCTGGCTGGTAGGGGGAAAAAGAGAATTTGAAGAAAATCATTAGCAGTATGTAGAAATTCTTACATAAAAACATTCTATTATAGAAGAACTCTCAGTACTCAAAGCTCATTTTCCAGTTTTTGATATATATATCTGTATGTGTAAAATTATATATATACATATATATGTATAAAATTATCCATAATTGTTGAAATACTGGGAATCTATCAAATGGGCTTTTCTTGAAGCTAACAATATTCCTGAAAATAAAAAAAGTTAACTGCTCAGTAGAACTGACACACAACTGTATTCCCATTTCAATTCTTTTTTTTTTTAAAGATTTTATTTATTTATTCATGAGAGACCAGAGAGAGAGAGAGAGAGAGAAAGAGAGGGAGAGGGAGAGAGAGGCAGAGACACAGGCAGAGGGAGAAGCAGGCTCCATGCAGGGAGCCCGACGTGGGACTGGATCCTGGGTCTCCAGGATCAGGCCCTGGGCTGAAGGCAGCGCCAAACCACTGAGCCTCCCGGGCTGCCCCTCAATTCTTTATACTTATAAAAAAACCCAAACTCTGACAAACTGGCTAGTGAAAATAAACCAGTTAAAGGCTGAAGGTCTTTAGTTTATTGCCAGTACATCTACTTACAGACAGTAATGCAAGACCAAGCCTTTGAAGCAACACCTTTTTAGTTAGTCACATGAACTCTAAATAAAACACTTAACCTTAATTAAAAGTCAAATTACAAGTTGAATTACATTGTAAAGTTTCTGATGATAATTAAAAGTATCAAAAATACATTATTTATGGAAAAAATTCCCCCAAATCACTATAATTAATTTTGGTAAGAAAATACTTCCAGAAATCCTATAGAGTTCACTGTTCCTAAATCCTACATAAAAAAAAATTTTTTTAAATTTATGATAGTCACACACACAGAGAGAGAGAGAGAGAGAGAGAGAGAGAGAAAGAGAGAGAGAGAGAGAGGCAGAGACATAGGCAGAGGGAGAAGCAGATTCCATGCACCGGGAGCCCAACGTGGGATTCGATCCCGGGTCTCCAGGATCACGCCCTGGGCCAAAGGCAGGCGCCAAACCGCTGCGCCACCCAGGGATACCTTTTTTTTTTTTTTTATGATAGAATCCTACATAAATTTAATGTTGTTTTTCAACACCATTTGCAAATTTTGCTACTTTATAAATCAGAGATACTAATATAAGTATTCCTCATTAAAAACAACTCAATTCTGGTAGAAATTAATGAAATCCAAGTGTAAATCATCAAAAGTCATAAATATATTAGCAAAATCTAAACAAGATTTAAGAATGAGAGCAAGTATGTTTAAATCATCTTTATAGTATTTTAAAGTATTTTCAAATCCCTTTAGTTTATTGTAAAAGGTGGGGCTATAATTCAGACTGAAGAATATGGATGGGAGGAAATAGAAATCATAACGTAAGTTTGCAGATGTGCAGGTTAAAAACATATGAATAGTTGGGCAGCCCAGGTGACTCATCGGTTTAGCGCCACCTTCAGCCCAGGGCCTGACCCTGGACACCCGGGATCGAGTCCCATGTCAGGCCTCCTGCATGGAGCCCGCTTCTCCCTCTGCCTGTGTCTCTGCCTCTCTCTCTCTCCTCTCTGTGTCTCTCATGAATAAATAAGTAAAATCTTTAAGAAAAAAAAAACCCATATGAATAGGCCTAAGTACATCTATGGAGAAACAAACAGTAAGGCTGAGGACCGGTGGTCATTGATAAGGGAACACAGATATGAAAGGAAGGGGAATGCAGGTGACAGGAAAGGACCTAAAGCAAAAGGGAGTCACAGAGGAGTGAAAGTCAATGCAGGAGGGGTATGGAATCATTGAGAAAGATCTCCGATGCTTGAAGAAAACCGTAAAACGCTGCTAAGAAACTCTGTGCAGATTCTAAGGCCACTGCCTTCTCCCAGCGAGCCCCACTTCTGTCACGTTGCACCCCTACTTGAAGCTGTGCACTGGAAGAAATATGTACCAGCCTGAGAACCATAACATTTCCCTGTGCTACGACGTAGTGACTTGCAAGAAGCCCATTATTAATGAAGCCAGCACTGACAAGTTATTTCAAGCTTGTGAGAGCTCCATGTCACAGAGACGTACCCCTGAGCTTCATTACTGCCAGACAAGCAGCCTGTCCAACTCAAAACAAACCAAGCCTGATAGAAGTGTTAAGGTTCAGCTCTTTCAAATAATCACAAGTCACTTTTTCCAATTCAAAATACAGGCTGCTTTCAAGAAAAGACTCAATTACTAAACACTCAAACAAATCCATGGGAGACAAAGAGTTTCTGCTGTACTCCTTAAGTTCCTTAAGCTGAACGAGGGGAAAGCAGTTGAAAAACCAGAAGCAACAGGGAAATTCTCAAATAAAATATGAATCTTAAAAAAAATATATGAATCTACATAGCCAAATAGTTTTCTTGGTTCAGGTTAATGTTATGTTAATCATTCAAAACTAGAAAAATATAGTAATACATTTTCAAACAAAAGCATAAGTCCAAACTTTCTATTAAGGAAAATAGGTATGAGAGCATACGAGATTTAAAAAACATAGGGGTAAAACTGAAGCCATAATTATTCCGTTTTTTCAGAGGAGCAAAATGTAACTCTAACAGTTGGTAAAAGTGTAAATAAACACTGATATACAAGCAGAACCCTCCTATAAGTCTTAATGTAGAGCATTTCTTTTCTCTTCATGAATTAACTGAGCACATCAGATCTATAAAAATTCCTTAAAAGTATCTTTTCAAAAATATTAGGCTGGTTTTTAACTCCAACATTGCTCCCATCACTAGCCAGGCACATTGCTGAGTAACGTAGCACTATCACCTTTTCTACTACTACTACTATCACTAGTACTATCACTACTATCACGTAGTACTTTCTTTTTTTTTTTTTTTTAAGATTTTATTTATTTATTCATGAGAGACACAGAGAGAGACACAGGCAGAGAGAGAAGCAGGCTCCTCACAGGGAGCCCGACGCGGGACTCGATCCGGGACTAGGACCATGCCCTGAGCTAAAGGCCAATGCTCAACCACTGAGCCACCCAGGCATTCCCCCCACCCCTTATACCTTCTCAAATATTTTTAGGTTTTTACCATCATCTCTTTTCATCATGACTAACATTCTTTGAAAGGTAAAATAATTTGACATCATTTTTCAGACTATATAGGAAAGTTTAAAAATGCATACAAAAGTGAACTTAAAAAGTAACAAAGGGTTAATAAATGTTTTATTTCCTGGCTACTACACATCAAATGGCCACTGAACAAAAATGAGTCATTTTTTACCTGAAGTTAAAAGTGACAGGGGTGAAACATACTTGAGACAGCAAGAGTTTTGAAAAGTAAGGACTTTTTTGAAAAGGAAGAGACTGTGCTGAAAAAAAGAGTAAGAGACTAAGGGTAGGGCTAGGAAAAAATTTCTATGTAACTAAATCCTGTGTGATACCAATGTGAAAATTTTTATGTGGTATTTTGAAGAATAATTCATAAAACACCATTCTTACATTTTCACTGAACAAAAAGGAGACCTTAATAACTTCAGTTTTTCCTGTACAATTACTTTCCTTATATAATCTATTTAGTTTTATAAAAGTAAATAATAACATGTCCACTGAGGAAGGCTATAATGCTACTTCAGAATATGTTCAACTATCTTTCATTGTTTCTTGCTGTTTTATAAGTATTAAATATAGATCATCATCCCTTCAAAATTGCAAATTGGAGTTAAGGTTGCCTAAAATCCATTTATGTTTCAGAATGTCTTATGTTTGGTAGGTATGTTAGAGTACAATGAACAGAACTTTAGAATTAGTAAGATCCAGGTTTGAATCATTGCTTCATTTCCTATGAAATCATCTCAGAGAAGTTCCAAATCATCTCTGAGCTTTACTTTTTTTCATCTACAGAATTGGGACAATAAAATGGACTTCATGGAGCAGTTAATGAAGTGAAATTAAACAGTGTAGCTTCTAACAGAGCAACATGGCAGGAACTCAATCAGTGCAAGTTCTCTCCCCACCACTCTCCTAACCCCAAATACTGAACAGCAATCCCAAATCCCAAAGAAGGCTGAAGATCAATTTACAGTGGATTTTACTTTCTTATTTTGAACAAGCAGCGTTCTATTAAACAAGCATTTTGAGGCCTACTTTGACTGTTGGCTAGTGGAATTTACTATTTTGAATAAAAGAAAACGTATTCTTGCCAAAACAACTAAAAAGCATTCACCAAGCTGTTTCATACATTGCTTGGGAAGTGCTAAAGCCTTTCTGGAAAGCAGTTTGGCAATAAATATCAATGGGTATATCTTGAAACTCACATGTTGTACTGATAGAATTTTCATAAATTATTTCTTTGTAATAATTTATCTGTGGATGTTCATAAAACAAGAAAGCTAGCTGCAACTCAAATGTCCGATAACAATGGACTGGTTACATTAATGCACATCTATGCAGTGGAATGATCTAAAAACAGAATTATCTGGGCATTGATAAGGGAATGATATATTGAAATGAATACATCAATGAAAAAAATTGGTTTTTGATAAATTTTTGTTTAAGGCATAGGGTCTTTCAGCCAAGTTAACAAAATCAGTATAAAATCACTTTATCTGGCAATGAAAGGATAAGTTAAAAATATTTTTGACCATTAAGTATAACATAAAAGTGATGAATAAATCAGGAAAAAAGTAACTCATGAATTCCTCAGTTTAAATACACACGCATATTGGGACACCTGGGAGGCTCAGCGGTTTAGCGCCTGAATTTGGCCCAGGGCATGATGGAGTCCAGGATCGAGTCCCGCATCGGGCTCCCTGCATGAAGCCTGCTTCTTTCTCTGCCTGTGTCTCTGCCTCTCTCTCTGTGTCTCTCATGAATAAATAAATAAAATCTTTTAAATAATAAATACACACACACATACACACACTACCTGATGATGATGACGAATTCAGTGAAGCCGAAGATGATGAATCAAGAGATGGTCCAAACAGGGGATCCCAAGCAAGTAAGTCGCTGGTCCCTTTCCTGCCATAATATTTAAAAATAAATATTTTAACCAAGGAACACTTCATTCGTATAAAACCTAGTCACTTATTTTTATTTCCTAGAATTGGAATAGCTAAATATATGATTTAAAAGCTGGATATTCTGCCGATGGAATGTGTGAAAAAACTGAACCAAAATTTTTAATTTAAACCAGTATTTGTTAACTGTTCTAAGCAGAACGTCCAGTAACAGTACATAAAGTTGGTAGGGGGCAGTAGAGGAGATTAATGCACACCAATCACACCTTGTTATACTCTAACAATCTTTGGGGCTCCAAGAATAGAAATCATTTCAGCTTTACAAATGAAGAAATCAGGTTTGCTGATTCACAGCTAGAACCAAGTCATGCACAGGAAATTTCTTCAAGTGATAAGAAATCAGGCAGAAATTTTATAAGGTCATACTTAAGTACTCAAAATATTATTTTATCTTCATCTTTGAAATTGTCATGTACAGAAGTAAGCCCAAAAGCTTGATATAAATTTCAAAGTACTGATTACTGTAGTAGATCATACAAGCGCAGGACTTCTCCCTGGGCAACCAATAGCCCAAGCCACTGAGGTAGTCTAGAGAAATGTATGGACCAGTCATGTCTTATGAGAGGTAACCAAAACTATGAACAAAATCATCAAGAGCATCAACTTTCAAGTTTCAAAAATCTCAACACACCATATAACCCTTCACTGACCCCTTGGAATCCACTGGACTAGTTATTTTTAGGATTCAACTTCCAGCTCTTTAATAAAAACTTTTAAATGAATGGTTCTTTTTCATTTTAGTCACATGTCTTTTAAGATGTCTAATCTCGGGATCCCTGGGTGGCGCAGCGGTTTAGCGCCTGCCTTTGGCCCAGGGCGCGATCCTGGAGACCCGGGATCGAATCCCACGTCGGGCTCCCGGTGCATGGAGCCTGCTTCTCCCTCTGCCTGTGTCTCTGCCTCTCTCTCTCTCTCTCTCACTGTGTGCCTTTCATAAATAAATAAAAAAAAAAAAAAGAATTTAAAAAAAAGATGTCTAATCTCTAAGATCCTGAAGTACCTAAATTTTGCCACCACCTCTTTTTAAAAGATGTTCCCAGCTTTAGTGAGCTATGAAAAGTGACACCTTATATAGTTAAGATGCAAAATAAAAATCAACCCCATTAAAACAATACTTTAACGTATCAAATTGCCATTATTTAATACAATATTTTTAAATCTTAGAAAACAGGCTCATTACAATGAAAATGGTTCAATTATCTATAAGCATGTATCTAGTATCACAACATGCACCTACATGGAAGCAAACTAAATTTTGTATATAAAACCTAGAATCACAATTGCATAAATTACTAAAAACAAAATTTTAAAACACTGAACTTATCTTTAAAAATGATAAATGAATACCACCATTGTGCTCAATTAGATTAGTGCCTAGCTAATAGGATCAAGTTAGGGGATCCCTGGGTGGCTCAGCAGTTTAGCGCCTGCCTTTGGCCCAGGGCGCGATCCTGGAGTCCTGGGATCGAGTCCCGCGTCAGGTTCCTGGCATGGAGCCTGTTTCTCCTTCCCTCTGTGTCTCTTCCTCTCTCTCACTCTTTGTCTATCATAAATAAATAAATAAATGAATAAATGAATGAATGAATGAATGAATGAATAAATAAATAAATCTTAAAAAAAGGATCAAGTTATTTTAAGCTATCCATTTAATGAAGCCTACACTTTTACTTATGAAAAAAAAAACATTATAAGACTGTATTCTTATTGACAGATATGGAAATGAAAAAGGACCCATGAAACACTGGCTTCAAATATTTCTTTCTTTTTAAAAAGAGCTAGCAGGGCAGCCTCGGTGGCTCAGCGGTTTAGCGCCACCTTCAGCTCGGGGTGTGATCCTGGAGACCTGGATCGAGTCCCACATCGGGCTCCCTGCATGGAGCCTGCTTCTCCCTCTGCCTGTGTCTCTGCCTCTCTCTCTGTGTCTCTCACGAATAAATAAATCTTTACAAATCAATCAATCAATCTAGCAACATGGTTTCTAGCCTTTTTAACTTGCGACATTTCCTTGTTTCAAAGTTCATGAAAAGTACAGTCTATCTTAAACAGTCACAGCCCAAACTGAAGGAAAAAAGTGAGAATATGTCAATGAGAATGACTAGATGAAATACATATATGAACTTGGGACACTAGCATTTATTTAGAAGCAGTGAAGTCACCAAGGCCAAATATAGTTGAATAAGGATTCTTTTAAAAATTATAGTGTCAAATAAGAATTTAAAACAACCAGAAACTCCACAGAGCATTTCACAGCTTAGAAAAGAGGATGATTACTAACACTCTACTGGAACTGAAACCGCAAAGATAATAAAGCTGTCTAGAAAAAAAAGGACAAAAGAAAATTTAAACATAGTAAAGAGGGAAGGATGAACAGGTGGAGGACCCAGGATTTTCAGTATAAACTATTCTGTATACCATAATAGTAGAGTTACATGTCCTTACCCATTTGTCAAAACTCATAGGCTATACAAGAATGAGCGAATTCTCATGTAAACCACAGACTTTGGGTGACAATAATGTGTTAGTGTAGGTTCATCAATTCCAACAAGTGTGTTATTCTAGTAGGGGATTCTGATCATGAAGGAGGGCATATGTGGGGGCAGAGAAAATATATGCAAAATCTCTATATCCTCCCCTCAATTTTGCTACGAACCTAACACTGCTCTAAAAAGACTCTTACTTAAAAATAAAACTTAACTGTGAAACTTACTCATTGGATGCAGCATATGGCTTTGATTTTGTCAGCTCTTCACCTAATTAAAAAATTGAAACATCAAGAAATTCATAATCTGAGTAATGAAATATTTAAATGGTAAGAGAAACACTGGACATATAACTCAATACTACGAACAATTTAAAAATTGTGGAACTGGGACGCCTGGGTAGCTTAGCAGTTGAGCGTCTGCCTTTGGCTCAGGTCGTGATCCCGGGGTCCTAGATCGAGTCCTGAATTGGGCTCCCTGCATAGAGCCTGCTTCTCCCTCTGCCTATGTCTCTGCCTCTCTGTGTGTGTCTTCCATGAATAAAAAAAAAAATTGTGGAACTGATAACATAAATAGAATTTTTTTAATTATGAAGGAAAAAAGTCAAGTTTTCTAACATGCTAAGACTATCATTTAAGAATTTCAAAATAATAGCTGAATTTCTGCTGTCTTCTTCTTCTAACATCTTTGATGACAAATTGCTTAAGTCAATGAACTATCCTATTCATGAAAATAAAACTGTTCAGACAAGAAAAATATGGGCTAGAACTTTAAAAATTAGAACACATATGTTGAAAGACTTAAGTATCTATCAGTCAAGAATTATAACTGATGAATCATGAAAGCATCTTTCAGGTTCTAAGAATATTATTACATTGACCAAAAATAGTTATTCTTGAAGGATGTTGTATCTTGAAAAACTAAAATTTTTAGAGCAACCTAGAATAACAGTCTTTATAAGACAGGCTGTTTTGCTACCTTTTCCATTAGTAGTATTAATCATTTCATTAGCAACTG
Organism: Nyctereutes procyonoides; assembly: GCF_905146905.1. Taxonomy (NCBI): domain Eukaryota; kingdom Metazoa; phylum Chordata; class Mammalia; order Carnivora; family Canidae; genus Nyctereutes; species Nyctereutes procyonoides. Next base: position 29,591,337 of record NW_026575052.1, read on the forward strand.
ATACACAAAGAAAATAGTATCAGTAACATGCAGAAGTCATGTCGGTTCATAAGAAAATTTCCCTGTATCTTAATGTCTTAGATCACCACCCAACACCAGATGAATGCAGAATACACCAACATGGGTAACTGCAGCAAAGTCCGAGGAATACCACAGTGTATGTGATGCCCCTTCATACCACACTGTTCCATTTGGCTCAGTCTGGCCCTGTTTGGCCTCAAAGTACTCACTGTGGTGTTCTCCATCATCTTCCTGCAATTTGCCCTTATGCCTATTAACTCCATAAAAACAACCCACTTTTATCCTCATTTTCCTTGTATCCCCTATCATTCAAGCTACTCACTCTTTTTTAAAAGTAAAATCTTACTTTTAGTTTGATATTTATTATGCATTTAATAGGTCTTTGTAATTGTGCTAGAATTTTTAATAGAATTGATGTTACTTACTTATAGTTTTTATTAAGACTTGTGTTTACAAAAATGCACAACTTGAGTTGGCTGCCTCAACTCTATTTTTTCCCAACTTTGTTATTTTTAATGCATGATTCTGCAGATGTTAACACTCCTCCCCCCCATTTTTTAGTATAATTAAGTTACTCTACTAAAAACTATAGATTACAAAACTGCAATTGTGACATGACTTAAAAATCAGAAAAGCTAAAGCTTACCTCATAAAGCCTTCTGGCTCATAAGGCAGAGTTACGCCAGTTAAGTAATTTAACATTGTTAATAAGAAGCTACTCTTTGGTTTGCTGACTTCTGAAAAATGCTGTAGCCAAGTATTAAACTTGAAGGTGTGTATAAACGCTAAAAGAAATAATATACCTAAAATTGTCTTCTGTTTAAAGTATCCTTCTAGTCTGTTGTTAACAGTTATGATGAAAACAAACCATTTATTCTTCTAACTACATATGAAAGGCTACAATAAGCTTAGTAAACTACCTGATAAATTTTAATAGACACAAAATAACCACTTTAAGTGTCAAACTTACTTGATGAATTCCGATTCATCTGCACCTAAAACAGAATTGCAAACACTAAGAGTCATTAAACAAATAATCTGGTAATGAAATATTTAGTAAAAAAAAATTTTGGTATATTTATTTTCTAAGTAGGTTCCATGCGCAACACAGTGCTTGAACTCTTATGATACTGAGATCAAGAGATGAATGCCAACTGAGCCAGCCAGGCATCTCTACTTCGTGAGATATTAATGGGGACCTAATTTTAGGTTGTTCTTAGTATATTTACTCAATTATAAACTACAAACAAAAAAACAAACTTCCAGTATCTTATAGTAAAAGATAATACATATACCTTTAACTCAATAAAATGTTTTTAAAATATCAAAATGTTAGTACCTACAGCAAGATACTATGATCTGCAAATTTAAAAAGCTTAACACAAGTATTTTGAAGATCAATGTTCAAATATTAAAAGGATTTTAAGTTAGTAGGTAAGAATATAAAATTTTGCACTTACTGGGCTGTGTCTCTAGTAGTGCATGGAAAGAAAAAGAAAGGTATAGTGTACATTTTAAAATTTAAAATATCTTATTTTCTTGGTCTCATAATTTGTCTATTCACTTCTGAATCATACCTAAAATCTACACACCTTAGAACACATGCAGAACATCGTTGGGGTAGGGGACATAGGCTAGATAAGCAAAGTGGCCAGCCAAATATATTCAACACATCTTTTCAGATCCAATATTAACTATTAAAATGTTCTCATTATTTATTTTCTCAGTATGAAATTAATATGCTCACCTTTTTTAAAAAATTGAAGAGGAAAGTACAAAGGTGAAAATTTAAAATCATTAATGATCTCACTATTCAGAATTAGGTGCTTAATGTTTTGGTATATATTCCCCTAGGATTTTCTTTACATAAATATATTTTTTAAATTAGGCTCTTTCACAATAAAAATTTTTAATGGTTTCATAACTTCTAACTTCATACGTATATATTACATATATCTATCATAATATATACATATATAATTTAATCTGGGCATTAATCTTAATGTTAAATAGCAATGGTAGGATAAAACCTCACTTAAGAAATCAGTCTTTTTGGTAGAAAAAAAATTAAATGCTATAAGCACATGACTGAAAAACATTTACTCCCAAATACATAGAGACTATTTAAAATACATAATTAAATGATAATATGAAGTGGGAAGAACTTTTATTCTCCATTATCAAGGAGAACTGATTTAATATCAATTATGTTCAGTATGTACAGATAACTAAATTGTCATTCTAAGACATGCTTTTTTCCCCATAGTTTAACATTCCTGAAATTAGAGTTTGACATCAATGGAAAGATTAGTTATGGCAATTACTTTTTATTTTTTTCCTCCCTCAAAAGCTGTTTATGGTATCTGAGAATTGAGGAATTAACCACTAACACCATGAATTCTTATATGTGTCTTTTTTATATAAAAAGTATGAAATAACAAATGCTGTAGTTACAAAAACATGCAGACATAAAACTTAATCTTTAAATCCCTTGTTAAAGAAAGAATTCCCTTTCACATAAGGTTCATAAAATATGGACAAAATATTTAAAACTGGATGAGGAAAAGATTAATACTGCCATTTCAAACTTCTGAAACATAGAAACTGTTTATAAAATAAAATACATGGCAGAAATAGATTTTCTACATTTTTGTTTCTTTATAAAACACCTCAAAAGGAAGCAAAACTAAGCCAAACTCGGGTTTATGTGCCTATATAACAATCATAAACTGTATGCCTCAATAAAACAGAAGAAAAATTACTAAACGTTCCCTTATTCGATGTGCTTAATTAACTATTGCTAAAATTAACCAGATGCAAGTAGACAAGGTAAAAAAAACAACCAAAGGCTTCTATATAGAGAATGAACTTGCTCATTTTCTTACTTACAGATATTGCTGGGGAGAGTGTGATATTTCCTATAGATACTTTTAATTCATCCAAGGAAGCCATTGTGTGATGGGAGTTATTTGGGTGCATGGGTTTGATCTCTATCCGATACTTCTTTGGTTCTTCATCTTCAGAATCAGAATCACTAGACGAGTAGAAATGGTTCTCTTTGGTATGTGAGTACCAGTTAAAGAATTTAATTTTTAAACTATCTTAACATATAAACAGTTTTTCATACATTTATAAAAAGGATATAAACCTTTAAGAGATAAGATAGACTTTAACAGAAACAGTACTAACTTTCATTAATAAAAACATGTTAAGTGAAGACTATGGAATCACATTTTATTATAATTAAAAACTGAAGTCTTTATTAAACAACAGATTATTCTGTTTTAACTGTCTACTTAGATGCCAACACAATCCATAGAAATATCTAGATGATGAAAGGATATCATTCTGATTTGCTTCTGGTTTTATACTATAACCTTCTTCATCTACATCAGGAATGTTCTATGGGAAGAAGAAGAAAAAAACTTCATTGTAATGATGGCTCCAACTACATAGATACAAAAGATTAGCAAAACAGCTTTACCTATTGCAGTGGCTACATCATTTATCAATGATGTAGGTTCATAAAATTATCAACACTGGCAAAGTTCTATCATTTTGGTTAAGTTAGCTCCAGATCACATTCTATGCTTTAGCGTCTGAAACAGAAAGGCACTGAAAAATGAAATAGGAGAAACACTCTATAAGGAAGAGAACAGGGGTTCAGGCAGGAATACCAGCAGTTCTGTAATAAGCAAATGTTCACCCAAATCTTGAAAGGGAAGAAGTAAAAGCACAAGACTGTATGTGTCTGGAATGAGACATGATGAAATCAGAGGGCTGACAAGTTAAATAAATGGAAATACTTATCAAAAATATTTAACAAAAGAAAACAAATGAAAGATAACCAAGAAAATTAAAACTACATTAAAATAGCATCTCTTATACATGAGACAGGCAAAAATCCAAAAGCTTGAAAATACACTCTGTTGGCAAAACTGTGGGAAAAGGTACTCTTATATTCTGCTGGTATAAATACAAACTAGTAAATCCCTATAGAGAGAAATTTAGCGTTATCTAACAAAAATAGTTAAGTATTTACTCTTCCACCCAGGAATTCAATTTCTAGGAATTTACCCTGAAAATACACCCTCAACAATTTAAAAATACATATACAAGTGTATTCATCAAAGATTATCCGTAACTCAAAACTGATGGAAAGCACCTAAATGTCCAAGCATAGTTTAATAAACTATAGTACACATAGTAAACAGAGTAGTCTACAATTATTATTATTTTTTTTTACAATTATTTTTTAAAAATGGGAAGTTTGGGCAGCCCCGGTGGCGCAGCGGTTTAGCGCTGCCTGCAGCCCAGGGTGTGATCCTGGAGACCCTGGATCGAGTCCCATGTCGGGCTCTCTGCATGGAGCCTGCTTCTCCCTCTGCCTGTGTCTCTGCCTCTCTCTCTCTCTCTCTCTCTCTCTCTCTCTCTCTGTGTGTGTCTCTCTCATGAATAAATAAAATCTTTAAAAAAGTAAAAGATAAAGTTTTTATAAAATACTTTATTCTTATTCCTAGTATCCTAGAAACATACCAGATGTTTAATCTTCTAGAAGTTCTAAGGATTTGCTATAATACAGTACGATGTAATAATTTAAAATAATACTGAGCTGTTTTTTATAGGGTAAGACCAACCTCTTGAAGATTACAACTATAAACTCTGGTCAAAAAAAAACTATCTGAAGGTACTGGAGAGTGAACTAGAGCAACCATTTAAGAAGTCTACAAAATTATATGCTCAAAAACTATAAATAGATCATAATGGAGTCGTAAAAAAAAAGTTCAAATAACCCACAGGGAAGGCAGGAAAAGAAACAAAGTGAAAACCAAAAAACCAGAAACAGAAAACAAACAAAAAAATGACATACTTAGCTCTGATACGTCTATAATTATGTTAAATATAAAGTGTCCAAATGTAATAAAAGGCAGATTGGCAGAAGAGATTAAAATACATGCCCCAACTAGAGGCTATCTGTAAGAAACTTACTTCATGTATAACAACATACGTAGGTTGAGTAAAAGAATGGAAAAATACCATGTAAACATTAAAAAGGGAGGGAGGGGTAAATGAATGACTTCTTGTTAGGTAAAATAGATTTCAGAAAGCAAATAACAGGGTCAGAGTGGGAAATGGTACCCACAAGAATCCATATACAATTGTTCAAAGCAACTTTTTTCTAATAGCTGAAAACTAGAAACAACTAAATGCCCTATGATAGGTGAATGGTTAGAACAAACTTTAGTGCTTCTATATCATGGAATACTATTCAACCAACAAAAAACTATTCATATATCATATATGCAAAAACCTAGAAGAAACTCCAGAGAATTATGCTGGAAGAAAAAAGCCCATCTGAAAGGTTATAATAGGACTCCATTTAAATAACATTCTTAAAATGACAAAATTAGAGAAATAGAGAAAAGATTAGTGATTGCCAGAAGCTAAGGAGGGTGGTGATGGAAGAGAAGTGGCAGTAAAAGGCAACCAACAAAAAAGACCTTTGTGGTAATGGAAATGTTCTGTTTTGACTGTGCTGGTGTCAGTATCCTAGCTGTGATACTGTATTTCTGCAAGAAATTATCAGGAGGGCAGCCCCGGGGGCGCAGCGCTTTAGTGCCACCTGCAGCCCAGGGCCTGATCCTGGAGACCCAGGATGGAGTTCCTCATCGGGCTCCCTCCCTGCATGGAGCCTGCTTCTCCCTCTGCCTGTGTCTCTGCCTCTCTCTCTCTCTCTCTCTCTCTTGTCTCTATGAATAAATAAATAAAATATTTTAAAAAATTATCAGGAGAAAGTGGATGAAAGGTATAAAGGACTGCTCTGTACTATCTTTGCAACTTGCTGTAAATTGATTACTTCAAAATAAATAATTCTCGGTATATCAGGTCTGGAATGCTAAAACTGTTCATAGAAACTTGATATTAATAAAAACTTGCCCAATACCAGTTTATACCTTTGTCCACTCAGTCCATGATTTCTATTTAAAGGCCCTACACTGCTGGAGCAAAGCATTAGGCCAAAGCACTGTGAAGAAAAGAGCAGGTAACTTCACTCAATAATCTTAAAGGCAGGTTTGGATAGTACTTGTGGTAGTGATTTAAAAATATATACTGGGACAGAACTCTTCAGTCAATGAAATATTCCTCAATCTCTGTTTAGATAGGGAGACTGGCTGAAACCAAAAGAAAAAGACAATTCACACTTACTTGGGCAACCTTTAAAAAATATAGTCCCTCAAAATAATTTTTTAATTACACAGACCATTTATAAAAGGAACAGAAATTAAACGATAATTTCCCTAACAAGGCAGGTTATGGATGTTTAAGTGGTTATTAAAACTAGCTATAGGGGGAGCCTGGCTGACTCAGTGAGTAGAGCATGCAACTCTTGATCTCAGGGTTGTGAGTTCAAGCACCATGTTCCATGTGGGGCCTACTTTAAAAAAAACCATAGACAAGTCATAAATAGGCTATAATAATAATAGGCCATAAATAAAACAAAAAAATGAAAACCTTTTCTCCCTGCTGACCACCACTGTAATCATGCTCCCTAAAGGTAACCACAATTAAGTGTTGGGTAACACAAACAAAAAGAACAAAAATATCTACCCATTTATATTTTTTAAACAGGAATTATTTAAAAATCATACTTGCTTCCCTTTAGTAAGCTCTTTCCCTATCAGCAGGCACAGCAACTGATCAACCATGCGTAACTTCAACCGTGGAAAGCAAAACCTCAGAGAAGGTGAGGGGAAGTGGGGGGGGGGGCGGGGACGGGACTACTGTATGTATGTATCTTGATGAAGCAAGTACGTGGAGTTTGTGAATACAGCCGGAACAATAAACCTCAAACAGGACTGGACAGTCAAAAAAACATGCATTCCTTATTTGAGAAGACACTGCCAAACTATCCATAAGACAAATTGTACCAATTTATACTCCTACCAGTTATATGAATTAACCAAAACTTTACCAATATCATATATAAATACAGGAATTTCATTCTAATTTGCATCAGAATGAGACTACTATTCTGAACATTATAATGGTCATTTACCACCTTGTTTCTTTTTATGAAAATAGCCTGTTTTTCTCATAATGCCCTTTTCCTGCTGGGACACTGCTCACCTTTAACAATGATTTGTATGAGCTTTACAAAGGAAAGTAGCCCTTGTTACATGTCTTACAAGTATACTCTGCCAACTTTGCGGATTCAAATTCTTCTATAACGTATTTTTTGTAATTTTAGATGTTTTCTTTCTGTACAAATTTATCAATCCTTTCCTTTATGGCATTATACTTATGCATCCTCTTTAAAAGCCCTTTCCTAATTCCAGACAAGTACTGACTGAAGTTCAAAAGTGGTTAATACTGATCATTATAGAACAGTATCAATGAGCTGAGAGGATTAGAAATGTTTTAAGGGAGTTTACATAAAACATGAAGTTATTAAAGCATTTAATTCAATGTTGCAATCATGAAATAAATGCTACAAATAAATAATTCCAACATGAAATGCCTGATGAATCTTCAGGTTAATGTCAACACATCTGCTAACTTTTTCATTAATTAGTAAACCAAGCGTATCAAAACAAACAACTGGTAAAGTAAATATAGTTCTAAAACACTCTAAGGATTTTAACCTTAGAGCTCACTAAAAATCTATTTATTTTTACTATACATTTACTAACAAATCATAATTTTCTTATTTTAAAGATGAAACATAAAAAGTTTTTATTTAAGTTACATAAAACACAGTGTTCCAAAAGTATCCTTATCTTGGTACACCATTATGCTGTAAAAGATCAAAATGACTTGGGGCCAAAAGATACAGTAATTATGCAAGCAAGAACAATAAGCAAAGGAGACAGTTTGATTCTACTACACTTAGCAACATGACCAGTGTCTAATGAGCAATTTGAAAAATATGTCTGTCTACACATTACGTACACCATTTGGTAATACTCTCCCACTATAACCACGGGGAACTCCACTTATTGTCTTCTTCAATTATAGACAAAGAAATATATTTAAATAAGAAATATAAAATCTCTTCAAAACAAAAAGCAGAGAAAAATACTGACAATCATTATTATTGCTATCTTTTCTGAACTGATAATCTCTTAAAACTCAAACACGTGAAGAGATAAAATAATATTTTAATAATCAGGAATACTTTAGTAAGAGCATCACATTTTAAAATAAAGTAAGCAGATCTGAGATCTGGCATATTTCCCAAGAAAAAGCAGTATGGTATGGTACCATTCAAATTTTCAAAGTAAAATGTCCACTTTTCAAAGATAGGTAGAGCTACCTTCTATTTAATACAAAAGCATCTAGTAAAATAAAGCCAAAACTGCATCTCTAAAATAATTTTAACAGTGAATTTACAATAAGCTGGTTACTATTTTTCTTATGAACTCAACCCAAATATGCTGATTATTTCCTAATGGAAACAGCTAATTTACATGGCTTATATCAAAGTAAAACTACTTACAAGTGAATCTGCATCAGGACATTCCCTATTAAAATAAACAAAATATTAAAAAATAGTCAACTATTAGAACTATCTGATAAATATAGTATATTGAAAGTGTTTACTTGTTAAACATAACTTAAACTTTACAAAAACATTTAGAAAAATCAAATCATGAAGATTAAAATACACCAAATGATCTCAAAATTCAAAAGAGGGATGCCTGGGTGGCTCAGTGGTTGAGCAGTTGCCTTTGGCTCAGGGTGTGATCCCGGAGTCCCTGGATCCAGTCTTGCATGAGTTCCCCGCAGGGAGCCTGCTTCTCCCTCTGCCTATGTCCCTGCCTATCTCTCATGAATAAATAAAATCTTTAAGAAAAACAAATAAATAATAAAAACTTGTACTTCAAAAGTACTTCTTTTCCATGAATATACACATGAATCACATAAAGGAAGCTGTCAGTCCTAGAAAGATTTCTAGTGGCTTTTAATTCTTCCAGTTGAGAAAGTTCTCTCAAAGAAATTCTCTTTAAGAAGAAAGCTTGGCTTAAAAAAAAAGTCTACATTAATTGATAAACTATAAATAACATTTTACAATATATTCTTGTTAAAACTTCAGTTTCATTTGAAGTACTTTCCATAACTAGCACATACATAGAAGTCAAAAGCATTTTTCTCCAAATATGTTAAATGTGTAGTTAGAATTCTGCTTGAAAAAGCTTTCTGGTTTAATACAATAAGCTGTTGAAAATTGGTGTTTTATCATTTAACTGATAAATAGTAATTCGGATATAAACCAGCAAGAAAGTGTTTTAAACCTAAAACTAAAACAATAAAGACCAACATTCTCAAACACTTAAATCCATAAAGACATTGAGACCATGAGGAATAAAGTCAGAAGAATTTCTATGAATATATTCTAGAAGAATTTCACTAACAAAAATCAGAGTGCACTTTATTTTTTAAAAGATTTTATGTATTTACTATATGAGAGAGAGAGTGAGGGAGAGAGAAAGTAATGAGCAGGGGGAGGAAGAGGGAAAAGCAGACTCCCCACTGAGCAGGGAGCCCAACATGGGGCTCCATCCTAGGACCCCGGATCATGACCTGAGCCAAAGGCAGATGCTTAACTGATTGAGCCACCCAGGTGTCCCTCGAGTGCACATTTAAAAGGCATTTGGATTAGTTACATATTCAGTGGCTTGAGACAGTTAATGCATGTAATATCAGAATCTGCCACTTAAATAACAGACTGAAAACATATGTATTAGGTATACCTTGAGAGCCCAATGAGCAATAATGAAAATGTATTAAATTAATATATAGGATAAATGGGTCATCTCTACCCAAAGACTAAGCACAAACCAAAAAAATCTACAAATTGAAGAATTTTGTTAAAGGAAGAGAGGATAGAACAATGAAAAAATAATAAAAATAATGAAAAAAGAGGGAGATGACTACCCTGCTCTTAATCCAAATAGAAGCACCAAAGAGAATAAATGCAAGCCTCTTATGTCTTTCTAGCCAGTTAATTGTCACTTAAAATCGAAAATTTTGAAAAACAGCTTTCTTATTACTGGTATATTCCTATGCATACTCTGAGGAAATGTTCCAGAAAAGGTACTGTAATAATAATAAATTCAATTCTTCTACAGAATCAAATCATTTTAGATATTAGAGCACTCCTACTTTCTTCTTCTTTTTTTTTTTCTTTAGAAGATACAGTTTAAATATAAGTGTCAAAGTTCCAAACAGTTTATTCTCTGGCTTTCAGCCAGAGCTCTCCAGTCCTTGTGATGAAGCACTCATCTGTTTGCTTTCACAGTGGGCCGTAATGAGCCCTGCAGATGAAGCCCCAGGCAGAGAGCAAGCTCTGAGCAGGACCCCTCTTCTACAATACTGGCATTTCAAAGCCTTCAAGCTATGCACAGAAGCATGCCAAGAGCCTCCGGCATTTCAAACAAAGCAGTTTCCAACATCTTTCCTGCCTGCAAGTGTTGAAAGAAGGCAATCATGATGCAGTTGTTTAAGCACTGGTTTTCAGCCCTGGTCTTCTCAGTGGTAAAAAAATATTCCAATATCCAAGTGGCCTAATGATGGTACTGGGAAGTTACTGACCATGAAAAACTATTTTAAAAACACAAATTATACAAAAATATTCTAAGCTCCCTGAATGGACAGCTGAGAAAACCATGTATTATATTATATAATAAATATTTGAATTTAAGGCCTTTACTCTTTATAATATACTAACAGACGACCTGACTTTTATAATTTCACTTACAAATCCATTGCTTAGACTTCTGTAAGTATTTACAATGTTATAGAAACAAATTGTATTCCATCTCCTTAGCAAAAGACAGCTTTCATAAATGCTGAAAAAACATTTGCAGATGAGATGGTTAACTACAGATATAAACCACTCTGCAATTGGTCTTTATTTGTTAAAGCAAATAAAACTTGGGGGCGAGGAAGAAAGAGACATTTAAAATGGTAGGCACTCTGAGAAACTCAGATAAAAAGAATCTAACTAGTTAGGAGGTAATAATACCCAAAGCACAAACTGTTCTCTTACCCTGAAAATATGAGTGCCCAGCAGAGCTCTGCTAGAGAAGTAGGGATTTTAAACACATTTTTAGCCAGTGTTACTGAGTCAGCAAAGCATTTAAGATTTGATTACCATCTTATCAATCTATTTAAGGTTGAGGTAATTATAGAAAAAAAGGATTCATTTAATTCCAGTTTGTCTCTGGTAAGCCACAGATCTTAGAGATTCTCAACCCCAGGTATATGTTAGGAATCATACAGGCTGCTTAAAAGCAAATCAAACAAAAATTATGCTCAACCTCACATCCTGAGAATCTGGTTTAGCTGGTCTGAGGCAAAGCCGGGCAGAGATATATGTATTTTAATTTTCCATGTACTCTAATGTGTAGCCAATGTAAGAAAAAGAAAACTTCACTTACTCATTGAATTTATTATATGCAAATTATATATTCCTTGTAACCTAACATCTTAATTTAAAAAAAAAAGTATATTATATTTATACTCCATCTCCCATCTAAAATTGATGACCTAGTATAAATGTTTAAAACATGTTAGGGCTTTTGTTCTCCTCCATTTTCTATTTATGTGTACATATATTGCTGTGTGCCGAAATGTATATAGAGTTGTCTAGAAGGATTGTCATCAAATAGTTGACCGTGGGTTTTTTCTTAGACGTTAAGAAGACTTAGAAGAATTTTTAGTTTCTCCTGGACTTTTGTTTTCTAAAATATGTATGTATCATTTATAAAAAGAGTATCTTTAAAGTTTCAATTTTAAGACACTAAAATTTTCACCTTAAAATTTTAAAATAAGAAAAGTTAATACTTTTATCTAAAGCCAGATGAGCTAGCAAATGTACTTAGAAAAGTATAGCTTTCAACTCTGGACATACAGAGTTGTTTCTTAAGAAATTTTTTCTTCCCAAATTCAAAACACCAGTCTTATTCTTAATTACTTAATAACAAAGGATTTTGACAATATGAAATATACTTACACAGACTCTGCATCCTTTTCCTTTTTAATTATCCCTGGCAAGCCAAAAGTCTTTCTTTTCCTTGGTTTTATACCTTTAAAAAAATGTATATTGTTACAAAAATATAGTTGTTAGTTGATAAATATTTTAAACTTATGAATCTCTTGTATCTTGACACCTAATTTGCTCATATCAATAAATTTTTATGAAAGAAATCAAAGTATCACCTGCTAAATGCTAATATTTAAATCAGAGTTGCAATCCATTTTGAATTTTCTTAATATAGCCTATTATGCACCAAAAGATTCTAGAATATTCACTTGATCAATATAATTCTTTTTTCTTCTAAGTCTCCCCTAAATTACCTCAGACAAAATAAGCATTTGGAGATATCTTAAAACTTCAAAGAAAGTACATTATTTACTACATTAGATTCTGTTATAAATGCAGGTCAAGTCATGTTTCCTGTCTGAAAGGTCGCAAAATATATAAATATGTTGTTTTTTAAAAAGATGACACAACAGACCCATTAATAGTATACACAGAAAACACAGCATTCTTTTGCCCATATATTATCTTTAATATAAACAATGTTGTAAGTTGATCCTACCAGGAATGAAAAACAAAGGTCATCTTTGTTTGCCTAATATAGAAGTTCTTCCTTCCTCTCTTGCATGACAAATTTATTTGTTAGAGATCAGTCATGCTATTAATCGACAGAATTCAACATTTAACGTTTAGCTGTTTACTCTGACAACCACAGTATATCTAAGACAACTTCTCACCATATAAATGAGAAAACTCAAGAGTAGTTTTTTTTTTTTTTTTTAAACTCAGTGTTATACAGCTACCAAATACCACAGCCAGGATTAGAATCCAAATGTTTTAGAACAGGGTACTTGCTTTCATGCAAAATGAACTCCTTAAACCATACAAATGTATAGTATGTTGTAATATTATAAAGAACAAATACATTTTTATTCTCACAGAGTATTATTTACTATCCATATTTTTTAAAAGAGTATATTTATTTATTAATCTGAGAGAAAGAGCAAGAAAGAGTAAGAATGCAAACCAGGGGATGGAAAGGGAGGGAATGTCAACCTGAGCACGGAGCCTAAGCAGAGCTCCAACTCAAGACCCTGAGATCATGACCTGAGGTGCCACCCAAGAGCTCCTACTATCCACATTTTACAGTAAAGAAAGCTGAAGTACAGAGAACTTAAATAATTAATTGCTCTCAAACAGCTAATAACAATAAGAAGTGTAGACACCTGGGTGGCTCAGTTGGTTAAGTGTTCAACTCTTGACTTCTGCCCAGGTCATGATCGCAGTCATGAGATCTAGCCCAGCATAGGCTCTGCACTGGCCTGCTTAAGATTCTCTCTCTTCCAAAACTAGTGTATTATGCTAAGTGAAACAGGTCGGTCACAGAAAGATAAATACCTATGATTTCACTCATATGTGGAATTTTAGAAACAAAACAGATGAACGTAGGGGAAGGGAAGAAAATAAAATAAGATAAAGACAGAGAGGGAAGCAAACCATAAGACTCTAAAATACAGGGAACAAACTGAGGGTTCCTGGAAGGGAGGTGGGTGGGGGGATAGGGTAACTCGGCGATGGGCATTAAGGAGGGCACATGATGGAATGAGCACTGGGTATCATATGCAAATGGTGAATTACTAAATTCTACCCCTGAAACTAATATTACACTATACGTGAACTTCAATTTAAATAAAATCCTAGGGGGTCCCTAGGTGGCTCAGCGGTTTAGCACCTGCCTCCGGCCCAGGGCATGATCCTGGAGTCCTGGGATCGAGTCCCACATCAGGGTGGCTCCCTACATGGAGCCTGTTTCTCCCTCTGCCTGTGCCTCTCTCTCTCTCTGTGTGTGTGTGTCTCTAATGAATAAATAAATAAATATTTTTTAAAAATAAAAATATTTTTAAAATTTTTTAAAAATCTTGAAAGATATTCTTTCTTCCTCTGACCCGCTTTGCCCCACCCCAGCTCTAAAAAAAAAAAAAAAAAAGCCTAGGCACTGGAGTCCCTGACTCCTCCAATGAAAACCTTACATACATCAAACATTTTCTCCAAATTCTTACAGAAATGTTGGGAGAAAGAAAAATACAAAATTCTTTTCAAATTATTTCTAGTAGCTTACAAAGTGAGATATGTAAAATATGACAAAATTAGCAGACATTTATTGGTTTCATACTATGAAAATAATCCATATAAACAGGAAGGGGGCACCTGGCTGGCTCAGTCAGAGAAGCATGCCAACTCTTGATCTTGGGGTTGTAAACTCAAGCTCCACTATGGATATAAAATCTTTAAACAGACAGGAAGGGTTGTGAACCCTTCCTCCAAGTCATATTATCGCTCATTTTGAATGAAAGTAATAATAACATTAATATATAACCTCATTAATTACTGAAATGTTTCTCACTTTAGAATAAGCCCTTTAAAGGGAAACCCTCTTGGGGATCCCTGGGTGGCGCAGCGGTTTAGCGCCTGCCTTTGGCCCAGGGCGCGATCCTGGAGACCCGGGATCGAATCCCACATCAGGCTCCTGGTGCATGGAGCCTGCTTCTCCCTCTGCCTGTGTCTCTGCCTCTCTCTCTCTGTGTGTGACTATCATAAATAAATAAAAATTAAAAAAAAAAAAAGGGAAACCCTCTTATACTGTAGGTGAGAATGCAAGCTGGTGCGGACACTCTGGAAAACAGTGTGGAGGGTCCTCAAGAAGTTGAAAGTAGAGCTACCCTATGACCCATCAATTGCACCACTGGGTATTTATCCCAAAGATGAAATATAGTGATCCAAAGGGGCACCTACACTCCAATATTTATAGCAGCAATGTCACCAATAACCAAACTATGAATAAAGAGCCCAGATGTCCATTGACAGATGAATGGATAAAGAAGACGTGGTGTGTGTGTGTGTGTATATATATATACACACATATACATATATATGTATAATAGGATGTATAATATATATGTATATAACAGAATACTACTCAGCCATCAAAAAAAAAAAAAAACAAAATCTTGCCATTTGCAACAATGTGGATGGAACTAGAAGGTATTATGCTAAGTGAAAAAAGTCAATCAGAGAAAAACAATTATCCTTTAATCTCACTCATATATAGAATTTAAGAAACAAAACAGAGGATCATAGAGGAAGGGAGGGAAAAATAAAACAAGATGAAATCTGAGAGGAAGACAAACCATAGAGACTCTTAATCATAGGAAACAAACTGAGGGTTGCTGGAGGGGAGTGGAGTGAGGCAATGGGGTAAACTGGATGACGGGCATTAAAAAGGGCACATGATGTAATGAGCACCGGGTATTATTTAAGACTGATGAATCACTGAACTCTACCTTGGAAACTAATAATACACTATATGTTAATTAATTGAATTTAAATAAAAAATAAATGTAAAAAAAGTCTTATACATTAATATGTTTTAATGATTTTCACATTAGTGACATGAGAATGTTTAAAAATGGATGTCAATAAAAAAAACAATCTCAATGTAGATTTGAAAATAAATACATGTTACATTTAATCTTTTAAGATTTATATTCTAACACACTCAATATTCCTTCGGGCAAGCCTATTGTTTATTTATTAAGTGAAGAATAATATCTGTAGGGCTTCAAACCAAATTTCATTATGGGTTCTTCAGATTTTTTGTATCACTCCACAGACATGTTGACAACACTAAATAATACTCTTGATTTATTCAATAAACAGAAGATATTAGCTAGTTACCATGTATTACAAGTAGTCAGCTTACCTTCTACTGCACTAGCAGGGTCACATTCTTCAAATTCAATAAGTCCTAAACAAACAAAGGAACAAAAGATGAACAAAGTTAGTAAAAGTTTAAAAAAAAAAAAGCTGATGGAAAACAATCAGCTCACACCCCTTTACATCTTTTTAACTGACTTGATGTGTTCTCGTGTTATTTGATAGCGTTAATTGAAATATCAGTAATAATTTTAAAATTCAAATAATCCTAACAGTGACAAAAATTGAGACTAGCCTATTATTATGATCACAATTTACTGAAAAGCCTTTATATATAATACTATAGAACTGGAGACACAAACCTAATCTGTCATTTCCGCTTTCAAGGAGCCTGCAGGATACTTGAGAGAAAACAAGAATAAAAGGCAGTTGCTGAATCTTTCGTTGTGTTCATGGGGAGGACAGGGGGGCCAACATAGTAAATACTACTAGAATGCAAGCTTGGGAATTTGTCTCACAGACCACTGTGAACTAGCAAATAATAGGTCTTTAACAAATATCTGCTGACCAAGTAAATGCACTAATTACATAGTAGCAAAGTGGCGATGCTCTAACTGTACAGTGGGGTCAAGAGTGTGAACTTGTAGTTTGCAGGTGAAGATTTTCATGTGAGGAGATACACAAATGCCCCTGCAAAGTGGTCTTATAAGAAAATTAATTTAGCACTGGTTATGAGGGATAGAGTAGAGAGAGAGGAAGATGATAAAATAGAAACCAGCTGAAAAACAATTTAAATAGCCTTCAAATGATAGATAGATCTACTAAGACTAGCCATAAGTGCCATATAATTTCATATATGTGGAATACCAAATTATTTAGGTAGTACAGAAAGTTAGCAAAAGCTTGTATCACTGTTCTACTGAAATATCTGCAAAGCTCTAAGTATCAGACTAAAAAATTATCTTCTATTAAACTGTCATTTTTAAAAAACTGCCCTATTTTTTAATACTAAATTCATGCAAGTCTAGTATTTTTGTGGAATAACTTATTAATGGTAATAGATTCAACATATTATTTCAAAAAATTTAAAAACAGAGCATGAGGAGTGGAAAATGGAAGACTTCATTACTGGTTCTTCTGAGATGTTAAGCTTAACTGTAAAACTCTATGTATAAGTTCATAATCAGAGTTCTCACTAATCATTCCATTATAAAAGAAAGCCACTGATTAATAAGAAAGATTTCTCTACAAGTAGGAACATCTAAACATATTGGCTAAAATGTCCTTCTTAACCCCAAATCTGAGATCCACTTCTTTGCTTCTGGTTTCTATTCAAATAGAAGCATTTAGGGATCATCAAACATTAGCATTTAGGGATAAGCAAAATAACTTTTAAAAACTCATAAAAGTGAGTTGATAAACAACGTCCTAATCAAATAATTAGATATACCTTTCTTACTAAAGTATTCTTATCATATATATCATGTGACTAAAATTAAAAAATACATTCACTACTTCCACCCCCCCCCCCAAAAAAAAGCCTTAGAATCAGAACATGGTCCAATTAAAAATTTAAAGGCTCCAAGTTCACTCTGCAAATCTGAAAGCTAAGAATTCATTAAATGAAAGGGTAATGAGCTTGCTGTTAGAATCCATTAAGAGCTAAGTTAACAGTTTACAAACAGATGAAACTGAAAGATCAATAAAAGTAAAGAACCGTAGTATGTCCATCTGATAATTAGCAACTAGTTGATGTAAAAATTGTGAAAAATCTCTACCTAAATTACCAACAGTTTATTATGTATGATTAGTTTTATCACTTACTAATAAACCTTAAGAGACTATGTTCACCTGTCAAATAAATCTGAGGGTTCCTACACTTACACATCACATAATCTGTGCCCTTAACTATTTACAAAATCTCAAATACTCAGGCTATGGGCTTATGCCTGAGAGGAAAAACAAAACGTCAATGCCAAACAAACTGCGTTATTTAAAAATATTTTAAAAGAGAACCTAAAAAGACTTCTATGACATTACCTCAGCAAATAAGATATATATTTTTTTTAACATCTTTGGATGCCTTCATATATGTGAAAATAGCAAAGGCATCCCTTAACTCTACCAAAATTCCCTCCAACAAAACTTTACATTTTTTTCCTCATGAAACCTTTTTCCTATACCAGACATATCCCGATTGCTTTTCCCTTTACCTTTTCTAAATATCCCTTTAAAATCCATTTGGAATTAGGGAAATGTTCAATAGAAATAAACTATTCAGAATCACAAACATTTTTGAAGTATAAAGTGCCAGATCCTTTCGAATTGTAAAATATATATAAAAATTTTAAACTGAGTACCTTCAGTACATAAGTTTTTCTATTAAAGACAGAAACATGAACGGTTTCTGGTATAATAAAACTAAATATACCTTAAAAAAAAAACGTCAACTCGTGCATGAAAAAGATTTTCTTTTTTAAGTGGCATATGCTCCACATGCTGCTTCACACGGCAAAGCTTTGCGTGCCTGGCTCTGTGCCAGTTGACAGCTCAGCTGGATATCAGTGCACATTCTGACCCCCCTTGTAGCATGTCACTTCTGAAATGTTTCACAAGTAGAAAGTTTATTCAGCATCTCCCTCAAATGCAGTCCACTGCCCATCATTCTGCTATTTAATCATAAGACGAGTTACTTTTTTTGACAGTCCCAAAGCCAGAGTGAGAATCAGAAAGAATAGTTTGCTACAACTGGAATTTCAACTGTTTTAGGGTCAATTAATTCTGTTGTCAAAATAAATAACTGCTCCTAGTGCTTAGATTTTATACTGGGCCACAAGGGCAATTTAATTTGTATAAAAGCAAATAAGACCATTTTGGCTCTACCTCCTGATGCTCTTTTACACATTATATAAAAATGCCATCATGAGTTCAATTAAAGGCAGACCTCCAAAAGGTCAACAATAAAGTAAAACAATTCTTAGAGAGGATTTTTCTTTAATCATCAGATAGCAATAAATTATTGATAGAAAGAAAGAAAGAAAGAAAGAAAGAAAGAAAGAAAGAAAGAAAGAAAGAAAGAGAAAGAAAGAAAGAGGGAGGGAGGGAGGGAGGGAGTCAACCACCTAAAGACTTCATCTAATTCTAATTTGAATTGAAATTTTTAAGAAATGTTACAGGAGAAAAGACAATTTAACAGCAATCTTTAATCAACACAAACATTTTGTGGATGAGGTACAGTATTTTAAAAAGTAAAACATTTACTAGTTCCCATTGTTTTGAAATCAATTCTAAATCTCAGGGCACCAACAGGACAAATTTACAAGTCTGTCTAGTTAATAACTGGCCCGAAAACTGAAATAATAAGGCTGGGCTATGCAAGTCAAGCATACTTCTGCATAGGCCCAACTCAAACCACAAAACACTTGGTTCTAACTAGAAGTCAAAACAATGTATATGAACATGCCCAGATCCCAAAGTCTAATAATAAGAATGATGATAATAGGGGGTGAGGAGGGAACCAAGACACAGGAGAGAGGGAGGGAAAGAGGGGAGGGGATGGGGGTGGGATCATGAGTCATAACAATGGAAGTCCATGCCTAAATTTTCAAGCTTCCTCCTGAGCCTGTGGAACCCAGCACAGCCACATTCCTAGATGCCGGGAGGGCGAACTCAGGCACGAAAACAACATCAAACTCCAGCTTGTGGAGAAGTACAAAGGGCATGGAGCTCAAGTTCTGGTTCTGCCACCTGCCTGCTGGCTAATTACCTTAAACTAGTTACTCTACTTGAACCTAGGTCGTATCATTTCTTTTTTTTTTTTTTTTTTTTTTAAGAGAGCAAGAGATATTGAGAGCATGAGCCGGGGAGAGGCAGAGGAAAAGAATCCCAAGCAGACTTCCTGCTGAGCACTGAGCCTGAGCCCTATGTTGGGCTCGATCCCTCGACCCAGAGATCATGACCTGAGCCAAAATCAAGAGTGGACGCTTAACTGACTGAGCCACCCGGGCAACCCCCCCAGGTCGTATCAATTTTACAAATGCTACTGCAGAATATAACCTTCTACCATATTTGTTTTCCCATTCTCTACATATACCCGTACACACATACAGATTTTTTTCTTACTTTAAAGATTTTATTTATTTATTCATGAGAGACACACAGAGAGAGACACATAGGCAGAGGGAGAAGCAGGCTCCCTGTGGGGAGCCTGATGTGGGACTCCATCCCAAAACCCTGGGGTCACACCCCGAGCTCAAAGCAGATGCTCAGCCACTGAGCCACCCGGGTGCCCCAAATGAGGAGTTTTAGAATGTAATAGTGTCAAGGTCCTGCCCTAGACCCCTGAAATCAGAATTTCCAGGGCAGTGAACTATCTGTGCATTTTTTAAAAAAAGAGATGGGGGAGGGAGGGAGAGGGAAAGGAAAGGGGAAAGAGAAAAAGAAAGAGAAAGAAGGGATAGATGGAAGTAATGATGTAAAGAAGAGAAAAATGAAAAGGAAAATTTCATCTAGTTCTCCAAACACAGAATCTTAACGTAAAATATAATCTCCTACGTCCAAAATCTGACAATACCTCCATATTCCTAGACTGAGTCATGTCTCCATCCTCTGTGATACTGATAAAACCTTGGGTGATTATACCGAGCTCACTAAATCTCTCCGCCCCTCCCCCCCAGAACCTCCCCCTTCTACACACAAGTGGTGCAGAAGCCATGTCTATACTACATGACCTAGTCAGAATGAACTAACATAGAAGGATTACTTGATCCAAGATTACCCGGACCAGTTTCTTTCTCCCAGAAATCTGTAAAGGGACTAAAACCTGGGTTAATTCTGAGCTGTGGCTGCAATTAAAGAACAAGCAGAAATACCTAGAAATTACAGAGAGGTCACCTTATGTCACGTGCCTGGAAAAACAAAGAAAGCCACTGTGCAAAGAAAAAAATAAAGCAGTAGAAATACAGAGGTCAAATGAAGGAAACATGATACCCCGTGTTCCTACAGGTTTGGGTTTCCTTTTGCAGCCTGGCTATATTCCTGACTTTGGATGCTTGGGATATCTCTCTTTCCAGTAAATTTTCTTTTAAATTCAAAGTGTTTAAGCTAGCTTCTTTAACATACTGCAAAAAGAATGAAAACTCTGTCCTTGTTATTATGCACATATAAAAATTGTAATCAGCTTACCTTACTTTTTACTTCTATTTTGTTGCCAGTGTTTATACATTTAACGTTTTTAGTGGCTACTTCAAATTAATGAAATAAGCTTTTATTAAACAAAGCCTGCTCAAAACATTTTAATCTTTATTCACAATTCAGGATTATTATTATTATAAGAATCAATTACTATGCTATAACTGCAGATGTAGTTAGTACAAGGTGTCAGAATAAAGTATTTCTGAGCCCAAAAAGAAGAGCAGAATCAGCTTTTGAAAAAGATTATGGGGATCCCTGGGTGGCTCAACAGTTCAGCATCTGCCTTCAGCCCAGAGCGTGATCCTGAAGGCCCGGGATTGAGTCCCCTATCGGGCTCCCTGCATGGAGTCTGCTTCTCCCTCTGCCTGTGTCTCTGCCTCTCTCTCTCTCTCTCTCTCTCATGAATAAATAAAATCTTTTTAAAATATTTTTTAAAAGCTTTAAAAAAAGGAAAAAAGATTATGTACTACTGTGAGGTACACAATTCTAATGAGATCATTCCTGCTACTATGCTACTTAAGAAGTATATTTTCTTTTTTTTAATTTATATTAATTTTAAGATTTTATTTGTTTATTCATGAGAGACAGAGAGAGAGAGAGAGAGAGAGAGGCAAAGACACAGGCAGAGGGAGAAGCAGGCTCCATGCAGGGAGCCTGACGCAGGACTCGATCCCAGGACCCTGAGATCAAACCTGCGCCAAAGGCAGATGCTCAACCACTGAGCCACCCAGATACCCCTCTTCTTAGCTATTTTTAATTTTGCTTTCTACATAAGGGTTTCTGCTTCTCTGACTTAGAAGTTATTTGTATATTTGACATTATTGCAAATCCTGAGAGCTCTAGAAAGATGATCTTAGATTTTTAAAAAAATATTTGCTTTACCCTATACGTTAGAATAATAAACATAGGGGGCGCCTGGGTGGCTTAGTTGGTCAAGTGTCTGACTCTCAATTTCAGCTCAGGGTCCTGGGATATAGCCCTGCCCCACCACCTTCAGCTACACGCTCAGCAGGGAGTCTGCTTAAGATTCTCTCACTCCCTCTCTCTCTCTGCCCCTCCCCATACTGCTTGTTCACTCACACACACACACACATGCTCTCTCTCTAAAATAAATAAGTCTGGGGCACCTGAGTAGCTAGCTCAGTTGGTTAATAAGCATCTGCCTTCAGCAGGAGTCATCATTCTGGAGTCCTGAGATGGAGCCCTGCATCAGGCTCCCGGCTCAGCAAGGAATCTGCTTCTCCCTCTTCGTCTGTTCCTCCCCCCAACTTGGGTGTGCTCCCTCTCTCTCTCAAATAAAATACAAAATCTTTTTAAAAAAAACAAAATAAACCTTTTTAAAAAGTAAATAAAATAATAAACATAATGTAGAAGCTAAAATTCTCCAAATACCTCAATCAATTTCATTTAGGTAGTATGACCACAGGAATATAATTTCTCCTTTTTCCTTTGTGGCTGACTGTTTCTCATGTGTACCTTTCACAGGATTTTCATATTTTTATCTTGAACACAGTTTAATCCCTGGAAGTTCTCAAATGAGAGCTATAAACCTATATCATCATATAATGAAAATACAGGTAAGTTTTTCAGCAAAATCTTCCAATTAAACATATTTATATACACTGGTCTACCAACTTTTTAGGTTATTTATCCTTTTGTTTCTTATAAATGGAAACTTGCTTAACTTTCTGAATTATAAAAAGCATACACCAAAATTACCAGAATGACTATAAAATAGAAAACTCCCCAAAATATAGTTTTAATCCCCTCTCACAATTAAAATACCTGAGAATGGACAGAAATATTAGAATGTCCTTAGAACACAGAAGGATATTCACAATTAGAAAACACTTGTTTATTCATAACCCTTCAGACCACAGGCACTTTGATATTCAAAGCATCTACTTATACTGACTCAAATTCCAGAAGAGCCAGGCAGTACTTAAAAAATAATGACAAGAAGAGTATGGAGGTTCCTCAAAAACTTAAAAATAAAACTACCATATGATCCAGCAACTCTTGTAGCTATTTATCATTCTCTCAAAAAGATATGTACACTCCCATGTTCACTGCAGCCTTATTTACAATAGCCACATAAGCATCCACTGACTGGGTAAAGGAAATGTGCTGTGAGTATACAATGGAATATCATGCAGCCATTAAAAAAAGAAAGAGATCCTGACATTTGGAATAATATGAATGGATCTTGAAGACATTATGCTAAGTGAATTAAGTCAGAAAAAGACAAATACTGTATGATCTCACTTCTATGTGGAATCTAAAGAAAACCAAACTCAAAGATACAGTCAAGAGACTGGTTGTTATCAAGAGTGGGGTTGGGGGGGTGAGGGGTAGTGAGATGGTTAAAGATGGTCAAAAGGTACAAACTTCTATTATGAGATAAGTCAGTCCTGGAGATAGAATAATATACAGCATGGTGACTATAGTTTATAATACTGTACTTGTACTTGAAAGCTAAGAAATTAATTCTTAAAAGTTCTCATCACAAGAAAAAAAAACTGTAACCATGTAGGCCCAAGTACCCAAACTTACTTTGGTAATCATTTCTCATATGCATACATCAAATCATTACGTTGTACATCTAAAACAAACACAACACTATATGTCAATGATATCCTAATTTTTAAAAGATTTTTATTATCTATCCCTTTATTTGAAGAGAGTGCACGCACACACGTGTTCACGAGTGGGGAGAGGGGCAGAGGGAGAGGGACAAGGATACTCTAAGTGGAGCCCAATACGAGGCTCAATCTCACAACCCTGAGATCACGACCCAAGCCGAAACCAAGAGTTAGACACTTAACTGACCTAGCCACACAGGTACCCCATCTTATTCTTTAAAAAGTAATGACAAAAAAGCCACTTCATATAATAAGCTGTATATAATAGTCTCAATGAATAGGAAAAAAAGTTTTAATGCTCTCAAAGTGTTTGATTTACATAAGAAAATTGGACATAAAATTAGAGGTTGTAGCTTTGAACAGATAACTAACGAAAAATAGATTTTAAGATATACCAATAGTTTAACGAACTGGGCCTCTTGTTTTATTTTTAAAATATAAATCCCAAAGGACAAAAATTAGTTCAAGAAGGAATTCATCCACCAGAGGGGGCCCTTACAAAACAGGAGAAATAAAATGTTAACAGCAATCAGCAGTATATACAATTAAAGGTTAGACTACATTTCACAAAACAAAATCCTTTAAGTCTGTGAATTCCATTATATAATCAAATGCAAAATTTTGATTATATTACTTTTACGAGAAACAAAATTTTCATCACTGAAATAGGCCCCGAGACTCATCTGTTCAGGTGCCCATAAGCCAAACAAACACAGAGCTATAACTCATTATCCACCACAAGCCAACTAGAGAAGTAATATTTATTCCACCTCCTCCACTCTGGCACCATTCTTTCTTTTTAAAGTTAGTTCTAGGACCACTTTTTTTGAAAATCAGTAATTTATAGTCACAGTGTCAACAGTCACCCTAGAACAGTCACCCGATTCTGGATTTAGTGATTATTCTAGGAAAGCCCATGTCATCACCACTCCTGGCCTCTGTCCTACAGCTTACCATTTAGCTACAGGGATTTTCTACATGTCACAGTTTATCTTGAGGCCAGTAAGTTTAAATTTATAAAGAAACAATATCTATCAGTAGCTGCCCATTAATCAGAAATGTATTACTTTTTTAACATAACACTTATTACTCAATAAATGTTAAATTATCTCATATAACCCTCATAATAACCTCATGAAGCAAATACTATTATTATCCCCACTTTACAGATAAAGGTAATGAAGCTTAAAAATTTCATGGCTAGTAAATAACACTACGAACTATAGGGCTAAGTATTACAACAGATAAGAAAATAACTTAATTTTTTTTTTAAAGTTTTATTTATTTTAGAGAGAGAGCTTGAGCCCGGGCTAAGGGAAGGGCAGAAGGAGAAGCAGAAAATCCCAAGCAGACTCCATGCTGAGCATGGAGCTGGACATGGGGCTCAATCCCAGGCCCCATGAGATCGCAAGCCTAGGCAAAATCACCAGCCGGACACTCAACCAACTGAGTTGGCACCACCCAGGCACCCCTAAAATAACTGAAATTTTTATCGAGCTAATTCACATACAGCTGTAAAGGAAAAAATACAGGGAGATTCCTTGTACATTTTGCCCAACTTCCTGAAATGATAACATTTTGCAAAACTACAATATAATGTCACAAACAGGATACCGATAATAATACAATCTGCAGATTTTGTTTAGTGTTATAAGTCACTTTTTCCAGCCAATACATCCTTGCTTTTATTGATCAACCCTTCTAACTACTCTATATAAAATCTGTATTTGTTCTCCAACTGTTTTCATCTCTCTTAACTGGTCTTCACTTATAATTTAATCTTTTTTTGAGAAAGAGACAGCAAGTGTAGGGGGTGAGGGACAGAGGAGGAAAAAGAGAATCCTAAGCAGGCTCCACGCCCAGCAAGAAGTCCAACATGGAGCTCGCTCTCATGACCCTGAGACCATGACCTGAGCCAAAATGAGGAGTCAGACGTTTAACCAACTGCACACCGCCCAGGCACCCCATAATTTAATCTCTTTACAGGGTATTTTAGGGTTTCATACTTTTCTGTAGTTACATATCTCATTCTCTTGATATATGTAAACTTACTCAGTTCTATTCTAATTTCTCCAAAGCATAGGCCCTGGGGTCAAGAACCCTGGCATTTTACTATCTGCTCTGCCATCTACTACCTTAGGCCAATCATTTAACCTCTCACCATTTCCCTCATCTTTATTATGAGAATAACAGTACCTATTTCAAACAGTTGCTGAAGATCAAAGTTTGCCTGCAAAATGGTTGGCACAGTACATGGCAGAGAGTGTCTCACTAAACTTTAACCAGAATTACTATTCCTCACCAAGACTCTTCGAATAGCAAATCCATCCACTGCAACCTCTCTAACATTCTAACTTTACTATTATACGTCCATTTGTTCATTCACTCAACAAAAATGTACTGTTTACACATAAACAGGTGAATCAAATACAGAACTTTCCTTCATATCTGCACAATTATTAAAATCTAAGGTAGACAGCACTAATAACAAAGGAGAAAAAAAAAGTTAAAGTTCTCTGGCACTTTCAATGGAGGAAGTAGCAAATGACCCAGGTATTTAAGAGTTTATGTGCTTAACAAATAAACGGGAAGAGACATGAGGCAGAAATGAAGTACAATACAGCATTTCCTAGAATAAGAACATAAGGGCACCCAAGGTACCCCAGGGTAAAGGGGGCAGGTATAGGAAATAGCAAGCAGTTCCAGTCAGCTACAGTGAGGGTAAGACTAAAGACTATCAGAGATCCTGAGAAGCTTTAAATCCAAATCCAGAGCCTAATCATTCTGTCTATAATGAGAAGTCAAAGATTTATGAGTACTGCAATAAGTTCACAACTGTATACTCAAAATATGAATGTGCTGTAACATGTAAAATAGGTTAGAGAAGTGCCAATACTCAGAAACCTACCACTGCAATTGATCAGGTAGGTAGAGAAAGCATGAAAAGAAGATCTGAAGGGAAAAATACTAACATAAGTGAACCAATGATCTGAAAGTCAATAAAATCTGAAAAGAAAAAGTGAAGATTTAGGTTAAGTCTTAGTTCTGGGAACGGCACTAAAGAAAAATGGCTCCCCGACTTCCCAAAAAATCACCCATTTTCCTGAATTTCAAATTTTTATTTGAATTGGATATTTTAATTTCTTTACTAGACTGAATTATTTTTACCTGGAGAATGAAACAAGTATCTTACAAGAATATGGTATAGTAACCAATATACAAAATCAAGAAATCTGGAAGACTCTATGCTGAGCAGGGCAAAAGAATAGGCTACTTAGTATATGTGATATATCATAATATGCTTATTAAATGTAAGATTCAGAATATTGTCATTGTTTGTTCATAAAACAGGAACCAGGATTCCTATATATCTCCAGTGTCTCAAACACCATCTGAAATACTTTTTAGCATGCAACAAATATATTTGTTGAATACATATGTCAATAAGAAAATTTAAAAAGTTGTTAAGTTTTATGAAAGGTTCTCTGTTAGCCTCAATGCTCTGAGGGCTCAATATTCTCTCCCACTTTTCCTTCTGTTCATAGTGAATATAGATAAATGAATATAGATAATGATACTGCAATCACGTTGTATGGTGATAGATAGTAGCTACACTTCTGGTGAGCATAGCATAACCCTTAGAAAGATGAATCACCATGAAACATGTGAAACTAATGTAACATTGTGTCAGTGTGTCCATATACTCAAAAAAATTTCTTAGAGCTCCACAAAGGGCTCTGTGCTGGGCATGGAGCCTACTTAGGATTCTCTCTCTTCCTCTCCCTCTGTTCCCACCCCAATCCCCCACCCCTGCTTGTGTGAGCTCTCCCTCTCTTTAAAAATAAAAAATCTTAAAATTAAAAAAAAAATTTCGTAGTTAAAAATTTAAAAATAAAAATAAACTGCACTTTTGTTAACTCTTTGAAAAATGTAAATAAGCAACATATTAATTTACTAAAGGTTATAACTACTTTAATATTAAATTATTAACCACTAAAGGCCAAAATAAAAATATTAATTTAACATATTATCAGATACAAAGTAAATGATATTTGATATTTTACAGATTTTTAGATATCTCCCAGGCTCCATTTTGCAGTTTGGGAATTTAAAAGCAAATATATTTGTTGCTGGATGAGAAATTTGTATACATTTCCTGACAGTTTATCATCTTACCAGGTCTTTCCTTCCCAGTGCCTTTTGACTCAGCAAATTTCTGTATTAAGCTTTCAACTGTAGTATTAGCCATGTTATTTATAAATTCTTCATGGACCTATTAAAATGAAATAAAGATATTTTTTCTTTTTCCATTAAAAATTCTTACTATATTTCAGACAGAACTTGGACAAAGCAATTAAAATTTGTTACACCAAAATATGTGGCTTTTTTTGACCCAAAACCTTTGAGAACTTTCATTTACCTAACATGCTGTTATGTTACTCTGAGGGTACCAACCACTGTTTTACATGAAGATATAGCCCCACAGCCTTAGAAGTCAAGGCAGTTTCCTGTCCTCATCTTTGAATGTTTTAGACACATAATTCTTATATAAATTAAAACTTACACAGATCTCTAACAATCTTTGGATCCTTAATAATAAAAAATAATAGACCTCATCTTTCTCTACTCTATCTCAATGCACTCCAATTGTCATAATTAAACTGCTATTAGGGACGCCTGGGGGGCTCAGCAATTGAGCATCTGCCTTTGGCTCAGGGCGGGATCGAGTCCCATGTCGGGTTCCCTGCGTGGAGCCTGCTTCTCCCTCTGCCTATGTCTCTGCCTCTGTGTCTCTTATGAATAAATAAATAAAATCTTAATAAACAAACTGCTTTTATATTTTTTGGGGAAAAATGTTTTCTTAAAGGTTTTTTTTTAAGTAATTTCTATACCCAATGTGGGGCTTGAACTCTAAATGCCAAGATCAAGAATCACATGTTCCACCAACTAAGCCTGCCATGATTCCTATTTTTGGAAATTTCTAAACACAAGTTCTTTTCTTCTCTCAATTTTTTAAAACATTTTATTTATTTATTTGAGAGAGTGAACAAGCACAAGCAGGGAGGAACAAAGGGAGAGAGAGAAGCAGATTCCCCACCAAGTGGGGAGCCCAATACGGGACTCAATCCCAGGACACTAAGATCATAACCTGAGCCGAAATTAGACACTTAACTGACCAAGCCACCCAGGCTCCCCTCTAAGCACAAGTTCTATAACTTACTGCTGTTCTAAATTATAAAACAGCAAAACAATTTTTAAATATTAAAAAATTGATGAACTTCAGAATTTTAAAGTAAAAGGAATGAGCTATGGTTACTTTTTAACAACTGGTTTGAATTATCATCCTTGGTGGCCAATCAAAACACTCAGTTTATTTTATACTTAATACATGTAAATATATATTCTTTATCTGAAATAATCCGTTATCATATGGAGTTCTGGATTTTTAAAAAGTCATAAATCAACATAAAATTTTCATGATCAGTTCAACAAAAGAAAAACTTACCTGGCCTATTTGCAAATGAATTTCCTTTATAGCATTTGACAAGGATTCTATAATTTCCTTTATGTGAATGAGATGGGCTTCTTCAATATCTTGAAACTTCTGGATAACAAAAATGAAAAGTTACATATATACATAAAAGAAATACACTCTGAAATCAAAACTTTTTTTTATTATTATGTATTTTTTTTAGGTAATCTCTACAACCAACATGGGCCTTAAACTCAACCTTGAGATCAAGAGTCACATCCTACCAACTGGGCCAGAGGCCCCTGCAATCAAAAGACCTTTTAAATCATTTCAATACATCTAACCAAATTTAGTGAGTTAACATTATTATGTAATGTTTAATAATACTTCTAGACAAATGGGTCCAGTAAAAACACTGAAATGTTTAACTTTGTATTATGTTAACTTTTTGTTATGCCATTTTTTAGGCATATATGAACTTGTTCAGAGTTTGAAAACACCACATATTAAAATCTATAATCAGGGGATCCCTGGGTGGCGCAGCGGTTTGGCACCTGCCTTTGGCCCAGGGTGCGATCCTGGAGACCCGGGATCGAATCCCACGTCGGGCTCCCGGTGCATGGAGCCTGCTTCTCCCTCTGCCTATGTCTCTGCCTCTCTCTCTCTCTGTGACTATCATAAATAAATAAAAATAAAAAAAATAAAAATAAAAAAAATAAAATAAAATCTATAATCACAGTCAGAAAATTGGAACGAGACCCAAATGAGAAGTGTCACAAAAGTTAAGGTAGAAGTATTTCAAATTGAAGAGCAATTAGTTGACAGAGCAGAAACTCCTGTTTACTTCTGAAGACTTTATAATCTAGCCCGAAGACTCTCAAAGTGTCTTTCTAATCCTTGAAATGTTAATACATACACAGCCTTCAAAAGAGGTAATCTATGGTCAAAGAAATGAGGAAATGCCTGTAAACTCGATCTCAGCAGTTCTCAACCTAAGGTGGGGATATATCCAATCACTTAGAAAATGCTTTCGAACTATAGAACACATAGATCCTCTACTATTCCCTGGAGATGGGAGTGGAAAAAGATGAGAATGTTGTTTGAAAAATTCCCAGGTCATTCTGGTATTTATTCTCCAAGAAGAAAACCACTGTTTGAGTTGGCTTCCAATAAACAAAATAAGAACCCTGAGAAATACTGAAATAAAACATGTTTCATTTTGCTTAACCCAGTGTTTTCCAGATTTCTTTGATCATGAAGCCCTTTTTGTTTTTCTTCTTCTCTAAGTACCTATTAATATTTCACACAACAATGATATTCCTCAAAACAGGATTTGGGAAATGCTGAATTAGCTATTTTCAAACAAAATACATTTGTCATTTCAACTGCACAAACCTGATTACCCATGTTTTTCCCCAAATTAAATCAGTCCTAAGGAATAAGCCTAAATGCCTTGTTATCTTTTCTGGCTAGTTTATCAAAATTAATTTCCTTCACCTCATATTTAATATACAATTTTCTTCAACACTGAGTTAGTTACATGATCAGAAAATCACTAAGAAATTCACTAATATGAATTATATTCATATTTATGCAAAGGGTCTGAATTTTTTTAAAACAATCAATAATGGTGAAATTATGGTTTTGGCAATAATGCAACAATGGTCCAAAAACTTAAATCAATTTTATTCAAGAGAAATAGTGGAATTAAAATGTCTTGTCTTGACAAATTTTTTTTGTAAATTTATTTTTTATTGGTATTCAATTTGCCAACATATAGAATAATACCCAGTGCTCATCCCATCAAGTGCCCCCCTCAGTGCCCGTCACCCAATCACTCCCACTGCCCCCACCTCCCCTTCCCCCACCCCTAGTTCATTTCCCAGAGTTAGGAATCTCTCATGTTCTGTCTCCCTCCCTGATATTTCCCACTCATTTTTTCTCCTTTACCCTTTATTCCCTGTCACTATTTTTTATATTCCCCAAATGAATGAGACCATATAATGTTTGTCTTTCTCCGATTGACTTATTTCACTCAGCATAATACCCTCCAGTTCCATCCACGTCGAAGCAAATGGTGGGTAGACAAATTTTTTTTTTAAGATTTTATTTACTTACTCAAAGAGGGCATGTGAGAGAATACACACACACACACACACACACACACACACACACACACATTAGCACTGTATACTATCACCTTTACTTAAAAGCAGCATGGTTATACAACTGCTTAAATATATTAATATTCCCATCTTGGAAGTAGCAGGATAAACAAAATGTCAATTTGGAAAAAAGGAAAAATAATGAGAGAAAGATGAGTACTGAAAATTCCTTCAGAACACTTTGATGAGGGATGCCTGCATGGCTCAGTGGTTGAGCATCTGCCTTCAGCTCAGGTCGTGATCTTGGGGTCCTGGGATAGAGTCTCACATCGGGCTCCCCGCATGGAGCCTGCTTCTCCCTCTACCTGGGTCTCTGCCTCTCTCTCTGTCTCTCTCATGAATAAATATATAAATAAAATCTTTTTAAAAAAGAACACTTTGATGAAATAATATAAATTAATGAAAAACTCTGACTCTAGTAAATTCTAATTTTTCCAAATTAAATGACTGAAGGGCAAACATTTTCTGACAGTGTCTGCAACATGGCAAGTAAAGACAGATGCCATATATGCCTGCAAGGAAGCATGAAAGCCTTTTCATTTCTGAGATGTGAACGATTCACAGGAACACTCTTTAGAATCCAAAAAGGCAGATATATAAAGTCCTTCTTCAAACTTATTGAATGCCTACCATGTGCTGGGAGTTATTTTAAAAGTGCTGGGGAAATAATAAATCAATCCCTCTTATAACACAACTTATATTTTGGTGGAGGAAGACAGACAATAAAAAATTATGGGTAGAAGAACCACTGTGCTTTAGTACATTCAAATATAATGACTAAGAATAATATTCTAGGAAAAGGTTCCTTCACCAGCCTCAATACCAGAGTGAAGATGAAGGACAGCTACAGCCAAGCCATGAATAAATAGGAACATAACAAATAAACCCCTACTATTGTAAGCCATTGAGATCTGGGGGTTTCTTTGACACCTCAGCAAACCCAGCCTATTCTAACTGATACAGTGAATACAATTCTTGGCATATTAGATGATAACAGGTGCTAAGGAAAAAAACAAGAAAAATGTATAAGAAGGTGGGGGTAGAAGTTTTAGGCATGATCCATAAAAGACACCTATCTTAAACCTAGGCCTTTAAATAAGGCTCTAAAAACATTGAATGGGATATAAATTATCCCAAGTTTATGGAAGACAGACTTTATTATGTCTTCCCTAACTCAAATAGAAGTTCTATGAAGGCAGTTCTTGATTATTTGTTAATGGCTATATTCTTAGCAGTGCATCATTTTCAGTTTTCTTCTAAAGCAGAAGTCAATTTTAACAATTAGCTCTGTTCACCATCTATCAACATCCTCACTTTCCCCAATTCTCTTTAGTCCCTTATATTGTCATAGTTACTGCATCTTGGTCCTCAATCTCCAAAATAAGACGTGTATCTTTAAAACAGCATCAATAAAACACAGATTGTGTATTTTAACATTTTTAATACTAAAAAATTATTTGATACAAGAATTATATTATTTATATCAGTAAAACAAATATCCTGTTTTAGATTTAAAGCTTAAAAATACCAACCTGAGCTGTTTCTGTCATCTTCTGTTCAAAATCAGCTTTTGCTAATGCATACTTCTCCACATAAAGTTTATAGGTATCTGTAGCTTTCTTAGATTTAACAGCTGCCTGTTATAAAACAAAAACATTTTTTTAAAAAACAAAAACATTTTTAACTATATAATGATCTGTTTTCTTTCCTGATATAAGTTCACTTGAAATAACTACTTAAGTGCATTATAAGGGATGAGGCCCATGGGGAGTCCAATATGACATAAACTAACTTTAATATCCTTTTTAAAGTCTTCATTAGTAAGATTTTTTGTTATAGTCACAGAATAATGCAGAAACTAAATGTCAAGTCTCATTTCTGTCTGATGGAATGTGCTTTGAAAAGTTACTTGGTGTTACTAAGAATTCAATCAACAAAAATGTAACAATACCATCAAAATTCCCTTGAAACTCCACACCTACAAGTCTTCCTTCCTCCTACAACATATACATGTTCCGTTTAATGTCTGACTAATAAATATAAAGGTAGCTCAAAAGTTGAGAAAATCATTTTCTTTGATGTTTCTGTTTCCATATGCTCCAATAAATCTATAAATTTGTTTTTATTATTGCCTATTTTTTTCAAGATTACTATTACTTAAAAATTGTTATTGCCATGTTACAGCTCTAGTTTTATAAAAGTTACTTATTCAATTAAAACAATATATTAAATATTAGGCAGTGAGGATTCCTGGATGGCTCAGTGTTTTTGGCGCCTGCTTTTGGCCCAGGGCAGTGATCCTGGAGTCCCGGGATCGAGTGCCGCGTCAGGCTCCCTTTATGGAGCCTGCTTCTCCCCCTCTGCCTATGTCTTTCTCTGTCTCTCTCATGAATAAATAAATAAATAAACAAACAAATAAATAAATAAATAAATAAATAAATATTAGGCAGTGAGGAATATGAAAATAAATTATACAGGAATCTTTTCCTATTTTTACCTAGAAATCAGTAAAAAGCAACAAAGCCACAGAAGTAAAGATAAATTCTAAGGAAGACAGACATTCAGAAGAAAGATTACATGTAATGTGGAGGTTGAAGCAGACATAATGGTTATCAAGAAACTTGACTATTCTCAAAGGACTAATCAATTATCAAAGGACTGACTGATCAATTCTCAAAGGACTGATCAATCTGGACATGGGAGGCTTGGGGGTAAAGAGTGCTGATGTAAATAAGAGTTTAAAGATTGAGGTGCCTGGGTGGCTCAGTTGGTTAAGCGTCTGCCTTTGGCTCAGGTCACGATCTCAGGGTTCTGGGATCAAGCCTCATATCCAGCATCCCGTTCTGCGGAGAATCTGCTTCTCCCTTCTCTTCTGCCGTTCACCCGTTTTGTGTGCTCCCTCTTTGTCTCAAATAAATAAAATCTTTAAAAAAAAGTTTATTAAAGAAGATCAAAA
The DNA here is from genome assembly GCF_905146905.1 of Nyctereutes procyonoides. Classification (NCBI taxonomy): domain Eukaryota; kingdom Metazoa; phylum Chordata; class Mammalia; order Carnivora; family Canidae; genus Nyctereutes; species Nyctereutes procyonoides. The sequence continues at coordinate 29,625,544 of NW_026575052.1, forward strand.
AAGAGAAGATACAAATTTCAAGATACAAGTATCTCCATTTTCTTGATGAGTTAGTCTGCTAACAATGAAGAAGAGTAGGGTAGAGCTAGGAGTTTCACAGGAATGAAAAACATTTCAAGCCAGATTGTAAAAGATACAACAGGTAACAGCTAGATGAATAAAAGTACTACTAAGAGCCAATGAGGGCTAAATAAAGCTGGAAAACATGAAATTTGTGTAGACCCAATCGGAAACAAAATATAATTATCTCCAGGTATGTTCAGGAGTCTAAAAATAAGAATCAGAAACAGAAAGTTGGGTTTACCTGGAAGTTTGGGATTGACAAGAGATGTAGACAGTCCTACTCTCTAAAAAGGTCCCTCTGAATGCTGCTTAAAATATAATGACATACAGTATATTAAACATATATGCTCCATGTTTTCCTGGCATTCTTTTTTCTTAAAGGTTTTATTTATTTATTCATCACACGCACACGCACACACACACAGAGGCAGAGACACAGGCAGAGGGAGAACTAGGTTCCCTAGGAGGAGTCCAATGTGGGACTCAATCCTGGATTCCAGGATCATGACCTGAGCCAAAGGCAGACGCCCAACTGCTGAGCCACCCAAGGGTCCCTCCTGGCATTCTCAAGTAATACAGGATGCGACTTTATCTTGTAATGTAAAGAAAACTGGGTCTTGGAGCTTTAGCTTTACATAGTTCTCTCATTCTTAAAATGGGAAGAATACCACTTATTATTTAAAGCTTTAGCAGAGATGAAATGTAACTTAGGTAAAATGATTGGGACAGGATCTGTCATATAGTTAAATCTACAAAATAAATGGTATCTGCTATTACTATGGTTTCTAAAAGTAACACCATCAGGAGGATATATACTTGTATTTTGCTATTATATCTAAAGTTGTACTGAGTTCTCTATCACTAACATAGTGGTTAAAACATAATAATTTTGAAATTTACTCCTATGGATTGTTTTTTAACTCTTTTCCCATTGTTTCTGGCCTTTTGACATTATTTCTACTACTGTTAGTATACCTTTCTCTGATATCCTGGCCTTGTTCAAACACGTAACAATTACTAAGTAAATTCACAGGAAACCCAGATAACAAATATATAGATGTGAGGAAAAAAATTTAATGGTTTGGTTATTGGTTCCCTTTGGTTATCTGGGGTTTTTGTTTTTTGTTTTTTGTTTTTTTTTTTTTAACACCAAGAGACTTCAGTTTCTTCTTCCAACTCCCTATATTTACAGTCTGTGCAAGAATGATCAGCAACTCAGTCCATGGAGTGATTTTCAATGACAGACCCTAGCAAAATAACATAGTCTCACTAGGAGCCCCTTCCTCTTTCCTTGGTCCTTATCCTAACACCCACTCTTTTTTTTACTGCTGCCCAATAATTTATATGTTAGCTATTTTTTTTAAAGACTTTATTTATTCATGAGAGACACAGAGCGAGCGAGAGAGAGAAAGAGAGAAAGAGAGAGAGAGAGAGAGAGACAGGCAGAGGGAGAAGCAGGCTCCATGCAGGGAGCCTGATGTGGGACTCTATCCTGGGTCTCCAGGATCATGCCCTGGGCTGAAGGCGGCACTAAACCGCTGAGCCACCCAGGCTGCCTATATGTTAGCTATTAATGAAGACTTGAGTTGTGTTCACTCCTAGAGATATTTGTAACTTGAAAAAAATTCATAAAAATGGAAAATTCTCCCCAAATAGGACTATAATGATTGTGTCTATACTTTTTAAAGTAAATTATTTTATGAGATCTTCCCTGTATTCTTTTTACAGGTTCTGTGCAAAACAGGATACCTCCCTTGTGAACTTACCATTAAAACCTCTCTCTAAACTCTTGTTGTGCTCCCCAAAAAGAAGGAAACTTCATGAATACAGAAGGGGAGAATATGTATTTTAGCCTGTAATAACCTTCATAACATCCAGCATATAATGACAAGCACATGGTAGGAATTAAAGCTTTCTACTTCATATAAATTATCACTTCATAATCCAGTGATCAGAAAAATACATGAATAAGACATTTAAAAAACCAAAAATCTAGTCTGTAGCCTATATTTAAAGTAAAATAAACTCTTAATTTTTATTATATTAACAAACAGGAAAAATTCAAATAACATTTTGCTAATGACTATTTTTCTAAGTAAACATATATGCTGTGTTGTAGACAATACAATGACAGTTTCTCACTCACAAGGAATTTACAATCTAATAGGAATTAACAGATAACTGCCTGGAGGGCCATTACTCATTTTAGAAGACCTATGATATATTTCTATAATGTAAACAAAGCAATTATTTTACATTATTCATTACATTTTAAAGTTATGGGACTTCAAGAGATGCAAAGAAGTTTGTTTTTTTTTATTTTTTTTATTTTTTTTTAAGTTTGTTTTTTTTAATATTTTATTTATTTATTCATGAGAGACACACACACACAGAGGCAGAGACACGGGCAGAGAGAGAAGCAGGCTCCATGCGGGGAGCCCAATGTGGGACTTGAACCCAGGACCCCAGGATCACACCCTGGGCCCAAGGCAGTTGCTCAACCACTGAGCCACCCAGGCGTCCCTACAAAGAAGTTCCTGAAGTATCATTTCTTCTTCCTATACTCAGTCTCTAGAATTCAAACTAGTTTTGGTACTCAAATTTTTACTGAATCAACAGGGTTAGAATTAATTAAATTTAAAATTTAAAACAGCATACTTGGGGATCCCTGGGTGGCTCACCTGCATTCAAGCCCAGGGCATGATACTGGGGTCCCGGGATAGAGTCCCTCATTGGGCTCCCTGTATGGAGCCTGGTTCTCCCTCTGCCTGTGTCTCTTCCTCTCTCTCTGGGTCCCTCATGAATAAATAAATAAAATCTTAAAAAATAAAAATAAAACAGCATACTTTTCTTAACTTTCCTTCCTCCCGGAATATTCCCACTGTAGAACTTGGTCTGGCTATGCAACTCTGCACAAACTTATCTGTCCACTATTTCTAACCATAAAATTGTCTTCATCTCAAAAGTTCAGAGTAGGCTCTAACTCAGAAGATAAACGGGTTAGGTTTTTTGGACCCTTTCTGATACCAGGAAGCTGGGTAAAATTTCACTTCTCTTATTTGGAAGCGTAAAGGAAGAAAGAAAATACCATTTAAAGTTCCAACTTACATTTTTTACATCAGCCCTTACTCTTCAAAGATAAAAATAATAGGCCAGAATCTTAAGGAAATTACATACCAACTTAAAATGGTATCTTGGAAAACTAATAAAAGGAGTACTTAATCATAAAGAAATAAAATGAAAAAATATTATTAACTCACAAAGTATTTTGAGTAATGAGAAAAACAAATTTGAAGGAAAATAGTATATCATATAAAAAGATGTACAAGCAACTTTAGAATGTAATTGTATTGGAACATCTGTATTTTTTTTAAAGCAGGAAAGAGCCCTCAGAGGAAACAACTGAATGGCAATACTCAACTAAGTCAAAACAACTTTCTAAATAATACATGTATTTACAGATACTGTAAATTCTAGGGTGTGATTATAAAAACTGAATATCCTAGTAGTAATGAATTTGACTACTTTCATAAAGTCGTTATTAAAAAGGGAAGCTTGGAGCATTTGTTCTTAAATGAGGAAATTATGCTTTTAAAAAAAAACAGCTACATTTCTTCTCACACAAAAAAAAAGATTGGCTTTAACAGATTACCTACTGACAATAAATACAAATCCCACATTTTACTCATTTCTTTAGCATTTTAAATACATTTACTAATATACTATGAGAAATATTTCTGTTTAAGTGCTTATAATTTAAAAAAAAAAAAAAAAAAAGAGGGTAGCCCCGGTGGCGCAGCAGTCTAGCGCCGCCTGCAGCCCGGGGTGTGATCCTGGAGACCCAGGATCGAGTCCCACATCAGGCTTCCTGCACGGAGCCTGCTTCTCCCTCTGCCTGTGTCTCTGCCTCTCTCTTCGCTCTCTCTGAATGAATAAATACATAAATCTTAAAAAAAAAAAAAAAAAGCTTATAATTGCCTGAGTGGCTCACTTAGTTAGATGTCCTACACTTGGTTTCATCTCAGGTCATGATCTCAGGGTCATGAGATGGAGCCCGCATCACGAGTCTGCTTAAGTTTCTCTCTCCCTCTCCATTGCCTCTCCTTGCCTTGTGCTTTCTCTTTCCCATATAATTTTTTTTAATCTTTTAAAAAAAGACAAAAAAAAGCACCCCTTTCTCTAAGCTGTCCACAGCACCACAAGATAAGTGAAGCACAGATCAACTCATAACCCTCAGACACAACCATATGCTATAGCTCTGTCTACTATGTTAATCAAAAGGAAATTCTTTAATTTCATCTAAATCATTATACCTTATATTAAATTTTTCTTGGCTTATATCAAAAGACTCAATCATTTCTTTAAGCATAATCTCTAGTTATCATGTATTTTTCAAGTAGTTACTACATATTAGGTACTAAATCAAACCAATTGTGTTTCACAAAAAAAAAATAAAAAAAGAGCAATATTTAGCCTAGGAATACTTTAACACTTCTGCCTTAATGATATGGAATTCATACTAATTTACTGACCTACAGCTTACTGACCTATAGGAACTGTTCCTAGAGCTCACACATAAACAATAATCTCTTATTCTGAAATATAGTTGGCCTTATCTATATTTGTTCCTAGCTTTTCCATTTTTTGGAAAAAAATTAACTATTATATAGGCAAAGTGGGGAAGGCCCAGGTCCTTACCAGTGCCATCCCCCCCTTGATCTGCAAAGATAACTCCCATTATGTAACTTGGTGTTTATTGTCCCTAATACAGTTAGTTATACTTTAAAAGGGTTTTTTTTTTTTTCCGCAGAAAATTAAAGATTATGTGAAAGGCATCAAAATCTACATATTCTTCTGGAACTTTGCTTTTCGTGCTCAACGTTATGCTTTTCATATTTATCCATGTCAATTTTAATTCATGTCATTCTGGGGATCCCTGGGTGGCGCGGTGGTTTAGTGCCTGCCTTTGGCCCAGGGCATGATCCTGGAGTCCCAGGATCAAGTCCCATGTCGGGTTCCCTGCATGGAGCCTGCTTCTCCCTCTGCCTGTGTCTCTGCCTCTCTCTCTCTCTCGCTCTCTCTCTCTCTCTCTCTCTCTCTCTCTGTGTCTATGATGAATAAATAAATAAAATCTTTAAAAAATAATAATTCATGTCATTCTAGTTTTTTTTTTTGCTTTTATAGAAAACATTTTAGAGCACACGAAAGGAATATAATAAAAACTCCATTAACTCATCATGTAACTTCAAGATTCCTTCCATGCCTCCTCCTCCAATATTTTTTTTTTTTTTGCTCTGGTATTTTAAATCTCAGATCTAACATTTTACCCTATAAAATTTATTCGAACTCCTGAATGGTACCATTATATGAAACAATCTTCTGTTGCTAAACATTAAGGATGTTTTACATAATAAGATTTTTTTCCATTTGACAACCAACTTATTATTAGGGGAGTCTAATTCACTTATACATATTATGGCTTTGGTATCTTTGAACTTACTTCTTCCAGCTTACTTTGAGCCTTCTGTCTACCATTCTTTTTTTCTCTACTTTCTCCTTCCTCTCTTATCAATAAATTTTAATATCTTATTTTCTTTTTGCTTATTTAAAAGACTTAGAATAGATTTCTATTCTTTTAGAAGTTATGCTTAATGAATATACTTGATTACTACTAATTCTGACATACCATTAATTTATAAAGGACACCATTATCTTGTGTACCATTAAAATAGAAAAATGCTAGCACCTGAAGTATAAAATAATGCCTTATCCTTAAAATTCTAATTAGTACTTTTAAAAGACCTCTTTTAGACTTACTTAGAAGTACATTTTTATTCTATTACCATTTCTATGTGATACAGAATAAAAAGGAAAGCAAAATGAATTGTTTGACATACTCCTGTATCTTCCTTATATTCAGATTTGACCCTTCTCAATTCTTTCCAATTCAAAGACTGCGGGATCCCTGGGTAGCTCAGCAGTTTAGTGCCTGCCTTTGGCCCAGGGTGTGATCCTGGAGTCCTGGGATCGAGTCCCACATCGGGCTTCGTGCATGGAGCCTGCTTCTCCCTCTGCCTGTGTCTCTGCCTCTCTCTCTCTCTGTGTCTCATGAATAAATAAGTAAAATATTAAAAAAACAACAACAAAGATTGCTAAGGTCTGTTTTTTCCTCACACAATATTATCCTCAATGTCATCAAGACCATTACTGATACAGTACTTCTTAAAAATGCTCTATTATTATTTCCCAGTTTTCTCCTAAATACCAGTGCTCACATTTTCTTGATCTTACCAGAAAAAAAGGTTTCCAGACAAGTATCAGAACAATTCCTTCCTCAAACGGTCTTAAGATGGTCTGTTATCAAATACGTCAAAGTGCTGCAATTGTCCAATCACATCACCAGATAGAATCACCAAGTTCACACAGACATTAAAACTACACACAACAGGGATCCCTGGGTGGCGCAGCGGCTTAGCGCCTGCCTTTGGCTCAGGGCGCGATCCTGGAGACCCGGGATCGAATCCCATGTCGGGCTCCCAGTGCATGGAGCCTGCTTCTCCCTCTGCCTATGTCTCTGCCTCTCTCTCTCTCTCTCTCTGTGACTATTGTAAATAAATAAAAAAAAATTAAAAAAAAACTACACACAACAGCTACCTAACCAACAGTGATTATATGGTATCATCAGCTGAAGATGCATTCTGATTTCAAAAATGTGAGAAAAAAAGAATTATCTGGTAGCTTTTAATATTCTTTTTTTCTCTGGCATCTAGGTCTGAATTTATCTTTATGTAACCTGATTAATAATCAAGAATGTACTTTCAATCTGGAGACTCTATTTACAAATGCATATTTAAAGTTTTTATGTTAATTCCAGTTAAAATACAAATTAATCTGCGCACTACTGAATTTCTTCAGGTCTGAAAACTTCTGAACTATTAACTCTTTAAATATTAGGAGTCCATGTTCTTCTGGAATGTTGTGAACCTTTATTTATTTTTTTATTTTTTTTTTAATTTTTATTTATTTATGATAGTCACACAGAGAGAGAGAGAGAGAGAGGCAGAGACACAGAGACACAGGCAGAGGGAGAAGCAGGCTCCATGCACCGGGAGCCCGACATGGGACTCAATCCCGGGTCTCCAGGATCACGCCCTGGGCCAAAGGCAGGCGCCAAACCGCTGCGCCACCCAGGGATCCCTATTTTTTTTTTAAAAAAAAAGATTTTATTTATTTGTGAGAGGGAAAGAGAGACTAAGTGCATGAGTGGAGGGAGAGGCAGAGGGAGAGGGAGAAGCAGACTCCCCACTGAGCAGGGAGCCCAATGCGGTGCTGAATCCCAGGACCCTGGGACCATGACCTGAGCCAAAGGCAGATGCTTAACCGACTGAGATACTCAGGCACCCCAGTAACTTTTATTTCTTTGTACTATGTTCTGGGTGACTTCCCTTCCAAACTCAGCCTTTGACCACATCAAGTCTAAAATTTGTATTCTCTATTTCTTTTTTCTCAATAGCCATATTTTTCATTTCAAGTTTTCTAATTAGCTGTTTTCCTATCTAGTAGATCTTACTTCATTATGCCTCTTTTAATTTCTTACTCTTCCTTATTTATAGTTTATATTTTCATTTATCTCTTTGACCATTCTCACACAAAATTTTTTGTTCATCTGTTTTATAAATTTAAATTTTATCTGGAGTTAATTCTTTTTCCATTATTAAATTTACTGTATCTTAGATTTCTTAGAGGTACTCTACGATTTTGGTTCACTCATTTCAAATGGGAGGCTTCTTATCTTTTCATCTTTTCTTCTTTGTCCCTCCATCAGTGCTTTGGGATAGCTCCACTGAAGGCAAAGTAAGTGTTATTACCTAGAACTTGTTATGTTCTATCCTTTGTGGTCACCTATCCCCACCTAGCAGTTTTCAGGTTATCTCCTGCCAGCCCCCAAAGTCCTCAATTTAATATCAATCTTATAAAGGTAGTTTTTAATTGTGTCCCTAGGAGAATATTGGGGATATGGCCAAAATAGTCATTAAATGGTTCCTTAGCTTGATTCACGTCAAAACTGTGTCAGTAAGCCCCCATCTTCCAATAAAGCTTTAGCCCTAGTCAGCACCCCAGTCTTTTTTCCTACCTATCTCGCTTCACATGGTGGGCAGGGCTTCTTGTGCTTTATCTCAAGTAGGAAACACTTAGTCCCTTTTACCACACAAGAGCTTAAATTCCACAGCCTAACTTTGGACTTTGAGCCAACAAACCTGCAAAATCAATCTCGACACACTACTTTGGGTTTCTGTTGTTTCTGGTTCATCAAGCTAATATTCTATTTTTTTTGGACGCTTTTATTTTGTTTTGTTTTCCCTTCTTATATTTTATTCACAAATGCTGTGTCTGGAATGATGTTTTAAAATAATAAACTTATTGTGCCTTATCTTTTTCTCCCTTCCAATTTTTATTTATTGTACAAACATTGAAGGAAATCTATTATGCCAAAATCCATCAACTGTTTTGATTTTTCAATATTCTCTAGTTTCTTCCCATGTATATATACTTCTATAATTATTGTAATTGCTATAATGCAGTTATAATTTGGTTTTCCTTTTTTTTACAGGATATTTCATATAATTTAGAAAGCTTTCGAAATTATCACTCCCTATGCCTCATTCCTAAATGAGATATAACACATCAAACAAGTGAATGGTTAAACCATTTTGAAAGGGGGAAAAATCTACTTTCAACTGAAACGCGACTAGGGGAAAGGGCTGTGGTTTACCGCAATACTACATAAATGTCTTCAAAGTCAGCAATAAATCACTCACAACACATATTTTAAAGCTTATCTTCAGGTATCTGTGCCTTCCTAAATATACCAATCTTGCCTCAAAAAATTTTTATCTCACGTTAAACCTGACACCAACCAGTATCCCTATCAAGTATCTTACTTTATAAAAATAGCCTGCAAATGTCAACAGCATGAAGAAATTACTTCTTTTTAGGTATTTGCTAATCAATGTATTTACCACACACAAAACATATTCCACAAACCTAGTTCCGTTTCACTTAGGTAAACCATGAACACTCAGAGGCACAGCGTCTTCATCTTTAATATCAAATCATTCTGGAGTGTGTGAATATTAAATACAGTCTTATGTTTGAAAGTGCTTTGAAACTCCAGGGATACTACTTTTATTACAATTACCTTTTCTATTTCTCTTTGTGTAGCTCCTTCCTTTTTCAAACGTTCCTGCTCTACACACTTGGCATTGTAATTTTCCTTGGATTTCTGGAGGGCCTGAGTTATGCTTTGAATGGTTTGAACAGCTTCCAGAGTTCCTGCAACTTCTTCTTTAGTCTGAATGGTACAAAATGATTCATCAAAATGACTGAACTGCAAAACACTCAAATCTCTGATCAACTAATCCTTTAGCAGGAAAAAACAGATACCTTTTTATGAGATTTTACTTGTTCTTCTCCATACTTCTGAACTTCCTTTATTAATTCTTGTAATTTTCTAACAAGATCCAAGTGACAATTTGCTAATTTCTCTGTAGATGTTTTGAACACATCCCACACTGGTGCAAATGTTCTGAGGGAAAGAAAATGCAGGAATTATTTAATAAAAGAAAAATTGAAGACTCCAAAATAGAATCAACAGAAACAATGTGATATTCAGCAATTTTAATTAGACAAAATAAGAAATTAAAATAAATCACAAATGAAATGAGTGACAGGTTGACATTGATTTTTAATCCTTGGTTAATTAAAATATTTTTGAACCTTAATTACACAGAAATCCAGTTAAATATTTACCAAAGATTTGGCTATGGCCCTGTCTTAATTTTATCATACTATTTTCTGAGTTGATTTGGTTGGGTTTTTTTTTTGGGGGGGGGGGTCTTTAGGTCTTTTTTTTTTTTAAAGATTTTATTTATTAATGAGAAACAGAGAGAGAGAGAGAGAGAGAGAGAGAGGCAGAGACACAGGCAGAGGGAGAAGCAGGCTCCATGCAGGGAGCCCGATGTGGGACTCGATCCCGGGACCCCAGGATCAGGCCCTGGGCTGAAGGCGGCGCTGAACTGCTGAGCCACCCGGGCTGCACTGATTTGGTTATTTAGACTTGTATCAGAAGCCTTTCTGATCACTGTCTATTGTTAAAAATTAACTCGTTACCAATTTTAATTTGACTATTTAGTGCTCATTTAAAACTCTTCATCACAAAATAAAAGTTCCCCTGAATTCAAACATACAAAAGTCAAATGCACACATGATTTTATAAGAATCTTCATTATTAATAATCATTTGAGAATTATTTTAAAACTGTTACTTGAAATCTTGTTTCAGGTCATTTTATCTGTGTACTTTAACACTAAGACAGTTCTTAGTACATGGTGCATAATGCATGGCATACTTTCCTACCACTTTTTCTCAATATTGAGAATTTAGTATTTTCAGCAGGTGCAAGTATATCCAAGAATTGCTACATGATTATCTCCTGGATAATACTTAGGATGTCAATGAACTTAATCTGTTCAATAGGGAATAATCTTAGGGTAATTTTATCCTGTGTTTTCCTGGGGTACTACCCAAGATAATTTCAAAGCACCCGTTTCGCTCCAGGACCAGACTTCCACTAAAAAACAAATAGCATGAAGCAAAAGGTGGAGAAAATTATTATCCTAATATGCAGTCTGTCCCAATTACTACATTTCCTATCCAGTAAGAATGCTAAATCACAGTGATCATTTTAAGCAAAAGTAAAGAAGTTTAAAGAAGAAAGTTAAGATACTTAGAGCTGTTCTGATTAGATCTCACCTCGCACTTTAAAATCTAATCAGCATCAAATCTGGCAAGGAGTTACACGGAAAACTTTGGGAGTAAAAAAAAAGATAACTACAAAATATCCACTCACTATAGCACCAAAATACATTACTTCATGTAAGCCTGATACATGATAGTGTGGGTTTCACAAAGCAGGAAGATGGGAGTGTCCCTTTACCAAAAGATTCTTTACACCATAAAGAGATTCAACATGAGACTTCTTTAAGGACAGGCTTCTTTCTTTCTTTCTTTTTTAAAAAGATTTTATTTATTTATTCATGAGAGACACAGAGAGAGAGGCAGAGACACAGGCAGAGGGAGAGGGAGAAGCAGGCTCCATGCTGGAAGCCCAATGTGGGATTCGATCTTGGGCCTCCAAGATCACGCCCTAGGCTGAAGGCGGCACTAAACCACTGAGCAACCCGGGCTGCCCTAAGCACAGGTTTCTTGAAGGAAGGTCAAAAATCATTACATTTTTAAAAGTTTGATATACACAACTTTTTTCTGGTCAAGCAATACACATTAATGTATACTAAGCAATAAGAAATAAAATTGACAAGTCTGAAGTTATGTTTAAACAAAAAAATACAGAAAGGAAATTCAATTTAACTAAATATACATCAGTAAAACATTAATATTTAAAATCTTTGTCATAAGTGATGACAGTAACACATAAAATATTATTTATGAGAAACATGCATTCCAAAGAGAAACACTGCCAACATCTTTATTATCAGGAAACACAGTTGAAGTCAATCCATGTTTTTTCTATCTCCCACGTGATAACTAAAAATAATGAGAATTTCCTATAATAAAACCACAGTCGATAGTTTAAAGCCAGCTTCTGCTATTCCAGTTACCTTCTGGCCCTCCTACTGTGGTAATAAATAAACAAGAAATTATGTTTTAGAAGAGGTGTATGTACATAGAGGCTTCAGAAAAAGGAAATTGCCAGAAAAAAAGTGGAGAGATGGAAAAATAATTAAGAATGAGATTATATTGAAGGAGCAGAGGGCCAGAAAGAATGAGAAGACAACTGGGAGGAAAAAAAACAGCAATAGATGGCCATCATATAACAGTCCCCACTGTCCTCTAGGTAAAAACGGTGGCAGCTCCCAACGTTCCTAGCCATAGTACAGGGCAATAGAAGGTCCTCTCAGCTGCAATTGTCAGCACTTAATATAATGGACAGTGTGTTTTATAATGGACTCCTCTCTCCTCTTTATCTGGGCCACAATTTAGTGAGTTTTTTTTTTAAGATTTTATTTTTATTTATTCATGAGAGACACACAGAGAGAGAGAGAGGGAGGGTGGGGCAGACTCCATGCAGGGAGCCTGATGTGGGGCTCAATCCCAGGTCTCCAGGATCATGCCCCGGGCCGAAGGCAGGCACTAAACCCCTGAGCCACCTGGGCTGCTCTTAGTGAGATTTTTATTTAAATTCATCCAACCACACCATAGAATACTTTCATAAAAGGCATTCTTAACCAGTATTTTAGTTCACAGAACCATATGTGAATCTAATAATCAGTATAAATCCTCATTGTCAGAAACGTGAATACGAATGTAAAAATTCAGGGGATTCACAGATTCATCAGAATCCCAGATACAAAGAAATGTGTTACTATCACTATAAAAATCTTTATAAACATTAAATTATTTTAACATGTTATTTAAAACATATCCTTTCCCCAAATTTTAGATAATTAAAAAATATTAAATATTCCTCCTAGAGCTGTTGTGGTTTAAATCATACAATATTTCTTTCCCAAACTATTAAAGCCATGTAGCGTATCTTACTTTAAGTATATCTTATTTTAATATTCATTTTTCAAAGAACACATTTTCTCATTGCAAATTTTCAAGAGAAGGATTTAGTAAATCTATAAAATCACAGGAGATATTTTTAATGCACTGTAATCATTTCAATAAAGTTGGAGTTTCTAAAGATCATTGTTCAACAGATTTTAAGTGAACTTATAGAAAACTACAGTACCATGCATAACACACATTTATAACCTCAAAATTATACTATCGAATGACTATCTAGTTTAATAATGGGAAAAAATAGGTTTCATTTACTTTGACTGCATTAACTGATTCACCAAGTTCAATTA